>NW_027555958.1:178052164-178708830 GCF_003287225.1 Phascolarctos cinereus
CTAGGAGGTACAGGTGACTTGGATTTTGCTTCTAAATTAGCTTAGAATATAAGCCCAAAGAATCTTTCAATCAATATAAGCAAGTAGGAGTTTACTCAAAGCAGAACAGAGTGTACAAAACTTGTAAATTTCCATTCTAATAGAAAGACCTCTGTACTAGCGCATTTTTTTAAAAATCTACTTTTTTAGCAGAAGGGATGAGGAGAGGGATCCTCAATTGAGCTCAACAAACACTAACTGAGAACCAATTATACACAGTTTACTGGGCTTGAGGCTAAAGAATTTGGAAGGGGGAGGAGGAGGAGAGGTCACAAGACAAGCACACAAATAACCATAGTGCAAATTAGGAAATGAGTAAGTGCAGAGTTAAAGTCAGACAGAATAGCCTATGAGATTCAAGAAGAGTCCTTAATAGCTTAGAGGATCCAGGAAGGCTTATGTGGAAATGGAGTAGGTGACATTTGAGCTGGGTTATAAAAGAGAGGAAGAATGTCATTTGACAGACATAAGATGGCTCATGATATGTTACAGGCATGGAGGTAGTTGAGGGTGGGATGAGATGGTGAGACAAGAAGTCCAATGTAACTGGAATGAAAGAAAGGGTGTACCATGAAATAAGGATGGAAAGGTAGATTGGAGCCAACTAGTAGAGTGTGTTGAATGCCAACAGGGTGCCAATCAATATGCATTTATTAAGCACCTACTTTGTGCTAGGTACTGTGCTAACCAATGGGAATAAATAGCAAAAGTTTATATTCTAACTGGGAATTTTGTATTTTATTTCTCAAGTGTCATGACTGCGTAAAATGATTACATTGTTGGATAGTAGTAAGATAGGAAATGGACAAGTGAGGCTCAAGATGTTTCCTTATTTTTGTAAAACTGTTCTGAGGAAGTTCAGAAAGTATAGACAACCAGAACCACTTCAAAAGTAACATCTAGAATGTATTATATATATATATATATATATATATATATATATATATATATATATATATATATATATATATATATATATATATATATATATATATATATATATATATATATATATATATATATATATATATATATTTTTTAAAGTAAGCAGTGTGAAAGGGAGATTCATGATTTCAGATCTCTTTCATGTAAAGCTACATGCATGGAAATGTTACGGATGAGGACATATTTAAGTGGGGAAGTGAAGAGAACAAGAATTTATTAAGCATCTGCTATGTGCTAGGCACTGTGCTAAGGGCTTTATGAATATTATCTTATTTGATTCTCATCGTAGCCCTGGCTGCTAGAAGCTATTATTATTCTCATCTTATAGCTGAGGAAATTGAGGTTGAGGGAGGAGGTGGTGCTGGAAAATCAAACTTCACATTTCTGTCTCTTTTTTTTTCAGATATAAACTATTTAATCATGGAATGACCTCTAAGGTCCCTTCTAGTTCTAAGTCTTAAGACCTCATGTATCCAAACAATGCAGGACTTCCAAGAATTCTCTCTCAGATTTCTTCCTCTGTTGATCCCATGATCAAGACAAGAGTGAAATATATCACACCTAGAATCCTAGGAAGTAAGGTATTCGTGAAGCACTGGGAAATTCCAGGGGTGCCATGCTGACGATGCTCAATTCATCATTTCCCTTCCACGAATGATTGTTTGTTTCGGGGGGAATTTACAAGAGTGTCATTGGCAATCAGCTGTTGATTAGCTTTAAACTAGATAGGTTTTGCAAAGAAGCTTTCTTGACAATAACAGTAAGGAGACAGTCATTGAACAGTAAGGAGTTGATCAACTATAGGTATTGGCTACAGAGGTTACTCAAATGGTTTATTCATATTGCAGCTTTCACAAATTGTTGCTAGCACCAACCATTAGTACTAATATGTGTTGTAGTCTACTAGGTGGGTGAAACTGGTTCAAGGACACCCTAATGATTAGATGCTCAAGCTCTCTGGTATTCTTGTCTCCTTTGGACCAAATAGACCATTATTGCTTGTTTTCAAATATCTGAATCCAAATGAAAAGACCATATGGCACAGTGGCCTTAGCTTGGAGTCAGGAAGGCCTAGGTTTGAATCCCACCTCAGATACTCGGTACCTATGTGACTATGAGCAAGTCAATTGACTTTTTGGGGCCTAAGTTACCTCATCTATAAAATTAGGGAGGTCAGACTCAATGACCTTTAAGTTTCCTTCCAACTCTAAATATATGCTCTCCCTCTTATAAGCAATTCCTCATTTCTTCAAAGAAATTGGGGAAACCAGTAACAACTTCCTATAAAGTTGGGTTTTTCAGATTACAGGACTGCCTTGTATCATTTCAATGTTCCTTCCAACTGAATGGGATGTCCCAGTGAAGACTCCTCAGTGTAATTAAGGTTTGGGATAAGGCTGAGTGGGATGAGGGTCCTGTGAAAACTTCTTAGAAGAATAAATAGAAATTGTATTAGACTCAAGGCAGGCATAGCAGCCTGACAGGCCTAAGTTTCGATTTACTAGAAATCACCTGATTTACAGGAATTCAACCCCAAGTACCCCCCCCATGCCATTGTTAAGTAGTTAAAGTTTGCCAAGCCTGAAACTCCTGAAGAAGCCCCCCCTGTATTTTGTTGATGCACCTGTTGCTATATTTCAGTCATGGTGACCTGGCTATACAGTACAGTGTCTAGCTTGACTGCACATCTTTAATTGCTTCTTTGGTATTACTTCAGCAAACTAAGAAATATAGATATGTATATTGCGTTCATTGTTTTGTTTTCAGTTTCTATGGACATTGAGAATGTGAGCCAAATATTGGCCAGTTGGTGGGAGGGGGGAATTTGCCCATTAGGGTATTTAATCAGGTCCTTTGCTTCTGTCTGTGTCTCCTTTCATCAGAGTATTCTGGTGGAGGGACACCCAAATCTCAAGGTTTGATATAATAATAATAAATTAACTTTCAATTTCTCCTTGGATACCTCTGTGTGGTGTTTTTTTTTTTTAATTTGAGTGGCATCCCACACACAACATACACTGCTGGAATAATGTTTGGAGAGGAGGTTGGTGCATGTACATTATGAAAAAGCCGTGTGGCAAAGGTCGCTAAGCAAGGTACCTGCTATCCATAGCCACGCCAATCCTCTACTCTGTATAGTTGTACTCTCTGTATCTGACTCCTTGGCTCCAGTCTCCCAGTTTGATTTCCTGCATCTTCTCCATCAGAAAATCTTTCTTTGCCCCCTATTCCCACTGTCAATCAGGATGGATTTCTTTGATATGTTTAACAAATATTTGTTGATTGATTGACTTGGCCTTTGGCAATACACTTTCCCCCTCCCTCCCCCTCCATTTGAATTATTGGCACCTCTAGGGGATAGCTAGCACAATACAGTCAGGATCCAAAAAGACCTCAACAGACTAGAATAATGGTCCAAATCTAATGGGATGAAATTTAATAAGGAGAAATGTCAAGTCCAGCAATTGGTTTTAAAAATCAACTTCAAAAATACAAGATGGGGGAGGCTTGACTAGATAGCAATATAAAGAATCTGGGGTTTTCATGGATTATAAAGTCAGTATGAATCAACAGAAAAATGCTAATGTACTTTTGGACTGAATTAATGGAGATATAATATCCTGACCATGGCAGGTGATGGTCCCAAATTTCCTCTGTACAATTCAGGTCAAATTTGGAGTTTTCTGTTTAGTTCTGGTGCCACAGCCTGTCTAGGCTAGTGAAGAGCCTCTGACATTTGAGTATCGGCTAGAAGAACTGAGGATGCTTGGCCTATAAAAGAGAAGACTTAGAAAGGATATATTTTAGCTGACTTAGACTATTTAAAGAACTACCATGTGGAAGAAGGTTTAGATATACTCATAAGAAGCAACTGGTATCACATTAACAATCAGCCAACAAGCATTTGGCCATAAGACTGTAATTAGTCCTCTATGCATCGATAAAGATTCAATTAGAAGGAACTTTCTGGGACCAGTTGTCACTTAACTACATCTACTTCTCTTAGAAGTCTTCATAAAACTTAAGTTTAAAAAGCAAAAATAAACCTTTCCCACAATGAGCTGGGAAATTGAAAATTCCCAGAGTCAGGAGATAGAATGTCTCATGTGAGGAACAGCAAGGAGGCCAATGTCACCGAATTTCACATAAGGAGAGAAGGAAGGTATAAGACAACTGGAAAGGTAAAGCTGGGGGGGGGAGGGTTTGGCAGGTTTGGGACAGAAGTGGATCAGTGGATAGAGTGCCAGGCCTGAGATACTTACTAGCTGTGTGACCCTGGACAAGTCACTTGACCCTGTTTGCCTCTGTTTCCTCATCTGTAAAATGAGCTGGAGAAGAGAATGGCAAACTACTCCAGTAACTTTGCCAAAAAAATTCCAAATGGGGTCATGAAAAGTCAGACACTACAAAGTGGCCAGGTTAATAAGGGTTTTAAGGACAGAGGATTTTATGTTTGATACTGGAGGTAATGTTTCAAGGGTAATATAATGATTAGAGAATATTGTACTTCACTTAAGCACTCAGGGATATCAAATTCACAAAACCCTGTAGGGTCTAGACCCTCACATACTACATAAGGAAAAAATCTGACTTTGGAATGAAAAGGACATTACCCAGTCTCTCAGACAGGAAAAGCTGCACAGTTGGCCCCTGTTGGGGACAACAACTTCTAGTTTCCAAACAATCTTCTCACCTTTGTCCCAGAAACTTGCTGTTTTGCCTCTGATAGCTGAGACTCTCTTAAAGTAGCTCTTAACCTATGGCCTAAAGACTCCTAAAAGTTCCATGTAAGAGTTTCGGAAAGTCCATGAACTTGAATGGGGGGAAAACAGATCCTTATTTTCACGAAGTTCTAACTGAAATTTAGTGTTCCATTTGATTATTTAAAAACAATATTCTGCAAAGGGAGACAATAGGCTTCCCCAGACTGGCAAAGGGGCCCACAACATTAAACTGGTAATGATCCACTGTGTTAAAGGAACCCTGAGTTTTGACTTTGTTCCAAGCCCCACAAGTTAAAAGGATATTATTGCCCCTGAAATTGCCTCTCCCCTCATGCAAGCTTTGTTATCATTTATTCTACTTCTGTGCCATTTCAGAGACAAACAAAAGCCAAAGTTCAGGTCTCAATCTATTTCTCTTTTTCTGATTCACCTCCATCTCCACATGAGAGAGAAAAAGACAGACAGACATAGACAGAGAATACAGGCCCAACAAATACATGAGTGACAAGAGCTGAAATGAAAATAATGATTTATGAAAGGTCATGAAAATCACTTCTTGTCCATTCTCTCTAGTGCAGGTCAGAGAGGCAGTAATAGAATTGAGAAGAGTATTTTTGTAGCAAATGATAGCAGCTATAAGATTTGTATAAAGATGAGCTTGCTTGTTCTGCAATTCTCCCATCTCTGAAAGAACTAGAGAACAGAGAAAATTGTGAGGACCTATCCCAAGAGTTTCACTTCATCCAGCTCACACTGGGGAATGTTTATTGTTGCTTTTTAAGCTAAATTTTATGAAGACTTCTAAGATAAGTAGATGTAGTAAGGTGACAGCTGGTCCTACAAAGTTCCTTTTTATTGAGTCTTTATTGAGAATAAGAACATAAAAGTACAAAATAGTATAAGAATTCTAAGGAAAGAAAGATCACTTTCTCAGTGATGGGTATCTGGGAAGGCTTCATGGAGATGGTATTTAAAATGGATCTTGAAAGATGGGAAGGATTTCCATGAGCAAATATGGAAGGCATGAAAAGCAAGCAGGCATGAAAGGCATTAGAAGTACAGGGATGGTATGGGCAAAGGCCCAAAGGTGGGGACGTTATTAGTCCATAGGACTAATTAGTAGAGTAGTAGATGGTTTGACTACAGCATATTATTAGGGGAACTAGCATGAGTCAGGGATGCAAAGGGAATTCCTTATTCCATGCAATAACATATCTGGTATCAGAGAACATAATAACCTCATAAAAAAGTAACCCACTCTTTCACATCAACATTCTGGTGCATTAAAAGAAGCTTCCTACTACCCCTAGGCCCACCCTCCCTGTAAAATCAATGGGAAAAATCTCTCTAAGAATTTCACTTCCATGCCATGTAGAACAAGTGGAGATCTCCTATTAGATCTGTGAAACAGGCTAAAAACAAAACAAACAAAAAACTGTATTTTTAGCAAATACAGTAAGACCAACTTTCTTTAAGTAGAGCCTACAGGAAAAATCTTTGTATTTTGTATGCATCTTGATAATTTTTAAAAGACTTCCATACTCATTACTTCATTTGATCCACACAACAAGCCTCTGAGGTAGGTAAATTCTATCACAGAATCATAGAATTTAGAGCTAAAGTGAACATCAAAGAATATCGAGTCCCATCCCAAGTACAAAAGTATATAATTTTATCCTACTCCCTTGCTGAATTCCTACCTAACCTTTGAAAAAGGGGTTCTTAGGGGAACTAATTACATTATTATTTCAGTATAATTAGTTTCCTTTGTAATCCTATGTATTTATTTCATACGTTTAAAAATATTATCCAGAGAAAGAGTCCATAGACTTCATCATACTTCAAAAGGGGTCCATGACACAAACAATGTTGAGAATCCCTACTTAACTTAAATGCTACCACTTCCAGGAATTCTTCCCTGGTTTTCTCATTGATAACAACCTATTGTCTTGAACTTCATATATAGCACTTTATTTTTAATAATTGTCTCTATATAACTTCATAATATCATGTAATACTATTATATCGTGTTTGTGTCTCATCAGCCAACTATATTATAAACTCCATGATGTCAGGGATTATCCAGTTCCTAGTATAATATTCTTTACACAATTCTTACACAGCATTTAATAAATGTTTGTTGCATCAGTTAATTAAGCAATCAGAAAACGGAGGCCCTATGTCCTCTGGCTTCTATTATGCTACTCGATAAATTGATAGGAAAAGATGCTACAATCTCCTTGTCTCCTTTCAGGAAAAAAAAAATACATATTTTAAACCTTTTTACTTGAGCTATGAGAGTACAAAAGAAGCATCAGGAAATCTGCATGTGACTAAGCTCAGTCCTCATCCATAGTGAGGAAAGATCAATTAGTAAGTTCCTGAATTATGTTTCTATTTGTAGCTCGAGCAGTGATTTTTGGTGCCAGCAGGAATGCAGGACAAAGTTTGCCAAATCCATTCAGCCCTTCTAGGCATGTTAAGTGAAGCTCTGGGGTGACTTCCACAGAAGCAGTACTATTAACAAAAAGCATGATGGGAATTAAAAGGATTTTTTTTCTCACTTTAACCTAAAAAGCAGACAGGTCTAAAGTTATGACTGAGAGGAAACAAAGAGCTTTAAAAGATAGACATATTGGATAGTTGTGTGTGGCTACAAGTCTGACTCACAAAATAGCTAAAATCTGCTGTTAGGCCAAGAACTAGATGCCAAAAAAAAAAAAAAAGAAACCCTCTTACCATTTCCCTATGGAAGAGAATCCATATTGTGTCTACAATCCCACAGAGAACTAGCAGATGGACCCCAACAGAGAAAATGGCCCAGCAGATGACATCACTGGACCAACAGATGACATCGAGAACAATATAAGGAAACAGCAAATGGTAGCTTCAGAGACAAGGTTCCATCTGGCATGTAGCCCAAGCAGTATGATTCGCCCTGGCTACCTATGTTCCCTCTCCTACATGCATTACCTGGTTGTGAATGTTCCCTCCCCTACTGGTAGCATAGGACTCTGAGAAAGTATGCACCCATGTATATGGGGGATTTCCTTTGCTATTTTCATTTTGCTATGATTTTCATTAAAAGCTGTTTAAAATTAATGCATCCCCTGATTTTTCGGTTTTGTAAAAGAAAAACATTCAGGGGATCTAATGAGCTGTGGAATTGCATAGATGTGGAACTAAAATATTCTTTGAACCTGGAAATAGCTTTAAGGGGCGATGTTGGGGGAGAGGGGAGCTTTGGCTACATATTTTATATATTATTCCTAAGGCTAATTGTTGGTTTAAATAGCTTTCTGCCATAATCAGAGCTATTGCTACATAAAGAAAGTTTGTTGGACCCTGACTCCTTTGTAAGTCTTGGGAAATTGAGGGGCTATGAATACTCAAGGCAAAAAAGAGCCTTCATAGTAATGTTTCAAAATCCTTTATTTATATAAAGCTTTGAGGTTTTCAAAGTACATTCCTCACAATACTATAAAGTAGTTGGGAAAAGTATCATTGTCCCCTTTTACAGATGAAGACGTTGAGACTGAAAGATTATGAGTTCTAGAAAAGTCTGAGGTAGAATTCGAACCCCCGTTTTAAGTTTGAAAGCCAATGGAATGAAGACCAGCAGGAGAACAGCAGAGGAGAGAGTGGTATTCAGAGCAGGTCCTAAGCAAGGGATGGGAGAACATGAACAGTGTCCTAAAAGAAACAATGGCCAGGTAAGGACTGCTAAGCTAAAGTAAGTCATGGGCATTATTGAAGCTGTTACAAGAATGGGCCTGAGAGATACCTGGGAACTGAGATCTAACTCACTACCTGATATGAGTCATGTTAGACCCTAGTTGCTCCTTGATGATAACATAATTTTATGAAACTAGGCAGAGGAGTACAATGTGTGCTTCTAAGGTCCAGTGCCACAAGGTGACACATTTTATTCTTACAATAGTTTAGCAAAAGTCCAGACTACAGTGTGATATGGTCAGGCTGACACCTTTCACTCATGGAAAGACAAACAACATGGCATTGTGACTGGCGGGCTGGCTTTGGAGTCATGAAGACCTGGTTTTAAGTAATCTGTACTAGCAATATGACCCCAGGCAGCTCTCTAAAACTGTAAATTATAGACAAGCTGTGAATCTGCACCAGTGGAATGAGTTTGCAACAAGGAGAGCTCCCTATATCCACAAATTTAAAAGCCTCAACCCAAAAAGTAAAATGAAATATAAGATCATTATTCTTTGCTGGACATGACAAAAGATCTTTGGTAAACTCTGAATCCCATCTCTGACATGTATCAGCTCTGCCCCAATGAACCACGTTGCCTTTACCCTCTCTCAACAAACTTCTCTGTGTGGAAAAGTGGGGCAAAGAATGACCTAACCTGCAGAGAACTTGTGTGACTTAACTCATTAATGATGGCCAAGTGCTTTGAAAATGTGAGAGTAACTCTATGAATGCAAAGGGTGTTGTTAGTGCTGAGAGGCCTTTGGATGAAAGACTCTTCAGAAGCCATATTTTCTCTCACAACCAATTAGAAGCATTTTAGGAAGGAACAGGGAGACCTTCGCCTGGGAGGAGTCTATGGAACAGCGGGGTGAAAAAGCTAAATACTCCATACCACCACTGTCATCCATAAAAAGCCACTAGTCACCAAGGGGGTACCAGGCAGAGCTTAAGCTGGATTTGGGGGTCTTTTGAAGTGTACATTTCAAGGATTCTATAGAAAAAAAAACATTTTGTGTAGAAGAAAATAATTTTTGAAAATTAAATGGCTAGTTGATCGGGAAAGAATTTTGAATTCCCTTAGAAGGAATTAAATGCCAATAAGGAAATAGGTAGCTTAAATCAATGATGTGTTACATGTATAAATGATGCTGACACTGGAAGATTGGAAAGAAACTGAAATCTCCCCAGTAAATCACCTCCTGGGCAGCATCCCCTTATCTTCCCTCTGTTCTCTTTTGGCAATCTCAGCAGCTCATGTGGGTTCAGTTACCATCTCTGTGCTGATGACCTATCTGTCCCTCTGCTCTCTCTCCCAAACTTGAGTTTCACAGTACTCTCTCCCCACTGAACAACTCGAATTAACGTATCTGAAGTACAATTCATCACATTTTTCCAAAAATTTTCCCCAAAATTACATTTTCCTTTTTCTAATCTTCCCTATTTCTGCTAAAAGCTGCACCGTCCTTCAAGTATCCAGGTTCACAACTTCTGAATCATCTGTGAGTCTTTTTTCAGCCTCATCCCTCACATCCAGACATTCATTCAGTCTTACCAAGCATGCATCTACCATATCTCTTGCATTCAACCTTCTGTTTCCTAATTCAGGCCTCCATCACCTCTCACTTAGACTAGTAAAAATAGATACTTAATTGGTCTCCCTGCTTCCAATCCCTTCCCTCTCAAATCTACTGTCTACATGACTGCCAAATTAATATTCTTTTTTGTGAGGTAATTGGGGTTAAGTGACTTTCCCAGAGTCATACAGCTGGTGAGTGTTATATGTCTGACGCCAGATTTGAACTCAAGTCCTCCTGACTCCAGGGCTGGTGCTCTATCCACTGCACCACCTAGCTACTCCCTAAACTAATATTCTTAAAACATTGATCTGACCACATCATTCTCCTGCTTAAGATATATCAGTGTCTTTTTACCTTTGAGATAAAATACAAACCTTTGAGATAAAATACAAACTTCTTTGTTCACCATTTAAAACCGTCAACAATCTGTCTTTATAGTCTTATTTAACATGAATCCCCTTCACCAGCTCTTTATTACAGTCAAGCTATTCTCTGGAGCTCATGACATCCTTTCTACCACCTCCATGACTTTGCATAGGCTGTCTCCCATGTCTGGAATGCATTCCCTTTCACCTCTCTGCCTCTTAGGAACCCAAGTTTCCTTCAGACCACAGCTCCCATGCCACCTATGTGAGGCCTTTCTTTCCCCTAAGCCATTAGTGCTCTGAGGAAATTTCTTTGTATTACTTCAAAAGTCCATCTGTGTAACTGCTTGATTTCCCCAGTCTCTCAGAATGTAAGCTCCTTGAGGTTCAGAACTGCTGAGTTGGACAAAGTAACCAAAGTCCCCCTCTAATTCCAGATTTGAAATACCGTATTCCCGTATATACTCAGTGCCTCAACACATAATTGGCACCTGATTTAAAAAAATTGATGGGTTGAATTGAAGAAACATTTAGAAATATACCTAGGATCTGAAAAATAAATAAATAAATGTTGGTGAATTGGCCTCTTCTGGTATTTTCAAAAAAAAAAACTTTCTAGAAAAGAGAAGCACTGGCCCTGGAGTCAGGAGGACCTGAGTTCAAATTCTGCCTCAGACACTTCCTATATGTCCCTGGGCAAGTCACTTGACCCCAATTTCCCCCCCCCAAAAAAAAAGGAAAGGAAAGGAAAGAGATCTTTGGTCCTTTCTTAATGTCCACACAATACTACCAACCAGGAGGATAGGGACATAGGAAACCAATATGGAAAACTTCAGATGGATGGAGCAAGAAACCACAGATTCCAGGGTAGTCAGATGAGAAACAGGTGGGGAGAAGGAACAGTGACAGTTTGCTTTTAGCATTTTAAATCCTATTATGCCCAATCCAGAATCCATTGGACCCCATTCACTCTCTCCCCTTTCCTTCCCACATCCTGACTCTTTCCAAATCCCAAAAGGGCTGGTATAAATAATGAAGGTTGGGGATGAAAAGGAACCATTCCAATGAGGGATTGTTGCTTAAGCCAAGCTTAGGGTATACAGAATCACTTGCTTTTCTTGCCTGGCTGAACTCATTTGAGGGTAGTTGTCCAAAAGGCCTTGGGTTCTGTCTGGATAACATTTTAACCCATGAGGACTTGTACCTTTTTTTCGTGTCAAACATCTTACTGAGACTAAACAAATAGTTTTAGGAAAATAGTGGGATTTCAGAGCTAGAATTTTTTTTCTAAATTAGCAATTTGGTACTCACGGAATCTAAGGCCCAAACCACTCTGATATTCTTGGCACGTAACTGTCCTCAATACCTTTAAGCTTCCTTTAAAATCCCCCATAATCCTGCTGGAAATCATTAAGCAGTGAGTCATGGAGCTCTCTGATGGCCTCCCGTAATGATTTTACCATCCACGTCAGAATCGTTATTTTTTTTTTAATCCAGTTTAACAAATTTAGAATCAATTGCTGAAATAACTTCTTGGGAGAGTCCCAATCTTTTTCTTTCTGCCTGTCTAAGAGGAGGAGTAAGGTCAGCAAGTCCCTGGCACCCAAGGCCCTCTAGGGACCAGCTGGCCTAGACTGATAAAAGCTGAGTGTGTCCTAAAAACACTCATTGCTGCTGCTTCTGCCATCACTGGTAGCCTGGCAGTTCATGGTGAAAAGTCACAGACTTAATTTCTCCTATCTCCTGTTTACAGGGCTGAAAGACACTAATGCAAAGTCAGAGAGTATTCATGGGAATTGACTGATGATGCATGGGAATTGAGCTCACTGAAGTGGGGTCACTATATGTCTCCAGAATATGCTGTGCCTGGCTAAGGAGGTAAAAACAAGCACTGAGCTCAAGAACAGATTTTCAAGATTGTTGTTCTAACTCTCTTACATTTGTATTATCAGATCCCAGCCTCAAGCCTCTGCTCTTCTCCCCTTCAGCCACTCTCCTTACCATAGGCAAGCCCAGACCCACTTCCATCCTAAGATCAGGCAGAGAAGGTTTATAAAGAATTATTCTAGCAAGTAAACTTTGTCCCAAGTCCATTCTTATGTTCCAGTCACTGGAAGCATTCTCCTGTTCTACATCAAGGTTTCTGAACCTAGGTACCATGAACCTTTTAAAAATATATTAACAACTATATTCCAATATAATTGGTTTTCTTTGCAATCCTATGTATTTTATCTTGTATGTTTAAAAACATGGTTCTGAGAAGGGGCCCATAGGCTTCACCAGATTGCTTAAGGATTCCATGATATAAAAAAGGTCAAGAAACCCCAATCTACATAACAGCCTGGATTCTTATCCTTTCCTTGCTTAACTACTAAGCTTGACTTCCCTATCTATCTCTGTCTTGCCCTCTTGGCCTTCAGATCCCTGGTTTCCCCCTTACCCCTATACCTTAAACTCCAACACCTTTACCTCAGCCCTCAGGTTCCCATTATCTTCTAGATAACTACATCTTCAGCAATTGAGGGATCCTTAAACTCCAGTTTACCAATCCCAGTTCTGAACTCTCTTGCATCTACAAATTAGCACAGGCTGTCCCCTAGTTTGGGGATAAATTGCCTTTTTATTTCTACTTTTTTTTTCTTTTATCTCCTTTCCCTTATGAAGCTTGCCCTGCTCTCTAAATCCTCACATTTTCCTAGAACGATTTGTCTGGATTGCTTCTTCATCCCACTTTGTATTACACTTATCTATATGTAGCACCTGGCTGTACCCCCAAATTCACACAGTGGATCCCACTAGACAAGGTTAACTCAGGTTAGGGTATTCTATGGACTAGTATCCATTCAAATCCATAGTTCATGAGCCCCAACCAATGTTTTTACTTTTTTTTTTCTAGACAGTGAATGTTCACAATTAGTTCAACACAAAAGTACTTAATGAAATAACAAAGTAAGAAAGGTAGCAATAAAGTATTTTTCTGTAAGCTTCAAGCACTTTCTCCCAAAAATAAATACTCCATCAATGGAAAAATTGGACTTATATCTGGAGCTTGTGTGGTCAGGGAACATGTGTTGAAGGGCAACTCATGCCATTAATGCTATTAGGTTACTAATGATTTCTGGTAATGTTATCCTTCCCTGATGATCTTTGCTGAGGGCATCAGGTATACATCTGCCAGGTGTTGCTCTGTGCTGGTCTTGCTTGGCACCTACTCAAGGTTGTTTTACTAGTCCCATTGTTGTTACTGATTCCTACCAGGCCCAGCTCAACCAGGTCCAAGATGACACTTCTCTACAATTTCAGCCTCTGACTTCAATTAGAGAACTCGAATGAAGCATTACTTCTTCCTTAGAAGAGGAGGTATGAGCCTGCTATTATTTTTTTAATAATAAAAAGGCATATTGCTATAGCTCCTTTAGAAAATCAGAGAAACTTTGCTTACACAATCATTAAAGTTGGAGGGAAAACCTTCAGTGGATTTTCTTCCCATGACATGAAAGGTCTGTTTCTTCAAATCTTGACTGGAAGGGGTGTTTCCTCCCTGGAAGGAGATTCTATACCTTCTGGCAGCAAGCTCTTTGGAACATAGAGCTGTTGCAGCTAACTAGTACTTTCATGATGAAATCTCTTTTCTAAACCTTATTTCCTAATTTCTCAGGGCAAAGTCTCTGTCAAAAGTCTCACTCTAACTTAGGGTTAGATGTTAGCTGATTGCTAATCTGCATGCAATTAGCATTAATGTAGAGCAGCAATTTTCAGACTGTTTTTGCTCATGGCATGACATTTTTTGCATAAAGAATTGCAGCGCAATGAACATTTAGCTGCCAACAAAGAAGGATTGTCAGGCAGTCAGGTCTCCAGACTTGGCCTTGGGATTCTTCAGCCTCTCCTTCCCTCCCTTACATTTTGCTCCTCTTTTTTCTTTATTTATTCAGGACTTGAAACAGAACAAGTGGCTTTGATTCTCTGGAGATGTTGCTGTTTGCCCCGTGCTCAATGAGGACCAAAATGACATCACAATATCAGGGTCAATATACAGTGTGTCCAGTTGTGGCTAATCATACCAATACAAGCTTGGAAGGCTCTACCACAGGTCAAGCACAAATAGTCCATGTCTTTGGGGATAGAGGGACTATTGGAAGCTTCCCTTGCCAAACCAGGAAGAACAGGCAGCAAACTACACCTGGAAGCAAGATTATGGGCAATGTGGAAAACTTAGCATATAGAGAGAAGTTTCACCCACCTAGATAAGACCTAGATAAACTTAGATATCAACCTTAGATAAATTTGAAGCATGATTGAGAGCCATCAGTTTGGAGTCTATCCTCATTACAGCAAGTAGCCAAGGGCTCTCAGGGTTTGAGGATTCCTAGTTTCTAGAATCCCAAAATTCTTTTGATCTTTCATGCAATTGAATGGGAAGGTGAAAAGACCCAAAAACAAAACTAACCCCATCTTACCCCTACCTATCCATATCCCTGCCTTTAATAGGTAGGTAGTTCCATCAAAGAACTGGCGCACACACACACACACACACACACACACACCCCTACTCTATTTAGACTATAAATACCCTTAAGGGAAGGCCTATGTCATTTTTCAACTTTCTTCTTCCAGCACCTAGCACAGTATTTTACACACAGTAATAACTTAATAAATGTTTTCTTGAGTTGAATTTAATTTGTTGAAAGAACCAAGAAGACATCTCAGCCAGGTTCCACTCTGGAATGAGAGAATAGAATAGTCCGGCACCAAAATGTTATTGTTCAGAATTTAGAGAGAATAAGGAGTTGTTTTTATAAGTATGTCATCTTCTAAAAGAGTCTTTGCCTGAAGTGGGTAGAGAAAGGAGCCAGGGATGGAGGAAAGGAAAGGGAGAAAAAGAGATATCCAAAAGGAGTGAGGAGGGTTGCCCAGGAGTATGATTCTATACTATATAGTTCATTTTAATCCAATTCTTTTTGTTGTCATTTCTGACTCTTTGTGATCCCATTTGGGGTTTTCTCAGCAAAGATGCTAGAGTGGTTTGCCATTTCCTTCTGCCATTCATTTTTCAGATGAGGAAACTAAGGCAAACAGGGTTAAGTGACTTGCTCAGGAACACACAGCAAGTAACTGTCTGAGGCCAGATCTGAACCCAGAAAGTTGAGTCTTTTTGACTCCAGGCCCAGCACTCTATCTACTGTGCCACCCAGCTGCACCAATCCAGTCCCAGCAATTCAGTTTTTCTAATTTACCCAAGGACTGATTAAAGTAAGGGCCTTAGATGAAAACTCAGTCCTAATAGAAGAAAGTTGATTCTGTTGAGAAGAAAAAGAATATGGCACATAGACAAAAATTGACCATGTACTAGGGCATAAAAACCTCACAATCCAATGCAGAAAGGCAGAAATATTAAATGCATCATTTTCAGATCATGATGCAATATAAATTATATGTAATAAAGGGCCATGGAAAGATAGACTAAAAAATAATTGGAAACTAAATAATCTAATCCTAAAAAATGATTGGGTCAAACAACAAATCATAGAAACAATCAATAATTTCTTTCAAGAGAATGACAATAATGAGACAACATACCAAAACTTATGGGATGCAGCGAAAACAGTTCTTAGGGGAAGTTTTATATCTCTAAATGCTTACATAAATAAAAAAGAAAAAGAAGAGATCAGTGAATTGGGCATACAACTAAAAAAACTAGCAAAAGAACAAATTAAAAATCCTCAATAAAACACCAAATTAGAAATATTGAAAACCAAAGGAAAAATTAATAAAATTGAAATGAATAAAACTATTGAACTAATAAATAAAACTAAGAGCTGGTTTTATGAGGAGAAAAAGAATGAATAAGAATAATTTTACTCCTCTAAATCAAAGGTATTTCGAGGACCAGAGTCCCCAAAACTGAAGTTAGAAAACCCAAGAAAGCATAGACATTTCTACTATTCTGTATAGGAACTGCACCCATCATTTCAATGACATAAGAAACTCTCAAATGAGGAAACTCCTGCTACCAATTCAGTTTAGTATCTCCTCTAGAATGTATAGTCTTAATGGTAGTCTACAAAGATTAAGCCAGGGTCAAGCAGCCAGTATATATCAAAGGTGGGACTTGAACCCAGGTTCTCCTGGCTCCCAGGTCAGCGCTCTCTCTCTCTCTCTCTGTCCCTCTCTGTCTCTGTCTCTCTCTGTCTCTCTGTCTCTGTCTCTGTCTCTCTCTCTCTCTCTGTCTCTCTCTCTCTCTCTCTCTCTCTCTCTCTCTCTCTGTTTTTCTCTCTCTCCTTCCCTCCCTCCCTTCCTCCCCATTACACTATACCCATCTACTATAGCCTGATCAAGTTCAAATCACTTCACTTTTAGAGGACACTTAGCAGAGCCTTTCTTTCCAGGTTAGTGTGTTCAACTGGGCAAGAGGATGAATTTCTTTCTGTTTTAAAATGTTTGAACATTTTTAAATTATGTGTATTTTAAAACACATTTAAATTATCTGAGTCTGAAAGTCAAAGGACTTGGTGAATAAAAGGAAAAGGGGAATAAACAAACATCATATTCAAAATGTACATTTATCCACAAGTCATTTAATCATAAACCTCCCTGTCAGAAATTAGTTGCTGTAACAATCCAAAGAATTCTGTCCTTTTTCCCCAGTAACTACAAATTGAGCTCCCCTGGAAAAAAGTATATGTGTATATGTACATATAATGTGTATATATGTACAACTCAATGTGATTTTATATATATATAATACGTGTGTGTGTGTGTGTGTATACAGCTCAATGTTTATGTGAGTGTGGGTGGGTGGGTGGGCATGGGTATATACAGCTCAGTGTAATGAAGCACAGACAACCTGAGTTTGAATCCTGATTCAGTCACTTAATAGCTGTGTGACCCTAGGCAAATTGCTTAACCCTGTTTGCCTCCATTTCCTCATCTGTAAAATGAGCTGAAGAAGGAAATAGCAAACCACTCCAGTATCTTTGCCAAGAAAACCCCAAATGAGGTCACAAAGAATCAAATACAACTTAACGACAACAAATTGGAGATAATAAATAGCACCCACTTCATAAAATTGTTGCAACCTCAAATGACATAATATATATAAAAGCACTTTACAAGCCTTAAAGTGCCTTATAATGCTAGCTATAAATAAAAATATTTATAACAACTCTTTTAGTGGTAGCCAAAAACTAGAAGCTAAGGGGGTATCCTCCTATTGGGGAATGGCTAACCTAATTGTGGTGTATGGCTATAATGGAATGCTAATTGTACTGTAAGAAATGATGAAATGGGCAATTTCAGAGGAAACAATACCCCTATGAATTGATGCAGAACAAAGTGAGCAGAACTAAGAGACTAATTTCTATAAAGATAACATTACAGGGAAAAACAATTTTGAAAGACTTTAGAATTCTGATCAATGCAATGACAAACCATAAAACCAAAAGAATAAAGATGAAACACACAACTAACCTCCTGAAAGAGAAGTAATGAACTTAAAATGCAGAAAAAGACATACATTTTCAGACATAGTTAATGTGGGAATGTTTTTTTCCTTGTTTTACTGGGCTATGCTGATATGTATTATTTGTTTTTATTTTTATTTTTGTTTTTCATTTCCTTAATGGGAGAAAAGGGAGTGGCGGGGGGAGATTAATTTTTTTTAAATACTGGTTACTTAAAAAATTAAAAACATTTTTTGTTTAAAAAAAAGAAAAGAAGGAACTTTAGTACCACAAGCTAATAAATATAGTATGTAGGGTCTTTTTTGGTTGAACAATAAAGAGAAAATTACTTGTCACAATAACTCTGGTTATTTGTAGCAAGCAAAGAGACTTGGGAATTTTACGTTTCCCCTGATACCATTTTATAAAATTGTCGGTTCTACTTTCTTACCCTAGACACCCTCTCTCTACTTGATTTAATAAGTTAGAAATATGCCTCAGTTTGGATCCTGTGAAATCTGCTCGTAGCTATAATCATCTTCTTCCAGCTCTTCACCTATTAAACCAGTTCTCAGAGTACAATCTGGGGAACAGAGGTTTTAGAGATGGTGTGGTCTGGTCTGGTCCTCATAGTACTAAGGTTTATAATAGAGCAATGTTTGTGTCTTTGTTCCTAGTACAAATTAATTCTAAGGGAGAAGGGAACCTTTGCCACAGTGGCAGGAATGGAGGTCGAAGTTCAGTAGTTCTGCTTCACCTCCTCCAATGTTCCTAAGTGAAGTAATTTGCATGGCTCCTGTGCTAGCTGTGAGGACCCTAATGGGAGGTAAAAGAACTTCATGCACTCTAACTTATTAGGTTTCATGGTTTATTTATTTATTTATTTGTTGTTACATTTTAAGTTCCAAACTGTCTCCCTTCTTCCCTCCTTCCCCACCCTGCACTAGAGAAGGCCTCAATTTGACACATATATGTAAAACCATACCATGCGCACTTCTTTTTATCAGTTCTTTCTCTGAAAGTAGATAGCATCTTCCTTCATGGGTCCTTTGTAGTTAATTTGAGTATTTACACATTCAGAATAGCTTATTCTCTTGGTTCTACTCATTTCACTCTTCATTATTTCATGCAAGTCTTCTATGTTTTTCTAAAATCAACCCAGCTCATCATTTCTTACAGCATGGTAGTATTCCATCACAATCATATGCCACAACTTATTGAGCCATTCCCAAATTGATGGGCAGCCCCTCAATTTCCAGTTTTTTGCCACCACAAAGAAAGATTTAATGGTTTCTGAAACTCTAAAGAGACATGGGTAGAATGAGGCATCTAAAGCAAAAGCGGTTCAAAAAAAACAGGGATTCCAGCAACATCTGAGGGAGTTACCAAAAGCGCAACACTCCAGAAGTTTAGCTAAACTACTTCAGGACCAAGACAAGCAACACGGCACCTAGTTAGACAAAGGTATGTCTCAATTTGCTGCATTTGATGCACTCTGTGTATCACTGGGTGAGCACCCTGTGGCAAACTTATATGAGAGAATTTGGATAAAAGTCACATAGAATGGGTAAGCATGGATGGGTTGCCATCTTCATTGTTGAAGGTAGTATTCACATCACTGAGATTAAGTTCATCAGGGAGACTTCCCATTGAAATAAGCAAGTGAAGTTGGAGTAAAAAGCAAAATCTTTAATCACTTGAGAAGCTTTTTAGTGTGCTGTGACTGGCATCCTGACTGATAAACTGAAAATGTGTCACCTAGACTATAAACATGGGAATCTCACAAGAGGACAATAACACTCCCTTTGAGAAATAAGCCTCAGCAAGAGACGACAGCTTTAATAAACTCAGCATGTGCAAAACTGAACTCATTATCTTTCCCCGTAAGTCCTCTCTTCCTAATTTCCCTATTGTTGAGGATACTACCATCCTCCAGGCTTGCAACTAAGGTGTCATCCTCCACTCCTCATTCTCTCTCACCCCACCCTCATGCCCAATCAGCTTAAAATCTTGTTATTTCTTCCTTTCTCATGTATGTTCCCATCTCTCCTCTGACTCTGCCACCACCCTGGTGTCAGCCCTCATCACCTTCTGTAATAACCTGTTGGTAAGTCTCCTCAAGTGTCTTCTACTCCTGTCCATCTTCCACTCAGAGGTCTTCCTAAAACACAGGTCTAAACACTGCCTTATTCAGTGAACTCCAGTGGTTCCCAATTACCTTCAGGATTAAATACAAAACGATCTGTTTGACTTTTCATGCCCTTCATAACCTGGCCTCTTCCTACTTTTGCAGCCATCTTACATTTTATTCCACTCCACATATGCTATGATCTAGTGGAGGAGTTGCCCTCCTTGCTGTTCTCTGCACACAACACTCCATTGCCTGACTGTCCTTCATGTCCAGAATCCCCCCTCTGCTCGGCCACCTAGCTTCCCTAGATTCCTTTAGATCTCAACTAAAATCCTACCCTCTGCAAGTAACGTTTCCCATTCCTCCTTCTGACATTATTTCTGATTTAGCCTATATTTATCTTATTTGTAGTGAGCTCCTTGAAAGTCAAGACTGTTTTAGGCCTCTTTTTGTATTCCTACTATGTGTATGGAACATAGTAGGTATATAATAAATGCTAGTTGGCTGACTGACAACTAGTAACTGCGCAGAAACATCAAATGGTTGCTTTAAAGGCAAAAGGGAATGACAGCTGTCAAAATGGAGTGGAGCAGCAGTGAGCTGGTTGTCAGGAGCTACAACCATGAGAGGTATTCTGGCTGTAAAGCAACACAGGAACATGAATTGTCTGGGAGAGTTTCCTCTTCTAGCAGTGTGGGAGTCTGTGTAAGAATGTACCCTTTCATTTATGAGGGGCAGAGGATGATTCTGTTGCTTGATTTCCCCTTATACAGAATTGTAGATTTAAAGTCAGAAGGAAACACTTAGGTTATCTAGAAAAGAACAACCCTCTAATCTTACAGATAAAGAACTATTTACTTTGCTATTCTGTCCTAATTGAAGGCTTTGCTCTGCAGTTTACAATCTCCTACCTGGTCTTTTGATAGGGCCTGAAATGGAAAGACTGCTTTCAGATTTTAGCCTCAGTCTTTCAAAATATCTATAAAATACAGTTATCCCTTCCACACTGCAACTTTCCCCATTGTTGTTTCTATAGATCATGGGTTGACATAATAAATTAAATGGGAATTTGGGGGGAATTTTGTCAAAGCTGCAGACAACACATAAAGGCCAGAAGATGACACAGAAAAAGTTTAGAGACTCAGAAATACATAAAATATATGTAAAATATTGTATAATATCAACATATTTTATCTTTTAATACCATATTAATTCAGACTTTTCTCCAGTACAAAGGGAGGACCAAAATATTTTACATGGATTTTCCAAATCATGGGGCCACTATGCCCCTAACCCCATGATATGGAAGGGATAATTGTGTGAGGCTATATAAATGCTAGCTATTATTATAAAGCAAGAGCAAGTTGACTTAGCTTAATGCAAAAAATTCAAAAATATTCTTTATGAATCCCAGATTATCTCCTATAAATATATCAAAATATATCAAGCATCTGACTCTGGAAGCTCTTGCTACCTCAGAGTCAATGTAAGGTGTTCTGAGCAATGACAACTATACAGATATGGCTCGAGACCTCAACCCATTCAATGCCTTCTCTGCCAGCAGTCTAGGCAAGAACTATAAATCAAATAGCAAAACATTTAAATAGGACAGAATAGCAAAGAAAAGTAACAAGGGAAATTCAACTAGTAGAATCATTCTGTGCCACCATGAATTCCACAGGGGTAGAATCTACAGACTCCTATACTGATGAAAGAAGAAACACTTCCTGGACAACTCATATGCCATGGGTTCCATTATAGGTGAAATACTTCTCATGGCTCCTTCTACCAGTGACCAAATGTCCCTCATTGCATCTTCACTCTTCCTCTACAGCTGTTGTGCCCCTTTGTCACTAAATTTGCAATTCTCAATTTCTCCACATGGCTCCAGCTGTTATCTACTACAGCTTTCATTTGTCGCCCAGTCGTCGTCGTCATCGTCGTCTTCTTCTTCTTCTTCTTCTTCTTCTTCTTCTTCTTCTTCTTCTTCTTCTTCTTCCTCTTCTTCTCTTCTTCTTTCTTCTTCCTTCTTCCTTCCTCCTCCTCCTTCTTCTTCTTCTCTTCTTTCTTCTTCCTTCCTCCTCCTCCTCCTCCTCCTCCTCCTCCTTCTTCTTCTTCTTCTTTTTCTTCTTCAAAAGGAGTTCTTTTGTGAGGTTGCCCTGGCCAGCATATCAATAAACTAATCAACACAATAAGGCCCAAAGCCATGCCACACCCACAAATAGACAAGACCTTTTATTTACCAAAACCTCATTCTCTTTCTCCATGGAAAGTCTTCTGGGATCCCTGGCTAGGTTATGGGGAGTTAATTCTTTTCAACTCTCATTGTGTTCTTGGAAACAAGTGCCAAGGTCATTCAAATTGACTTGAAGCTTCAGCAACACCCAAGGAGAAATTTAACAATATTCAAGTCAGAGCACAGAAATGACAACTTTTGCCCTGCCTTCTTTCTCACTCTGGGAAATTACTCCCTCTATCTAATAATTTGGCAAATATGGTTCATTTTTAAAAATGTATCTCTTTTTGCATCACAGTTAATACCCACCTGATTTTTTTTTAAAAAACACCTTTTTTTCTGGTAAAGGTTAGGTTTTTTTCCTCTGGGCTTTTTCCCTCTAATTGGGAGGGAAAAGAATAATCATATTAACAATAACTCACAGTTTATAGCACCTTATGGTTTAGAGCCTTAAACATGTGTGGTTAGATGGTTTGAGATTTCCTTACCCAGCTCAAATAATTCTCAGTCTAAAAAAGTTGGTAAAAAACAAATCTCATCCATCAATCACCATAATCAGTCTTTGGAGTCTCTTCTCAAGTTAGCTTCACTCTCCTCGGCAAAGTCCTATAGGAATAAGCAACCCGCCTCCCTTGAATTATTCTGCTGCTTCGGCAGAATGCAAAATTCTTCATTCCTTATCCGGTTGTTAATGTGTAGTGTTGCAAGACAGGATAAGGTTACCAGATGTCACTGATTTTAGAAGACAAACCCCTGATGTGTTCCCTGTGTGCTCAGAAGCAGCCCGTTCCCAGAACGTTCTCAAGTTAGAGACAACAGAAGGAAGAAGCCAAGCCCCTGTGGTGCTAGTCACCCACAAAAAGAAACGAAGAACACAGCAAAAATTTTCTTCGACCAGTAGAACGGTCTCCCTGCCACTCTCAACCAACCCGTCTTATTTCCTATCTCATCTCTGAAATTTAAAAATCTTTTCCATTTTTATTACGTGTCAAACCCATGAAAACTGAGCCTTAATGTGATTGCAAAAATAATAAAGAGTTTGAGCCTAATGAGTGACTTATAGTTAGTCTTTAATGCTTTCCTTATATTTCTTCTGGATCTTATAATTTCCCTTTACCTTATCTTAGATATTGTGAACTCATGTGGAATTACCTGGTAGATGGCTTTCACTGACTTCCCTGGTTTACTGTCTTATTTTTTCAGAGCATGAAAGTATGAAGTACATACTGCTTTCTAAAATGGAAGGGGCTTCCTTGTGAAAGAGTGAACTCTCTGTCATTCCTAACATTCAAGCAGAGACTGGATAACCATCCATTAAGGATGTTGAATGAAGGCTGGTACTAGACAGGCAGCTTCAAACAATGGAAAATTTCATTGATTATGGAGTCAAAGGACTAGGATTCACACTCTTCTTCTGATGCTTACTCCTTGTACTCCTTAAACAAGTCCTTTAACTTCACTAGGCCTCAGTTTCCCTACCTGTAAGAGGAGAGGGTTAGGTTAAATGGCCTCTGAGGAACTTTTCAGCTCCAAATCTATGAGCTATTGGTATTATTGTACTTTGTAGGAGGCTGGATGAGATGACCTTTAAGGTTCCTTCTAATTATAAGATCTTATAGTTATATGGAAAGGTTAGGCTCTCTTGAATTCAGTTAGTAAATTAATACAACTAAAATGCCCAACAGGGTTGTCCCAGTCCTATGCTAATTCATGAATTCCCCATATTTCACTTCAGTGATGAAAAAAGTTATATGCAAGCAGTGGGTGACTTTCTGTTTTGGGGAAGCAAAGCCCTTTAAAAGACCTGGATGCAAGGCTATTTGAACCAAAATCCATTATCATTAACTTGGCAGGCTCTCTTCTCTTACTTTGCTAAAAACTTACAAGTGCCATGCAAGACATCTGAGTCATGATCCCCCTCTTCTGTAGCCATTACTTGAGATGAATGTGAGTTAATCAGTTCTATTTTGAAAAAGCACAATCAAGCCTCAAGGCCCAGCTAATGAACCTTTCAGAATCTTTCAGCTGGGTAAGACCCACACATTTATGTACTACATTGCATTTAATTTTCCTAAGATGCAAAGCTTATGAACACATGGGGTTTAGCTCTGAAAAAGACACACAAAATAATTCACGCCTCCGTGGAATGGCATGAATGTTTCAGCTAACCTTAGTATTTAGCTTAAGTTTGGGAAAGAAAAGTCACCATGCAGGTGCCCAAAGGCTACCTACCAAGTTGGAACCCTGTTCATGGGACCAGGGAGAGTATATAATTTTCACCCCTTCCATTGATATGATCTTTTTGGTGATGTTCTGACTGCTAGGATGACAAACAAGCCCTAATTCAGTGGTTTCTGAAACCTGTAGGGATGTGGGCGGGTACCACAATCAAGCTGCTCACTCAAAAGTCAGGTTTCACCCTGAATAGGGGAATAACCCAGTCTGTGCAACTTCACTTGAGCAAAGAGCCCAAGGTGACCCCTGCCCTGAAGTGATTATCCAGTGCCCTCAAGCTTTAATGAACTGGAACAGACAGTTTTCCATTTTTAATGTATGCAACACATAAAACACAGGCCTCCTGAGATTTCCCAGAAGCTGTCTATGCTTTTCTGTGCTTGACAGCTGTCACTCTTGCAGCATCTCAGATGGATTCTCCAAACCATCAGTGCATTGTACAGTCTGTGTTCATCCCAGGATGCCAATCCTCTGAGAAACCACTTCTGTAGTTCACCTTCGTATGATAATACACTATAGTACAATGCTCAGTAGGCCCATGGCCTGCCTTAGGGCTTGTAAGGGGTACTACCGAAGCTCAACTACCACAATTCAAAAGATATTTACTTTCGACCCCATCCTATCCCCTCCAGTTGTAACCCTTGTTTCAGAGACTTTCGTGATACAAAGACCCTATGTATACTTTGAGAAATGTTTACAGCCTCTAGGGTCAAAGCTTCCATCCAAGAAACTTGTGATGCTGAATACATGGTCATAGCCCTCAGTATACTGAGTTCAGCTCTCTACTAGCAAACATACAGATCACAAAATTACAAAAGAAAGTTTTATTTAAAAGGAAGAAAACAAAACAGAAACCTTTGAAACTGTTAGTCCCAAAAATATATTCAAATGTCCAGGGCCACAGTTTCATATATGAAGGAACTTCATCTCAAGTCTTATCTTAGAAGACTGCTTTTCTCTTCTCCTCTCCTCTCCTCTTCTCTCTTCTCTTCTCTCCCTTCCCCCAAGGCTCTCTGTCTCTCTGCCTCCATCTAAATATTTATTTTTTTAGCACTTCCTATGTGCCAGGCAGTGTGTTAAGCTCTCTTTGTCCTCTGTCTCTCTCTGTCTCTGCCTCTGTCTCTCTCTCTCTCTGTTTATCTGTCTCTCTCTCTCTCTTTGTCTCTATCTTTCTCTGTGTGTGTCTCTGTCTCCCTGTCTCTCTCTCTATCTCTCTTTCCCATTCCTCATAGCTCCATAGTACAGTCACATAATAGGGAAGGCCAGTTTCTAGAATTCTCTAGTCTTTTGTTGCTAACTCTCTAGTATAAAATTAGTTCCTGTCATATAGCAGGCACTTAATAGATTATTATTATTATTATTATTGGATTGCAAGCTTACTGACCTTCAGTGTCCTCTCCTCCCCTAATTGCCATCATTGCTGGAACCAACTTGATTGTTAAATTTTCAGCTTTACATCTCAGCAAATGTTAAAAATCAGGATTTGATGTATTGTTTTGATGATTGTCTAGACTTAAGTGATGTAAAAAAATGTTAATAATGTAGATTAAACTTAATAGGGAGATAAAGGTCATAGTCTTCTGACAGATATAGGAAGTTTAATTTCACTTGTGAGGATTTGAATAGTTCATTTATTCATGGATGCTAATGATTTTAATGAACAGGCTGAATATCCTACTGGAAGCAAAAAAGACCCAAATTCACTAATTTGCTAATCATTCTCTCTTTGGTCATTAGCTCTTTCAAATAGCCTAGGAAGAACTGTATTAACAAAATGCATGTTCGTCATAGGCATCCAATCATAATTGTTGACTGCCTAAAGCCCTACCTATGTAGCAATAGCACAAAATCATAGTCCCACAGAACGTCAAAGTTGGAAGGGGCTTGAGTGATCATCTAGACCAGCCCACTCATTTTAGAGAAAAGGGAAGTAGTATGTTTTGCCCAAGGTCACACAGCTGGATCCAGTTTCCTTTCTGATAAGAAGTGGGTCACAACAGGTCTACATGACACATACTTCAAACTGTAAATTGTTTTTACTCTATCAGGATTGTGCTTTCTGTACAATGATCAAATATAACATAAAACAGCATGCAGCCCTCTCCTTTATTAATAGTACTTATGCCACAGGACTTTAACCTTCATAGAACATTCTACAAAGTCTGATATTTCTTTCTATTAGTAACTGCCTGAAAGAGTTTTGTTTTAAAGCAGTTTTCCCCAAAGACACAAGTTGAGATAAGTTAGACAGAATCATTAATCTAGTACTTCTGTTTAGAGTAGGTACAGACAAAAAGCTCCAGGAAATAATAACAACTGCAGCAGCAACAACGAGGAGACTTGTTATTTTTTAAAAATTTTAAACACTATTTTTTAAAAACAGAGGCCAGCACTACGTGCTAACTGGCCCCAGCTCTGGCTTACAGATCCCAATTGCCCTGTTTTCAATGTGAACATTTACACCTCAGAAATCAGCCATCAAACAGGGCTTGATTCATTGTCTTATTGATTATCCAGACATGATTAAGTGTTAATAATGCAATTTAAATTAAAAAGTGCATGCATACTTTTTGTTTGTTTGTTTTTTAGAGACCCTAGTTGTTAAACATTTATGAGTATACCCTGTTTTTCTCCACCAACATTGCTTGAGCTCAGTAGGACTACATTAGAAGGCTCAGAAAATGAAGTTGTTATACCGGACTGGAAACCTGGTGACTGTTGACAAACTGGCATTTATATCATGCTTTTCATGATTTTCAGAGTGCTTTATGTCCATTATTTTATTTGCCTGTCCAACAGCATTACCATCACCCCACAGCAGCCAGACATAAACACTTCCACACCAAAACAGAAGAAAAGGATTGTTAGACATTCTTAGAGCACATGATAAATGGGCTAAAAATCTATAGAAATTCTTTTGAAATAAGCAGACATCACTTCACACAGAGTAATAATAAGGTTGATAATAAGTACTTGCTAAATTTATTAAATGTACCTAAAAGTGGCTTAACTCCAGATGGAATCTATGAAATAACAAATATCCAAGAGTAGAACCAAAAGGCCTTCCATGGGTGACATTAACATGAGTCCAGTCAAAAACACATTTACAAAAAAGCATCAAACCAATGGATGAATCATGTAAATTTGTTTGTGGAAATGAAAGGATTTATGATGGCAATTCAGAACCATATCACTGCTGCAAGAAACAACAGAAGGGTTTTCTTTAAGAAAGAGTGTGCTGGAATTGGCTTTTATACCAGCCCATATGGATCACAAAAGTTGGTTGTTAAATTTTCAGTGTGAGCATTTAAACCTTGGAAATTGGTAAATGCTTCCCTCTCTATTATATTACTATATTATGTGAGGAATAGGGGCATGAGGGGTGTGGGGGAGGTGGGGGGAGGTTTGGTTGATTGTTTTGTTGATGGACTTATGGCAACAATAGAGAAAACTATAATAACGTAGAATAAACTTTAGAGGGTGTCCTGAGTATTTTTTCCCCCCAAGAGCCAGTTGTTAAACATTTACCTTCACACTTCCTGTCCTTAAGAAGCCTCAACTCATTGGTCAATGTAGATTATACAAGAAAATGATGGAGACTCTGCAATGTATCAATGCAGGCTGTAAAAAATTACTATCTCCTGAATATCTAGCAAGTTATAGCCTGGTAGGTAGAATTCTATACCAGGAGGTAACTGTCATAGACTGACACATGACAAATCCCCACACTACAAATACAGAGCTCAAAATATCCTAGGGAACTCAAGCAATAAATTGTACTAAAACCCAACCATTATTGCAAACCAAACCATTGCCCACAATCACCCACAGAAAATATTGATTCTCAAAAACTCAAGAATAACGTTTTTTAATGGATGTTGCTGTCTTAAATGCTCATCATTTCCAAACTACATGGAACAAAGCTTTTAAAGAGTAGAGACCTGACAAAGTGGATCAAAATCATGTGGGAACAGTATGTGATGCATATCATCTAGGAGTATGCTAATCAATGTTTAACAACCGCATATTTTTAGGTTTAATTTGCACTATCAATATTTTCTCTTTTTTTAATACTTTAATACTTTTCACAATCAACACAACAATAAATCAAAGTGAGTGCAGTTTCAGTCAAATGATTTATAGCATTCTCTGATTTCTAATGTATGAATGCTCAAAATGAAAATTTAACAATCAGCTCTGGGGACCCCATACCTCTTATATCATCCCTGTTGTTCTGTCTGCTATTGGCTTCATACCAGGGATGCTTTGAGTGAGCCTACAGAGAATGAGTTAATATTCCAATTCTTTAGTTCAATTGAATATATATATATATATATATATATATATATATATATATATATATATATATATTTTACACCTATGCAATAGTTCTCTGAATATTAATGGCCATTTCTCTCAGAACTCCATTGAGAAAACTGAATGTGATAACAATAGCAACAATAATAGTACCTTCTCTTTACATAACATCTTTAATTTTTCAAAACATTTTCACATCTATGACAGCATTCTATTTTATCCTAGGAAGGCTTCCTAGCTGACCAAAGATAGTAAGGAAAGATGAGGATAAAAAATTTGCAGAAATACTTCAGCTAACATTAAATTCCTGAATAGTATATGTGGTGTTCAATTTTTCAGGGTAAGTTTACTCCTTCCTTAAAACGCCGACTGCAACCAAGTATTCCCATTTTGCAAATGAAGACAGTTATGTGCTTTACAGAATAGTGAACAAAGAAGTGAAACTACTTTCACTACAAGACTATACACGCTTTGGAGGCAGGCACCCTGTCTTATTTTATTTTGAGTTCCTAGCACAGTACTTCACACAACATAGGCATTTAATATTTGCTTAATCAAAATACCTAATTACACAGAAAGTTACATTGACTGTCTTACTTTCTTAGATCAGTCACTAAATTTCTTTTCTAAATTGCAATTTATTGTCAAAAATTATTGTCAAAAAATTGTGGATAAAAGAATAAACTTTGTGGAAAACTAAAAAGCATTTTCTTGATCCTTGTGAAAACTGCATTTCAAATGGGATTGAAACCCTAGCTGTATATAATAAAATGACTTGTGCATGAGCAAAGATTTACTATAATCAAATCATAATAAAATATGCCAAAATGTCTTTTAAAAAATCATGAAAATGGGGAGCTTAGATTAGGTGATTTGTATGATTCCCTCCCAGCTCTAAAAGTCTCTGATTCTATGATATGCACATATATCCACCCACTGTCACCAATTCAACAAAGCAGCAACTAGGGGTCTCTGTGAAACCAGACAGCAAAGATAGACTTCATCTCAGATCTCAAAGGAAGATTGCTGATGACAAGGGAATGTGTTTGCCCTTGTGTGCCCAGTGATGTCCATTAAAGTTGGGGGGATTTACAAGGACTGTAACAATGTTTCTTCTTATGATATCATCTGTAACAACGGATCTAAGCTGCACCCACTTTGAGCATGTTCAGGAACATCTTTTATTTATCTTACTGATAACATTTTGAAAATACAGATACATCCCAACATAGTAACAGACCTCTAATGAAATAAATTGCCTGAAAACAGTTAAGTAAAGCCACCCAAAAGAGAGGTTGCCACTGATAAAATGGCTCATTATCCTCTATTGTCACTTACCAAGCATTAACAGAAAGAATGTGTGTTTTAACTTTTTTCAGTTGGTTCCAGTGCTGGTCAATGCTCTTGACCTGAATTTCACTGTCTTTATATACATAGCTGTATCTACAGAGGCAGCTGGAGGCACAATGAACAGCATTGTACCTGAAACCAGAAAGATCTAAGTTCAACTCCAGACTGAGACACTCACTAGCTGTGTGACCCTGGGCAAGTCCCTTAATCTCTATTTGCTTCAGATTCTTCAGCTGTAAAATGGGGATAACAATAGCACCTAACTTCCAGGGTTGTTAATGAGAATAAAAATGAGATCATATTTATTTTTTAAAAAAAGCACTTAGTGAGGGCACTGTGAGAAGTTGGAGGAATGAGGCAGAAAAAAAAACTGATTCTCCCAAATTCCCCCACAAATAACTTAAGATGATGCCCAAAGCAAATTTTAGAGTGGCAGAAATAATTAAAAGCTGGGGTAAAGTAGTTGTCCAGCCTAAGGCAATTTGAGAGAACATTAGGAAATATCTGGCCCCTCAGGGTAGTGGTCTGGCTTCACTGAAGTGCAGATACATCTGGGCAGATATCACCAAGGCAACAAACAGCTAGTGCTGGAGGCAGCCATAATTGATGGTATGGGGGTTGGGATCAGGGGAAGATTGTGGGGGCCCTCCACTGGTGCTGGGCATGGGGCCTAAACAGGATGACCAGAGGAGTCACAGGCTGTGGTTACATGTAAGGAGGGTCAAGCAAACGTGGCGAGTACAGTTGCAGGGAGGGAGAGGGGGCAGTGCTGCTGCAGGGCAGAGGGATGAGTTGACTTGCAGCTACCTGAAAGAGCAAGAGTATTTGTAGTGCCAATGGAGGTGGGGGCCCTGGTCCAGGCTCCGGGGCAGAGAGGAGTACCTGAGGTTACTTATGGACCAAGCTGTGAGCCAGAGGAGCAGTGACCACACCCAGTCTTGGATCACAGAACATTGGAAGAACCAAGAGTCACAGGCCTCCAGATTGAGATCAGAAAACAACAGCAAGGGGCAGCTAGGTGGCACAGTGGATAGAGCACTGGCCCTGAAGTCAAGAGGACCTGAGTTCAAATCCGGCCTCAGACCAAACACTTGACACTTAACTAGCTGTGTGACCCTGGGTAAATCACTTAACCCCAATTGCCTAAATAAAAAACAAAACAAAAAAAAGGGGGGGGGAAGAAAACAGCATGAAAAACCTGAAGCCTGAAACATTATTCTTCACACCCCAGGAGCAGAGTTATCAGCCAAGAAATAGACCATTTTGAAAAAGAAGGAGAAGAAAAACAACAAAGAATCCAACTATAGATAGCTACTATGGTGATAGAGAAGATAAGGGTTAAAACTCAAAAGACAGAATACTTTCTTGTAAAACTTCAAAGAAAAATATAAAATGATCACAAGCCCAAAAAGGGTTTTTGGGAGACATTAAAAGGACTCTAAAAATCAAACAAGAGATGTTAAGGAAAAATTGCAAAAAGAAATGAGCAATGCAAAGACAGCAAAAAAATTATGAAGAAAAAGTCAACCAATTAGAAAAAGAGATCCCAACAAAACTTATCAAAGAAAATAACTCTTAAAAATTAGAATGGGGCAAGGGAAGCTAATTACTTTATAAGACATCAAGAAATAATGAAACAAAATCAAAGGAATTAAAAAAGAGAAGAGAATGTGATACATCTTATTAAAAAAAACTAACTTAAAAAACAGATCAAGGAGAGATAATATAAGAATTGTTGGGCTACCTGAAAGTTGTTATCAAAAAAAAAAAGAGTCTAGACACTATAGTTCAGGAAATCATTAAGGAAAATTGCCCTGAAGTAGAACTAGAGAATGAAATAGAAAATGAAAAGATATATTGATCACTGCCCAAAAGAGATCCCAAAATAAAAAATCATGGGAACATTACAGCTGTTTCCAAGCTGGGACAATGAGAAAATATTACAAGCAACTAGAAAGAAACAGTTTAAATATTGTGGTATTACAGTCAGGATAACACAAGATTTAGCAGCTTCTACATTCCAAAGAACAAAGAAGCTGGGTTTGCCACCAAGAGTAACCTACCCAGCAAAGCTGAGTATAACCCTGCAAGTGAAAAAGTGGAAATTTAATGAACAAAAGGATTTTTAGGTATTCTTGAGGAAAAGGCCAGAACCTAACAAAATTTGCCTTACAAGAATCAGGAGAAACATCAGAAAGTGAACTTGAAAGACTGGTTATAAGGGGTTTGATAAGGTTAATTTGTTTATTCAAAAAAGTATACATAGAAGGCTTAGAGTTTAGTTGTTTATGAGAGGATGATCCTAAAAAATAAAATTGGGTAAGAAGAGGTAAAATGGAGCATATTATCTCATACAAAAGAGGCATGAATGAAAGAACGATTATGGGGGGGGTGGAATAAAGGGCTGGTAGTGCAGGAACCTTTATCAGAACTAGGCTAAAGAGGGAATAACATATAAATTTAGAACAGCATAAAAATCATCTTACAGAGAAATAGGAGGGCAAGAGGATGGGATAAGGGAGAGACTCTTAGGAGAGTGTGTGAATTAACAAATAAGAGAGTAAGAGGATAGGATAAGGGAGGGACTTTCAGAAAGTTGTGCAGAATATGGAGGCAGTAGTCAGAAATAAATTAGATTTCTGAGGAAGGATAGGGTAAAAAGAGAGAGAGAAGGATAAACAGTGAAGAAAAATAGAATAGAAGGAAATACACAACTAGCAATTATAACTTTGAATGTGAATAGGATAAACTCACTCATAAAACAGAAACAGATAGAGAACATATCAAAAACCAGAACTCAACAATATATTGTTTACAAGAAACATGTTTGAAAATGAGAGATGAATATAGAGTAAAAATAAAGGCTTGGAGTAGAATTAAGTATGCTTCTCCTGATGTAAAAAAAAAAAGGCAGGAATAGCAATCATGATCTCAGACAACATTAAAGCTAGAACAGATTTAATTAAAAGAGATACACAGAGAAATTACATTATGTTAAAAGACACCACAGATAATAAAGTAATATCAATATTAAACATACATGCACCAAATGCTGCATTCAAGTTGTTGAAGGAAAGTGTAAATAAATTCCAAGTGGAAATAGATAACAAAACTATGATAGTGAGGGATTTCAACCTTCCCCTCTCAGAACCAGATAAATCTATCAAGAAAGAGAGAGTGAGAGCAAGAGCGAGAGAGAAGGAAGGAAGGAAGGAAGGAAGGAAGGAAGGAAGGAAGGAAGGAAGGAAGGAAGGAAGGAAGGAAGGAAGGAAGGAGGAAGGGAGGAAGGGAGGAAGGGAGGAAGGGAGGAAGGGAGGAAGGGAGGAAGGGAGGAAGGAAGGAAGGAAGGAAGGGAGGAAGGGAGGAAGGGAGGAAGGAAGGAAGGAAGGAAACAGGAAAATGAATAGAATCTTAGGTAAACTAGATATGATAGACATCTGGAAAGAATTGAATGGGAATAGAAAGGAATATTTCTCAGCTAAAAATGGCACCTTTACAAAAATTGACCATGTATTAAGGCATAAAAACTTTATAGTTAAATGTAGTATAGCAGAAATATTAAATGCATCCTTTTCAGATCAGAATGTAATAAAAATTACATTTAATAAAGTACTATGGAAACAGAGATTAAAAATTAATTGGAGATAACATAAACTAATCTTAATGAATGATGGGTTAAAGAACAAGTCATAGAAACAATAAGTAATTTTATTAAAGAGAATGATGATAATGAGATAACAACCAAAACCTATGGAATCCAGCAAAAGCAGCAATCAGAGGAAAATGTCTATTTCTGAATACTTACATCAATAAAATAGAGAAAAAGCAAATCAATGAATTGGTTATGCAATGAAAACAAAACTTTAAAAAGAACAAATTTTAAATCCCCAATTAAATACCAAATTGGAAATCCTGAAAATTAAAGGTGAGATTGATAAAATTGAATGTGAAAAAAACCATTGAATTAATAAATAAAACTAAAAATTGGTTTTAAGAAAAACCAATAAAATAGATAAACCAACAGTTAATATGATTTTTTAAAAGAGAGAAGAAAATCAATGCACTAATATAAAAAATGAAGATGAAATTAAAGCAATCATTAAGAATTATTTTGCCCAGTTTTATGCCAATAAATTTAACAATTTAAGATAAATGAAAGAATACTTACAAAAATGTAAACTTTCCAGATTAACAGAAGAGGAAATAGAATATCTAAATAAACCTATTTTAGAAAAAGAAATTGAACAAGCCATAAATGAGCTTCCTAAGAAAAAAACATCAGGACCAGATAAATTTACAAGTGAATTCAGCCAAACATTTAACTATCAGCTAATTTCAATATTAAATAAATTATTTGGAACAATAGGCAAAGTAGTCCTATCAAACTCCTTTTATGAAACAAATATGGCGCTAATCCCTAAACCAGGAAGAGCAAAAACAGAGAAAGAAAATTATAGACCAATATGTATGGTTTGTGTGTTTGTGTGTGTGTGCGTGTGTGCATGTGTGTGTGTGTGTGTGTGTGTGTGTGTGTACCAAAACATCCTAAATAAAATACTAACTAGGAGACTACTACTATATATCACAAAGATTATATGAAGTAACCAAGTGGGATTTATATCAGGAATACAGGGCTGGTTCAATGTAAGGAAAGCCATCAATATAATTGATTATATGAATAACAAAAGTAACAGAAATTATATGATTACATCAATAGATACAAAGAGAGCTTCTGACAAAATACAATACTCGTTCCTATAAAAAATACTTCATAATATAGGTATAAATGGGTTTTTCCTTAAAATAAGAAGCATCTACCTAAAACCATCAGCAAGCATTATCTGTAATGGGGACAAGCTAGAAGTTTCCCAATAAGACTAGAAGTGAAACAAGGATGCCTATTATCACCAATATTATTTAATATTGTACTAGAAATGATAGCAATAGCAACAAATGAAATATACCTTTTTGCTGGTGATATAGTAGTATACTTGGAAAACTCTAGAAAGTCAGTTAAAAAGCTAGTTGAAACAATAATTTTAGCAAAGTAGCAGGAAATAAAATAAACCCAAGTAAATCATTAGCATTCTATTGATCACCAACAAAGCCCAGCAAGAAGAGATAGTTCATTTAAAATAACCATAGACAATATAAAAACCTAGAAATGTACCTACTAAGATGAATCCAGGCATTACATGAACATAATTATGAAACATTTTTATACAAATAAGGTCTGATTTAAATAATTGGAGAAATATTATTCATGAGTGAGCCAAGCCAATAAAATGAAAACAACAATTCTAACTAAATTAATCTACTTATTCAGTGTCATCCCAATTAAATTACCAAAATAAAACTTATTTTATTGCCTACAAAAACATAATAACAAAATTAATTTGGAAGAACAAAAGATCAAGAATATCAAAGTAATTAAAGAAAAAATATAAAGGAAGGAGGTCTGGCAGCACCAGATCTTAATCTGTATTGTAAGGTGATAATTATCAAAATTATCTGGTACTGGCTGAGAAATAGAATGGTGGATAAGTGGAATAGAGTAGATATACAATAGACAGTAGTAAATTATTATAGTAACCTTGTGTTTGAAAAATGTAAAGATTTAAGCTTTTGAGATAAAAATTCACTGTTTGGTAAAAATTGTTGGGAAAATTGGAAAGCAATCTGGCAGAAACTAGGCATGGACCTACACCATTTACCAAGATAAGGTCAAAATGGAAACATAACTTTGACACAAAGGGAGATATTATAAGTAAATTAGAAGACGATGGAACATATTACCTATCAGATTTGTGGGTAGGAGATTTTATAAACAAACTGGAGATACGGAGTGTTGTCAGATATAAAATGAATAATTTTGGTTACATTAAATTAAAAAGGTTTTCTACAAATAAAACCAATGTAGCCACAATCAGAAGAAAAATAGAAAAGGGGGGGCATAATTTTAGACAGTTTCTTGGATAAAGGCTTCATATCTAAAATATGTAGAGAATGTCAAATTTACAAGAATATGGGTCATTTCCCCAGTTGAGAAATGATCAAAGGTTATGAACAAGCAGTTTTTGGAGGAAGAAATTAAAGCTATATTATATACACACATATGTATGCAAAGTCATATGAAAAATGCTCCAAATTATTATTGATTAAAGAAATTAAAACTAAAAAAAGTTCAAGATACCATATCACACCTCTCAGATTTGCTAAAATGATAGAAGAGGAAAATGACAAATGTTGGAGGTGATGTGAAGAAATCAGGACACACTGTTGGAGGAATAGTAAACTGACCTAATCATTTTGGATATCAATATGGAATTATGTCCAAAAAGATATATAATTGTGTGTACCCTTTGAACCAGCAATACTAATATTAGATCTGTTTCCCTAGGTGATCAGCAAAAAAGGAAAAGAATTTTGTATACAGCAACTGCAATATTGTTCAAAGAGTAAATGTAAATGACTAAGCTTTTCTGAGTTATATGAATAGTCAAATCAACTACAAAGGACCTATAAAGGAAGATGCTAGCCATCTCCAGAGAAAGAACTGATATATGGAATTATGTATTGTATATTTTCACATACATGCATGTCAAATGTTAGCCTTCTCCAGTGCAGGGTTGGGAAAGAGGGAGAGAAACAGTTTAGAGAAATGCAAATGTAACAAAATATAGCAAATGCAAAGGTAACAAAAATAATAAAATAAATGATTAAAAAAGATATTTTAAAAAATCACTTAACACAGTGCTGGACACATTATAGGCACTATATAAATGCTTATTCCCTTCCCCTATAATATGCCATTCTTCAGGCTATGCTTCTTTTATTGTATATAACTTCATACATGTCTTTTCCGTGTTTCTCTGAATTCTTCATATCTATCCTTCTTTATAGCTTAATAATATTCCATTACATTCATCTAACAAACTTTTTTTAGCCATTTCCCAATCACTAGGTATACTATTTATTTCCAGATTTTTGCTACTACATACAGTGTTACCAAGAATATTCATTTTGGTACATATGGGTCTTTTCTTGATGTCTTTAACCTTAGTATGCAAACCCAGCCCTGGGATTTCTGGGTCAATGGGTGCTGCGAGCGCCTGCGTCCGCAGCCAGGGTCTGATGCCAGCAGAGTGTGAAGAGAGAAAGAATCAGCTGGAAGATGTGAAGAACAAACTTCGTTTTTTGAACTGAGGGCTCAGGCTTATATAGTACTGGATCAAGCAATAGTAACATTATTTTCCATGAAAAGCACAAACCTAATTAAGTGATTTCCTTACTTCCTTGTACCTTGTCTGTTACTTTCTTTCCTGTGTCCTGTCCTGTACCCTATCTGTTTCCTCCCTTCCTGCATCCTGTTCTCAAGAGACAGAACAGGGGGGTGGTGAGCCAACATCCTGAGTTTCACAGCTGTCAGTACAATCTATAGGTAAGACCCGAGATGGCCTAAGCCCTCCAACTCCCCAGAGCCGGCCCTCTACAAATGGGTATGAGAAATTTAGAAAGTTGCACAACTCAAAGTTGTTTTCCAGAATGATTGGACAGTGAGGTAGCTAGGTGGTGCAGTGGATAGAGCTCTAGCCTTGCAGTCAGGATGACCTCAGTTCAAATGTGACCTCAGACACATGACATGTACTAGCTACATGAACTTGGGCAAGTCACTTAACCCCAATTGCCTCACCAAAAAAAAAAGGCAAAAAACCCCCAAAAAACAGAATGATTGGACAATTTCACAGCTCCACCATCAATGAATTAGTGTGCCTATCTTCCCACAGCCACTCATACATTCAATTTTTCCATCTTTGCTAATTTATATGCATGGCTCTGATCACATCACCTTTCCTTGCTTCCTATTGCCTACCAAGACCAATATAATCCAAACTTCTTAGCTGGACATTCAAGGTCCTCCCTAACTAGACTTCAGCTGATCATTCCAGCCTGATCTCATAGTAGTCCCCCACAATGGACTGCTCCCTCTACCTCAAAATGTTGCACACATTCCTGTCTCTGTTCCCATCACTCTCTGTTGTAAGATCACCTTCTCTGTCCCTTCACCCCGGTTCCACCTTTCTCTACCTATTGAAATACTACCCATCCTTAAAGGAGCATTCCAGTTCCCCCAAATTAATCACCATGAAAAAATATTCAAAATTTGTCATTAAATTTTAAGGATGCCTTTTACCTTCAGAGGAAATTTCCTCATTTACAAAGGAATAGCCACATTTTCCTTAGATCTTTAAAGGTAGGTTAAACCCATTAAAATAAATATCTTATTGTGACTCCAAAATCATTATCACTAACAAGTATGTATTAAGAACACAGCGTCCCTAGAGTATTCTTGATGGTAAACAAAAAACATTTTACTGAGAAAGATGGAATTTTAGAGCTGGAAGCAATCTTAGAGATTACAGAATCACAGAACGTCAGAACTGGAAGATACCTTAGACACCGTTTTGCAGATGAGGAAACTAAGACCCAACTCACAGAAATCAAGTGTTTTAACCAAGATCAAAAAGTCAATCTAGCAGTAAACTCAGGATTTCTGATCTCAGACCAGTTCTATTTCCTCTGTACCAGAAAGTCTCTGAAAATTAAGTTCAATCTCTTATTTTAACTCAGAAATAAAAAGTGACAAGGCTTATTGTTGTTAGATTCAGATTTCTATTTCTGCAATAATAATAATAAATAACATTTAATGTGAAGCAGCTGAGTGGTGCAGTGGATAAAGTGCTCGGCTTAGAGTCAGAAAAACTCATCTTCATGGGTCAAATCTGACCTCAGATGCTTACTAGCTGTGCAACCCTGGGAAAGTCACTTAAACCTGTTTACCTCAGTTTCTCCATCTGTAAAATGAGCTGGAAAAGGAAATGGCAAACCACTCCAGTAGCATTGCCAAGAAAATCCCAAATAGGGTTATGAAGACTCAAACACAATTAAAACAACTGAATAACAACAACAACAAAATATTTAAGGTAGTGCTTTATGGTTCGCAAAGCACTTTATATGTATTAACTCATTTATGCAGCTATGTAGCAAAGTATAGAGAGTCCAGGACTTGGAGTGAGGAAGACCCGAGTTCAAATCTTCCCCTAAGCACTTATTGTCATGTGATCCTAGGAGAACTGCTTAACCTAATTCAACTTCAGTTTCCTTATCTGTAAAATGAGTTGTTCATAGAGTTGTTCTGCAGATCAAATGATATAATATATGTAAAGCATTTCGCAAACTTTAAAATACTATATAAATGGTAGCTGCTATCATTGTCAATATCATCATTACCTTTATCATTAAATAAGAGGGAAAGCAAATATTAGGAGAATACTAATTCTTGGGCTGAGAGGCAGGTACAGAAAAGGCTCTTTCCTATGAAATGTCTGCAAAACTATCTCCATAGCTTAAACACAAAGATAAATTCCCTTGAATAAAAAATTCCACGTATCAAATGTGTCTTTAAATATTATTCAGTCTTCTCAGTGTCTTCCAGTGGGCTTCAAAGGTATCTCCCAGAGCTGTCTGGACTGCTCTGAGAACCAGAGGCCAACAAAAGTGCCCTTTATCCCACCTTTCTAAGTCTATTGGTGATGATGTCCTGGGGGCCTTGGCATGATAAGGAAATGGTGATAGGAATAGATAGGCATGGGGCTAGGGAATGCCCTCCAGAGGAAATAATTGCTATAGGGTAGTTCTACTGAGATCAAAAGCACACTGTCCAGTATCTCCCTTTCTACATTCTGTGGGACGGAACTATTTTTTTCCTCTCTTTTTTTCCTAGCCATCTTTTGAGATGATGAGACCTGTGGTTCCATTGGTTTAAAATACCTTCTTACCTCACAGAGTTGTTGCTAGAAAACTGTTTTGTAAGCTTTCAAGTGTTATAGAAATATGAACTAAAATCAGAGCTGACTCAGATCCCAGGTTTGTTCCTAGAATGTATTCCATCTAGTTTGTGGGTGAATCCACAAACTAGCTCGGAGGATAAATAGGGACTATCTTGGCCTAGGTCCCAGGTGAAAATCTAAGAGTCAGTTCATCATCATCACCATCATCATCGACAGCAACATAAACAAATATTGTGGTGATATAGGAATGTCCATGTCTTTGTCAAAGTGAGAGAAGGAAAAATTGCCATTTCACTTTAAAGAAATGTTCCTAGAGTCCAACTCCCTCTAGGGTCAACTGAGGTTTATTAGAAAGAAAGTGTGGTTTGCTGTGATGCCTAATAAGATTTTTCAAATCTTTCCCAAGCCCTCAGGGTCTATTGGACTTGCAAAGCTTTGAGTGAGAATAATTCATGTAAAGAGACCGTATAAGTGTGATTAGTGTCTCTTTCACTAACGTGGGTAGTGAAGATCAGATCCTTAGTTAAATTTTACAGACAGGGAAAGTGTCCTCTTAGGAGTCCATAATTCAGAAATTCTGCACAAGATCAGAGCCCTTGAAAGGAAAGCTTTGGTTTTTTAAATGGAAAAATAAAAGTGTGTTTCCCAGCCTTTCTTCTCCTGTGGAACCAAAGGAAGAGAGTCCCACACCTGAGTTAAGTTCAGTTGTCTTTACTTATGGTTATAATTAATCCATTTATTCATTCATCAAATATTTATTGAGGGATGAGAAATGCAAATTAAAACAACTTTGAGGTTATTCAAGACATACCCATGAGATTAGCAAAAGTTACAAAATACAAAACTGGTAAATGCTGGAAAGGTTCACAGAAAACAGGAATAGTGATACATTCTTAATGAACTGTGAATTGATCAAACCATTCTGGAAAAAAAAGCAACATAATTAATTAAAGTTTTAAAAACTCGCTAAATTAAGCAGACCCTTTGACTCTGATACTACTACCAGAAGTATATCACCAAGAGGACAAAGATAGAGAGAAAGGTCCCACATATATGTAACAGGAATGAGGGGGTACCCCTTGATCTGTTGGACTGGGGCTCCTCCCATGGAGGCAAAGTACACATACCCAGCTGTATGAGAGCCCACCAGATCACACACACACACACACAGTCCACCAAATTACATACACAGTCAGTCAGTCAATAAATATTTATTAAGTGCTCACTACGTACCAGGCCCTGAACTAAGAACTGAGAGTACAAAGAAGACAAATAATCCTTACCTTCAAAGAGTCCACATTCTACTACGTAAATAAATAGGTACATAGAAGATACATTTAGAGTAGATGGAAGATAACCTTAGTGAAGTACTTTTGGGGGCAGCAACAAGCTGGAAGGAAAGTGGGTGTCCATGGATGGACAAATTGAGATGCATAAATGTAATGCCATATCATTGTACAGCAAGAAATAATGAATATGAAGGCTTGTGAGAAGCATGGAAAGACCTGTAGGAATTTATGCAGAACAAGGCAAGCCGAACCAGGAGATCAATTTGTACAGTGATGCAAAAGAGAGAATAGTACTGAGAGCCTTAAGAGCTTTAATCAAATACAACACCTCATAAAGACTTCAGAAGACTTCATAGGGAAGCATGCCTCCTACCTCTCAGCAGGGAGGGAGCAGACTACAGGTTCAGAATGGGGCAGAGATTTTCAGATCTGGCCAATATCTTGCCTGTCTGTACCTGTGTTACAATGGAAAGGTCTATTGTTGGAGTAGAAGGAGTTACAGTAAAATAACGATTGCTTAAAAAAGAGCACCATGCAAATATTTAAAAACAAAAAAAAGTCAATTTATTAAAGGCATGCTCTGTGTAAGCCCTACTGGGGACTGATATGGGAAGGAGCCAATGAAGTCAGGCATTCCAGCTTTCTGAACAAAACTGTGATGAACATTTTTCTTTTTAACTTTATTGATGCAAAAAAAAATCTTTCCAAAAACTCCAGCTTCTTTTAAGCCAGAAGAGGAGGCTATAGACCTGTTTAAAGACAAACAACCACCTCCTTTCTAATTGGAAATGTGTCCTTTTGGAAACATGGATGCCCTGAAGGTTGGAGGAGGATTTGAAGCTGACTACTAATGTATTACTGCAGGGCTTTGCCTTCAAATTCTCCTTTCCCCACAGCTGTGATTTTTAATTTTTTCTTCCTGAGCTTTGCAGAATTGCCAAAGAGACAAATGCAAGGACTCAAAATCCCTAAACCAAAATGCTGGAGATCTATGGCATTAGCCTAACCAGAAAAGAAGAACTGGAAGAAACAAGATTGAGAGGAAAAAATCAGTGCCTTTATATGCTGGAGGTATATTTCAACCTTGAGTCACAAAAGTCTGGCATCTTCTTGCTAAAAATCTCTCTTTCCTTGTAGAAATGAGTCAGTCTATTTCTTTTTTTAAAAAATGCTAAATACAGACAATAATATACTGTAAACAGGAGAGCCAGGAATCAGCTTGAATCTCCCCAAAGGGCCAGGAACCAGGCTCTGTCAATTCCTTTCATGTGTATTTGGGTGAGGGTGAGGGAGGCACCAGTGGCAGGGATCAGAGGCACAAGTAAGTTTCAGCTGTATTTTTTGACTGCCATGAAATCAGGAGTTTATTGGTAAAATGTTGACAACATCTTAAGAATCAGGCTAAACTGTCATGTATGGTGCCCTTGATGGGCATTCATTCCAGGGGATGAGGGTTGAGCTTTGTCACAAATCAGTAGCTTAGAGCCCTCTCTTTGAAATCCTCAATTTCTTGGCCCAGGAGCAGGACAGGGTCCGACTAAGGGGGAAAACGCTTTCATTGTTGGCTTTTTTTTTTCATTATTTCATCATTGTTAATCTGAGTACCTATCAAGTATGAGGCACTGGGCTAGATAGGATTTGGAGCTCTAGGCTAGCTGGTCTTAGAGGTTCATCTTGTCACTCCCTTTCCCACCTCCATCCAGTCCTGACATCTGATATTTTACAGATTAGGAAACTGAGGTCCAAAGAAGCAATGATTTATTTGCTCAAGGTCACTCAGTTAAGGCAGCTAGGTGGCACAGTGGATAGAGTGCCAGGTCTGCAGTCAGGAAGACTCCTCTTCCTAAGTTCAAATTTGACCTTAGACACTTACTAACTGTATCACTCTGGGCAAGTTACTTAACCCTGTTTGCCTCAGTTTCCTCATCTGTCAAATAAGCTGAAAAAGGAAATGGCAAAGTACTCCAGTATCTTTGCCAATAAAACCCTGAAAGGGATCACAAAGAGTCAGACATGACTGAAAAACAACTAAAATAAACACTCAGAGAGTAAAAGAGTGGACCTACTACTAATAAGCTCCCTTTTCTATAGCCCTTTAAAGTTGATGAAGTATTCTCCTCATAACAACCCCAAAAACAAGCCCGAGAAAGATTAAGGATTTGACCAAAAACAGAATAAAAAACAAAGTTAGGATGTAAACTCAGGTCTTCTGACTCTAATTCCAATGTCTTTTCCACTGCAACATACCCACAATCACTATGTATAAGAAGTACTAAACTCTCTTGTAATGTTTTGTGATAGTCACTGATTGGGCCAAACATGGATGGTGTCTCTATTTGCTATAGATATAAAGAGGAATAGGAAGGGAGGAGGGTGGTCCTAAGCTAGACTTTAACCAACAACTAAATGAAAGTCTTACTTTGCTTGGTAGAACTTTCAAGAACTTGCGCTCCACTGACATCATTTCCATGGCACATGTAATGTGAGGAATGGAAGTACGTAATTCTTCTTGTCTGAAAATAAGGTATCTAAATTCACAGAACTCAAAATTTTAGACTTGGAAGAGATCACATTGGCATTAAGTTTTACCCACACCCCAAGAAAGAATCCCTACTATATCATGTTCAACTCAGACCCCTACTATATCATGTTCAACTCAGACCCCCTAGAGCCAGTACATTCTAGTTTGTTTAGGTTTTTTTATTTTTAATTTTCTTAATGGCGTTAACAATTGTGAAGTTTCTGATTCTGTTTTTCCTAGTATCAAGTCTAAATATTGCTCTTTGCAACTGCTAGCTACCCATTGCTTCTGATTCCGCCCTCTAAAGCCAAGTTGAACAAATCTAATCCATCTTCCACATGACAACTCTTCAAATACTTGAACATAGCTTTCATGTGACCTATCCCCCTCGATACATTATTTTTCTAAGCTAAATATTTCCAATGTCTTCAACCTATCCTCACATGACACAGACTCAAGAATCTTCACCAATCTGGTTACCTTCCTCTAGACCATCACCACAACAGCATTGTCATGAGGATTAAATGGGTTAACAACTATAATGTGTGTCAGGTACTTACAACAGCTATATAAATGCTAGCTATTACTATAGATGTAATTCTTTAACTGTTGGTACCCAGACCTGAGTACACTACTCCAGATGTGGCCTGAGACTACCATCTCTATTCCTAGAAGCTGCCTCTCTTAGTGGAACCCAAGATTACATTCATTTTTCTGACTGCCATATTACACTACTAATTCATTCTGAGTTTGCAATCCACTGGAATTCCCAGATCTTTTTTCAGACAAACTGCTGTCTAACCATGCTTCTTCCATCTTATACCTGGAATGTTTTAACCTAAATGTAATACATTATCTTGGTCCCTATTAGATCTAGATCTCATTCAGCTTAGTCCAATACTCTAGTTTGTCAGGATCTTTTTAGACATCCAGTGTGTTATTTCTCCCTCCTAGCTTTTTGTCATTTTCAAATTTGATGAGAATGCCATCTATGCCTTTACCCAAGTCATTGATAAAAACGTTAAACACCACAGGATCAAGCAGATATCCCTAGTCCAGTTTACCAGAGATGTCCTTCCAAGCCTCCAAACCATTAATAAGTATACCATAAGTCTGGCCATTCAACCAATTCCAAATCCATCTAACTAGGTTATTGTCCGAACCGCATTTCTTCACAATTTCCACAACAAATATATGAGATGCTTTATCAAACACTTTTCTAAAATCTAGATAAGTAGTATCTACCATCAATTCCCGAATCTACCAGCTTAGTACTAGAGAAACTGATAAATGTTATTGCTGAGCTATTGTCAATGATCAATGAGAAGGGGACAAATGCAAGAGATGGAGTAGAAATAGAAATGGCAAGACATGGCAATTAATTGGACTATGGGGTTAGAGAAGGTTAGAATCTAAGATATCGCCATGGTTGTAAATTCAGAATTAAAAATAATGCCAAGAATGTGAACTTGAGTCTCAAGAAAGATGATCATGCCTTCAACAGAAATTTGAAAGAAAAATGGATTTTAGGGAAAAGATAATGAGTTCAGTTGTGGACATACTGAATTTGAGATCTATTGTGCTATAGCTTAGGAGAGACTTGGGCTGGATATATAAATATGAAAGTCCTCTGCATAGAAACAATAATTAAACCCATGATAGAGAATAAAGACAGGGCCCAAGAGACAGCCTTGAGGAAAACTCACAGTTAGGGGGCAGGATATTGATGAAAAACCAGCCAACAAGAGACTGAGAAGGAAGAATAGAAGGATAGAAGGAAATCTAAGAGAGAACAGTGTCATAAAAACCCAGAGAATTGAGGGAAATGATTATTACTCTCTTGTATTAATAGCTAATTATTGAATCAGGACCAAGTTTTTTCCCCTTTTCTATTTCCTCATCCAGGAATCAACCAGTGTCAGAAATCTTTCTCAAAAACTCACCCAGGAAAAAAAATTCTAAGTTTATGCTGATGGGTACATCTGGGTACAAGTCTGGGAAAATATGGATTTTCCCTTTTGACAGGTGATATGGAAATTGATAAGTCTCTTTGATCAAGACTTAGATGATCCAACTCAGGTGCCTCAAGACTTTCATTGCAATATAGCCCACTTCTCATTATAATATTCATTCTCTCTATTGTTAACCAAATAGAGTTGATTGCCACCCTCAGGAACACCCACTGTTCCAAGAGCCCACCACCATGAGGGGTCTTTGGGATTCAAAAGTGCCATTGACCTCTTTTTTATTAATAAATATGCTAGCTTTATTAAGTAAATGATTAAATTACCCACAAATTGTATCTCTTGAACTTTTTAAATGTCACAGAACAGAAAGGATCCAGGAAGAACTATCAACAGTGTCAAATGCTACAGAGAACTCAAGAAGAATATGGCTAGAGAAAAGAACATCAGATTTAGTATTTATGAGACCATTGGTTCTTTTAAAGACAGAAGATTTAGTTGAGTGATGAGGCTGAAAGCCAGATTGTAAAGGGTTAAGGAATGAGAATAGAGAAAATAGAGACAACAAATGTAAGGAGCTTTTTCTGAGCTTGGCTGAGAAAGAGAGGAGAAATATAGGATGATAGCTTGAGAGGACAGTAGGTTCTAGTTAAGGATTTTTAAGGATGAAGGAGACAGATATGTTTGTAAGCAACAAGGGACGAACCATAAATAGAGAAAGATTAAAGGAGGGAACATTATGATTGAGGGGCCAATCTGCTGAAGACAGGAAGGGATGAGATGAAAGGAACATGGAGAGGGGTTGACCCTGACAAGAAGGGCTACCTTACTATGAGATTGGAGGAAAAGAAGATAGGGCATTTCCAACCATATTTCAGTCATATTCTAGTCAAGTATTTCATCCCAAGACTATTTAAGACATATCTAACACATATCTAAGAAGCTGAATTTGGCTCCTTGCATTAAACCTTCTACTTCAGTGGTGTCAAACTAAAATGGAAATGGGGCCACTAAACTGTACAGACCACACATTGACTTAGAAAACCACATATTAACATTATCTATGCTCTATTTTACTTTCATTAGTTTCTTTAAACAATTCCCAATTACATCTTAACCTATTTGAGGCTACATTTGGGAATGTCATGGGCACTACTTCATCTTGCTAGTTGCCTAAACCCTAAGCATTTGTGTACATATATATGAGGTCATAGGTTTTACTTCTTGCTCCTTTCCTGGGTTTTCTGTCCTGGGAACTTTTGGGTATCTCCATTACTATTCAGATACTCTACTTCCTAGAGTATCCAGCAGAGACAGTTTTCTTCTCCACCCTTCTTTTCCACCTCCCCATCTATTTATCTTAGGCCTTTTGATTACATTTGCAAGACACCACACGAATATATACTTAAACTCTTTGTTAAATGCACTCCATCCCTGGACCAGTGGCAATCTTTCCTATATTTTAAGTCATGATTTAGAAACCCAAATCCCATTCTCAGACACTATCTTCTTAGCCATATATATGCTTTCTAAATCATTTTTGCTTCCCATATCCCTTGCTTTCAAAGAGTAGCAATGATGAAAATACCACCTGTGACCCTATGGTCTTAAGTTTCTTAATCCAGTCTTAAAAATCTTTGGTTATGTTTTCTAAATTTCTTTTAAGCAGTATCATCTGTGTCCAAATGAATCACCAGAAGTGGGTAGTAGTAATCCATTTTCAAAAGTCTAAAGACTTCTCTGTTGTACCTTGGATGCATGCCCTCAAATAAAACAACAAACCTCTCTATTATTATTATCAGGTTGACAAATGGCTGCCTCAGTACCACTGAGAATGGAGTTATCAGCTCTTCTTTTCCTCCCCTGACAATACCTATGGATCACCAGCTTCACTTTCTCCTCCCTCACTTAAATCCAATTCACTTGCATATCATGGCATCACCTCCCTGATATCATGGTCTTCTTTGAGAATGAAGGACAAACAACAACAACTTAACAGATCTAACTTACTATTTCTTGGAGGACAAGCAGCTACTACCTCAAAATATCCAGATCTCTAAGGCTCAAATTTGCCTTTTAGCCGCAAACCTAAAATGGTCCTTCTTTCATTTCTCTTCCACATGATTTTCTCCCACTCAAGAACCTCCTGACCCTGATCACATTCCTTCTACCTCTTTGGATTCCTTTATCTTCTTAACTGTTTTTCCTCATTAAAGACCTCTTTCTTTTTTTTTCCTTTTTTTTTTTTGACAATTCATTGTCCACGACAATCTGAAGTCTAAAAGAGTGTTGTCTCAGCTCTTTCACTTTCTTTTTTAGGAGTGAGAACAACCTGCACCTTAAGGACGAAACCCAATCTGGCAAGACTACCTGGCATGGCATTATCAGTGAAATTTGTCACCTGGTTCCTTATATTGTAATAATAATAATAGCCTACAATTATATAGTCCTATAAGGTTTATAAAGCATTACCATGTATATTATTTTATTTATTTCTCACAATAACACTGTGAAGCAAGTAGCATAGATGTTATCACACATATCTCCCTCTATAATCCCCTCTTGTATTTGTTGCATTTTACAGATGAGGAAACTGAAGCTCAGAGAGGTCAGTGATCCATCTTAGGTCAGATAACTAAAGTGACATATTTGAGCCTACAGCATGGTTCTGCTGATTCCAGATAAAGGGCTCTTTTCTCTACATTAGGGAGTCTTAACCAGGTGGGTCCACAGACCCCCTTCAGAATATATGGATAGATTTAGGGGGTCGGTGAACTTGGATGGGGGGAAAATTTTAGTCTTTATTTTCATTAACCTCTAACTGAAATTTAGCATTTCCTTCAATTATGCTTGTAAAAAAAGAAACAAGACTCAGAGAAGGGTCCATAGGTTTCACCAGTCTGCCAAAGGAGACTATATCAGTGGTCAATAAACATTTATTAATCACCTACTTGTGCTAGAAGGGAAGGAAGGAAGGAAGGAAGGAAGGAAGGAAGGAAGGAAGGGAGGGAGGAAGGGAGGAGGGAAGGAAGGAAGTCTCAGAGTAGTACAACCAGATGAGAAATGAGAGGTCTAAGTTGAGCCCTCCTTAAATGGAGGTTTTGAGTTCATGGCTCCACCTTCCAATCAAAGGAATGGAGGATAATGATGGAGTCCCAAGGCTACTGAGATCTTACAGGATGATGAGATTATCTCAAGAATGAGTTTCCTGGGATGTGGTAGAGAAGTCAGAGAAATTCCAGAGTAATACAATCAGGTGAGAAATGGGTAACAAAAAAAGGTTAAGAACCCCTATTTATTCACCATTCTGCCTCCCTAAGTGTGATAAGGGGGAAAAAAGTCTTCAACTACATTTTTAAAATTTATTGATCCTATAAATTCTTTTTTAAGTTTTATTAGTGCCTCTGTTTTTCTACTTCTGTCATTTCCCCTTAACTACTACCATCCTGCCACTGAACCCTTCCTTGCAACAAAGAAAAATATTAATCAAAGCTACCTAATTCATCCACCTCATCTGGATGTATTCAGCACATTCTAGATGTAGCATTCTCACCTCTCAGTTCTCCAGGCCTGAAAATGTTCATTATAACTCATCAATCTGACTGCTTTTTAGCACTGTGGATATTTGCATTATGTTTATGAACATGCAAATTGTTCCCTTGATGCTGCTCACTTCTCTCTGTATCACTTCATACAAGTCTTCCAAAGTTTCTCTGAAATCCTGATATGTCATTTCTCATGCTGCAATAATATTTGCCACAAAATATGCCACAGTTTGTTCAGCCATGCTCCAATAAATTAATTAAAAAGCATTTGAGAACTCACTATGCTAAGCTGTATCCCTGTGCTAATGCTGGGATACAAATGCCAAAATAAAGACAATCCCTGCCCTTAAGGAGCTTACTTTCTAGTAGATCCTTTTAAATAAGGAGAGACAAGACATAATAGGGGAGCATTTTGTTTTGGAAAGTTACTGAGGCTACAAGTTGAATTTACCATATACTTAAAAAGAAAAGCAAGCTTTACATAATAGAGACCTATAGTACATGTATAATCCTCTTTTTCTATTTTACTATTTATGTGGAATTGTCCGTTTTATTTGCTGTTTGCAAAATTCAGAATAAAGATAATTTTTTTTTAAGTTACAAGGATGGTTAGTGGAACCATAGGAGAGTAGATTAACATACCCTTTCTAGGAACAATGACAGAGTTGATTCCAGAACTGGAAAGGAGAAGGGAGGGTATATCTGCACTGCAGCTGGAGAGGAGATGTCCAGGAAGCAAAATGTGGCTGCAGCCAGGGCCTGGATGTAGTAGGAGGCTGAAACAACAACTAGTCAGAACAGTGGGGTTTCAGGCTGGTAGTTCCAGGTCTGAAAGGGGCTTCCAAGTCTTGTTTCTAGTCAGGGAGGTAGGGTGGCTGATGAGGAAATGGCCAAGGAGTTCTCATTGTGTTTTCAGGTTTTTGCTGCCAAAAGTTGTGTTACTATAAATATTTTTATACATATAGGATCTTTCTTTCTACCATTTACCAATGGGGTTAAAAGTGGGATCACTGGGTCAGAGAACATTACCACTCTCAGCAATGGGGAGATGTAGAGATATATCTGGATATGTGTATATGTGTGTATATACACATATACATCTATATGGTATGTATGTATATTTATATAGTATATATGTATATATACTCATATACATATGTACATACATATGTGTATGACTCTGTATGCATAGAGACATATACATATATTGATAGATAGATAGATAGATAGATAGATAAAGTCAGATGGCACAGTAGAAGACATCTTTCTGCATTCAAATTTGTGTTCAAATACTTACTGTCTATGTGACCCTGGGAAAGTCATTTAACCCTGTTGCCTTAGTTTCCTCATCTGTAAAGTGAACTAGGAGAAGGAAATAGCAAACCACTCCAGTATCTCTGCAAAAAAAGAAAAAGGAATCATAGTCAGATGTAATAGAAAAATGATGAAAAACAACATGTGTATGACGCAACAGTGTTCTTTTTTAAACTATTTCTTAAAAACTGAACCTATAATATTAAATCTTAACTCAGTGATGTATTTCTACAATGAACTTGTTCTAGGATACCTAATTTAATAGTTATATTAGGGAGCTTAGAGAACTTATAAGAACAGATCAAGTGGAGTTGACATTGAGCAAAACCAAGAAAACACTATATACAGTAACAGCAACATTGTTTTCAGAATGCCTTTGAGTGACTAAGTAATTTTGGCTATTATAAATACACAAATTAAAAGTAAAGCACATATGAAGAAAAATGCTGTCTGCATCCAGAGAAAGAACTGATAAATAGAAGTATATATAGAAAAATTTTTCATTCATATACCTATTCGTGTCTCATGATTGCCATGTCTAGGTCAGAGAGGGGGAAGGGAAGAAAAAAAAGAAAAAAAGAAATTTATATGATAACTTTGTTGTATATTTGGAGAGAAGAGCAAGTTGTAAATGGTAGATTTGCAGTTTCATGTACAATCATCTTTTTACTGTACTGCACTATGAAAATGCTTGTTTTGTTCTGTGAACTGAAAATCAAATAAATTTGTAACAACAAAAAAAAAAAGAAAATAGGGGAAAAAAAATAAGAGCCTGATATCCTCACACAGATGGAAAGATATCCTTCTTTTGCCTAGAAAAGACAAAAGAGCTCTAGTTTCATTAATTTGTTTGTGCAGTCACTCACTCATTCACAAAAACATATTCAAGAGACTATGCATCTTCCTGCAAGGCATAAAAAAATAGGAGGCGATTCCCCGCCATCAAGGATATCACGTATGGTGCTCTCAAATATTCCCTAAAGTTAATGGTGCAAATTCCCAGACCATTGCCTTTTCAGCTATATAACCTAACTGAAGAAGGGTCTTATTTTTACAATCAACTATATTAGATGGAGGACCCCCTCTGATTTCTGAGGAAGAAAGCATCAAGTAAAAACACAGTGATGCCTAGGAAGAAAGAAAACACAGCTCCCATGGCCCCTTGATCATGGGTTAGCAAATGGGGGAAAGACACAAATGCAAAAAATGTCATATCAGGAAAGTCTCCCAGGGTTCCTAAACAGCATGGCCATCATGCCTTAGTAGGCTGGTAACCAGGGAAATGGAAAAGAAGAGAGGGTTAGAAGACATAAGGCAAAGAAGACTTGACCCCCAGTTTGATTATGGGAGGCAAGAGAGAAGGAAGGATGACTGAGGTTTGAAGATTAGACTAGGTCACTGGGATAATGGTGGTGTTATTAACAGAAAGAGGGAATCAAAGAGGAAAAACTGGTTTGGGGAAGGACACAACGAATTCAGTTTTAGACATGTTCAGTACAAGATGACAGCAGGACATAATTATAATAATGATCATGATGATGGTAATATTGACATTTATATAGCACTTTAATGTTTACATTAAAGTCCTGCTCCAATATATCATCATGGCACAGAGGTAACCCAACTTATTGAAGGCTGGGCAGCAGAGTGCAAGCTCAAGCATGTCCTACTATCCTATGTAGGGAAGCCCTTGAGTACATGTGGTCCCAGCAACACACTGAGCCTGTTTCCTGAGGATCAGCCTAGCTAAGTATGGAAAGGCTTACCATCGGTAGGTTGATTAGAAATGGATTTGGTGGCTGTGGTAACCTGTGAATCAAAGAAAAGTGAGAAAGAGCCTTCAGTCTTGTGCAGCCCCTTCCAATTCTGCAATGGCAATGGCAGAAAAGAGAAAAAGGAGAAAAAAAAATCACATCATATTTTGACAGTCTATAAAAAGTAACATTTATTTGGTATTACAAGTGTGAGATCTTTGTCCAAAATATTATGTGCAATTGAACAGACAACTTATAGAGCTCATCCATCTATATATGTGTTTATAAATTATATATATACATATATGATATAGATGGATATATACATAAATAGAACTATCTTTGACAAACACTATAAATAAACTAAAGTGAACCCAGAATTGAATGAGAGAAGAAGAGTTGGAGTGGATTGACTTTGGTATACTGCCAAGTTCATTTTACGACTTCAAACTTCTCCCTGAAACAAAGATTCATGTTTTTAATCCCAATATTCTTCCAGGGTTGTTTTATAACTACAAGCAGGGGTATATGGTAAATGTTTAACAACTGTCTCTCCAATGGAAAAAAATGTGTACATGACACACTTTTAAACTTAATCTCTATTGTAAACATTTTTCTATCACTTTCTTAAGTCTAGACAATAATTTTAAAAAAAAAGAAATCAAGCCTTGATTTGTAGTGTTAACCAATTTTCAATTTATATATGCTCCCACTGAAAAATTTAACAATTGATTCTCATAAGCTAGTCTGAGCTGGGCTCCAGCACATCCCTGAGTCTACAACTCATAGATGACTGAAGTCTATAAGAACTGAAATTGAGGATTACCCAAAGGGCAATGGAAAGGCCTGTGGTAGGCATGAACAGGCTATAACACATTACAAAGAAAGTATTATGAAGAAGCAGTGGAGTAAAAGATAAGCATCAAAGAAACACGAGTGTAGTAGTAGATGAACTAGTCACATGGTGAGAGCAAGAGATAACATCTAGACATCCCACTTGCTGTACTGCATTAATGAGCAGAGCATCAACAGACAATTAGACAAGTCTATCTCTGTTACATCTTTCAAGGAATTTTATGTAATTCTGCCCATTTCAAAGGACAGCAAGGAAGGTCTTAGCACCCTGGGTGGGACCCCATCTTATGTCTAAAGAAGGGAAAGAAGGAAGGAGGGAAAGAGGGAAGAAGGAAAGGAAGGGAGAGAGGGAGGTAGGGGAGAAAGGAAGAGGGAGGAAAGAAGGAAGGAAAAAGAATGTCGACTCAGAGGATAAGCAGAGTCAAGGGATGGTTTGTTTGTTTGTTTTTTAAGGACAAAGATCTTCATAGGCAGAGGTGATAGAACCAGTAGAAAGGGGCATCAAAGATGTGAGAGGGAAAGGTCCTAAAAAAAGATAGGAAGAAATGTGAAGCAGAGGATAAATATATGGTAACTATATGCTTGGAAAGGAGGAAAAACAACTTTAATTCTGAAGCAGAGGAAGAAAAAAAAAGATGGTGAAAAATGCAAAAAAAAATAAAGAAGAGGGTATGGTTACAGACCATTTGAGGTGGAGATGCAGGAAGTTGAGGGAGGTATGCAAAATCAGTTACTTGTGCAAAATTAGCCTGAGTGACCCCATTTTAAAAAGAAAAAAAAACTTGTTTAGACTTTGGGTACCTAGGCAGCCAGTCTGCAAGAAAAGATGATCTGGAAATAACCTTGCACATGTTCACTAACCCCTTCTTCCTGTGATACTGTAAGGAGGGAGGTGCTGGGGTCACACCTCCATATGACTACCTGCATTAATCAACATATTTTTGCCCTTATATGGAAGTCGTGAATCTCCAACTGCTTGCTGCCTTGGTGTGCAAATAAAATCCTTTAACTTTCTTTTCCTGAGTTTGTCTGATTGACCAGGGTGAGGCCTGAACCAAGATTTCTTTTAACAGAGGTTTATGCCAGATGGCCTCAGTCTTCTTGATTAAGTCATTGAAGGATTTCACATCCGTCATCCTGATAAGATTACATGAGAGAAATCTGGCAGATGTTGGAAGGGATATGAGAAGACAATCACATTAATGCACTGTTGGTAGAACTGTGATTTGGTCCAACTATTCTGGAAAATTATTTGAAATTATGCAGAAAAACGTCGCTAAACAGTTTATACCCTTTGACCCAATAAATAACACCACTACTAGAAATAAAATCTTGAAGGGTGTCAAAAACAGAGGAAAAGGTCCCATACATAAGATTTCCCTTATACTGATTTGGAATATATTGTATGTATGTATGTATGTATATATGTGTATATATGTATGTGTGTATATCTATACCTATGTATCCATGTTGTCTCCCTTCAATAGAATGTAAGCTCTTTCAGGACAGGGATTGTTTCATTTTTGTCTTTGTATTCTAAATCTGGCACGCAGTAAGCACTTAATAAATATTTATTAATTGATTGATCTTAGTCCTATCACTCATTTTATAAATGAGGCAATTGAGACCCAGAGAGGAAAAATGATTTGTCCAAAGTCACCCAGATATTTAGCAGCAAAGCCAGAATTCAGTCTCAGCTCCCCTCACTTCAAACACAGCTCTTTCCAGGGCAGTTTCATGGCTTTCTTCAGAAGTATTCCCAGAATTAATAAAGATACTGGAGAAAAGCAAATGGTAGGAACTAGAAAATCAGGAATGGGTTTAGAGAAAGGTGAAGCCAAGGCATCCCAGTATGCTAACAAGGGTCTTGTTGAAATGGCTAAGCAGAGGATCCAAGCTGGCTAAGCCAAAAAGTGAAGTCAGAAGAAGACCACTGGAGTGTGTACTCTATTACCATGATCTTTCAGACTCTGAGTTGCCTCCATGTCATGATGGGAGAATATAAGGAGGCCAAGGGACCAAAGATTGCACAGTGAAAAAGAGCAAGGTTAGTTCATATATGGTGAGAAGAAATAGGATTTCCATCACTTATCCTTTGATTAATTTGATTTTTCATAAATAAGACATACAGGAACACTTAAGGCTTTCACCTCAACCTGGATGTCTCAGGATATCAAGATATCTGATTAAGACCTAAAAGAAGGGGCACCTAGGTGGCAAAGTGGATAGAGCACCAGCCCTGAAGTCAGGAGGACCTGAGTTCAAATCCGGCCTCAGACCAAACATTTGACACTTATTAACTGTGTGACCCTGGGTAAATCACTTAACCCCCAATTGCCTAAAAAACAAAACAAAACCCTAAAAGATAACTGTTAGGTGGGCCCTAAGTAATGAAAGGTTTGAATAGTTCACCTGTAAATGTAAGTGAGGGCAGCTGGGTGGCACAGTGGGTAAAGTGCCAGGCGTGGACTCAGGAAGACTCACCTTCCTGAGTTCAAATCTGGCCTCAGACACTTACTATCTGTATCTTTGCCAAGAAAACCCCAAATGGGGTCACAAAGAGTCAGACATGACTGAACAACAACAAGCCATAAGTGAACACACATGCTTGAGAAATCCCCCTTAAGATGATTATAAACACTCGTTTGTATAAACATTCTATTCTAACCCTTCAATTTAAGAAAGCTTTGCTATACCTGATGCAATTGCAAAGGCAAACCTCTGTTTGGAAAGCACCTTCCCCTGCTCCAGTTAAAAAAAAAAAAGTAGAGAAATCCCATTTAAACTTACTGTAGACATTATAAAATATTTAGGAGTCTACCTACCGAAAGAAACCCAGGAACTCTATGAACACAATTACAAAACACTTTTCACACAAATAAAATCAGATCTAAAAAATTGGAAAAACATCAGTTGCTCATGGGTAGGCCGAGCTAATATAATAAAAATGACAATCCTACCTAAGTTAATTTACTTATTCAGTGCCATACCAATCAAACTACCAAGAAATTATTTTATAGTTAGAAAAAATAATAACAAGATTCATTTGGAAAAACAAAAGGTCCAGAATATCAAAGGAACTAATGAAAAGAAATGCAGGGGAAGGTGGCCTAGCAATTCCAGATCTTAAATTGTATTATAAAGCAGCAATCATAAAAACTGCCTGGTACTGGCTAAGAAATAGGGAGGTGGATCAGTGGAATAGGTTAAATATGCAAGACACAGTAGTTAATGACTATAGTAATCTATTATTTGATAAACCCAAAGACCCCAGCTTCTGGGATAAGAACCCACTCTTTGAAAAAACTGCTGGGAAAACTGGAAAAGAGTATGGTAGAAACTAGGCATAGACCCAAATTTCACACCATATACCAAAATTAAGTCAAAATGGGTTCATGACTTAGATACAAAGGCTGATATCATAAGTAAACTGGGAGAACAAGGAATAGTTTACCTATCAGATCTATGGAGAACAGAAGAATTCATGACCAAACAGGAGATAGAGAATATTATGAAAAGCAAAATGGATAATTTTGATTACATTAAATTGAAAAGTTTTTGCACAAATAAAGCCAATGCAACTAAGATTAGAAGGAAGGTAGAAAATTGGGAAAGAATTTTTATAACCAGTCTCTCTGATAAAGGCCTCATTTCTAAAATATATAGAGAATTAAGACAAATCTATAAGAACACAAGCCATTCCCCAATTGATAAATGGTCAAAGGATATGAACAGACAGTTCTCAGATGAAGAAATTAAAGACATCTGTAGTCATATGAAAAGATGCTCTAAATTGTTATTGATTAGAGAAATGCAAATCAAAACAACTCTGAGGTACCACATCACACCTATCAGATTGGCCAACCTGACAAAACAGGAAAATGATAAATGTTGGAGAAGATGTGGGAAAATTGGAATACTAACACATTGTTGGTGGAGTCGTGAAATGATCCAACCATTTTGGAGAACAATTTGGAACTATGCCCAAAGGGCTACAAAAATGTGCATACCCTTTGATCCAGCAATAGCACTTCTAGGGCTATATTCCAAAGAGATCAAACAAATGGGAAAAGGACCTATATGTACAAAAATATTCATAACAGCTCTTTTTGTGGTGGCAAAGAATTGGAAATTGAGAGGATGCCCATCAATTGGGGAATGGCTGAGCAAGTTGTGGTATATGAATGTAATGGAATACTACTGTGCTATAAGAAATGATGAACAGGCTGACTTCAGAAAAACCTGGGAAGACTTATATGGTCTGATGCTGAGTGAAGTGAGCAGAACCAAGAGGACTTTGTACACAATAACAGCCACGTTATGCAATGACTAAGATTGTTAAACTGAACCCTTCTCAGCATTACAAGGATGTAAGACATTGCCAGAGGCCTCGGGATGGAAAATGCCGTCCACATCCAAAGAAAGAACTATGGAAGTCAAATTGCTATCACTTATTTTTACCTTCTGTTGAGTTTTGTTTCATCTTTCTGTTGGTTCCTCCTATTGGTTTTAATTTTTACTTACAACTTCACTAATGTGAAAATATGTAAATGTAAAGCCTATATCAGATTGTGTGCCATCTTGGGGAAGGTGGGGGGGAGGAAGGGGGAGAAAAATTTTCAACTCAAAAGCATATGGAAGTGATTGTTGATATATCAAAATAAATTAATAAAAAAAAATTTTTAAAGCATACATTTTTAAATGAAACATATCTGTAAAGTTTCTGTTTCCCAGGCAAATTTGCTGAGATTGTTCCAGCATGTATCAGACAGAAAGCTCTGGAAGGGTCCTGCAGATGCAGCCTAGATATGTAGTATTAGGTAAGGGGCACAAACCTTGAGGAAGCCTCACACTACAAAGGATACTATGTCCAATTAAAAGACCAAGAAGTCCAAATAAAGGATCAAGAAATGGAAAGCAGCATTACCACCACCATCTGCTAGATAGAGTAGTGGATAAATGCTGGCTTCAGAGTCAGAAAACCTAAATTTGAATCTTGTCTCAGACATTAGCTGGGTGACCTTGGGCAGAGCACTTAACCTCTTTCAGCCTCAGCTTCCTTGTCTGTAAAATGGGGCTAATAATAGCACCCATTTCATAGGCTTGTTGTAATCACATGAGATTATATATATGTATGTATGTATGCATGCATGCATGTGTGTGTACATATATGCATGTGTTACATATCACCTTGCAAGCCTTAAAGCACTATATAGATATATACATACATATATACACAAATATATGATGGGGGGTGTGTGTGTGTATATACATATATATATACATACATACATATATATACACATGTATATACATACCATTATAATTATCTTTGCATAACATTATAAAGCCCAAAGAAGAGATTGAGAATCAAGGGGCAGAGATGATACCTTCAAAACGACACAAAATAGGAGATCGATGGATCAGCTAGATTGTGCTGATTCTCCCTGTGGGTATTGCACACATGTGATCCTGGGAGATATTCTTCCTGAATAACTGAACTGGCACAACTCAGAGGAGCCAAAGGCATCCACATCTTACTTTCACTAGTGTATTTTTTCAGACTCCGCTTCACTAAAGTGGCAACATAGATACAAAGTGTGTGTATGTGTATGTGGTATTTTTTTTTCTAGGCTCAGGGGAGCGCAGTGTCTCCCTCCCAAGCAACAGTAGGGGTCTAATCACTCTACTAACTTGGCAATGCTTGACATATTGTTTGCCGATACCCCAGGTCATTCATCTCAAGCTCAACATGTCCAAACAAAACATTACCTTTCCCCTTAAACCTTTTTCCTCTTCTGACTTCACTATTTCAATCAGTGTCATCATCCTTCACCCTTCTCCCTTATTCAAAACCTTGGTGCCATTTATGACTCCTGCCTGTTACCTTTCAAATCCAAGCTGTCACCAATTCCTATGAATTCCTTGGCAACATCTGTTGAAACCACCTATTCCTCTTTACTCCCACTGTTACCACCTTAGTACAGACCTTCGTTACTACCCATTTATTATTATAGCCTCCTAATACTTCTGACTTCCAATCTCTAACCATTTTGCTACCATGGCCAGATCAATCTTCCTTATGCAGAGGTCTAGTCTTTCTACTCCTCAAAAATCTTCATTAGTTTCCTATTGCTTACTGAGTAAAGTTCAAATTTACTTTCCTGGTATTCAAGTCCTTCCACAGCATTGACAATCCTATCTACCTTTCCACTATCATCACAGTGGTAACGCTTTCCTCTGTGTACACTATAGTCCGGACAAAACAAGATTACTCTCTTTCCCCCAAACACACACTCTGTGCTTTCCATCTCCTCACCTTGGCTCATGCTTTTCCCTATTCCTAGAATGCCCTCACTGCCCCTCCTTACCTGCAAAATTTCTACCCATCCCTTAAGGCCCACCCCAAATACCACATCTTCCTTTGAGCTTTCCCTGATCTCCTTACAGGTAACAAGTTTCCTACTCAGACCATACATACCAGTACTGATTCAATTGTACTGATTCAATTCAACAGTAATTCATTTAATTAAACATTTATTAAACACATACTATAGGCCAATATGCCTACTATGTGACAATACAAAGACAAAAATGAGAACAATCCCTGCTCTTGAGAAGTTTATAGTCTACTGGAAGGAAACATGTAAATAGATAGGTAAAGAAAAAATGTATACACAATAATTACAAAATAATTTGAGGGAGAACCGTTAACAGTTCTGGGAATCAGGAAAGGCCTTATGAATGAGGTAAGAGCAGCTAAGCCTTGAATGGAGCTAGGGATTCTGAGAGGCAAAGGTGAGAAGGGAGAACATTATAGTTATCACTTAACCCTGTTTGCCTCAGTTTCCTCATCTGTAAAAAGAGCCGGAGAAGGAAATGGCAAACCACTCCAGTATCTTTGCCAAGAAAACCTCAGGTGGGGTCACGAAGAGTCAGACATGACTGAAATGACTGAACAACAATCTCTCCTAGTAACTAGCACAAAGCTCTGAACACAAGAACTTAATAATAAATTCTGAGTGAATGAATATTCATGACAGAAAAGAATTTAGCAAAGTTTTTGTTTTTCATCCTAGGGAATGTAGTCATTAAAGTATCAACTGAGCTACTTTGTAAGGTCTCCGCAATAAAGCCATCCCCTAGAATGTATTCTGAGAACAGCACCACAGAGTGATTTTAGTATGTTTTAATTTTGCTGTGAGCTTGGCAACACAGAACTTTATGTGTTTATAGGTTCAAATCAAATGGATCAAAGGCCATCGTAAACATGCTGGTACATGTCAAGTCTGCAATCTGCATGCCTGCCTTGCACTTTGAAGCAGTTTCAAGAATATGGAGTTGTTTGCAATCCTCATTCATGGATTAGAGAAAGGTACTATTTGATGTTGATTAAAATGCAGTTGGTGATTTAAGAACAAAGTTATTAGATGGCTGTGACTCTATGGTTAAGGACTTGGGAAGCAAATCAACCTGGAGAGGGAAGGGTGGGAAGAAAAGGTGAGGTATTGAGGAGAGGAGGGCAGTGCAAGGGCTACTGTAAGAAGGAACTGATCCAGTCTTGAAATTAATGAGAAACAGAACTTGAAACAAGTAAGAGGGAGATTCTGAGAGCTTTCTTGGTCTTTGAAACATGCCACAGGCAATATAGACTAGTCCTACTTTACACCAACCCCCCCCAAAAAAAACCACCACACCAAGAATAATGTACCTATCACCTAGTGAGTAATCAATAATTATTTGATGTTTTAACTGAACTATAGTACTGTCCTTGAAAAATAGAATATCCAATATGTATATAATATTTCAAGAGTCTGTTACTTTGTTGATGGGGGTCCTCTTTCTCCTCTTTAACTGAGGAGGTTGTCCTTGAGAGGATCTGTGGCCAAAATTTTCATTACTCTGCAGCCAACCTGATAGCAAACCTATGAAATTAGCAAGACTATCTACTCATCAGCAACAGACACCACCAATACTGGAAGCTCACCGTCTGTTGAATATGCATAGCCTTTAAGAATCCAGGGCTCCCTTCATGCTACCATGAGATATCAGACTAAGGCTTCAGTGAAAGAATAATTAAGTGTACTACAAACAAAAGCATGAGCTAAATCAAATAAGATGAAATTGAATGGAGATAAATGTGAAGTCTTCTATTTTGGTTCAAAAACTCAATTTCACAAGTATAAGATGATGAGAGAATAGGTCATTATCAAAACAAAATGTGTGTGGAGACGAGTTAATGTATCACAAACTCCACATGAGTCAACAGTGTGATGTAGTATCCCAAAAGATAATGGAAATTTGTCTGCATTAAGAGAATTAGAGCATGTAGGAGTAGGGAAGGTATTAGTCCCACTGTTCTCTGCTCTAAACAGGCCACATAACAGGATTGTGTTTAGTTTGGGATGCCACATTTTAAAAGGACACTGATAAGATGGAACATGTCCCAAAGAGAACATTTAGGATGATGAAGGGCCTTGAGACCGTACTACTTCAGGAGATATATATATATATATATATATATATATATATATATATATATATATATATATATATATATTACTAGAGGGTTTAGCTTGGAAAAGAAAAAATGTTAAGTATCTGAAAGGCTGAAGTATGGAAGAAGGATTAAACTTCTACTTGACCCCAGAGAGTAGAATTAGTAGCAATGGGTAGAAATTTCACAGAGACAGAAATTTCTGTTAGGGCTATCTAATAGCAGAATGGACTACCTGAGGAGATAATGGGTTCCCCCTCACTGGAAGTTTCCAAAAAAGGTTGGATGGCTCCTCAATGGATATGAGTGTCAGTAAAGCACAGGTGACATTCAGCCCACAACACTACTGAGTGTACCCAAACCATATTAAAATGTAGTTGGGAAATATTTAACAAAATAAATAAATAATGCAATAAGATATCGATAATGTTGGGGCAGCTAGGTGACACAGTGAACACAGTGCCAGGCCTGGAATCAGGAAGACTCATCTTCCTGAGTTCAAAATTGGTCTCAGATACATATTAGCTGTGGGACCCTGGACACATCACTTAACCCTATTTGCCTCAGTTTCCTTATCTATAAAATAAGCTGGAGAAGGAAATGGCAAACCACTCCAATATCTTTGCCAAGAAAATCCCAAATGGGGTCACAAAGAGTCAGACACAAATGAAAAACAAATAATATTACTTTTTTTTGTTGGGGGCAGGGCAATCAGGTTAAGTGACTTGCCCAGGGTCACACAACTAGTAAGTGTAAAGCATCAGATTTGAATTCAGTTCCTCCTGACTCTAGGGCTAGTGCTCTATCCACCGTGCCACCAAGCATCCCCAATAATATTACATTTTAAAACTAAATCAATATGTGCCCTAAGGATACGTATGTACAGATTAATGGTTCTCTTTCTACCTAAATTCAACACCATCGGTGAAGATGGGGTCTTGTTCAGGCATCAGTTAGATTAAATGGCAATCCTTTCCAACTCTAGGATTGAGACCCTTCACAAATAATAGCATATTAAAAGCAGTAAGACTACAAGAGATGAGCTCACCAACCACCCAACCAAGAGAAGGGAAGTAGGATCTAAAAGGGGATAGAAGTAAGGATTCTGGCTCAATCCATTCCCCCATTTCAATAGGAGTTCCACCTTCCATTGCTTTCTCCCAGCATCAGCTCTTAGGGAATTAGTCTAAACAGGCTGAGTCAAAGGGAAAGGAAGATTAAAGCTAAGAAGAAAGTCAGTCCTTTGGAAAAAAAAAACAAGTTGCAACCTAATTTTCCATAATATGACCTAGGCTCTGTGACAAGAAATAAAGCTAGGATTAGGGCCTAGTGAGACTGACAGTCACCCATGATTCAAACAGCCCAATAATAAGCTAGTAACAAGCATTCCCATGCTGAACTTAATGTCACTACTCTCAGCATCTTATCCTTTTTATTCTTAATCATGTGGGTTTTTCTTCTTTTAACTCTGCAAAGCTTTCTCACACCTAATGATAAAAAAAAATGATAATGATAAGCCTTGAGGAGTGACTCATCCAAATTTAGCTTTGGTTAGACATTGGAGAGGGCTGAAAAGGAATGAATATTAATTGGAAAGTAGAACAAACAAAGAGCAAAGTAAACATCTGAAGTCAAAAATCTTCTGATTTGTTGCAAACATAAATAATACTCTTACATTTTCATTTCTTGCTAAAGAGGTTGAAAAATGTAGTAGCATAGGTGATAAATGGATGTCATTTCTTTCATTGGGAAAATAAAATAAACAATGTCATGATGTCCAATTTGCTCCTCGTTGGCATTCAGTGAAAACAAGGGTACAGAATTTGAAGTTTCCTACCACATATTAGCAGATGCTGAAAAATCTGGGACAAATTACTAATTAAATGTTATTACTATGTAAAAAGAAATCTAAATAACATGGAATAAAGGGTAGGGAGTGGTTAAGCCGAGGTGGGGAAAATGTCTCAGTGGAAAGCTGCTATGCAACTATTCAGATGAATTAAACACATTTAGGAAAGCTGAAAGTAACCCCAGGATATCTGTGGGATTTGAAAGGACAGCATGGTACAGTGGAAAGAACATTGGGTTTTGAGTTGGAGGACCTAAGTTTGCTATTTAAGGGCACACGGGTAGTGCCCTTATGCAAATCACTTCTCCTCTCTGGGACTCAGCTTCTTCATCTAAAAAAGGGGGGGGGTGGTGGCTAGACTAAATGAACTCTAGGTCCCTATCAGTTTTAAATCTATGCTTCTATAACATTGACATACCTCCTTCTCTCTGGCAGAAGGCAGTGGACCACTAAGGCAGAATGCTGAATACATTGTCTGATGAAGGCACTGTACTGGTTGGTTTTGCTTAATGATTTCTCTTGTTACAAGTGAGGATTCAGCAGTAGGGGGAAAAGAGAAGGGAATAAGCATTTATTAAGTACCTGCTGTGTGCCATGCACTTGTGCAAAGGGCTTCACACATATTATCTCATTTCATCCTCACAACAACCCTGGAAAGAAGGTGCTATCACTATCCTTATTTTTTATAAGTGAGGAAACCGAGGCAGACAACAGTTAAGTGACTTGCCCAGGGTCACACAGCTAAGTGTCTGAGGTCAGATTTGATCTCAGGTCTTCCCAACTCTAGGCCCAGCATTTTCTACCCATCGTGCCATCTAGGTACCCTAAACTTGGGGCCTGCCAGACACATTAAAAATCAGGGAAACCAATACACATCGAGGGCTGAGACTGCCCCAGGTGGATGAAGATGGGGTAAGCGACCCCAGGATCATGTATAGAGAGAAGATTAAATACAGAAATGATGATGTACAAAAAATGGCATCAGTAAAATTTACTTTTACTCTCCCCCAACAAATACAGTAAAATAAAAGGAGTTAAAGCCAGAAAGATACAGGTAGAACTTTTCTTCCATAGAACACCAGGGGCAGTTGTTTGGCTCACCATTAATGGTTAACAAAACATTTCTAGTTGTCTAGTGTTTGGGGTGGAGGAGGGAAGAATTAGCTAGAATACATATGTATTGTTCACGGCCTGTCTATGGGGACATGAGGATGCTAAGAAAGCTAGCAAGAATCTAGGGTACCAGGCAATTATTCCTGCCCTTTATGTACCCAAGTGATCTCTATTCCAAGACCTTCCACCATCACAAAGTCAGCTTCCCCTGTCTCTTCCAGAAATGATTTCCCAGCTGCCATTGCAAACTCATACACTAATCACTGACTTGTTAAGCCAGACTATCAGAAAGCTGTAGAGGAGCCAATCAGACCCAGCGGCCAAGGTGTGATTTCATCCCCTCCCTGTCTTGCACTGATTTACCTCTCTCAGGGTTATCATCAATGCTTCACTGAACCTCAGAAATGCTACAAGTACTGAGCAAAGCAGGGTGTCAGACAACAAGATTCCCAGCCAAGGCAAGGAAGCTCAACAAACAAACCCTCCCATGGCCTTGGGGCTGCCCACCTCATCCTCAGGCACCTGGAGCGGTCTCAGCCTTCCCTCAGCTTTCTTTGCTTAGTTGCAACAGGATTTGTTCAAGGTGGGTTGAAGACATATGCATTGGTTTCCCTGTTTTTTTCTTCTGGCAGGCCCCAAGTTTAGAGTTTCCCAAAGCACACGTCATTCTTCTCCCACTACAAGCTTCATGTGGGGCCTTGCCTCCTTCCTGGATGAGACCCCATTTTTGCAAGTTGCCGCATGTGAGGAAAGAGAGCTGATTGCCTAGCCAGGCTGTTTTGAAGTAATGAAATTAACCCCTCCCTCAGGAGGCTGAATCAGCCAAGATCTTTGCATGGCCCACATCTCCTAATCGTGGGAAAGGGAAGCAGGAGTCTAGACTGGTTTGGGAGATATCCCAATTTACCACATTACGCAACTGTCACCCATTTGGATTGAGTACGCAATGATTGAAGAAAGCCCTTTGATTTGGGTGCTGGGTTAAAGCATGAAAAATGTCTCAATCCGTTGTGCCAGGTCACACAAACACACTATTTAACACCTCACTCTGCATCTTCAATACACAACACTACCTCCACTTGATTAGACCCAGCACACACCCGAAGAGGTAGGCCAGGACTAACACCTCCAATTGACACATGGTGGAGCTTAGTAACAGTGAGGTTAAACGAGTTGTCTGAAGGCACAAGAAGCCACACTTAGTCAGCAGAGCTTCTTCAGTGCCTACTCCATGGAAGATACTGAGGAGAGATTCAAAAGGAAATGAAAACACAGTCCTTGTTCTCAAGAAGGTTATAGTGTCCTAGAGGAGACATTTATATTTCCACGTATGAATGCATAAGAAGAAAGCAACAAAAACAATACAGCCTCATGGAAGTCCCTCACAGCATTCTCATATTTAGAAATAGTTTCAGGAAACTTACTCACATATAATGTCTTGACTGAGGCAAGCTGGTCCTGGGTTTCAATTTCCTGTCCTAAATAGGAATGCATCATCCAAAATGCCTTGGGCTGATATATATCCTTCACTAAGCTTTTTCTTCCTTTCTTTTATCCAAATCTACTTGTCTTTTCTCCTCCTCTTTTGCCTCTGCACCACCTAGCTGCCCCAATAGATAGATAACTGGCGTTAAAGTCAGGAAAACCTGGGTTAAAATTCCAATTCAGAAACTTGCTGGAAGGGGAAACAGGGGCAGTTAAGTGATTCATGGATAGTGGATAGAGTGCCAGGCCTGGAATCAGGAAGACTCATCTTCATGAGCTCAAATCCAGCCTCAGACACTTCCTAGTTGTGTGACCCTCAGAAAATCACTTAGCCCTGTTTTCCTCAATTTTCTCACCTGTAAAATGAGCTAGAGAAGGACATGAAGAGAAGGACATGACTGAAAAACAACCCAACATCAACAAAAAGAAGGAGAACTCCAAGCGAGTTATTTAACCTTCTCTGGAAAATGAGACTAACAGTAGCTTCTACCTCACAAAGTTGCTAGGATAAAGTGAAATAAGTTACGTAAAGAATTTTGTAAAACAAAGCTTTGTGTAAATATCAAGTATGATTAGTATTGTATGTTTTTTAAGAGGCAACTAGGTGTTATGCTGGATCGAACTCTGGGCTTGGAGTCAGGAAGGTCTGAGTTCAAATCCAACCTCAGACACTTACTAGCTGGGTGACCCTGGGCCAGTCAGTCACTTGACCTCTTTATGCCTCAGTTTCCTCATCCATAAAACAGGAATATTAATAGCCTCTCTCTCTCAGGGTTGTTTTGAGGATCAAATGAGATTTGTGAAGGAATTTGCAAACCTTAAAGCACTATATAAATGCTTGCCATTATCATCATTGTTCTCATTTTCCTCCTGCTCACTTTCCTCATGCCTCTCTATTTCTTCTTGTTATTTGGCAGTGTTAGTGTAGGATGTATTTTCTTCTTCCCAGCACTTAGCACAATTCCTTGTACATAATAGGCTCTTAATAAATGCTTATTTTGAGTAGTTGGGCAGGTTCTAGCTAGAGCAGTCATCTTGTTTTCTCTTCCACCACTCTAGACCAGTGATGCTAAACTCCAATGGGGAGAGGGGGAGGGCCACTAAAGCTTACATAAGGATCCCTGTAAGCTTCCTAGTTACTTAGTTTTAAGATGTAATGTTATCTACATTTTACTGTATTTTTATTTATTAAATATTTCCTAATTACATTTGGATTTCATTCAGGCCCCACTCAAGTATTACTGTGGCTGGGGGTGGAATGTCTGACACCTCTCCTCTATATAGAGGAATATTTTTCAACCTCCACCCTAGTTCCCTTCTGGGATATTATTTCTTTCTCCCTTTTTCTTCCTTCCTCTCTCCTTTTCAAACATGGTAAAAGGCTGGCGTAGTATCAGAATGACCTGGGTTTAAGCGCCACTTCTGACACTTAAAAGATGTATGACATTGGCCAAGTCATTAACCTCTTTGAGGTACAGTTGCCTTATCTCCAAAACGGGGATAATAATAACAGCAACCCCTCTCTCACAGGGCTGTTGTAAAGATCAAATGAGATAATGCATGTAAAATGTTTTCCAAACTTCAAAGCACAACATAAATATATATTTTAAATTAGTATTAGAAGCAGCATTCACCAGTTACCTCCTCTGTTCTGCTCTGGCAGAATTCCATTCCCTGAAATCTGTGCTATACATAGTACTAATATCAAACGCTGTCATTTAGCCCACAGTTTTCCTCTGTTCTTTACAAATTGCTGTCTTCATCTCCCCTTGACCCTAACAAACCTTCAATTGGAAGAAAGTCAGGAAGGCATAACAAAATTCCTTTTCATGTAAATATCAAATATCATAGAACAGAAATCACAGGCAAAATACATTAGGTTGGGGTGGAGGGAGTGGCAAAGGTAAGAATATCCAAGGAACCACATTTTCTCTAGATCCCTACAGGGAGCCTAATCTAGTTAATGGTCATGTCAAGTACAGGAATATCTCACTTAATTAAAAATCAGTTATTCAACACAGAACACAGCCTGCATGCACACGCACACACACACACACACACACACACACACACACTTTACTCAGAGGAGAGGTCTTCCTTCAGATCCTTTTTACTCTTTCTTTAGACACCATTCTAGAAATATTGGTGACCTGATTTCCAAGCCCATTGCATACTAGAAGCAGCAAATTAGAAAGGGAAGAGATAGAAATATATAGGTACAGTGAAAGAACCAAACATTGACATCTGACAGCCTGATAGCCAACAGCCTGACAATAAAGAAGACAGATAATCTATAAAAAGCAGATTCAAGAATTTAAGAAGTATAGCCAAAAAGCTCTCCACCCCTCAATAACCCCAGGGCTTCCCAGTATCCTAGCTTAGTTCAACAGTCAATATTCATGTGGATAAACTCTCAATGATAAAGAAAAAGAATCAGTTATAACAAGTCAGGGGAATGTGCGGCACACTTTAAAGTAGACGAAGTAGTTTAAAAGAGCAATTACTGAAATGTGTGAGCTTTCCCTATCTGGAAAATTCACTTATATGGAAAGCCTCATGGATACAATGCTAGAGAAATGAGAAGTCATGGTCTTGTTTTACCTTCCTGTTACTGTTTCTTTAACCCAGTCAGACCCTTTCCCTCCCTACTCCCTGTACTCTCCCTACCTCCTTACCCCCAGGCTACAAGAAGTAAACAGTCTACACCCCAGATAACCTCATTAGAAGCCATGGCATTGGAACAGGTATCTAGTCTCATTAGGTAATATAATACTTCTTTATCTGTCTGAGACCCAGAATTCTCCTTATTCTGTTCATGTAGTGCCCTTGGCTTTATGGGTAAGTACTTGGCCATACACTTAAGGTCAGGCTCCATCTGTAAGGCCATTCTTCTGAAGGTGCTAATTTTGTTCCCATCTTCTGAGAAGGTACACTCTGAACCATACAAAGTAACCCACCTATTCCCATACCAAAGAACAGCAGGAATACAGCTCAAAGCTCAATGGACACAGGGTCAGGGCCAGAGGGAGTAATTCTAGCTGCCTTTTTTTCCCCTTCCACTTACAGCTAATCCTGCATGATGCACATTTAATGCAATTCAGTAAACATCTATTATGTGCCGAGCACTGTGCTAGACACTGGGCATACAAATTAAAAAAGAAAGAGTCTCTGTCCTTGAGAAATTTATTTTCTACTGATGGGAAGAGAGCGGGAGGGGGAAGTAGACAACATGTACATGGAAAATGAAATGCAAAGCCAAGGTCTATATGCTGAACTTTTCCATTGCAGGGGGCGGAGCTGCAGGCCCACACTCCTTTTTAGACTGTGAGGTGGAGCCCTCACTGAGCACCCTGTGATAGGGGAAGGGGACATTGCTGGAGGCAATCAGACAAGAAAGTCACCAGCTGTTTGTTGGTGAAGTTGACTTGGAGATTCCTTTATACTCTTCTGGGAGTAGGGACCCATTCCCCATTTACCCAGCAGCTAGATGGCTCAGTGGCCAGAGCTGTGGGCCTGGAGTCAGGAAGACCTGAGTTCAACTGTGGCCTCAGATACTTGCTACCTGTGTGACCTTGAGCAAGTCACTTAACCTCTGTTTGCCTTAATCCACTGGAGAAGGAAATGGCAAACCACTCCAGTATCTTTGCCAAGAAAACCCCCCATGGACATTATGGTCCATGGGGTCACGAAGAGTTGGACAAGACTGAACAACAACAGCTTCTACTCTCTGCGTTCTCCAGTCCCCCAGTGAGAAGCAGAATAAAAGTGGAAGCAAGGTATTCTGCTTCTTCTTTCCTGCAGGTTGCTAGCAGAGCAGTGAGGCCTTTAGAACTCTTCTCTTTTTAAACATTAATTTCTTGCTTTTTTGTGTGTGCTTTAGAAAGTGAATTAAGTCGGACAACTCTTGAGTCTGTTTGGGATGTGTTTCTTTGAATCCATGCAGACAAATGGAAATAGGGAGAGATGACCACCATATGAACTACTGTGGCTTTTGTAATCTCCCTATGGACTGGATCAGTGAAGCTGGCTAAAGGTTCTAGAGTCAAATATTTAACAGAGAAAGAGTTTATCGGCGTGAGCAGAAAATTATTCCTAATAACAATTGATCTGACATAAGCCATCAGGATAATTGAACATGGCAGGGGCAGCTATTTTGGCATGCTGAAAGGCAAGTCTTGTCCTTGAGCTGCTAGAGAATTTCCACCCATCAAATGACATTTGGGTGTGAACTGCTGGGAAAGAAAGCCATGCTAAGTGATTAGTTAGATAAATAAGATAATGGAAAAATGTAGAGTCAAGGACAATGCAAAAGTTTATAAATCTCAGTAACTGGGGGGAGGGTGACGCCCAGAACAGAAAGAAAAATACAAAAAAGATGTAGGTAGGGGAAAGAGATAATGAGCTCCATGTTGGACAAGTTGAGTTTGAGATGCCTATGGTATAATCAGTTTGAAATATCTAATGGGTATTTGGAGATGTAAGACTGAAGCTCAGGAGAGGGACTGGGGATATAGACCTGGGAGTCATCTGCACAGAGTTGATCATTAACCCCATGGGAGCTGAGGGGTCACCAAGTTAGAGAGAATAGAAAAAAAATAGAAAAAGGCCCAGAAAAGGTCTGGGTGGGTTACATCCACAGTTGGGGAGGATGATAAAGGCAAGGATCCAGCAAAATAGACTGAGAAGAAGCAGGAAACAGGGAGGATGAGAACCAAGAGACTGTTGTTATTGTTGTTGCTGTTACTGCTACTGTTGTATCACGTCCAACTGCTTGTGACCCCTTTTGGGGTTTTCTTGGCAAAGATACTGGAGTGGCTTGCCATTTCCTTTTCCAGCTCATTTTATAGAGCAGGAAACTGAGGTAAACAGGGTTAAGTGATTTGCCCAGGGTCACACAGCTAGTAAGTGTCTGAGACCAGATTTGAATTCAGGAAGATAACTCCAGGCCCAACACTCTATCCACTGTGCCACTTAACTGCCCAAAAGAAGATAGAAACACGACAATTCAGAGAAGAGAAAGGATCGAGGAGGGGGGAGGAGGGGTTGGTTAACAGTGTCAAAGGCAGAAGACAGATTAAAATGGATGAGGATTGAGAAAAGGAAATCAGATTTAGAAACTAAGAGATGACTAGTAATTTCAGGGAGAGTAGTTTCAGTTGAGGGATGAGGTCAGAAGCCAGATTGCAAAGAGTTCAATAGTTAGTAAGAAGAGAGAAAGTGGAGGCAATAATTTATAAACAGCTTTTGTTTAGAAAATTGAGAAAGAGAGGAAAGATACAGGACAATAGCTTTGAGGGATGGTAGAGTCTAGTGAGGTTTTTTTAAGGATGGAAAAGTCTTAAACGAATTTGTAGACATCAAAAAAGGTCAGATAGCAGAAAGAGAGAGGAGAAAACTGAGTGTGTAATTTACTAGAAAAAGATGGAAGAGGGTGGAATCAAGGGTACATGTAGAGGAACTGGCTTTAAGATTGCCTTTTCATCTGAAAGAAATGAATGAAAAACAACATCAAGGAGTTTGGGGATGTATGGGAAAGGGAAGAGAGAACTCGCAGAAAATTGGCTTTTTTTCCCTTTGGAAAAGCATGAGGCAAGGTCCTCGGTTGAGAGGGAGTATGTTATGGGAGGCTTAAAGAGAGAAGAGAAGGTTTTTAAAATCCTCTGTGGAGAATGGAATAGAACACAATTTCCTAAACTTGTGTCATGGACCCCTTTGGCAGTCTGGTGAAACCCACAGCCACTTCTCAGAAAAATGATTTTAAATGCATAAAATAAAATACATGTGATTACAAAGGAAAACAATTATATTGAAATAAAGGTGTAATTATTTCCCAAGTGGCTATGGACCCCAAGTTTTAAAAAACATCTGGGATAGAAAATCAATTAGGGAGGAGTAGAAGAGCTGCTTGACTATAGAGAAGACTGGGAGGTTATCCTACTAGGTCTGTATCCCAAAAAAGATTTTTTAAAAAGGAAAAGGACCAAAAATATTTATAGAAGCTCTTTTCTGGGGGCAAAGAATTAGAAATTGAGGGGATGCTCATCAATTGGGGAATGGCTGAACAAGTTGTGGTATGTGATTATGATGGAATATTATTGTACTATAAGAAATGATGAACAGGATGCTCTCAGAAAAACCTGGAAAGACTTGCATGGACTGATGCAAAGTGAAATGTACTGTGTACAAAGTAACAGCAATATTTTAAGGTGATCAGCTATGAACGACTTAGCTATTCTCAGCAATACAACAATCCAAGACAACTTCGAAGGCCTTATGATGAAAAATGCTGTCCATCCCCAGAGAAAGAACTAATGGTGTCTGAATACAGATAGAAGTACACTTTTTTTAACTTTATTTTTCTTGAGGTTTTTTTGTGGATATGTTTTGCATGACTACACACGTATAACGTATCTCAAATTGCTTGCCTTCTCAATGAGGGGGGGAGGGAGGAAAGAAGGGAGAGTTTTAAAATTTTAAAAATGAATGTTAAAAATTGTTTTTACACGTAACTGGGGAAAAATAAAAATGCTAAATAAAGAAAAAAAGATTGAGAAGGTATAAAAGTGAGGTGAAAGCAGGGGTAAGAGTTTGAGTAAATACTGGAGGGTGGAAGGATCAGAGGTCCTTGTGAAGACAATGAATAGCTTTAAGAGGACAAGGTCTAGGAAGAGACGGAATAAAGTTATGATCTAATAAAGGGACTTGGGAGTTTTTGAACATCAGAGTGAATCACTTACCATTCCTGTCTGTGGCTAAGATGGAATGGAAGAATAGATCATGGGAGTTGAGATTAAGGAACTGAGAGATTAAAGGTGTTTGAGGAATATCAGCCTGTATGTGGAAGTTCCATAAGATAAGAACAGAAGTTGGGATTGAGAAGAAGACTGAGCCAGATACTGAACACCTTGAAAAAGGGCAGAGAATTGGGGGGTGGGGGTGTAAAAGATGCCTCTAGGAACTTGAATGGGTGATAAATTTGGATAGGATAATCCTTAAAGACACAGGGGCTGACAGCAAAGAGAGATTTGGAAGTGGCACTGGGGAGCAAGAAATATTTAATCCCTACCCCATCCAGAGCCAATATATATGTGCAAGAGAGGAGTATAAAGGAAAATTCAGCCAGTTTTGGAGAGAATAGTTAGGGATGCAATGTCATCTAGAAGAGCCAGGTCTCTTCTCATGCAAGTAAATGGAAGGAGACTGAGAAGAAGAGGTTTAAAACTCTACGAAAATGCTGCATAAATCTAAGCTGCTATTAGTAAAAGCTCTTCTCTCCATTCCAGTAGAAAAGAATGGCAAATACTGCTGGTTTTAATCATCCCCAACACTATTACTGTATTGATTGTTCATAGATTCATAGGGTGAGAAGGTACTTTGAGAAGCTATCTATTCTATCCAGCTGATTTATAAATGTTGCAGCAATGAATTCCTATATATCAAGTTTCTCTATATGACACATTATTTGAGGTAGGAGACACTGCAGACAGGGCAGCCAACAAGAAAGTAATTGCAGTAATCTGATCATGATATGGTCAGGTCCTGGTCTAAAATTATGGCTGTGGAAATGCAAAGGATGAGATGAGCCCAAGAAATATCACAGAGGAAGATTTAACAGGAGTGCCAGCCAAACTTAATTAGATTCAGAATTCAAAAGGCTACTAAAAAGGATCCTCTGGCCTTTTAATTCAAGGTTGCAAAAGTTCAAGCTCATTTTGTGTCTCTTCCCTGGGCAACATGAACAGGAGGCTTTTTCAAGCAGACAGCAAACTTCAATGTGATTTATTTTGTATACGTACACTTATAATAAATACCAGACCAAATCAAACAAATGATGAAATGCCAGCCCTGCTTAGTCTTGCAGAAGTTTTTGTGTGTGTGTGTGTGTGTGTGTTCTGCTATTGGGCCCACATCTGACAGAAACAAGATATGTGGAAGGATTAATTCTAAAGCCTATTCTCACTTAGAAGAAAGAAACTTTATAGATTCAGGACTCTTCCATCTTATTTTCAGTAGATTCTGAGCAATGGGAAATTTAAGAGACAGTAAACCTATGGATTGAAGGCTTTGACTTAGGAAGACTTGGTTTCAAATCCACATTTACTAGCTGTGTGACCATGGTTGCTGGACATCTATGTGACTCAGGGAACTCCCTAGGACTTAGCTACTAAGTCATAGGCAGGCTACATCACCCCATTCCTAAGAAGCTTAATGCCTGCATTGGTTACTGAAAACAATGGTTACTTTGAGTAAAAGAGGATAGATGAGAATGAGGAAAGATTTGAAACAAGGAGATGGGGCAGCAAGGTGACGCAGTGGATACACCACTGGCCCTCGGTCAGGAAGGACCTGAGTAAAAATCTAGCCTCAGACATTTACTAGCTGTGTGACCCTGGGCAAGTCACTTAACCCCAATTGCCTCCAAAAAAATAAAGGAAGAAAGAAAGAAGGAGAACAACCAAAAATCTATTAGAATAATCTAAGCATGAGATGATGAGGGCCTGCACCAGGTTGGTGACTATGTAGGCGGATATAAGTGTGGAAAATCAGGCATATACAAGAGATACTTACATTTTAGAAAAGTCATTTTGGCTATTACAGAGAGAATAGATTGGAATGGAGAGAGACTTGAGGCAGAAAAGGGACCTCCATATTCTAAATATGTGGAGTTTAACTACTTCTGTCTTCAAGTTATGTTCAGAAAAACCAAGAGAATCTTTCATGCCAAAGGAAAAGAGAGAGAAACCAAGAGAGTCAGCAAGACAGAGAGACAATTGGAGAGAGACAGAAAGAGAGACAGAGAGAGCTTGGGAATCATCATCTGGCTCTTGTGATTACTCCCACCATCTTACCTTCTTTGATCCTATTCATATCTTGCTTAAAGGAGCTGGAGGAAAAAAATCACAAAACCATACTGATTATGTCCACTACAAATTTGTATAATTTCAACCGGGCCCTCACTACAGCAAGGCAATAATCTTAACCCTTCCTAATCAATTCACTTTGCTACTATCCCGCTCATCACAATGGCTTTTCCAAGCCTTTTCACACTCTTGTCAAACCTCCCACAGCTACCCCTTCAGCTACCCCATCCCTCGCCCTCTCAGTTGAAAATCTTGCCTCATATTTCCCTGGAAAAATTGAGGCCATTCTTAGTGAGTTCTTTCTTCTCCCTTCCTTCTCATTTCATATCACACAGATATCTTTCTCCACTGTCTTCAACCTGTCTCCCATGAAGAGGTGTCCTTTCTCTTTGCCAAGGCATACTCTTCTCTATGGAAAAGTGATCCCATTTCATTGTCTTCTCCAGTAGATTGCTTCCTCTATCATCAACATTCTCTCCCTTATCTCTAATCTCCCCCTGTCTATTGGCTGCTTCCCTTCTGTCTGCTAAAATGCCCATGTTTCCTCCAGTCTTTAAAAATAGCCTTCGAATTGGTCTCCATGACTTAAGGTTCTTCCCATGTCAGTCCATCCTCCATTCAGCTGCCCAAGTAATTTTCCTAAAGCACAGTTCTGACCACGTCACCTCCACCTACCCACCCAACTCAATAGACTCTAGTGGTTCCCTATTTGTTCAAGATAAAATATAAAATCCTCAGCTTGAATCTTACAGCCCTTTCACAATATAACTCTTACCTATATTGACAATCTTTTTTACATTTTACACCCTTCCACATATTTTGTGATCCAGTGACACTGGCTTTCTCGCTGTTCCTCAAATATAACACCAAACTCACAACTCTGTATTTTCATTGTATATCACCTATGCCTTTGATGTTCTACTCCCTCGAAACCATGTCTTGTCTTCTCTGGACTCCTTTAAATTTAAATCTCACCTTTTTCAGGAGGTCTTTCCCATTCCTAAACCTCATACTGATAATCTTCCCCCTCCTCATATTATCTATACAGGTGATCCTGTATATATCTTATTTGTACTTCATTATTTGCTTGCTGTTTCCTCCATTAGAAGGTGAGCTCCTATAGTGCAGAGACCATGTTTTTACCTTTCTTTGTTTCCCTATTACTTAGCATAGTCTCTGCCAAAAAAGTATTTGTTAAGTGTCCACTCTGTGCCAGGCACTGTGTTGCAAAAGTGAGACAATCCCTGCCCTCGCTGAACTTACATTCTAATAGAGGGACACAACACAGAGAGGGGGGGTTGGGATGTTTTTTTTTCCTCCCCAGCTGCTAGAGGAAACAGCTGCCACCATGGATGATATTGCAATGATCAGACCCAGGAAATTCATGAGAGACTTCTATATAAACAGATGGTTATAGACATCCTTTATCCTGGAAAGGCCACTGTGCCAAACATTGAAGAACAGGGTTAGGGACCTGAGATTTATTTGATATAAGGGAATTCTCCACGAGGAAACTCCTTCTGCCAATGCAGGTCTGCAACATATAGTATTAAAGCATCATAAAAACATCCCCAGAGTCACACAGTAAGTGTCAGAGGTAGGACATGAACCCAGGCCTCTCTGGATTCAAAAATAGCTCCATCTATTCACTGTACCTCGAAAACTCTTCAGTTAAAACTGAAATTCGGGAAAAATTGGCCAGGATGTACAAGACAACAACTCCTAATGTCCTTTGGATTCAAGAACCATTTTTGGCAATGGCAAAATGACAGGCCTTGGTGTGATTTATGATCCTCTTGACAATGTAAAGAAAAATGAACCAAAGAATAGACTTGCAAGGCATGGCCTGTATGAGAAGAAAAAAGAAATTAAGAAAGCAGGGACAGGAATACAAAGACAAAATGAAGTAAATGAGAGGTAGTACAAAAGCAAATGTTGGTGCTAGCCAAAAGAACTAAAAGACACTGCAGTAATTATATCTGTGAAGATAGTATAAGGTGTGTTTTTTTAAATCAGAGCATAAAAAATATTTGTAAAACTTTAAAATTATATATATACAATTTTATATATAATATATTATGAATAATATAATATATGATTACATAGTATGTCATAATATCATATTATAATGAATATTGTAATTATATTAATATATAATAGATAATCGGTTTCTTTTTGTAATACTATGTATTTTATTTTATGCATTTATAGAGGTCCATAGGCTTCACTAGACTGCCAAAGGCATTCATGACACACAAAAAAGAGGTTAAGAATGCCTACTATCAGAAGCCACGGGTATGGTAGAGGAGCTAGAGGGCCCTCAATGGTCACCTCCTTTTCAGAAGCAGCAATAATAGTATTGGCTTGATTGCTGTTCCCAGAAGAAGAGCTGTGAGTTTTGGTGGGGGTGGGGATGGGGGAAAAGAGGGAGGGCCTAGAAATGATATATACTGGATTCAACAACACGGTATATAGCAAAATGACTTAAGGGCTCCGCAAAAGGAAAACAAAGGCCTTTCCATAGCAAGTCTTCTCCCTAAATGAAGTTCATGATGGAAAGCATGAAATAATAATAAGTTAGCATTTATATAGCACTTTACATATATTATCTCATTTAATCCTTGCAACCACCCTGGGAGGTAGGTCTATTATTATCCCCATTTTACAAATGAGGAAACTGAGACATAGAGTTGAGTGATTTGTCCAGGGTCACAAAGCTAATAAGTGTCCAAGGCAAGATTTCAACTTTGGTCTTCCTGGCTTTAAGTCCAGTTCTATCTCCTGTTCCAGTTAACTGCCTGAAATTCACCTTAAAGTCTCCCATTTTACAGGTAAGAAGAGATGTCTATAGGTAAATCTTAGATTTAAAGAATTTAAAACTAGGAGGGACCTTAAAGATTGTCTAGTCCAACCTCTTTTATTTTGTTTAGTTATTTTTTAATCTTGTCTGACTCTTTGTAATTCCTTTTGGGGTTTTCTTGGCAGAGATACTAGAGTGGTTTGCCATTTCCTTCTCCAGCTCATTTTACAGATGTGGAAACTGAGGCAAACAGGGTTAAGTGACTTGCTCAGGGTCACACAGCTAAGAAGAATCTGAGGCTGGATTTGAACTCAGGTCCTCCTGTCTCCAGGCCCAGTGTTCTATCTACTCTATTCTAAGCCCAGGGTTCACAATAAACTTGAGAAATAATATCATACCCATTTTGTTATCTTTGCCTAAGACATTCTTTGAATTCTCGGTCTGGATTTCCTTTCATCCAGACTTGAAACCTCCTGCCACAGGGCAATCTATTTACTCCTACATGAGTACTCTGGTGAAAGAACTTCTTAAGTCACCTTACTAGATCTTAGTTTCTTGTGACATTCACTAAACTTTGAAAATAACAATTGTTATTTTAAAGGAAGAGTTAATAAAGTCTTGCAACCACCCTAGACAAAAATCACAAGTATAGCATTCCTGCCTTTTCTTGAAAATTGGAGTGTCTACATTGGTGCTTTATAAAATAAATCAGATTTTGCTTTTGTTTTTTTTTTCCCCACAGTGTTCAGTTCAGTAAATAAGAGGTGAGTACTTTGTAGACAAGGAGTTTGGAATCACTAAAAGCACTTCAAATCATTGTACAGGGATTTCCATGATCCTATATTAGAATAGGTACTTAATAAATGTTTGTCGATAGGTTCTCTGAATCCAATATAATGTTGCTGCAAAAGCCCATCTCTCTGACATCAGAGTTGCTCCAGGGATACTATGTGGCTATGAATCACAGAATACCACAATTTAAAAATGTTAAACATGAATAACCCCAGGGACAAGGGAAATACGTATTGTATGCATAAGGAGGCAATGTAAATGAATGTATTATTACAGATGAATTGTGTGTAAGAAACAGTATCAAAGATATTGTTGAGGATGTGAATGGCCAGAAAAGGAGCTTGTCTTGTAGCAAAAACAAGGTAAAACAAAAAGAGATATATAAATGCTCCAAGACATGGAAACAACAAAAGAAAGGACATTAGTATGTTGGGATTTGAACCCCATTCCTCTGATTCCCAATGCTCTTCGACTCCCTCTGTTCCAATGCTGTTTCCAAGTGGACTCTGCTTCTTCTACTCCTTTGAGATGTGAAAATAAATTTCCATTTACGGTCATGATGCTTCTTCAGTTTTATGTGTCTGTTAATGGTTCTAAAATATGTTTCTGGATTCCTTTTTGGATAGAAAAGATAAGGAAATTTGGAATGCATTTTCATGCTTAGTAACACTCTAAACAGAAATCTCAGACCTTCATATGGTTGAGGCTTTAAAATAAAACATTGATGAAAGACGCTTATCTTGGGACAACTGTAAAGGTTTTTTTTTTGGTATCATGGGATACTGTCAGGGGCAGCACCATGCAGAGGAAAGAAATTTGGCTTTGAATCAGAATACTTCAGAACAAGTCTTGTTCTGGCTAGATGCACGTGGCCAAGAACAAGACAATTAGTCTCTCAAAAACCCAATTTCCTCATCTATATGATGGAGGTAATACTTGGACAGACTACCTGAAAATGTTGTTGCTAGAAATGAGTTTTGTAAAATTTAGAGGGCAGTTGTTATTGCCAAGAATTGAACTTTCTGAAACCTAACTAAAAATATTAATAGCAACTTGAAGCAAGTCTGACTTTGGAGAATACACACATACATATAATACACATATTCATGTCTATGTGTGTATATGTATACATATATGTATATACATGTATTATTATTAAGAGGAATGCTAAAGTGTAACTAAAGGCTTCAAAGTGACCTCATTGAAGTACTGAGGAAAAAGCTAACAATTATATCTGGCTTGTGACCTGAGCCTTACACCCCTGTTCTGTGCCAGTTAACCATAAAAGGTGATCATTGGAAGCCTAGAGGTATTGGTGTAGTCATTGATGCAAGTTATTGTTATTGTTGTTATCATGATTGTCATCATTACCATCATCATCATCACAACTAGCATTTATATAATGCTTTAAAGTTTGCAAAATGTTTTACAAATATTACCTCATTTGGTCTTTAATCTTATGAGGTAGATGTTATTATCCCCATTTTATAGAGGAAGAAACTGAGGCAGACAGAGGTTAAGTGATTTGCTGAAGGTCAATAGCTAGTAAGTGTTTAAGGTAGGACTGAAACTCAGGTCTTCCTAACTTCCTGACTCCACTATCCCTGTCCCATCCACTGCACCAGTAGTTGGTTATGATTTGGTTATATAATCCAGTCATCTTAAGACCAGCACAACAATATTTCTAAGGTGCCTGAAAAAGTATACTTATTTTTAACATTCTTAAGCCTTTCAGCAGTGGGTAGAGTACTGAAATTGGAGTCAAGATAGAGAGAGAGAGAGAAAAGTGGATGCACATTTGCACCTTCAATTGGAGGTCATTTAGGGGGATTTACTTTACATCATCTTCAATTTCAGAAGACTTTTCTGTCGCTCTTCTGACTCTAGTGGAATGTAAGCTTTGTGAGGGCAGGAACTCTTTCATTTTTACTTTTGTATTTCATTTTTGTCTTTGTACACCCAGCATCTAATGTATTTTCTGGCACACAGTAGGTATTTAATAAGTGTTTGACTGAATGATTGTTAGTTGATTGATTGGGCAGATGGTCTGTGAAAGATTTATGAGAATACATGAAAAAAATCACAATTCAATTCAATAAGTATTTATTAACCCAAATAATGCCAACTACTATCTTAAGTCAGGTGCTAGGAAAACAGAAATGAAGCAGTTCCTGTCCTCAGAGTTTACATTCTACCGGGGAAGTATAGGGGAAATAAATATATCAGAAAAGATAAAAAGGCAAGTCAGGTTGCTCTTTCTACGCCAATTATGCCATAACTGGAACAGCTGAAATGAAATACAGATTAAATTTAAATAGGGTCTTTTTAAAAGGAAACAATGTTTTCAATTATTTTAGTTAAGTTGGTTTTGATGATGCCTTTAAAATATCCATTGCCCTCAGTTTTGGATAAAGTTCCTTAGAAAAAGCCTATGAATAAAGAGCTTTCCCAGAAAAAAAAAAACACTTGTGAAACTGCTTATTTGTAAGATTGCTTATTTAGCTGCACAGGTGGCCCATCTCTATGGTCTTTGACTTGTTCTGTCATTTCAGTCACGTCCAACTCTTTGTGACCCCATTTGGGGTTTTCTTGGCAGAGGTACTGGAGTAGCTTTGCAATTTCCTTCTCCTGCTCATTTTATTCATTTACAGATGAGGAAACTGGGGCACACAAGGTTAAATGACTTGCCCAGAGTCACACAACTAGTAAGTGTCTGGGGCCAGATTTGAACTCAGGAAACTGAGTCTTCCTGACTCTAGACCCAGCACTCTATCCACTACACCACCTAACTGCCTCATAATGTTCTTTGGCAGATAGGCTTAAAGTACATACCTGAATTTTTCAATGTTGCCATAATCCACGTGTATATTCACAAGGCTAAACTAATGAAAGACTCACGAACAACCTGAGACAATCTAACACAAAGAGGAAAAAAAAAGGCTGCACCATACCCCAAATCAAAAATATCACTTTACAAACCCTAAATCCCAGTGAAAGAAAATGAGAAACAGTCAGGGTTATTTTTTGCTTAGTTTTATTTTAAGTGGAATAAAGACGTCCCCTTAGGAGTACATAGACTCATAGGAGCTTAGAGCAGGAAGGAATATCAGAGCTCATCTAGTCCAATCCTCCTATTTTACAGATGAGAAAGCTGAGGCCAAGAGCGATGAAGAGCTCCCCCAACACCCAACAGGTGGTAAATGCAGAGCCAAGATCTTAACCCAGGTCTTCTACAAATCAAGTCTAGCATTGCTCTAATCCAACCATGCTGGCCTTCCGTTAACAATTATTTAAATGACTTGTGCTCCAACAGAAAGGCATCATGGGAAGGGATAAGAGGATCATAGTAACAATGGCCAGAACACTAGGGTTTGCAAAATGTTTTACAAATATTATCTCATTTTATCTTCATAACAACCCAGGAACATAGATAGTATTATTATTCCCATTTTACAAATGAGGACCCAAGATTTGTGGAAGGGGCAAATTGTGATTATGGGATGCTATCTTTAGTGCTATTAAAAATCACATATGCTCAAAGGCTGGCCATCACCCAGAGGAAGCTTCAGACCAAGGAAAACTCAGGAAATATAAAATCCAAGAGGTCAGTTAATGTTGCTTGGTTTTTCCCCTTTGCTTTCCTTCATTCTCTCCCTTTTCCTGTCCTTCATATTTGGAGCTCTCTAGGATGAGACCTTCAACCCCAGACCCAATCTATCTTGTAGGGACATTAAAAGCTCCCTGGGGCACTTGTTCATCACTCAGCATTTGCCTCAGTGTCCTTGTCCAAAATCTCCCTCCCTACATGGTCGTGAATTTAACTGTTCACCCTGATTGCCCTGTAGCCCCACTGGATTAAGTTGCAGAGAGAAAACTACATGCATTATTGATTACAAGATTTTCATCTTTTCTAATTCTTTTGAAGAATTCCTCTTATTTCCTCCCTCTAGCCACACACACCCCTCCCTGGAATTAATTCAGTGAGGAACTTAAATCTGTACTGCATATCCAAAGGGCTTAAAATCAGAGAGAATCTTATAGGAAGTCAAATCCAATTCTTTTATTCTTTTGAATCCAAGAGGACCTTTATGAGGGGGTGTGTGGGCATGAGGTCAGTGCCCACTGCTGGGGAACTCAGGCTGTGGAAATGAAAATGTGGTTGGAAGAGCACAGAGGGAGGAAGCTATCTCTGCTCTCAAATTGGTATCTTTTTGTCAGGAAAATGCATTTGGTAGCTAGTGTTGGCAGGGATGCTATTTATGTCTGGTTCCTTACCCTACAAGCAGCATATGACAGTACAGATTTCATGATGAGGTGTTGTGGTGCCCGACCTAAGGTCAATGGAGGGCTAGAGTTCTTGCAAGGGAAGCTGGGATTCTGTATTCAAAAGAAGTATCTACTTCACAGATTGAGCCTCCCTCTACTCATGGGAAGATCCATTGAGGTAACATATGCACATCACTTTGCAAACCTTAAAAGTGCTACATAAATATTAGCTGTCATTGTCATCTTGATCTTTATTTAACTCCCATAAAATATATAAAAATGTACTGTTTTTTAAATGTCTGTAGATGTATTTGGAATTCACAAAACAAATTCATTTAAAAGTTACTGAATATCATTATAGCTTTGTCATGTGTTTTCTCAATTACTAGATACTAACAATACAAATATCATTTCATATCTTGAAATTTTTTGGCTTTTGAAATAGGTCCTCGCACTTAAAAGGGTTGCAAACTTAGATGTAGACTGGAACTTAAGAGGGTTGGCAAACCCAGCAATAGACCTAAAGTTAGAAGTCCTAGGTTTGAATTTTGGTTCTGCATCTTATTATAGTAGTTGGGCAACTTTGAACAAGCTGTTTAATCTCTTTGAACCTTAGTTTCCTTACCTGTAAAATGATAATGATAATCATCTTTCCTGTGAGAATCAAGGTAAGGTATATTCAGTGTTATGTGACTATGAAAGTTTCTGTTATTACTATCATCATGATCATTATTATTATTATCATTATTATTCCAGAGAAACTCACAGATTCAATAATAATACATTATAGTATGTGTTACCATTCCAAATATGCATAACCTCCATACTACATGGAATAAAAAGCTTTCAAGATATAGAGCTATCTGAAGAGATCAAAATCATGTGAGAATAAGATAAGATGCACATGAACCTGGTGTCCTGTCTGCTACTGGAATAGTAGCAAGGATGCTTTCAGTGAGCCTACGGAGGATGATGTTACATCCTAATGCTTTTACTCAACTATGATAAAGAAATTACTTATTATCTTTATAATAGTCTTAGAGCATTAAATATAAAAGAATAATAGAAGAATAGTGACTTATCCCAGGATCAGTTCTAGTTGAACTCCATTAAAAAAGACAAGACCAAGAGAATAATGATATTAATATTATTAATAATGTATTGTTATATTAATTTTATCCTGTGTACATCTTTAGGAAAACTTTTCTCATATCCTTTAAAAATCAAAGACAATTGGGGGCAGCTAGGTGGTGCAGTGGATAGAGCACCAGCCCTGAAGTCGAATCCAAATCAGGCCTCAGACTAAACACTTGATACTTATTAGCTGTGTGTCTCTGGGCAAGTCACTTAACCCCAATTGCCTAAAAAACAAACAAAAATCAAAGACAACTGTATATTTATACTATCATGTTGAGAAGAAGAAAATTAAATAATTACAGTGAAGCAATTTGCCCCAAAGAAAAGGAGATTGCTTGGTTACATTTCCCAAGACAAACACAGAGTTACATGTGAATCATCTATTCGTTAGTGAATTCTAGTAGGGTCATTTTTCTCTCTCTACTCTGTGCTGTTTATATTGTGCTAAGATCTGCTATAGTAACACTCCCTGTTGTCCACTGGTGACCCTCTCACCAATGAGATTGATCCCAGGCTGCAAAATTCTCAATAAATAAATATAACTTGAGTAGACAGGAGATTAATGGTTGTAACTAACAGCTCACATAGCTTCAGATTGTAAAACATATAATTCCTTCAGATTGGATTGCTCTCTAACCTAATGTACTGACTTACTGGGTTACAGGAAGAAGAATCAGAAGTTGGTTTGCAACTTAGTAGTTTCTTTTGCGCAAAGAAGGGGGTGTGTTATGATTCTTAGGAACTTTACACATTGAATCTGTAGATTCATGTAGATGTAGATTTTGGATGAATAACATCTGCTGTGTGATCCCTTCAATTCACTTTATTCTTCTAAAGTAATTTATCTTACATGTTTTTTCATTTTTATTTTAAAGGAAGTATTTGTATGGCTGCTTCACTTGACCACATCCTTCATAAGGAGTTTTGTCTCATGCCAGGCCAAAGTACAGGTCAATCAGAATTAACAGCTTATTCTTCTGTGTGGTCATAGAGGTCAGTCCCATTTACTACTAGATAGAGGCTGAGCTGGCCTCTTCCTGCTTGACCAATGGAATTTGAGAGGATCTTTATTTATTTAGTATCCTCTAAATTCCAACTGAACCAGTCAACTCTAAAATAGGAAATTTTTAACTTTAAAAAGCTAACCAAACTTAAGACCAGCTCCTCTTGCTAGCCTTGATCACCTCAGGAAAAAGAACAATATAAAAAGGAAAGAAAGAAAGAAAGAAAGAAAGAAAGAAAGAAAGAAAGAAAGAAAGAAAGAAAGAAAGAAAGAAAGAAAGAAAGAAAGAAAGAAAGAAAGAAAGAAAGAAAGAAAGAAAGAAAGAAAGAAAGAAAGAAAGAAAGAAAGAGAGAGATAGAGAAAGAGAGAGAGAAAGAGAGAGAGAAAGAGAGAGAGAAAGAGAGAGAGAGAAAGAGAGAGAGAAAGAAGAGAGAAAGAAAGAGAGAAAGAAACAAAGAAAGAGAAAGGAAGGAAGGAAGGAAGGAAAATAAAAGAGAGAAAAGAAAAGAAATCCTCACAAGGAAAAGCAGTAATAAGACTGAATAAATTAATAAATCCAAAAAATAGAGGCCCCAATAAAAATAAGACCTTAAAAATAAGAATGGAACTACTGCATGAATCCTCAGAATGAATTGGTTGAGAAACTTCGTGGAAAAAAAAGAAGATATAAGGAAGAAAGTCAGAGCTCTTAAGAATTAAAAATGACAAACAAGACAATTAATGATTTGGAGCAGAGAGTGTAGAGCTTAATAAAGCATTGAACACTGAAAAAGAAAGCAAAAGAGGTACAACTCAAAAAATGTGGAAATGGGACCACTAATACCAGAGCTTAAGCAAAAGTGAACAAGATTGGAAGAACATTTGAAATGTATCTATAGACCAAGGCAATTGTCCTTGAAGAGGAAGGTTAACAAAACAATAGAAGCATCAGCCTCCCAGAAAAACATGAAGAAAATAAGAGCCTTAATTCCACATGTCAGGAAATTATACAAGAAAGTGCTGGCAAACAAAAGTGCACATTCTCTGACTTCATCACCATGTATCAGCTTCCATCTCTCTCCTTCCCAATAGGCTCCTTCTCCAATTGGTGAGTTCTTCACTGAACCTCCATTTTAAGGAAGGCCTAGACCAATCATCCTTCAATCTCTGGACTTCACCATCATAATTCAGGTTCCTTCTCCCTTCACCCCTATATCCCCCTTCTCACAATGGTGAGTTCTTCTCAAAACCTCTATTGTAGGGAAAGGCACTGACCAGCCATCCTTCATTCTCTAGGGTTCACCGTCATGCCCTTCTACCACACCTTTTTTGTGTTGTTTTCCCCCATTAGAATGTAAGCTCCTAGAAGGTAGGAACTTTCTTTTTGCTGTATATGTATCCTGAGTGCCTAGCAGAGTGCCTATCACATAGTAAGCATTTAGTAAATGCTTATTGACTATCATATGTCTAGTCCAAAGGCTACTATCAAAGAGAAATTCAATATTAATTCACCAAGAGACATGCTCACCAAATTCTGGCACTTTGATGTCAAAGAAAAGATCTTTTAAGGACCCAGGAAGAAGTTTACTTTAACAGGCCAACTAGTTTATCAAGGAAGGCTAGTTTGAATCATGAAAGATTAACTGTACACTATTAGAAATGAAGGGAAAGGCTAGACTATGTTATATTGAAAAGTGGGGGGGGAATGCCATAAGCCCCAGAATAAAATATTGTATAAAATTATAGATTTATTTGGGGAATATTATCTTGGGGAAAACAATTATGTTCACAGGATGACCTTTTAATAATTCTTTGACACCATACTTGGCTTTTCTCTCCTTCTCTATGACAAACAACAAGATGTAGTAGTCACCTTCCTCCAAAGTTCCCATTATCACCTTTGGCTTTTTCTTTCTTTTTTTTTTTCTAATATAGTTAATGTGTATACAGTTTTGATTCTGATGCTTTCATTTTCCATCACTTCACATAGATTTTTCCATGTTTCTTCATATGCTTCCTATTTAATGAGTCTTACGGTCCATTTGGGGCCATCTTCTATGCTCTCTTTCCTCTTCAAAGGTAACTCTGATGCAATAATAAAAAGAGCACTAAATCTTCAAAGATCATGAGTTTGACTCCTAGCTCTACCACTAAGGATAATGGACTTAAGGCTTGAAGGGACCTGAGGGGTCATCCAGTCCAACCATCTCATTTTATCAATGAAGAAGATGAGGCCTCAAAATGGGAAATGACTTGCCAAGGTCACACAGGTAGTCTTCTGACTCCAAATTCAGAGCTCTTCAGACAGCATTATGTTGCCTCCCATGCTCCATTGTAGAGGCAGCATGATGTAGTAGATAGAGAAGAGGGCTAGGAGTCAGGAAGACCTAGGGTCAAATAGTACCTCCTGCATATCCCAGTTTTGTGAATTGGAGTAAGACTCTTGACCTTTATATGTCTCAGGAAACTCCACAGGTCTTTCTACTAAAAGTAGTGATATATTTTGGTGGAGGGGAATAAGAGGGGATTTGTACTAATAAAGGGAATTCTCAAATCATACATCCTTTGAGTAATGTTAATATAAGGATAGGGATAAGAACAGGCCCTATGATTTCATGGGTATAGAGAACACCCAGATGAAGAAACCCTATTGTCAATCCCAAAAACAGAGTTTGTTCTAAGAAAGAAACAAATTACTTAAGTTATGTGTCCATGTTTTATTTCACTCACAAGCTGGTGACATGCGTTGCATGGGAGTTACAGTCCACAACTGACTCGATTTGGAAGTTGGGGTACCCAGTTATATACCTTTTCAACAGGGGCTGATATCACCCCGCCATCATTCTACCTCCAGATACAGGAAATACCTGGTTTATTCGACCTCCCCCGCCCCAGCCATACCATACCACTCCCAGTCTTGGGCTATCTAGGAAGAAGACTCAGTGTCCTCCCAAGCCTGAGCAGATTAAATCAATTCATGCCTTGGGTTGGAGTTTGACCAATATAAAATTCAATGCAATTTCATTATCAGTAATGTCCTTGTGAAGAACTTTAGAGAAGGAGGCTGGCTGGTGGGTGGGGAGTGGAGAGGGGCAAGCTCTGAGATTCAATTTTCACACTATCAATGCCAATTAACACTTGTTTTTCAATGATTTTACTATTACATCTAAGACTATGAAACAGTCTTAGAGAGTTGCCTTGTACACTGAAGGCAGAGTTACATGGCCCATACATGTCAGAGAAAGAACTGACACATATGACCATAGATTTGCTTTGATCATAGTCCACAGATTTTCAATGAGATTTAAATGTGGTGAGTTCTCAGGTCATCAAAACATGTTTTTCTTCATCTCTTCCATAAATTTCTTAATTTTTCATGACATGTAGCACCATTGGCACAGTATTCCATCTTCATCTGGGAATTTCTCCAATTCCAGAAAAAATCTGCCTCCCAGTATATCAGCACATTTATCAGAGTTAATCATTCCTGCATGGAGACAAGACTTCCAAGTCCACTGGAAATTTTTTTAAATCTCCCTCAAAAACTTTGAGTATATTATTTTACAGTCTGCTAAAGATTCCCAGAACTTACAGGCTCATTTAGACATTTTCTGACAATAGTTTTGGTATAGCTTTGAATGAAAAAGTAAATTTCATAGTAAAAAGAACCTATTTCCAATCACCAGTACTCCGGTTTTGTATTGTCTTTTCTATAACAAGGTTTATTTTCTTCATAGCAATGGTTAGTAACTGCCTTTTTTTTTTTACTAGTTTTCTTGCTGTTCTTTCACCTTCAAAAAGCCTAAGCCACATTATAGATTAGTAGTGTCAAACTGGCTGGCTTGGCTAGACTTAGAAAATCACAAATTAATATCATCTACTTGTATTATATGTTTTTGTTGTTGTTGTTGTTTTTGTTAAACACTTCCTATCATCAGGAATTTTTCAAGGAGTTTGACACCTCTGCCATAGAGCAATCAGTTATACCACCTCGAGCTACAAGGTCCCTATGTAGGTCTTTCCTTATTTTCTGAGGATCAGCTAGGTTGTTTTGCATCAATTGTCAGTTCATGGGCATTGTTTTTCATTTTCAACTATACTTTCCTTTGTATGACTGATCTTTTTTCATTGTGGACTTGATGATTCTTGAAATGCTTGACTTCCCTATATCAACAGCAGTTGTAATATCTCTCTACTGGTCATTGAAGTATACTTTTTAAGAGCTCCAACTTTTGCATATTTCCTTTAAATAAATTTATCCTTTTAAAAAACACAAAGTATAAAACATAATAGAAGAGAGCAATGAAATGGATGAGAGGTACAAATTCCAGCACTAAACTGAAAGGACTAATTAAGGAAGAGAAATCAGCTCAATATTACCATTACTATCACAAAGTGAAAGTATATTAAAAATTATTGCTAGTTCCAAGTAATTTACACTTGACCACACACATGTATATATATATATATATATATATATATATATGTATATATATATATATATATGTATATATACACACCTCTTATACAATGATCAGTAGAGATAGATGCATGTAGGATAGATGATTTTTCACATTCCTATTCTGCAGATGGAAAAACTGAGTCAGAGATGAAGAGAATTGTCTCAGGTCAGAGAATAAATAAGTGGCAAAGTTAGAAAGAGACTTTACATTCAGAGAAAGAACTGACAAATACACATACATGTATGTATATGTATATATGTGTTTATATTTGTGTCTAATGGTGCCCATCTTGGAAAAAGAAAGTTACATGATAACTTGTATATTTGAAAGGAATAGCAAATTGTACATAATGGATCTACAGTTTCAGGGGCAATCCTCTTTTTTTTTAATTCCACCTTGTTATGAAAATGCTTGTTTTATTTCTTAAATTCAGAATAAAAAAAAATTTAAGTAAGAAAGAAAGAAAGAGACTTCAGTAGTCTTGATTCCCTGCTCAATGTTTCCCTAGGCAGCTAGGTGGCACAGTGTATAGATCACCAGGCTTGGAATCAGGAACACCTGAATTCAAATCCAATCTCAGACACCCATTAGCTTGTGACCCTGGGTAAGTCACTTAACCTCTCTTCCTCAGTTTTCTCTATAGTAAAGTGAGGATAATAATAGCACTGCATTACCTCATAGGTTTGTTATGAGGATCAAAAGAGATAATATTCATAAAGTACCTAGCACAAGGTCTGGCATATAGTAATGCATTATAAATGCTTACTCCCTTCTCTTATCCATAATGGACATAAGCAACATCATGTAGTAGAAAATGTAATTGACTTACAGAGGATGTGGGTTTAAATCTTCTTTCTGCCAATTACTGCCTACAGTACCTTGGGCAAGTCATTCCAAGCTCACTGGGCTGCTTCAGTCTTTTCATATATGAAATTACAATATGAGATTAAATTAGTATTTCAATAAGCATATTATGTACCAAACACAATGCTAAGTACTACAAGGATCTAGCATTCTAATAGGGGAGAAAACATGTAAATAATTAGGTGCATTCAAGGTTAGAAGCTGAGTAGATGGAAGGTGAGCCCAGAGTGGAAGACATTAGTAGCTGGAGACCCCTGGAAAGGCCTCCTGTAGAACGTGGGGCCGAACTGATTTTTGGACAAATTAAAAGACAGACTTACCCTACAGGAAAATAGGGGAAGAAGGGAACAAGAGAGCAGGGGCATGATAGAGAGAAGGGCAGATTGGGAAAGGGGTAATAGGAAGGAAGTACTTCTGAGGAGGGACAGGTTCAAAAGAAAGAATAGAATAAATGGGGGGGCCAGGATGGGATTAAGGGAAATAGAGTTAGTTTTTCATAACATGTCTGTATGGAAGTGTTTTGCATAGCTGCACATGTATGGCCTGTAATGACTTGTTTGCCTTTTCAATGAGGGTGGGTGGGGTGGGAGAAAGGGAGAAAATTTGGAACCCAAAGTTTTAAAAACACATGTTTAAAAAAAAATGTTTCCACATGCAACTGGGAAATAAGAAATACAGAAAATGAGGTACAGAAATCTATCCTGCCCTACAGGAAAATAGAAGGGGAAGGGAATAAGAGAAGGGGGGAGAGAGACAGAAGGGAGGGCAGACTAGGGGAAGGGGTATCCAGAATGCATGTCATTCTGGGGTGGGGGGAGGGGCAAGATGGGGTGAAAATTTGGAATTCAAAATCTTGTGGAAGTAAATGTTGAAAACTAAAAATAAATAAATTTATATACTTTTTTTAAATTTAAAAATTAAAAGACAGAGGTAAAAAGGGAGACTGTTTCAGACATGGGGGCAGCAAAGCCTAGAGAAGAGCTGGAGTGCAGAGTGCCAACGTAGTGCCTGGCCAATGGTAAATAATAAATGTTCTATGTGCCTCACTATCTGTAGCCTGTATATAGACTCTGAGGGCCCTTATCCCAGCTCATACTCATATTGGCAAGTCGGGTCCCCAGCGTACACTGGCTGAATCTCCCCCTTGGTATTCTGGAAATGATAATTCTTTTTTTATTTTTTCTTTTCTTTTCTTTTTTATTTTTTAAGATCGGGTCTCTCCATCTTGACAAGCTGGAAATACAAGAGCTACTCATGGGATTGATCCCACTACTCATCAGTATAGGACCTTTGACCTGCTCCATTTCCAAGCTAGGCTGGTTTGCCCCTCCTTAGGCAACTTGTCCCACCTTCAATATTCCCACTCAGAGCTTCACCATATTGATGCTGAACTTAGTATGGGTACTTGAACATAGCTCACTGTAGCTTAGAACTCCTGATCTCTTGAGATCCAGAAATCTCTACTTTCCTAAAAGCTGAGATTACAAACATATACCTCCAATTGGAGTACTTCTTCTAATCCTATCAAATAATGATATTGAAGCCTCATCCCAGTTTGTTCCCCAATATCAATATTACCAGATGTACTGTAAAGCCCATTGTAACTCTATATTCTATGTGTAACACATATTTTATTTATTATTCTGCTTTAAGCTGGACCCGAGACATTAGGACTAATACAAGAATACAACAGACTTCAAAAGCCAAGCTGACCTAAAGGTAAACTATCTAAAAAATGAAAAAGACAAAAATCAAAATTCCCATGTAAAACAGAAATCGATATCCACCTCTCTCCCCTCCCATCTCCTACCCATCCACTGAAATCTTACACTGTGCACAGGCTAGAGAAATAAACAAGTCTTTTATCTTGATCAGGAGATTAAGTAACACAGGCATCAACCAAGGCTAAAACCTTGTAAGTTTGGACTGAACAAGCCAGATTCACCATCCTGTTTTTATAAATGCCCTTGGTCAGAGTACAAGAAGATAAGAAAATGTTCCTTTTGTAAACACTTCAGCTTTTTTTCCCCAGTATGCTTTGTATTTGTTCTTACAAAGCCCCAGTGAGTTAGGTGAATATAATATTATCATTCCCACTTAACAGTAAATGAAGAAATGGAATGCTGATAGAAAAATCCAGCTCTCCCTCTGGAGGTTGCCTGGAAAAAATAACACAACAGCTTCCTCACTTTCCAGTAGTTTTTAAGACAACAGGGAAATCAAATAATATCTCAAGAACATTATCTTTCACAGAGGATTTGTTTATAGCCTAGAACTTTGCTATCCTGCTATTCACAATAGAACAAACTTCAAAAGAGAGCAGTTTTTTTTGGACCCTACAGAAAGGGGTTCTGAGTCTCGATGGCACAGTGAAAAGAACACTGGCTCTAAATTTTCAGGACCAGGGTTCAAATCTCACTTTTAACATTGCCTGTATGACCTTGGGCAAAGCAATGAACCTCCCTGAGCCTCAGTTTCCCCATGTGTAAGGGGGAGTGGACTAGATGGTTTTTAATGGTCTTTAACAGCCCTAGAATGATGATCTTATGAATACACTTTGTTACATGGAAGCCTCATCTCAAGAGCACCACAATTTTAAGGGGTTTCTCTGCAATATGTAATCTTGGGTTTTCTTTCAGAAACAACATGTTTCAAGGCAAAGGATTAGGGAAGGTGGTCCTAACAATTCTGGGCTAGGCAAAGACAAAATTATAATAGAAATCTGGTGTGGCCCTTTCTGCCTTTCCCGAACAGTCCAAATGTTTCCATAAAATAGCCAACTAGAAGCCTCCATTTGGAGCCAAAGCTAACAAATACAGCAGCCAAATCGCCAAATGTTTCCCATTCTTTTTGTCAGTTTTGTTTTGTTTTTCCCTCTTTAACTCTTTGAACTTAGAAGCCAGTCCTGCTTGATGTGAGAGCTTGCAAGTTTACTGCTTTAGAAATGTGCTTTACCTTCTCCTAAGATGATAATATCCAAGAGTCATTACTATCTCTGTGTGGGTGTTGCTAAAGAAACTGATACCAAAGGAACAAACCCTTCCACAAATGCCTGAATAAAGAAAAGAATAGAAAACAAAATAATTAAGGTTGATTTTATATTCATTTGGCAGCTGGCTATCCAAAGTGCATAACCTTCTTATTATTGAGACATACCAAAGTTATTGCTAAAAGTGGACCTTGCTCTCTCAATAATGAATAGCCATTAAATACTTCATGAACACCTTATGACTGCATGCGGGGCTGCCTCATTCTGTGAAAATATTTACAGAAAATGATTCCCCTTCTTTTAAAAAAAAATAATATTTTATTTTTTCCAATTACATGTAAAAATAATTTTTAACTTTTTTTTTTAAGTTTTGAGTTCCAGATTCTGTCCCTTCCTCCCTGAGATGGTAAGCAATCTGATAAAGGTTATACATGTGCAATCATGTAGAACATATTTCCATATTAGTCATTTTGTGGAAGAAAACTTAAACCAAAAAGGGAAGGAAGGAAAGAAAGATAGAAAACTAGCATGCTTCACTCTGTATTCCAACACCATTAATTCTTTCTCTGGAGGCAGTTATCATTTTTCATCATTAGTCTTGGACCATTTGTATTGCTGAGAGCAGCTAAGTTATTCACAGTCGTTCATCTTAAAATATTGCTGTTATTATGTACAATGTTCTCCTGGTTCTGCTCACTTCACTCAGTTCATATAAGTCTTTCCATGTTTTTCTGGAATCACCCCGCTTGTCATTTCTTCTAGCACAATCATATTCCATTGCAATCATATACAACAGCTTGTTTAGCCATTCCCCAATTGACGAGCAGCTTCTCAATTTCCAGTTCTTAGCCAGCACAAAAAAATAGCTGCTATAAATATTTTTGCACAAATAGGTCCTTTTCTTTTTTTTTAATCCCTTTGGGATACAGACCTAGTAATGGTATTGCTGGATCAAAGTGGGTGATACTTCTTATAACAAACCAATAAGACTGGACAGTTGACATAAACTTGTAAAACTGTAGTATTCACTTTACCCCCAAGACAACACCAAGGAGGTCTCAGTTCAACCGAACAAATAGTTAACTAAGGAAGTGAAAAGATAAATCCAATTATTGAGTTGGCAAAAAGACAACCTCAATTTTCTGACCTTTGTTGCTTTTTTTTTCAATACAGCAAAGTGGAAAAATGAATTTGAGTCAGAAGACATGGGCTCAAAAGCTGCCTCTGGAGACTAGTTATGTAACCGTGGGGAAGTCATTCAATCTACCTACATCTGTACAATGGGGTTAATGATGACTATACTTACCTCATGGAACTACTGTGAGGCTCAAATGAAATAATCTGTTTCAAGTACTTTGCAAACCTTAAAGTTGCCACATAGGGACAGCTAGGTGGTGCAGTGGATAGAGTAACAGCCCTGGAGTCAGGAGGACCTGAGTTCAAATTCGGCCTCAGACACATAACACTTACTAGCTGTGACCCTGGGCAAGTCACTTAACCCCATTGCCTAGCAAAAAAAAAAAAAGTTGCCATCTAACTGTTTGCTACGCATGTATTTTTAATACCTGATTCTGCAACTACAAAAGAACCATCAAAAAAGGGAAAGCCCATCAACTAAGGAATAACTGACTAAGTTGTAGAATATGAATGTAATAGAGTACTATTATGCTGCAAAACATGACAAAATAGAGGATTTCAAAGAGACATCAGAAGACAAATAAACTATTGCAGAGCAAAGAGACCCAGAACAATTTATGTTATAACGTTACTATTATAATAATGAACACTTCTGAAGATGTTCATTAACTGATGAATATTGAAATGAGCAGAACCAGAGAACAATTTATACAATGACAAAAGCACCATAAAGACAAACAACTTTGGAAGCTGGAAGAGCTATGATCCAATACAATGACCATTCATTATTACAGAAGACCAATGATGACACATGTTCTCCATGACAGAGAGGAGACAGATTTAGGATACAGAGACATACATATATAACATATGAGGAAGAGGGCATATAATATGTATATTTGTATGTAGCCATTGAAGGAATTTGTTTTATTCCACTATGCATATTTCTTATAAAGAATTTTATTTTTCCCCCTTTTTTTCAATAGGGTAGGAGTGGGAGGCAGAAATATTAGATTTCCACTCATTATTTTTAAAAGCTAGAGAGGTGTGGGGTGTAAAGAAGTAAAATGTTGTGTGCCCTTTCAGATGAGATTATTGTATTGTCACTTTTATTTAACTGTTTTGCTTTTTCATGAGGCTCACAAAGTGAGAGTAATCTGTAAATGTCATGTAAAAATTTTTTTAAAACTTTCTAAAAAATTGATTCTGATACTTCTATTCATGTGATCTTGGCCATGTGACAACCTCTCTGGCCCTCAGTTTCCTCACTGGTTAAATAGGGATAATAATAATACTTGTACTGCCAACCTAGCAGGCTTGTTGTAAGAAATAAGCTTTAAAAAATATATATCACTATATTATGGTTATCACATAATTCTTCCTGCTAATAAGGAGCTAAATTAGGCAAAACGAAAAGGGGTCTTAAAAAAAATAACATTACCCTAATAAATCATAGGCACTTCTATATGTTACCAACAAAGCCCAATAGCAAGAGATAGAAAGAGAAATTCCATTTAAAGTTACTATAGACATTATAAAATATTTAGGAGTCTACCTACAGAAACAAACCCAAGAACCATATGAACACAATTACAAAACACTTTCCACACAAATAAAGTCAGATCTAAATAATTAGAAAAACCTCAGTTGCTCATGGGTAGGTCTAGCTAATATAATAAAAATGACAATTCTACCTAAGCTAATTTACTTATTCAGTGCTATACCAATTAAACTACCAAAAAATTATTTTAAGAGCTAGAAAAAAATAATAACAAGAATCATTTGGAATAACAAAAGGTCCAGAATATCAAGGGAACTAATGAAAAGAAATGCAAGGGAAGGTGGCCTAGCTGTTCCACATCATAACTTGTATTATAAAGCAGCAATCATCAAAACTACTTGGTACTGGCTAAGAAAGAGAGTGCTGGATCAGTGAAATAGATTAGGTATGCAAGACACAGCAGTCAATGACTATAGTAATCTACTATTTGATAAACTCAAAGACCCCAGCTTCTGGGATAAGAACTCACTATTTGACAAAAACTGCTGGGAAAACTGGAATAGAGTATGGCAGAAACTAAGCATAGACCAAAATCTCACACCATATACCAAAATTAAGTCAAAATGGGTTCATGATTTAGATATAAAAGCTGATACTATAAGCAAACTGGGAGAGCAAGGAATAGTTTACCTGTCAGATTTATGGAGAACAGAAGAATTCATGACCAAATACGAGATAGAGAACATTACAAAATGCAAAATGGATCATTACATTAAATTGAAAAGTTTTTGTACAAACAAAGCCAATGCAACCAAGATTAGGAGGAAAGTAGAAAATTGGAAAAGAATTTTTATAACTAGTGTCTCTGATAAGGGCCTCATTTCCAAAATATATAGAGAATTAAGTCAAATTTATAAGAATGGAAGTCATTCTCCGATTGATAAATGGTCAAAGGATATGAACAGGCAGTTCTTAGATGAAGAAATTCAAGCTATCTATAGTCATATGAAAAAAATGCTGTAAATTGGAACAGCTAGATGGCGCAGCACATAGAGCTCCAGCCTTGGAGTCAGCTGAGTTCAAATATGCCCTCAGACACATAACACTCACTAGCTGTATGACCCTGGGCAAGTCACTTAACCCTATTTCCTCATCAAAAAAAAGGGGGAAAAATGCTTAAATCACTAGTAATTAGAGAAATGCAAATCAAAATGACTCTGAGGTACCACATCACACTTATCAGATTGACCAACATGACAAAACAGGAAAATGATAAATGTTGGGGAAGATGTGGGAAAATTGGAACACTGGTGCATTGTTGGTGGAGTTTTGAAATGATCCAACCATTTTGGAGAGCAATTTGGAAGGCTATAAAGATGTGCATACCCTTACACCCAGCAATAGCACTTCTAGGGCTATATCCCAAAGAGGTCATACAAATGGGAAAAGGACCCACATGTACAAAAATATTTATAGCAGCTCTTTTTGTGGTGGCAAAGAATTGGAAATTGAAGGGATGCCCATCAATTGGGGAATGGCTGAACATGGTATATCAATGAAATGGAATACTATTGTGATATAAGAAATGATGAATGGGCAGACTTCAGGAAAACCTGGAAAGACTTGTATGGACTGAGGCTGAGTGAAATTAGCAGAACCAGGAGAACATTATATACAGTAACAGCCATGTTGTATGATGACTAATATTGATAAACTTAACCCTTCACAGCAATACAAGGATCTAAGACATCTCCAAAGGCCTCATGATGGAAAAGGCTATCCACATCCAAAGAAAGAACTATTGAGTTTGAATGCAGATCCAAGCATACTATTTGCTATTTTTTTTCTTCTGTTTTGTTTTGTTTCCTCTTTCTTATGGTTCCTCCTATTGGTTCTAATTCTTCCTTACAACATGACTAATGTGAAAATATGTTTAATAGGAATGTATATGTATAACCTATATCAGCTTGCCGTCTTGGGGAGGGAGGGGCAGAAAAATTTAAAACTCAAAAGTTTATGAAAGTGAGTGTTGACAAATCAAAATAAACTAATAAAAAAACATTGAAAATTCTCTCCTCTTAAAAGCTTTGGTGTCACAGACTACGTCTCAGCTGAATCTGACATATTATTAGAACTCAGTAGCAATTATGGGCCAGAGCAACAAATAGACAAATAGAGCAATGACCAGGCAGAACTAGGGAAGGGGAGGAAGAGAATAAGCATTTATTAAGCACCTACTATATACCAGGCACTGTGCGAAGCACTTTACAAATATTATCTCATTTAGTTCTCAAATCAACCATAAATATGCTTCAACCATTAATAAAGGGAGAGGAGGAGTCACCTCCAATCCAACAAGCATTTATTAAGTATCTACTATGTACCGATTGCTATGCTAGATACCAGAAACATAAAGACAAAAATGAAATATTCCTCACCTTCAAGGATCTTACATTTTACTCTAAAATTACAAGATCCCTGTGGTCATTACTTAACATTAGCTTATCAAGTATATGCCATGCTCTACTATTATATTGATAACTCATATTAAATTGTCTTATATATACCCAAGGTGGTACAGTGGATAAAGTTCTGGACCTGGAGTCAGGAAGACTCATCTTCCTGGGTTCAGATCTGACTTCAGATACTTACTAGTTATGTGACCCTGGATGAGTCACTTAACCCTGTTTGTCTCAGTTTCCTCCTCTGTAAAATGAGCTGGACAAGGAAATATCAAACCACTCCAGTGTCTTTGCCAAGAAAACTCCAAAAGAGGTCATAAAGAGTCTGACAGGACTGAAAACAGCTGAAAAACAAATATATATACCCAGGAGGTAAACAAACAAATAGTATCATTATGTCCATTTCGCAAATATGGATAACAAAGCATGTTAAGATTAAATTATTTGCCTAAGGTCATCCAGAAGTCAGGGGAGGAACTGGGATCAGAACTCATACTTATGGGTCTCCTAGTTCAACCTTCAGCCTATTGTAGTCTTGTTAAGTTATTGGTCATGATTCTTCAATTACTCATGAGATAGCCAGCTGTGATACAGACAGCACACCCTGGCACAGGACCATCAGGTCATTCAGTATTGGGTAAATTCAGAAGTTAACGTCCTTTTAGACCTACCCTATACTGAAAGAATAGGACACTGGAAAGACCTAGCACACATTACAGGCCCACCCGAACCAATATTCCAATTCACTTATCAAAAGCATATTAAAAAATTTTTTTGTCTTGCATTTTAAAATATTATAATGCACTTTAAAATATCATTAAAAATATAATGTCTTTTTAATATCTTTTCAACATGAGAGTAGATAATTATCTATCCAAAGAGCATCATCTTAAATAATAAGAGCAAAATTTGTATACCCTTAAAGTTTACAAAATGCTTTACATATCTTTATCTTATTTGATCCTCATAACACCATGAGATAGGTTCTTTTATTATCTCTTTGAGGCAGCTGCGGAAAGGGAGGCTCGGAAAAATTGAGGAATTTGCCCAGAGTCACACAGCTGCTAAGGGCCACTAGGTGGCACAGTGGATAGAGTGCCGGGCCTGGAGTCAGGAAGACTCATCTTCCCCCGAGTTCAAATTTGGCCTCAGATACTTCCTAGCCCAGATACTCCTGGGCAAGTCACTTAACCCTGTTTGCCTCAGTTTCCTTATCTATAAAAAGAGCTGGAGAAGGAAATGGCAAACCACTCTAGTATCTCTGCCAAGAAGGCCCCAAATGAGGCCACAAAGAGCTAGACACAACTGAAAAACACCAACAATAAGAAAGCTACTAAGTTCATGAGACAGGATCCAACCCCAATCCAGACTGCCATCCACTCTGACATATTGCCTCTCCTAATGAAAATGAAAAGGGTTAAAGGAACAGGTTTGATTCCCTCTTTTTAAAGAGAGTCTAAAAGAGGTTTGAGACATTTCTATGCAGTGAGCCTGGAGTAAAAGTTCAAATTCAGTTCATAAGCTTATCGCCAAATTTCATTTTATGAAGTACCTCAAACATAAACTCCTACTCAACTTCATCAAAAGCCTTTCCGGCTTCAGGAGACATAGCAACAATCTGTCCCCTTGTTCATTTAGCCAAGTCAGTGTTCTTAATCAACATAAGAACCGTTAAGAGCCAAATGGTGGGGTTTTTTTCTTTCTTTCTTTTTTTAATAAAAGCAGCTCAGTATGACTCCAGGGCTCATGGCAGCTCTCAGTACAGAAATATGAGTCTGCACTTCAAACACCCTACCACCTGTGACCATTGGAACCAAGGAGAGGATCCTAGCTGGGTCTTGCTTGAAAACTCTGGGAGATACAAGTCAATCGACCTATAGTTCTTTGGTCTCCCACACAGCACTGTCCCTCTCCTTTCCTTCTCTCCCCCAACAGAGAGGTCTGACACCTCTTTCTTAACATGTGGGATTCCTCTCCTCTGACTCTACCTATATTCAAATAGGTTTCTGTGCTCTCTCTCCTTCAAAATTGAATGCTTGGGCCCAGAGTCTCTTTCTAGAAAAACAACAAGCCTCCTCCCTCTCCAACATTGGCTTCACTTGGCCTTGGTAAAAACATCAGTTCCTCATTTTCCCCAACTAAAGCTACTTAGACTGAAGATTGAAGTCTCTGAAGAGTCCCCTGAGTGGGATGAGGGGGAATAAAGCAGGAGTTAGTAGGGCTCTTATTAAATCCAGGGCTGGTTGCTTTGTTTCTTTGCTTTAAAGTATGTTAGATGAGTAGTGGATTCCTGAAAAAGTGATTGTCAAAAAAGCAGAAATGTTATCCTTTCATTTTTCATCTAAAGGCTGATAGAACAGCCCAAGTCTAGGGAGGATGTCAACAAAAGACCTCCTTACCTCCTGCATTTGTGAGCTATCTATTGATATTATTGTTTCAAAGAGCCAGCATTTGTACAGCACTTCAAAGTTATTTTAAAATGTTATTTCATATTATCCTCACAACAACCCTGGGAGGTAGGTTCTACTATCATCCTCATTTTACAGATGAGAAAACTGAGACAAATTCCAGGGCTAGTGGCTGCTCTCAGTACAGAAACATACTGCCAGCTATGAAGGTCAGAACCAAGGAAAGGATCCTAACTGGGCCTTCCTTGAAAACCCTAGGAGATACAAGTCAGCCAACCTACAACCTACAATCTTTTGGTCTCAGTTACGTGAAAGTGACTTGCCCAGGGTTACACAGGTACTAAGTGCCTGAGGCAAAAATTGATCTCAGATCTTTCTGACTTCTGGTCTAGCACAGCAGAACCACTGAGTACAGAACTTCTTTCTGCCATTTCCTACTTGTGTGACTTTGGATAAGAAATCTCACCTCTCTTGGTAACAGGCTCCTCCTCATCTATAAAATAATAGGTTTGAGTTGGGTGACCTTTTAAGTCCCTAAGGCTCTAAATTTTTGACCTGCTATCTACCCAAAGTGAACATTCTTTCCTCTCTATAGTAAAAAATGTGTGGGAAATCCTGAATGACTGGCCCATGCAAATTCACCACCTGGGAAGAATTATTCTGCTTTGTGATAGCATTGAACTCATTTGAGGAGTCAAATTCATTACGGGCCCCTGCTTAGGTTTGAGACTAAAACCACATTCTATAGGCTTTCTCTTTGAGATCAAAGATGGTAGATTTAATTGCTCCCACCATTGTAAGCACAGTGAAACTCTGGGACCTCTGCTTATTAGAAAGTTAGCCCTTAATTTCTTTATTTACTCTATCTCTGTGTGTAGTTATATATACTTGTATTTAGCACTAATTCCTTTCCAAGGAAAACAGCTGATTTCCTTAAAACATGTGAGAGAGAGATTGAGAGAGAGAGAGAGAGAGAGAGAGAGAGAGAGAGAGAGAGAGAGAGAGAGAGAGAGAGCGCGCTGGCTTTTCATTTCTTAAGAAACTAGATGGTACTTTCCCAGTCAAAGACTCCTGGAGGTGGCATCTTAGGTGTGAACATTTCCTGTCTTCAGTTTCAGTAACCCTTAGGCTTGGTTAATCTGCCTCCACTGACCTAACTGGGTTCCTCCTGGAGTTGGTGTTCCTATAATATGGTTGAATGGTTTTTAGTTTTATCATAAGCCCAGGCTAGGTTAGGATTTTCAGAATCTCACTGTTGTCTGTAATCACCAGCTGAAGTATAAAGCCTTTGGTGTTAGAATTTCTAACAGTTCCTTCCAGACCTTCATACTCAGATTCATGATATTCCTGACCACTCTACAGGCATTTACGGAATGCTCCAAGGCTGTACCTGGAAAGTCCCTAAGATTACTTACAAAGGAAGATCACATTCACAAAATACGAATAGGACACATTCAGCCACTCCATGAAAAGTTTAGGGGCAATCAAACAAAAGCACTAAAAGCAATGTGCCTAATCCTGCTATTTGATTATATCTTGTATATAAGTTGTTTTGTGTATATTGTTGCTGCCTCCATTAAATTGTAAACTCCTTGAGGGCAGGAACTCTCTTTTGCCTCTTTTTGTATGCCCAGTGCTTAGCATAGTGAGTGGCATGTAGCAGGTGCTTAATAAATGTTGATGACTAATTTTGATTGATGACTGATGATGAGAATAAGGGCCTTGTCTTATTGAAACTTTGCATCTAAGACTCAAGCCCAGTGCTCTACACACAGCTGGTACATAATGATTTTCTTAATTGAATCAAATTGAACTAACTAAAGGAGCTGGAATCAATTAAATTGGATTGAACTGAACCAGAGTAATCCCACAGGAATGGAATTTTGGTCATTTCAGACCTCAGTTCACTCAGGCAAATATTGCCATTTTTTAAAAAATCAAATAAATAATTGGCATCAGTGAGGCAAACAGTATCCTTATTCCTTCTCCTTTCCACAAAGGATCTTAACATCTAAAACTATAAAACTAAAGAGGTAAAAGGGGCCTTGTGTGAATCATGAATTCTCTTGACAGTATCCCTCACAAGAAGCCATCCAACCCTTGTTTGAACACCTCCAATGATGGGAAACTCACTACCTTCAAAAGCTGATCATTTCTTTTGGGGCTTCTAAAAGTCTTTCCATAGATTGAGAGGCAGCATGAGACAGTGGGAAAGTATTCAATTTTGACTAGGAAGAGCTGGGTCCCAATCCTATTTCCTGTACTTGGGAGAGTCAACATTTCTGAGTACCACTTCCTCATCTATAAAAGGTGAGGTAGGGGTAGCTAAGTGGATAGAGCTCCAGCCTTTGAGTCAGGAGGACCTGAGTTCAAGTTTGACCTCAGACACTTGATACTTAATTAGCTGTTTGACCTCGGGCAAGTCACTTAACCCTTATTGCTATTTGGCTATTGCCAGCCAAAAACATAAATAAAAAAAATAAAAGGAGGTGGCAAACTAGATAGTCTTCTAAGGTACCTATATTTCTAAATCTATAAGCTTCTGAACTCAAATCTGCCTCTCTGTGCCTTCTACCTATTTTTCCTTGTTCTGCCCTCTGAAGCCACATAAAATAGTGTAATCCTTCTTCCATATGACAACCCTTCAAATATTTGAAGACAATGATAAACTTTTTTTAAGCTGGTTGAAGGACCAGATTCAAAAAATGATTAATAGATCAATACCAATTTAAAGAGTGGTTTATAAAGGATTACCCTAGCAGTCTCTGTGTACTTGGCTTTATTATATTATTATATTTTGTTCTTTATATTATAATATTATACATTATAATATATAATTTTATATTATATTTTATTAATGATTTAAATGAAAGAAGATATGGTATGCCAGTCAAATTTTGTGGATGACACCAAGCTGGGAAGGAAGGCTAACACACCTGATAACACAATCAGGTTGCAAAAAGTTCTCAACATGTTAGAACTGTTGGTGAAATCTAGGTTGATTAAGTTTGTCAAAGTTCTACCTTTGAATTTTGAAAATCAATTTTACAAGTATAGGAGAGATGTGACTAAACATTGGAGGTTTTAGTTGATTAAAGTTCAATATACAGTTACCCTTCTACCTTGCAGGGCTTAGGGGAATGACACCACCCTCACCCACTCACTCAGTGATCTGGAAATCCATATAAAATTATTTGGCCTTCTATTCATACCAGAGAAGTCTAAATGTTTTTTTTTTCTTTTACGGGGTATTTGTAGTACCTTATTATAAAATTTGGGTTGATACTATATAACACTATACATACGTTTTATGCATTTTTGAATTTCTAAACTTTTTCTGTGTTGTCCACTGGCCTTCATGAGTCATCTGCAGCTTCCACAAAACTCCAAAAAAATACCCATTTAATTTTTTGGGGGGTGAGGCAATTGGGGTTAAGTGACTTGCCCAGAGTCACACAGCTAGTAAGTGTTATGTGTCTGAGGATGGATTTGAACTCCAGAGCCGATACTCTATCCACTGTGCCACCTGGCTACACGCCGCCAACCCCCATTTAATTTCTTATGCTGACTCTGTGATATAGTGACACCTTGTGTTGTAGATTCCTTTGGCAGTCTAGTAAAGCCTATAGACTCCTTCTTAGAGCAATATTTTTAAATCCATAAAATATAAATTATGTAGGATTACTAAAGGAAACAATTATATCAAAATACAGATTATCAATTTTTTTGAAAAAAGTTCACAGACCTCAGGTTGAGCACCCCTGGTAATGATAAAAGGATTTGTGCTGTGTCCTCAAGGAAAAGGTAAAGAGAACCTTCAGACTTGCTTATATCCTTTTACTAAGTACTCGACCACCAAGCGATACAAAGACTATAGAGGAAAGAAGAAATACCTAGGAGAAACACAATGAAAGTTGGGTAATAAATAGAGGTATAAATTATTTTCATTCTTTCTAAGAGGGCTATGAAAATAATATATTTTGGATTGGAGAAAACAGAGTTTAAATTCTTTGCCTTTCACTTAGACACTTCAGGGCAATGAAATTTCCCCAAGTGAACCTGGTCCCATCCAATGAACCAAAACTTTACCTAAGGTGAGGCAATCAGGGCTTTTCCCCAAAATATAAAAATTTAGAGTGTGCCAATAGTGCTTGCAACCTTCAAAAGTGTAGAAATAACTACGCTCAGTCTGTAGTTCTCAACCATACTTAATGAAAATTGAAAACTATAAAATGGCATATTGGTGGCTATACCCTCTGTGATCCACACCACAGCCTATTTCTCTGTCTCCCAGCAATACTTGACAGACCATTTGTGCCATTCACATTTCCTGCTCCATAGGCATTTTCTGTACTTGCCCTGAGCATGTTTTGTGCTACTTGTTCCAGGCACAAAAATTGCTAGTTATAGCTCTCTAATTAGCCCATAACCAGAGAGGATTTTATCAAGTAAAAATTATACGAATTAATTTCAAAGAAAAAGGAAAGCTGGATTACCTACTCCCTATTCTTTGCCCTACACTTTGAAAAAGGAAATGATTTGTTGTCCTTAAAAGGATTCTCAAGGCAGCTAAGTGACACAGTGGATAGAGAGCTGGCCTTGGAGTCTGGAGGACCTGAGTTCAAATCCAGCCTCAGACACTTGACATTTACTAGCTGTGTGACCCTGGGCAAGTCACTTAACCCCAATTGCCTCACCAAAAAGCAAAAAAAAAAAAAGGATTCTGATATGAGAAAATGTACTTTGATCCATTTTTCATAAAGGTGACAGACTATGGGTGTAGAACATTGCTTATACTGTCAGACTCAGTTCATATGTTGGTTAGTTTTGCTAAACCACATTTTCCTTTCATTTTTATTCTTTGTTGTTATAAGTGGTATTAATTTGCTATGAGAGGTATGAGGGAAATATTTAGAAAAAAAAAAAACAAGATTCCAACAATTTTAAAAGATTTCTGAGATTAAAATACTATATGGAGAGCCATTCCTTGGAATGGCTTCATCTTTAGTCTGATGCCAGTATCTAACAATTGTCCACTTGAGTCACACGCTGCTGATCACATAATGCTTGTATTTTGGCATATGCAGAGTTAGCACAATTAGATGGTGTATATTACTCAAATAGATCAAATGCCCAAATAGGGCATTTATTCCACCCAAATAATTATATTTAATGTACCAAATCCGAGTTTTACTCCGGCATATTTTCCAGCAAGATTCACTGTGCCTGACTAAGATCAAAGCTAAAGAACAGAAGTATTATTTAAGGCTTTCCTTCTTCTCAGCGAGGTTCAGTTCTTCACAACTTGAAACAAAAGGAGAGTCCCTGTTGGAAGCATGTTATTAGATATCAATTTTCTAGGGGCCTGGCCACTGGGCACTATTCCTTAAATAAAATAGACTGAAGCACCTGGTGCTTCACTGAAAGCAACAGAGCATTAATTGAACACACATTGTTAAACATTTTTCAGCTGATTTGAGAATAAGAACTACAGGGACTTCAAGAAGGGTTTGTACTGTTTTTGTTGTTGCTTTTTTTTAACCTCCTGTTTTTTCAGTCTTTTTTTTTAATCACTCCTTCAAAGCATTGTTTCCAAGACTGTAGTTCTTCAAAATCTCAACTCCTTTTAAAACATCGGGATAACAAAAAATGAACAATAAAGTCACAAGGAATGAGTAACTGGGTAATTAGGTGGTAATCAATTTGAAGTTATATCCTGGTTTGTGCAAAGCAAAGGCAAGAGCCTAAAACATTTCAGAAAGAAGCTTAACAAAGAAAAAGGCCATTTGTTTTCTCAACGTCAGTACTAAACAAATCATCTTTGGCTGCCATGCTCTCAAACGGAGACTGCAGAATGTTCCAAGTGCAACCTGAGATGTTCCTCCACTACAAAGATAGGGCTTCCCAACCAATCCTTTGGATCACATAGAAGTTTTTAAAATACTTATTCTTTGGGGTTTTTTTTGGAGGGACTTGGCTAGATATTTAAACGAGGCATACAAACTCATTAATTAACCAATAAGCAACAAGCATTTATGAAGCACCTACTATGTGTCAAGCACTGTTCTAGGTGCTGGAGATAAAAGGTTAAAAGTCCATGTTCTCAAGTAGCTTACTTCTATCATAATACCTTTTCCTCTTCTGGGATGGGGAATCTGCAGCCTTTTAGGTCCTTGGGTGTGGCCTTTTGACTGAGTCCAAGTTTATGGAACAAATCCTTTTATTAAAGGGATTTGTTCTGTGAAGTTTGGATTCAGTCAAAAGGCCATGTTTAAGGAGCGAGGGCCACATGTGGCCTCAAGGCTGCAGGTTCCCCTGCAAGTTGGTCTTTGCCCAGGCCAAAAAAAAAGGTTCCTGAAAAAATCCAAGAGTTCTGATTGAATCTTCTAGTGAAAATTCAGGCAATGAGAAAATTCTAAGAAACTAAGAAGCAGCATGATATCCCATCACTGTGGCGCTTCTGTCACAGAGAAAAAAATAAAATTTCTTTAGGTAGGAAAAGTTAACAAGGCAGTTTCTTTCAAATGAATTGCAAAGGGAGACACTACAGTGTCAAACTATTCCTCCCCCTACTAAGGGAAAATAATTGAAAAAGCATTTATTAAGCATATGAATGAGTCCAAGCTTCTAAAGCATTTCTTGACCTATTCTCACCACATCCCAGGGCAGATACACTCCTCCTTTCCAAGTCCCTTTCATGCGTTAACTATCCTCATTAGAATGTAAGCTCGTCAAGGGCAGGAAATATATTTGCATCTCAGGCACTTAGTACAACGCTTGGCACTTAGTAATCACTTAATAAAATGTTTTACTTCTCTATTTAACTAGCTAGCTATCTGCCAGGTACTTGTTGCTATTTGTCCTTTGTTTCCTAAGAGGACCAATGACATCATGGGGTGATGTCTTAACTCATATGTAAATTGGATTTAAGTGAGACAGAATTGCACAAAGTCATTGCTTCACTCTCTTCCGGGCATCAAAGTCCAGTGGAAAGACAAAAGTTAAGATGACTGGTGATGGTCCACAATGTAGTGGATGACCTTGGCATCTTCAATGTCTGAGCAAGCTCTAAGCACTCCACAGCACCTGCTTCAGCCACCTTCATGGACATCAGGGGGAAGTCTTCATATGCTTGGGGTAGACACCCCCCCTAACTCATCAACAGGTTTGTGGCCCATAGGCTATCCTCAACCTGGTTGAGCTCATCTACTGAGATGGTTTAGCAAGGTGTAGTCACTATGCATGCTACATCTTCGTGGAGCCACAGGTGAGAGTTGAGTGCCAGGTGGAAACAAAAGGTGAACGAGCATCCCTGAAAAGGGCTTGGTGAGCTATCACACCAGAAGTGCTAGTCTTCCGTGAACACCCCATATACCCCAGGCACTGTGCTAGAGGTGAAGAAAGGAGAGGAAGATGAATGAGGAGGAGGAGAGAGATAGAAAGAGACAGAGACAAAGACAGAGGGAGAGAGACAGAGAGGAGAGAGACAGAGAGAGAGACAGAGAGAATGAGAATGAGAATTCATCTTTTCTTATGCCATAGTGTTCTTTTCTAACTCTGAATATTTTGCAGGTCACTGACTGAAGTCATTCCTTCTTTACTGGTGTGCACACACCTGAGGTCGTCAGTACATCTTCAGATGACCAGTGGAAATGGAAGGATTTTGAACTTTGTAGATCACTAAATCTCCAAGACTTACTGAGCAAGATTCAGAGGATCAGCACCACAAAACCAAGTACAGTAATTGCACTAGATTTTTCCAAACACTACCAGATAATTGAAGTTCATTAAAATATCTTCTGATCATAGTTCAACCAATGCCTCCTTTCCTCTCTCTGCCCCTTGAAACTCTTGAATTAGATAAGATAATACTAACAGTTTGGCAAATGGTGAGTTTGGGGAAGAGGGGAGATTGGATAGGGAATCAAAGGAGACTAAATTCTGCATTAGACTCTTTCCATCACCAAATTTCACAGACAGAGATAAAGATTACACCCTTATTATAGGAATAGAAAGGCAGAACCAGTGATTCACTTTTTACAACTCATCCATTTAGCCAATCCAGATGTGTAATGATCCAAATGGATTATGCAAATGGTCTGTTTGAATGCTAGCTCTAGTCCAGTAGTCTCATCTAATGAGACCAAAAGAAATTAAAAATAACATAGCCTTCACTATTATGAAGGATGTATATGAAGAATTAAGTATGCACAAAAAGTTTGTTGATTGTGAGGAGAAATAGAACCTGAATGAATGAAATAAGTCTTTAAATAGTTAGTTGGAAGAGACTTTATAAAAGAAGACATTAATTGTTTTTCAACAGCTTTTTTTCAACTTGAAGTGTTATTCCCCCATCCTATCTGCCAACAACTTTAAAAAGTACCAAGATAATAGATTAATGCTATCCTCTACTTGTGTCTGCCATAGCTAATATTTAAATTCTATGTAATTATAATGACTAAGCTTTGCCTCTGAGGAGAGTTGAGAAAATATAATTTCCTTCCCTCTTAGTAGAAGTGGGCAACTATGGGTAAATAATAGGACATATACTGTTAGATGTAGATGTGTTGGTTATTTTTTATTGAGATGATTTTTGTCTCTTTCTTTTAAAATACATATTTGAAGGAATGGTTTTCCAGGTAGGGGAGGAGGTAGGAGATATATAGGTATAGATATAGACATACATACACATACATACATACATGCATGTATATATATACATACACATAAATGCATATGTACATATATACATATGTAATGTAAAAACCGAAAACATTCATAAAATCAAGATAATTTTTTAAAATACTGACATAAAAGTAGTGGTGATTAAACATGCTCCTAGGAAATATTCCATGGAACACATACACAGAGTTCCTCTGGAAACTTCCTAAACTCCAAGGACATGTTGATTCGTTCCTTGTGCCTTTTGGGAATCATGGACTTCCTGGCTGTTTCTGGCCACATCATGGCCCAGGGAGGAAAGGACTTGACAGTTTAGGACAATGTGAAAAACCCAGAGTGGTTTCTTGATTTTCCCTCACCCCATGACAGCAGCAGTGACAGAGTGCTGCATCTGTTAAAAGAAGAAACAGATTTGAGCTCAGGGCCCTTTTGACTGCAATTCTGTAGGTGGCATCATGTGACTTTAAGGAGGGTTGGACAAAGACCAGTGCTTCTGTACTCCTGGTACCTTCTCTCATGTGGCAGATAATGCCAAAGGTTCCAACTAAGAATGTCCCTTGGCCACCTCTGCTTCTTCTGTATTCATTCTTTCTTGATCTTAGGTGTAAAGAAAAAATGACAAATAAAAAATAAATTCTAATTCTAAATGTTTTCATTGCTACAGAGATTTATAGTTTGTTTTTTAATATATTGATCTTTCTTTTGCAGGCATAGAGTATCTTTCTCTTAGGATCCTCCTCCCTTCACTTTTACTCAAATAACAATAATTCCTTCAACTTTACAAGTATATACTAAGCTCCTACTATGTGAAAGATACTGCGCTAGGCATCAGGATACAAGGACAATACACAAAACAAACCCTGCCCTCAATAAACTTACATTCTACCATATCTCTTCATAGCTGCTTCTAAGTTTTAAAACTTGATTTTGGTTTAATCCAATCAAATCAATTTTTATAAGCCCCCAACCCATCTAAATTTCTTCCTCAAAACACCAAGCCATTTTAGGATTAATGGCATAATGTTACAATGGTGGAATGGATAATTAACTTAAATTAGAAAAGCAGGATGAAATCAGGAGAATACCATCTCAAGGATCCACATCAAACCACCAAAATGCCCAGTCCCTTAAATAATTCCAACCCCATCCCCAAAAAAGATTTTCATAAATTCTCAATATCACAGTGATGTGTGTGTATGTGTATGTATAACATATATATTATATATGTATGTATGTATATATATATGAAATATATACATACATATATATAATTTTAAGAATTGAAGCACAGAAGCAAAGCAATCTGACATAGTGCTCCCAGAGTCAAAATTAATGTTAGCTAGCCCTCCAACTCCAACCATTAGCACTGAAATAGAAGAGAAATCCATCGATTGATTGCTTGACACCAGGTTAAGATATTAGGAGTGATATGACATCATATTTCCTTAAACATTGATATGGATGCACACTTTGCAGAATTTTTGTTCATCGCTACTTTGGTCCTGGTCATTCATTTCATAAAAATATAGCCTTCCTTTTTCGACCTCTTTACAGAATTGTGCTAAAGAGGCAGGCCAAGTTGATATAATATAGATGGGAATATGCATCTTCCAAAGGCGGAATTCTTAAGGAACAAACGAACCTTTCATTCTCCATTGAATGGCTCACTTGTTCCTTGTGCACTCCACTCCGTATTCTACCTCCATGCCTTTGCATTGGCTGCTCCCCAAGCCAGAATGCACTCTATCGTAGGCTGCACATCATAGAATCTCTAGCTTTCTTTCTTTATCTATTTTTGGTGAGGCAACTGGGGTTAAGTGGCTTGCCCACAGTCACACATCTGGTAAGTGTCAAGTGTCTGAGGCGGGACTCGAACTCAGGTGCTCCAGGGCCAGAGCCCTATCCACTGCTCCACCTAGCTTCCTCCCTCTAGCTTTCTTTAAGACTCTGCTGAAGCAGCACATCCTTCAGGAAGCCTTTCCTCTTTCCCCCAGCTGGCAGTGCCTTCCCTCTCAGGTTACCTTCCACTTCCTCTGTATTTATTTTGTGTTTACCAATTTATGTACACATTATCAACCACCACTAGGATGTAAGTTCCTTGAGGGCAGGTACTCTTTTTTGCCTTTCTTTGTCTTCTTTAGCAGTCTCGAGGCTTAGTGGATAGAGTGCTAGACCTGCAGCCTGGAATACCTGAGTCATATCTTACTTCAAATACTAGCTATAGGAGTCTAGGCAAGTCCCTTAATCTCTCTTGCCCCGGTTTCCTCATCTGTAAAATGAGGCTGATAATAGGCCCTACCTCACAGGATCATTGTGAAGATCAGATAACATATGTAAAATATTTTGTAAACTTTCAAATACTATATAAACATCAGTTATCATTATTACTATTACTGTAAGCACTTCATAAATGCTTGTTGTCTGATTCATTGTTTCAGATAAACTGAGAAAATATAAACAGCAAATTCCAAGTAACCCTCACACATTAAACACCAACACCTGATACCAAAAAGCAAAGTCATTACCATTGTGTTTCTGTCATCTTATTTCCTGCTGGCTCAAAAGTTTGTTATTTGGTTGGCTGGTGGCTGTTCCTACTCACTTTACAGAAGGGGAAGAGGAAGCTTACTCAAAGTCACACAATTCAGAGAGCTAAGAATGGAAGGCAAATTTAGACCTGGCAGGAATCTCAGAGGTCATCTGGCCCAAGTCCCTCATTTCGTATAAGATGGCAGCAGTAGGATTTGAACCTGTATCCTCTAATTCCAGATCCTTTATTTTTTCCTCCACCCATGCTGCAGTCTTCTGGTTTTCTAATATCTTTTCATTGCATCTAGTTTTAGTTTTGGTTTTTTTGAGGGGAGGGGAGCAGTTTGCGAGGGTAGAAAATCAGGGTTAGGTGACTTGCCCAAGGTCACACAGCTAGTAAGTGTCTGAGGCCAAATTTGAACTTCGGTCCTCTTGAGGGCCACTGCTCTATCCATTGTGCCACCTAGCTGCCCCATATATGAGAGATTCTATTCTGTCTCCTACATACAGAGTACCAGTACACAAGACCCTGTCAGAGAACACATCTTAATTGAACTTTGCATCCCCTGCAAGGCCTAGCACAGTGATCTGTTGTTGTTATTCAATCATGTCCAATTCTTCATGACCTTATTTTGGGATTTTCTTGGTAAAGATACCAAAGTGGCTTGCCATTTCCTTCTCATTTTGCAGAAGAGGAAACTGAGGCAAATAGGGTTAAGTGACTTGCCCAGTATCACACAGCTAATAAATGTCTGAGGCCAGATTTGAACTCAGGAAGATGAGTCTTCCTGACTCCAGGCCCAGCACTCTATCCACTGCACTACCTAGCTTCCCCACAGTGATCTACAGATACTTTAAAAGATGTTGAAGCATTATAGATGCCCTACAGTCTAGGTCAGAGGTGTCAAACATGCTACCTACCATGGCAACACTCCAGACTACAGCAGGAACCAAATTAAAGTGTAACTCAGAAACATTTAGCAAAATAAACAAATTTACAATAAAACACAGATAATGTTACATTTGAAAATGAAGTCGATATGCAGCCTACAGGGCTCCTCACGTATGGTTTAGAGGCCTCTGTTTCCACTGAAGCTTGACACCACTGGTTTGGATGACACAGATTCTTGTTTTCTCGCATAATTGATATTTACCCCAAATGAGAAGTTTATAGCCTGTAACATAACTACTACTTTCTACTACTACCCTATCCCATTCTATGGGTTGTGGTTTCTGAGGAAAAATATTCTGTTTGCTAGAGGGCACTATAAAGATGAGAATATTAATGTCTGGTCTCTTTTGAGTTTCTCTTGTTGTAAGCTATAGGGATTTGAGGGGTGGTGTTAGCCTCTGAACCATAAATAGGGTAGCCTCATCTAGGGCTTTGCTCCAAGGTATTCAAATTTAAAGAGGCATTTGTACTTCAGCAGGTAGAAACAACTAAACTTCATACATACTTAGCAAAAATAATTAAAATAGAATTAATTAAAATAGGTTAAACTGGGAATCAATCAGATAGAAAACTTAAATACACACAGAGACACAAACACATACAAAGATACACCAGAGCCATAATCTAGGGGAAAACCTCCTTGGCCTGACAACATCCTGCCCCTTCCCTTGGCAGCAGCCCATCTACCACCAGGCAATATCTTGGGCTCTCTTCTCCAGTGAAACCTTGTATGATGGCAACTGAACTCTTTTCTCCCTTGCTCCAATTAACCTGTCTCAAAAAGTTCATTTGAATGTACCTTTCTAGCTACTTGCTGTGGATATGTTTTGCAGTGCTTACCCAGGCCATCAGAATTGCTAGCTACTGATCTGATTGGGCCAAAATAGTTTTGCAGCAATAAAGGATTGCTTCTTTCTTGGTCTCTTTTATTAATCTCAAAACAACCATTTCCTAAGATATACAGGAAATGGGGTATAGAAATCTATCCTGCCCTACAGGAAAATTGAAGTGGAAGGTGATAAGACGAGGTGAGAGAGAGAAGGGAGGGCAGATTAGGGGAAGGGGTATTCAGAATGCATGCCATCTTGGGGTGGGGGAGGGTAGAGATGGGGAGAAAATATGGAATTCAAAATCTTGTGGAAATGAATGTCGAAAACTAAAACTAAATAAGTAAATAAACAACCATTTCTAATGATGAAGGTAGGATCCCATTAAAGCTACACAGCCAGAGGCATTATGGCTAGAATGCCAACACCCTGGGATATGAGCAGACTGGTACTTAAAACTGCCACTTTTTGGAAACATACAAGGACTTGATGATAGTCAGCCTTGACATTGAAGGGACTGATGCCAATCCCAACTTGTCTATATAAGGCTGATAAATTTTGGTCATGGGATTATTGCATAGACAGACTGTCTTCTTTGAAACAAATGCATATATATATATATATATATATATATACTTAAAAAAAATAAAGCCCTTCATAGAGTAATTTCAACCTCCCTTTCCAGGTTTATTTCATATTATTCCCTTTCACACATTCTATATTCTAGCCAAACTAGCAGACTTGCTTTTTTCCAAACTCAGCATCTCATCTCCTTCCTCCATACTTTTTTACAGGTTGTCTCACATGCCTGGAATGTGAGCCTTACTCATTGCCACCTCTTAGAGTTCCTAGCTTTCTTTCAGGATCAATTCATATGCCATCTCTTAAGGGAGGCTATTCCTGATGTCCCTAATTGTTAGTGCTATGCTCAGATCATCTTGCATTTACTCATCAGTGTAAATGTTGGATTTCCCAGTGATGTCAGCTCCTTGAAAGGAGTGTCTTTTTAATTTTGTGTTTGTGTGCCCAGTACCCTTCATGCTCACATGTAGCAATCATTTAATAAACCCTTATTTAATATTGAATGAATGCTCACTGTGTTCTAGAAGCAAATGAGGCCAAGAGAAATCAAATGACTTGCCTGCCTATGGCCATGCAGCTAGAACACGTGAGAGGTGAAATTGTGAACCTAGGTGTCTCCCTATCTAACTTTATGGTCCCTGTTTCACCTGTGGTATAAACAACAGTACATTTCTTATCAACACCAGTAAGTCATTGTTTAAATATCCAAGTTTCATAAAGAGAATCAATAGAACATTTCATATTATATAATTGTGTCTTCTGTCCCAATACTACAATTTGGGAGATTTCTTAGAGATATATTCTAGAATCACCTTATATATGGAATTCATGATGAAACCTTCAAATGGTGCCTCTTAACTGAACCTCAATTAACATCTATATAATGATCCAAGAGCCAAGTATGGTGGTGTATAACTATAACCCTAGCTACCATGGAGGCTAAATCTGGTAAATCTCTTCAGCTCCAGAGTTCTGAGCTGCAATGAGCTATACCAATCAAGTATCCATACTAAGTTGTAATTATGGTGAGCCTGAAAGAACAAGGGCACTATCAGCCTAAGGAAAGGCAAACTGTTCCAGGCTAGAAAAATGGAGCAGGTCAAAGCTCCCCTTCCAATCAGTAGTGGGATCAGGTCCATGACTAATTAATGCCTACTTTTCCAATCTGTGTGAGATGGAGAAATTCAAGTTTAACATACATACATCCATGTGTGTGACTCTGTGTGTGTGTATGTGTGTGTGGTGTGTGTGTATACAGTTCAGAACTCCAGAGCTCAAGAGATCCATAGCCTTAGCCTCCATGATAACTAGGATTACAGTCATACACTATCACACTTGGCTCTTGGATCACTATAATTGTCAAATTGTATGTGTGTGTGTGTGTATGTATGTGTGTATGTACACATACATATATACATATATATTCATGTATACATAGATGATAGATAAATAGATAGAAAAATTTTATTTTATCCTAGAGGCAATAGAAAGCCATTAAAACTTTTTGAGCAGAAGAGTAACATAGTATGGCCTATACTTTAGGAAGATTGTTTTGGCAGTTGTGGGGAAGATGGATTGAATAACAGAGAGACTGGGAACTTGGAGATCAATTAGGAACATATACCTAGACATATCTACATATGCATATGTGTATATGTGTGTGTGTGTGTGTATATGTATGTATATATATAATGTATATATGTATATATATACTTATGTGTGTACACATCCATATATCTGTTCCTAATTTGATATGTATACACACATTCATGCACACACACACACACACACATACCCCAATATATCCTAGATAGAGACTCAGGCAATGAAGCAGCATTTCCACATGACATAGAAACTAAAAGAACAATTACTAATATAAATGTGATAGCATATAACTGAGGCTGAATGCTCTTGCCAAGAGAGTCAGCAAAATATGGGAAACATGCAGAAACCACAATATCTGCTGATTAGTTCAAATGTAATAACTGTAAGTCAAGATATAGCATCTTAGATGTGTAGTTGGAAAGTTCCTTATTGGTCACCTGGTCCAACGCTCTCATTTTTGCAGATGAGAAAATCGAGAGCCAGAGAAGTTAAATGATTTGCCCAGCATCATAAATGTAATTAATGGCAGAGCCAGGTTTTGAATGTAAAAGATCTGACTCCAAAGTTGGCCATCTTTCCACCATACCATCTATCTTTGAAGGTTATGGAGGATTAGACTAAGGGTCTGATTGCCAAATCAAGAATACAGAATGAAGATTCATCAAGAAAAAGAAAGAGCATAGCAATTTGAAATCCGTACAAAGGAAACCCATAAATGCTGATAAAGTTCACACCACCAGAAATCAGGTGACCTTGATTATTCATGTCAGTAAATCTCCATATTCAGAAGACCAACAATACGAAACCTGAAGATCCTGTCATATTTGCCATAGTACTCATAAGATGATGTGAGTGTAAAATGCATGTCAACTCAGGGTATCAAGGCTCAGTGAAAATATTTTCTATGGAGTGCTATCCCAAGGACATTTGCCAAAGATGCTGAGGTCATCATATATGCTTCGAGATTACAATGATCACTTAGTTTATATTTGTGGACACTGTACTGTGAATGAGTAGAAGGATTTCCTTTGTGGAGATGCATACAGTCATTATTGCAAGGGAGTGAGACAAAAGTTTAGGAAGCAACTAATTGACTCTGGGGATCAGGGTCTGAAGTATTTATACCATTATTACCGCTTAATTACTATAAACTGCCAACAGATTTGTTATTATGTTCTCCAAGAATTTCTAAGAAGTATCCGGGGTCCTTCCTTTTGTATCATGCTATTACATTAATTCTCTTGAAAGCCCACAATGTACTTTTTTGCTCTAAGGAAAGACAAACAAAGAGGTTAAGCATCTCAATTAGGATGTCCTGAAATTTGTCCTAGTCATTTCTAGTGGGCTATAGCCATCCTGCCTCTATTGAAGCCTAATTGTAAAGTAACTCTTTGGGGAAATAAGTTAGTTGTTTGTGCTTATGACAAGTGATGCTCAAGTTGTGCCGTATTTAGGTCTACGATAAAATGTTTCAGAATACAACACACTTTCTCATCACTAGCTATGAGTGCAAAATGGAAGTAAATTCTGAAGACCTGCATCTTATGCCTACAGTTAGTGATGTCCTTGCATTCTTGCTAAAGGAAAGGTCTTTACAAAACTGGACTTTGCCCAGTCTTGTCAACATTTAATCATATATGTTACTGTAGATGTCCAATCACTTATTGAAAGGCATTATGGATTAAATACTTCCAGTTTGTTGAAATATTGTGGAATTTAGCAATGTCATGCAAATTCCTCTAATCCTTATGCTGTCCTATTTTGATGACATCCTCAATGTGGGGCCAGATAATGATCTCATAGAACAAATTCAGCAAGTCCTATATACTTCTGATGGAGGCATCCAAGTGAATAGAAAAATATGAACCAGAACTCCCAATGTCACCCATTTAGGCTATTGCAACAACATTGCTAGCAAACATCCTAACCAAACATTAGGCTTGCTCCTTTCATACTGTTCCTACTCCAAAAACGAAGGTGAAGGTTTATGCTTTCCTTATGCTACTCAGTTTCTAGAATGGTTTTCTTCCATGCCAGGCAACCATTGCTGAGTTACTTCTCTGCCTACTGGAAAAAGAAGTTTCCCTGAGTGGGGTGACACACACCTGTAATCCCTGCTAATAAAGAGGCTGAGGTTGGTGGATCACTTGAGCTAGGGAGTTCTGAGCTGCAGTAAGGTTAAGCTAATCTGGTGTCTTCACTAAGACTGGCACCAATATGGCAAGCCGCTGAAAGCAGGGAGCCACCAGGGGGCATGAGGAGGGGCAAACTGGCCCCTGTGAGAAATGGAGTAATTCAAAGCTTCTGTGTTCAACAACAGTGCAATTGGGCCCATGAATGGCTGCTGTACTTCCTGCCTGTGCAAGGGAATTTTGTGACTTTCGTCTTCATGATGTAGAGGAAAGAATCCTAGACTTAGAACCACAGGACTTGCATTTAACACATTACTCTGCCAATTACTACTTGGAACTTGGACATACCCCTGGTAGCTTCCAAGAAGACACACACACACACACACACACACACACACACACACACACACACACACACGGAGACACCAGAAAAAAAAATATCTAGAGTTTAAGGTTCTCTGTGGGGCCACTTACACTCAAGATCATAGTTTACAAGCCCCCAGAGCACTTAATTATTAACCAATTAATTGATTAATTCAGAGTAGAAGTTTTTAATGAAATGATACAAGGAATGAAATCATGGAACATTCCCCCATAATCCTGGAGTGCGCTCTCCCACAAGTACACACACCATCAGTGGGCAGAGTGAACACACAGTGGGATCACATGTTGGGGCACACACGTAAGGGACACATGTAACTGGAACATATATGTGAAGGAGCAACTGACTCTTCCCATACTATAAGGCCACCAAGTTTTCTGTTGATAGTATCACCATTTTCTCTTTGGGCCTTCTTTCTGATGGACCTACAATTGGACATTGTATCACATCATTCTGGGTGTCACATCTCTGCTGCTCCTTATCTCTCTCTCTTTCTCTCTCTCTCTCTCTCTCTCTCCACTGTAAGCTTCTCAGATCTCTACCAGGTGTAACACTTCAGGGGTCTAGGGGTAGCTGTTGAGTCTCATCCCTGCTACTGGCTTCTGAGCATCATCTCTTTGGGGCAGCCTGTAGTCATCTTAGCTCTGGTCTCCTAGGGTACATAGTAACTAGAATGTGTTTCCCTGATAAGGGCAGATGGACAGTCACAGCCAGAGACAGTAACACTCAGCTAATAAATGCCAGGCAGAGAGTTTCAAGGCTAAGACTGTGGGGTTTTTTCCTGACTCATAACTGGAACTTAATGTGAGTCTTTGTCTCAGACAACTATCTGATGGGACACAAATTCCCAAGATCCCTTCTGGCTTGGCTTGCAAATGACTTAGAGCCAGAACAAAATATAAACAGTAGAGTGAGGGCATTGCTCTCTTCCACCTGGCTCTTATTTCTGCCTTTATTATGAATATACTTCAGCAGTAAAAACCTCCAGGCATGAGTGCTAGATTTCGGCCAGCAAAAACAAAACAAAACAAAACACCTTGATATCTCTCTATACATTTAACCTCACTGGGCCTCAGTTTCCTCATCTGCAAATTGTGGTGATTGGACTAGATGACCTCTAAGGTCCCTTCCAACTCTAAATTTGTGATACCGTGACATGCTAGAATAATATTTCCCAGAACATTAAACTGCTATTGACTTCTGGGGTTATGCCAGTAGATTTTGATAAATATAAATTATTGCTTCTACCCCTGTTTGCTTTGCCTTACATTGTTGAAACTGCTCTTAGCCACAAAATGTCAGGTGATGCTGAGGTAGCAATTATTTATTACTTAACATAAAAGTAGTAAGCTATTTTGGAAAGAAGGCTGGTTTTGAAGTTAAAAGACTTCAATAAGAAGTTCAAATTCCAGCTTTGCCACTTTCCACCTGTGTGACCTAGGACAAGCCCATAATATCTTTGTGCCTCAGTTTCTTTAGATGTAAAATGAAAGGACTGCACTGACCTGTGTGGTCCTTTGCAGCTTTCAATTCAATTCAACAAGATTTCTTAAGTGCCTGTATTGTGTGTTGTGTATTGAATGTTGGGAATGAAACAAAAACAAAAATGAAACAGTGATTGCCTTCATAGAATTTACATTTTAGCCCCTACAAGCTATAAAAAGCTACCTAGAAAATGGAATAACACACAAATTGAGAAGGAAGGGCTTATAGCTGTCATGGCACTCAAGGCCTTCCACAACTACCTCCACAGTCATGCTGTACAATTTTTACTGGTGAAAAGTACTTCATAGATAAGCCTGTGTCCTTAATTTTATACACACACATGCACATACACATACTCACAAGCACAGAGTCCCTTAAAAATATCATATATGTGTGTGTGTGTCTTCTGTTCAGTGCTTATGCTATATCTCTGTCCATAAGCCTGAAAGAGGGGCATTGAATGCTATTGTCCTAATCTGTCTGCCACTACAGATCCTTGAATATGCTGTGCCAACTTCACACAAAATTTTAATTTTAGAAGTCTTCCCTCATGACCTTTTTAAACTAATAAAACCTCATGATCATCCCCCTAGAATCCCATGTCACCCCACATATCGAACTGGCTATGAGAAAGCTGTCTAGGAGCAGAAGTGCCTGAGGAATCTAAGCTCTCCATGAGCTGTCAACATGAGTTCTGTGCTCATAGGAGATGCCTTTCATAGGGAAGTTGCATTATTCCAAAGTTGTTCATCCCTTTCTTGACCATACTATATTGCAGCAGCAGAGAATTATTCTCATGAAAGCATTGGCTAGATGCTATGTCTAGTGACCTAGAATTGATTCTAATATTGAAAAGACTGTAAGAGAGCCCCAGGCTACATGGTAAAATGCAAAAGTTCCTGCTTTCATATTGGAAGTGATCAAGAATTCTTGGTTAATTCAAATAACCGAAAGCATTTATTTAGCACCATCCTATCTCCTCTAGTAGGTTGTACCTATTATCCTCCTCCTTCTCTTTAATCTTTAGTCTCTCCCCAATTACTGACTTCTTCCCTGCTGCCTGCAAACATTCCCATGTTTTCCCCATCCTTAAAAATCCCTCATTTGGTCTTTCCATACCTGCTAAGTATTGTCCTATGTCTCTCTTCTCTTTCTCAGCCATCCATACTCAGTGCTTCTACTTCCTCTCCTCTCACTCTTTTCAGTCGGGCTTCCAAACTCTTCATTCTTCAAAATTGCTTTGTCCAAAGATGCCAATGACTCTTAATTGCTTTTTTCTCAGTTCTCATCGTTCCCAACTTCTCTGCATCATTTGACATTATTGACCACGTTGTCATGGATACTCTCTCCTCTAGGTTCTCCTGGTCCCTCTTCTACTAGTCTGACCACTACTCAGTCTCTTTTGTTGGATCTTCATCCATGTTGTACCAACTAGGTAGGTATCCTCCCAAGACTTGCACTGGGCCCTTTTCTCATTTCTTCCTATATACTTTCACTTAATGACTTCACCAGCTCCCACAGGTTTAATTGTCATCTTTTTTCAGGTGATCTATATGTTCAGTCATAGTCTCTCCCCTGAGTTCCAGTTGTACATCATCTACTGCCTACTGGACATTTTTAACTGGATGTCTCCTGGGCAACTTAAACTCAACATGTCCAACATAGAATCAATTGTATTTTCCAAAAGAAAAAAAAAAGAACTCCTCTTCTGAACTTCCCTATCACTGTTAAGGGCACCACCATCTTTGCAGTCACCCAGGTTTGTAATGTTGGTGGCATCCTCACCTCATTCTCACTTACCCCAATTAACCAATCAGTTGCCAAATCTCATCCTTTCTTCCTTCACAACATCTCACATATATGACCCTACCTTTCCACTCACAGCCACCACCCTAGTTCAGGCCCTCATCACTTCTTTCCTGGACTATTACAATAGCTTACTATTTGTATCCCAAACTCAAGTCTCTCTCCATTTGAATCCATCCTCTACTGTCTTGCCAATGTGATTTTCCTAAAGGCTAAGTTTGACCATGTCAGCACCAGTCAGTCCCTGACATGGTGAATTTGACAGGCAAGGAGATCCTGGGTCCTGTCAAGTCAAAGCTGATTAGCTTTACCCAAGGAAGAATTCCCAACCGACTATTCGAGGGCTCTTGGACAAGACAACCGCCAACAAGAAGACAGGCCTAACCCTTGCCCAGAAGACACGCACTAGGAAATTGGATAGTGCAGAGCCAAGGTGAAATATAAAATACATAATGAGCCAATCCACCAATTCTTTTATATTTAGATGGCTTTAAGTATCCACTTCCCAACTGAGTATAACAGTAGTTAGCACTGGTTCTTATTTAGTGTCAATATATGCTTGCGAGAATCTTTTGTATTTTAACATTTCTTTTGTTTGTAGGAAATAGATATCTGTCTCATATCTGATTCATATCATATTATGAGTACCTTTTTACTCCCCCTCTTGGGAAAATCCTAGACAAGAGCCTAAACCTAAGTTTTAAATAATTTGTCCCTGGGGCATCTGGTTGGGGTTTAATGAGCCACAATGTAAGAAAAGGGAACCTAGTCCCCCTCATATTAGAGGCCATGCTCCCCTGTACTGAACTCAGTATTATTGTTTATCTGTTCTCAAAGGGAAACATGACATCAGGGAGGTAATGCCATGACATGCAAATGAATTTTGTATTTAAGTGAGGGAAAGCTGTGCAAAGTCACCAGCCTCACTTTCTCCTCCTAAGCCATCTGCAAGATATAGATCAGGGTGCCTGAAGATGGCCTTAGATGCAGTGGAAGGCCTTGGCTTTTTTAAGCTAAGGTCTTTAATGGGTCTCAGTTTGACTCAGGCAGTGTCCATTCAGTGATTAAGCCTAAGTAAGAAATGAGGTGGAGAATAGGAAAGAAAGAAAGAAAGAAAGAAAGAAAGAAAGAAAGAAAGAAAGAAAGAAAGAAAGAAAGAAAGAAAGAAAGAAAGAAAGAAAGAAAGAAAGAAAGAAAGAAGAAAGAAAGAAAGAAAGAAGAAAGAAAAAAAGAGAAAGAAGAGAAGAGAGAGAGAGAGAAGGAAACAGAAAGAAAGAAAGAAAGAAAGAAAGAAAGAAAGAAAGAAAGAAAAGAAAAGAAAGAAAGAAAAGAAAGAAAGAAAAGAAAAGAAAGAAAGAGCTGTGTGGCCCAACTGGCCAGTTCCAGTTGGGTCCCTGGTGGGGCAGCTCCTATTTTCTACTATCCATAACTACATAAGAATATGCAAGACAAATGTGCTACTCTTTCTGGGCCTCTCTGAGCCCACAAATACACCTCCGTCAGTCAGCTGAGGAGAAGGAATGAAGAACACGATAAAATAACATTATCTGGAGATGATTCTTTCACTGAAATAAAATGTCATAAGCCAAAGCCCTGGACTCCTCCTTTAGTATTGTTTTACTGACCTGCCTGTTGTTTGGACCTATAATTCCTGATTTTAAATCACTTGTTTTTGTCTATCCTTTGGATCTTCTATCTGTTGAATTGCCAGCTCTCATCCTTGTACAGTTTGCTATTGCCTTCTGATCCCTGGAATGGGCTCGTGCCCACCACCATTCCTGTGGTTCTCTCACTCGTTCACTGCCCACAATTTTCTAGCACATCTTAGGTCTACTGCCTAGCATTGTATAAGTGGAGGACAAAACAAGATAGACTCTTTCCTCACTTTTATGAAAGGAGAGTTTTTTGCTAAGATCTATGTGGTCTCAGAGTGCAATGAATTACAATTCATTACTTACAATTGCATGCAATGTATCCTAAGCCTTAAGTGAACAGCATAGCAATGAAAGAAGATGCCAGACAGTAGGAAGCCATGTGAACAACACGTTCCAATAACTGCTGCTAAAACTAATAACTTCTAAACTTCAACTCCCCAGTGCCTGCTGCTCAACTGATGGGCTTAGAGTCTTTGGAAACCTGGTTACACTGCTTCATCTCACTCCTAAAGCTGATCTCCTTAGCGACAACCTGCTTCAAACTCTACCATGACCATGACCCCATCTTATTTTTTTAAAATAAATTTATTTATTTATTTATTTTAGTTTTCAACATTTACTTTTATAAGACTTTGAGTTCCAATTTTTTTTCTCCCTCCTTCCCTCCTCTCCCCCAGATGGCAAACAATCTGATATAGGCTATACATGAAATATTAAACATATTTCCACATTAGTCATGTTGTGAAAGAAGAACCAGAACAAAGGGAAAAACCATGAGAAAGGAAAAAAAAGTGAACATAATATGCTTTGATCTGCATTCAGACTCCATAGTTTTTTCTCTGGATGTGGATAGCCTTTTCCATCATAAGTCTTTTGAAAACTGTCTTGGATCATTGTATTGCTGACAAGAGCTAAGTCTTTCATAGTTAATAATCACACAATGTTGCTGTTACTATGTACAATGTTCGCCTGGTTCTGCTCACTTCACTCAGCATCAGTACCACAACTCCAACTTGAGCATACATACACACACACATGAAGCTTCCAGCTAAAGTTACTGATGCCTCTGCAGCTGGCATCTGACAGTATGGCACTCGCATGTGGACAAAATATAAAGATCTTCCACCTCTACCAAGGAGATTTGACAATAATCAAATCATATGCACTAGAGCAAGCTGACTATGACCTTTTGGCTACCCGTCCTCAGGACTCAAAGTCACAGAGTGAATGACACAATAATTCTCTGGCACCTGTCACTGCTGTCATGGAATTACCTTGAATCATGGGGCAGCTAGGCAGTGAAGTGGATAGAGCACTGGGCCTGGAATCAGGGAAACCTGAATTCAAATCCTGCCTCAGACACTCATTAGCTGTGTGACCTTGGACAAGTCACTTAACCTATGTTTACCCCAGTTTCCTCAACTGTAAAATGAGATAACAATAGCATCTACCTCCCCGAGTTGTTGTAAGGATCAAATGAGATCATATCTGTAAAGTACTAGCATAGCACCTGACAAATAATAGGTACTATATAAATTTTGGCTATTATTATTACCTGGTATTTCTAGGCCCACTGAAAGAATTGAAGAGAATCTGACTAAAAAGGTGCTCCCTCTTTCCAGTTAAAAGGGCATATTGACAGCTAGGCCCTGAAGCACTGGCCCTGAAGTCAGGCAGACCTGAGTTCAAATCTGGCCTCAGACCAATCACTTAATACTTACTAGCTGTGTGACCCTGGGCAAGTCACTTAACCCCAATTGCCTAAGGAAAAAAAAAAGTGCATGTTGAAAGAGGAGTGATACTAGGCCGGGAAATGCCAGGCTGCAATGTTGATAGTTTCATTCCTTTTGAGTTTCTATGTTACACGCTATTGTAACTCGAAGGAATGGGTTACCCTAGCCAGAACAGACTTAATTTTAACCAAATACCATCATGTCAAAACCCTTCTCATCTCTTGTATGTGTCACAGGCAGTCAAGAAAGTTAGCACAAACTTAAGATGCATGAAGAAAAGCATTGTATCCAGAAGGAGGGAGACTGTTAGTCTTTCTATGCTCTGTCCTGGGCAAGTCACATCTAGAATACTGTATTCCATTTGGGATCCTGATAAGCTGGACAGCATGCAGAGGAGACCAACCCTCACATTACAGATGAAGAAATTGAGGCCAGGCAAAGTTAAAGATGTGCCCAAAAACATAAAGATATTAAATGGAAAAGCTAGCATCTGACCCCAAGAAATGGGGATGTTTGGCCTGGAAGAGACTTAGGGGAGACATGATAGCTGTTTTCATTTATTTGAAGAGCTTCCAGATGGAAAGGAGATTAGACTTGTTGCGCTTGGCCCCAGAGGGTAGAAGTAGGAAGAAGCACCCCACCCACCATGGTTAGAGGCCTATCCAAGTATCTCTGTGACTCCTCCCCACCCTCCCCCATCCCCAGAAGTTACAAAGATGCATGATTAAGCTCAATGTAGAAGAAAACTTCTTAACAATCAGAGCCATTCAGCCATAGATCCAGCTGCCTTTGGAGGTAATAGGCAGCTAGGTGACACAGTAGAGGATAAGGGACTTGAAGTCCATGACACAGCTTGAACACACCTCAGACAGCAGCTGTGTGACCTTTCTCTCAGCCTCAGTTTCCTCCTATGGAAAATGAGGATAATAATAGTGCTTGCCTTACAGGCTTGCTGCAGGGGTGGAATGAGATCATGTATGTAAAGTGCTTTACAAACCTTAAAGTGCTAGCTATTAGCTATTAATGGACTTCTCCAAACTTCCAGGAAAAGCTGGCAGACCACTTGTTGGAAGGGACTCTCAGCTGGGTGTGAATTGGAATAAATGGTCCCTGAGGTCCATTCCAACTAAAAGATTCTGTTTTACTGATGCTGACACCATGGAAGAAGATAGAGATGGTGTGGGAGGACAAGGTGAGAGAGAGAGAAAGGGGTGGGGGGAGAAAAAAAGAAGCAAAAAGATAGAGAGAAAAGCATGGGGGGGAGAGACAGACAGACAGATGGACAGAGAGGGGAACAAGCCCCTCTGCCAGAAGCAGCCTGACAAATAGAGTCAGAAGATGAGGGAGAGAGAGTAGAACCAAGCCAAGCCAAACATTGTTGGGCCAACAAGACTTTACCAGCCAGCACCACAAGTGTGCAATTTACCCACAAATTGCTAAAAACCTTGACTGGGAGAAGAGGCAACAGCTGGAGTGGAAAAACTGAGATCACATGCACTGCCAGATCAATAAGGATGCATGTCCCTTTAGTAAGCAAATACTTACTGATGTAAGAACCCGGAATTATCAGCTTTGTGCACAGAATTAAGGGGAAAACAAACCAGCAGAATAAGAAATAAGTTGCACAATTCGTTTAAACTAAATTTAGGCTGATTTCTCTGCTGGACCCTTTATATCAGAATTCCTTGTCAACTCAGCAGGGCTGCAGAGGAGTGTTCCTTTGGCTTAATACCATAGGCATTATCTGGCCAGAAGCTGCTTTTCTACTTTAATGAAGCTTCATCCATGTTGCTTTATATAAATCTTATGAGTATATAGGGCCTATATACAATACACAATACACACACACACACACACACACACATACACACACACACATACACACACACACACATACACACACACACACACACACACATTCATTACTTTTCAGTTTGTGTTGAAAAAGCACACGCATTATAATACATCAACATCAAAAGCCATCTGCTCTCCCCATCACCACCACTCCCAACTCCACCATCGCCAAAAACAACAACACAGTTTTTCAACCTTTTGTCTCCTTTTTCTCTTTTGTTAATGTCAGGAATCTTAAATAGATCTGGGAAAAGGAAGAAAGAGCTTAAGAAGAGACTGTGAGGACTAAAAGGAAAAGTAAAATGCCTTCTCAATGGGTTAGGGTGTGGCAAGAGAGAATTTGGAGTTCAAAATTGTGAAAGATGAATGTTAAAAAAAAAAAGTTTTAAATGTAACTGAGAAATATTTAATGAAATTTTTTTTAAAAAAGGGAAAATCAAAATGCTTTCTCAATGGGTGGGTGAGGGGTAGAAGAGAACTTAGAGCTCAAATTTTCGAAAGATGAATACTTTAAAAAATTTAATGTAATTGGGAAATTTTTAACAAAATAAATAAAAATGTAATTTTTTTAAAAAGCAAAAGCACAAAAGAGAAAAGACAAGGATGAGGGAGAAAGGGCAATAGGTGTGGTTAACAAGCCTCCAGCAAAAGTTCAGTTTCAGCCAGTATAACATCAATGGCCAAATAGAGTATGAAATAAAGTCTTTTCACTTGCCTCAGCTCCCCCAAAAGCAATATTTTTTATTCTATTAGGAACCTGTTGGCTGTCTTATTCTTATCTAGGAAACTTGAGTGTCTCAAGCTACTAAAAGCATTTGAGCTATTTTATAAGAAAGATCTGAAAATGGCTATAAGTGGAAACTCAGATGAATGGCACTATCATAATGAAAATACTTCCCTCCCCCAAAGAAGAGGAGACACAGAAACTACTCTACCCTGCACATTTGGAGAATTGCATTCATTCCTGGATGCAATGTTTTTGCAAGATTATAGATAATCTGGATGCAATCCAGAAGAATGTGAAAGGACCAGAGAATATGTCATACATACAATGACCCAGTCAAGGAACTAGGAATATATAACTTGGAGAAGAGAAGACTTTGAGGATATGGTTGTCTTCGGGTATTTAAAGGGCTGGCAAGAAGAAGAGGGATTGGATGTAGCGACAGTGTGGTATATTGGAAAGAATGATGGATTTTGAGTCAGGAGACCTGCATTCAAATCTCAGCTCTTTCACTTACTTTTTCTTTATATCCAGTTGAATTTTTGAATTAAAATTAAAATTTCTTCATTTTACATAAGAGGAAACTGAGACCAAGAAGGGTCAAAAATTCTAATTCTAATGTTAATTCCATTTCAACTCTATCGCTATGATCCTATGTCTTGCTTTGCTTGGCCCCAAAAGGCAAACCTAGTTACAGAGAAACAAAATTCAACTGGATATAAAGAAAAATTGCTAATAATTAGTGTTCTTCAAAACAATGTAAAATCCTTGAGGGTAGGGTCAATTCTGTTTGGTCTGTGTATCCTCTGGGTGAATGAAGCACAGTGCCTTGTAGATAGTAGGTATTTAGTAAATGCTTGTTTAATTAAATTGGAAAAATATTTTATTTTCTTTAATGGGAGAAAAAGGAGGGGTAAGACCTTTGCTTGGGATGAATGGGTCAGTGATAACTGACAAAAGAACGAAAGGAGAACTCCAAAAGTCTTGTTTTGTTTCTTGTTTTCTCTACAAAGGACAATGACTTTTATACCCTGCGATTGACAGATCAAAAATGACTAACAGGGAAATAATACCCAAGAAAATTAAGAAAATTGTAGGAAAGCATCTAGTCCCTTCTTGTTGAATTCAAGTCATCTGGCTCAGATAATAAAAATAACAATAACATTTATATAGCACTTACTATATACCAGGTGCTGTGTGAAGTGCTTTACGAATATTTCATTTGATCCTCACAATAATCCTGAGAGTTAGGTGATATTATCATCTCCTGTTTTATAGATGAAGGACCTGAGACAAAGAGAGGTTAAGTTTCTTGCCCAAAGTCATACAGCTAGTAAATGTCTGAGGGTGGATTTGAACTCAGATCTTCCTAACTCCAGGCCCAATGCTCTATCTACCATACCATCACTTGCCAAAAGGCAGGTAACATAGTTTACAAACTACAAGCCACTGATCTTGACTTCAATTCCAGTGAAAATTCTAAAATGGATCATTAAAGAGATGATCAGCAAACATCTGGATAGAGAAGTAGTGATTGCAAAGAACCAACTTGGCTTCATCAAGAACAGGTCATGCTAGATTTACCATCTTTACTTTTTTGACAGGTTTGCTAAAGTAGTATGCCTGGGAAATGTTGTGCATATAGTATGGTAAGATTTCAGCCAAGCTTTTGATAAAGCATCTCATATCCTTCCTGTGGAGAAAATGGAGAGATGAATTCAACAATCATACAATTAGACAGATTCATGACTGGTTGGAAGACCAGACTGTCCACATGGCAGGAGGGAACGCTGCAGAGGATGTGATGTTTACTATTTTATCAATGACTTGTATAATGGCAAAACTGTCTCATCAAATGTATAGATGACACCAAGGTGAGAGAAATAACTAACACAATAGATGATGGGGTCACAATCATGATAGGCTGGCAGTGGGCTCCACCAATTCAAATGAAAGTCAATAGGGACAAATGTAAAGTCTTGCACTTGAGTGCAACTTATACACAAGTATAAGTTGATTAGTTGACAGAGCAACTGTTCCAAAAAATATCTGCCTTCAGTGGACTGAGTGTAAGCTCACAATGAGTCGGTAGCATGTATGTATCCTCCCACCACCACCTTGTCCAAAGCTAATGTGACCTTGGCCTGCATTAATAGCTGTGCAGACTCCAGGAACAGACAGGTGATGGTCCCTCCATACTTTGTCTCTTTTTATCAGACCTCATCTGGAATTACACATTTGGTTCTGAGCACTACAGTTTAAGAAAGACAGTGATATGTTGGAAAATGTATAGAGGAAAGCAATCAGAATAGCAAAGGGACTGGAGTCTGTTCCATATGAAGGAAATGCGAATATTTAGCCTGAAGACAAGGTTCACAGATGGGGGAGAAGAGCTAGGATATGATACTTATCTTCAACTATTTGTAGGGCTTTCATTTGAAGAAAGAAATAGGTTTCTTCTGTTTACCTCCAAAGGGCAGAACTGGATCAATAGGTGGGACTTACAAAGAGGCCAGTTGAGGATGGATTGCTGTGGAAAACTTCCAGCCATTTCATCTCTTCAGAAGTGGGATGGGGGGGCAGCTAGGTGGCACAGTGGATAGAGCACCAGTCCTGAAGTCAGGAGGATCTGAGTTCAAATCCAGCCTCAGACCAAACACCTGACACTTACTAGCTGCATGACCCTGGGCAAGTCACTTAACCCCAACTGCCTAAAAGAAAAAAGAAAAAAAAAGTGGATGGGCTGCCTCATGAGTGGCGCATTTCCCCCTCCTTGGAGGCCTTCAAGCAGAATCTAGACAACCACTCCTCAGGTAGCTTATAGTGGAGATTCCTTTAGTGTATGGTTTGAACTAGATGGCTGCTGAGATCCTTTTTTTAAAAAAAATATATATTTTAGTTTTCAACATTCACTTTAATAAGATTTTGAATTCCAAATTCTTTTCTCCCTCGCTCCTCCCCAAGATGAAAGAATTGGAAATGGAAAGGATGCCCATCAGTTGGGGAATGGCTGAACAAGTTGTGGTATACGAATGTAATGGAATACTATTGTGCTATTAGAAATGATGAGCAGGTCAGTTTCAGAAAAACCTGGAAAGACTTACATGAATTGATGCTGAGTGAAGTGAGCAGAACCAGGAGCACATTGTATATAGCAACAGCAACACTGTGCACTGATCAGCTTTGATAGACTTAGTTCTTCTCAGCAATACAATGATCCAAGACAATTCCAAAAGACTCATGATAGAAAAAGCTGTCCACATCCAGAGAAAGAACTATGGAGGCTGAATGCATATGAAAGCACACTATTTTTACTTTTTTTGTTGCTTTTTTTTTCCTTTCTCATGGTTTTTCCCTTTTGTTCTGATTCTTCTTTCACAATATGACTAATGTGGAAATATGTTTAATATGATTCTACATGTATAGCCCATATCAGATTGCTAGAGTACCTTTTAAGTAATTCTGTGGTTCTTTGAATTGAATTGAATTGAATTGAATTGAATCAAGTGTCCGAAAGTAAAATAGGCTACCTCAGAAGGTGGTGAGTTCCTTCTCATTGGAAGTCTTCTGAAAGAGGCCGGATAACCACCCCTGGGGCTCTTTATTATAGAGGAGATTCATCAATCAGGCACCAAGCAGACTAGATGACCTCTGAGGTTTCTTCCCACTCTAACATTCAAGGATTCTGACATTACTTATGTGGAGCCTGCACTTTTTCATCTACCAACGAGGGAAGTACTACACACATGGATGAAGCAAGTTGATTCCACACCCCTTTACCTGGATGACATTCTTCTGTGTCATCTAGACAGATGCTACTTAGAACAGAGAGGTTAGTTATCTCCTCATCTTGGTCAAAAAAAAAACTTGAAATAAACAATCAGGAACAATTTTGGTGCCCATGCAAAGAAATGTCAACAGGATTTCTTGGGTCTGCTTTTCTGTTGAATTCCAAGAATTGTTTGTCTGGGCTCCCTAGTCCAAACTGTTGGACTGCAGAGGTGCAATTTTATCCATGAAGCAGGGCGTTCCTCAGGCTCCCAGCCAATGTAATTGGCTCATTCACTTCCTTCCCTACTCAATTTCTTCAGGGCTTTATGCATGGGAGAAGCCCATTAAAATGATGATTCAGAAGGGGGAAACCAAGAAGCATTCCACTGAAGCTAACAGGGGTGCCTCAGATCACTCAGGTCACAGCTAGTTTACCTCCTTGAGGCTGTCATGCAGTTTCCTTTTTATTCCCCACAATTACCACCAGGGACAGACAAAGTAGAAGAGGAAGGGGAAAAAGAGGTTGCTTTTTTTTCTCATAGGATGTTTCTAATCCTTCCACAGTCAGAGTTTCAGGCCATCAGGATGCATATAAGTTAAGTGGCTTGCCCAAGGTATCAAATGGCAAGACTGGGATTCAAACCTAGGTCCTCTTACTCCAAATCTAGTACTCTTCATACTGGATCACAATGACAGAGATGCCAGGGGCTAGTATGTTCACCTAGTATGTTCCTTACTCCAAGGCCACTCTACCGTGTATCATTGCTTCACTGCCTCTTTGAATAACACTCCTCACTCCTACCACACACACACACACACACACACACACACACACACACACAAAAGATGCAAGATAGATTCAGAGTTAGGAGTATATACTGTAACTATGGAGAATCATTCAGACAATAAACATTTATGAAATGCCTACTGTATGTCAGTACTGAGAAGATTCCAAAGCTACAGTCCAGAGGGTCCTGTGCCCCTAATATATATATTGAAACCTATACAAAGATCACTGACATCATTAGCATTGTGTTCTAATAAGCCCAAAAGCACTGTAATTTCCATGGGTAGCCAGTTTCTTTTATGTTGTAAAGAATATTTCTGAACTGAAGAGTAACTAATTCCCTTTTAATTTCCAAAAAGACCAATGCCTCCGGCAATACTTCAGCTAGAAGAGTACTGACAAGAACTATTGTTACTCTGTTTTCTCACTAGTGAAAAGTTAACATGGTTCTCTCCTGAGTAGGAAGGTCTGTACTGCCAGAGTTACAATATGATACCTATCCTGAAACTGAAAAGGGGTGCAAGACTGGGATTTTCATACCTGCCTTTTCCATTATTCACTTTAATGCTCTACTTACTCTGCGGGTGTGATGCCCAAACACAGAGTACTTGTTGGGTGATACACAAAATAAAACAACTCGGCTTGTTTCTGAGTACATACCCTAATGATCCCATTGCTTTCTGAAGGCAGAGGCCAGAAGGAGTTTTAGCCTTTTCTATAGATGTAGTCCATCATCCCAGCTTATAGGTTGACTAGGATGGGGGCAGCGATAGACAGAAAACATCAATAGGTGGGAAATTCCTGAATACCTCACCCAGATGGTATTTCACAGGCATAAAAATAAATGATACCCTATCTCAAAACTACTTGAGCCTTGTAATTAGCTCATTAAGGAGTTTCAGGTAAGCCATAAAAAAACCGATTAGAACCTTTATACACCATAAAAGTTTAGTAGATACAGTATACTTTTTCCTTTAAAAGGGAGAATAATACAAACACTGCTGAAAAAAAAATCTAGAAAGAGAAGCAACATGACATAATAAAGACCTAGGCTTGAATTCAGGAAAACCTGGGTTTAAGTCTTGTCTGACATATAGGTTGTGTGTGACCCTGGTCAAATCACTTAACCTCTTAGTGCCCCAGGAAACTCACTAAGACAATGGTTTCCAAACTTTTTTGATCCTGCACCCACATCAATTAAAAATATTTGAGCAGGCACTCCCAGCGTATATATATTTCTTTATTAATGAATTACATATATGTACTACTACACTAATAATTGTGTACATATAAACACACAAAAATAGATATTTTAAAAGGAAGACTCAAAGATTAAATAATATTTGGAAAATGTTTTATTAATGCTACAAATTTTGCTCTCACTAAAATCAATGATTATCAATGAAAGCAAGGTAAATGAATATGCTTGGTTACTTTTTGAAATGTTGGTTTGGCACTGACACATGAGTCAAAGTTCTGATATTAATTTATTTTGGTATTTGGTTTTAAAAGCTGTCATAGCTGAAAAGGATTGCTCACAAAGATATGTACATCCAAATGGAAGAAGTGCATTGTTGGCTTAGCTTTCTAAATCAAGACACTGATTTTTCAATCCCATCCACTAATTATGGTAAGATTTTGGTTGAAGTTTATCTCATACATTTTCATCTTCCCCTGATTTCAAGCAATTATTCTCACAAACTAATCAGACAGTATTATATTTTTATATTTTTAACAAATAGGTTCAAAACCCATTGATATTCTTTATTTGGAAGTTTTTAAACAGATTAGAAAATTCTGCTTTCAAGTTTTTTTAAGTGTGAAGCTATGAAAGTTTTCACAGAAGAGGTTGGGATGTGACCTGTCTTTCCACTCTGATTGGTTAATAACACAACCCATGGAGTCAGGCCAAGGCTTCCACTTTGGAGACTGCTGTAAGGCTATAAAGGAATTGTAAAGGAATTGCCAGTCTTCATTGGCAGAAAAAGTTTCTCACCAGAAGTTCCCTGTAACTGAAATGAGAGGTCCAAATCTATCTTACCCTATAGGAAAACAGAAGGGGTAGGAGATAAGAGAAGGGACAGGATAGTGCTGATAGAAGGGAGGGCATTTAAGGGGAGGTGGCAGTCAGAAACAAAACATTTTTGAGGAGAGACAGGGTGAAAGGAGAGAGAGAATAGAATAAACAGAAGGGAAATAGGATGGAGGGAAATAGAGTTAGCAATCAGAACTGTAAAAAAATTTTTGAAGCAAGTTTCTCTGATAAAGGCCTCAAATATATAGAGAAATGAGTCAAATTTATAAAAATAAGAGCCATTCCCCAACTGATAAATGATCACAAAATATGAACAGTCAGTTTTCAGAAGAAGTAATCAAAGCTATCTATAGCCATATGAAAAAATGCTCTAAATCACTATTAATTGGAGAAATGAAAATTAAAACAATTCTGAAGTACTACCTCACATCTATTAGATTGGCTAATAAGACAGAAAAGGAAAATGATGAATATTGGGGGGAATGTGGGAAAATCGAGACATTACTACATTGTTAGTGAAGTTGTGAACTGATTCAACCATTATGTAGAACAATTTGGAACTATACCCAAAGGCCTATAAAATCATGTATGCCCTTTGATCTAGCAATGGTACTACTAGGATTGTATTCCATAGAGATAAAAAAAAAAAAGGAAAAGCACCTAGATATACAAAATTATTTATAGCAGCTCTTTTCTATTGGCAAAGAATTAGAAGTTGGGAGGATGCCCATCAGTTGCGGAAAGGCTAAACAAGTCATGGTATATGATTGTGATAGAATATATTGTGCTATAAGAAATGATGAGCAAAATGCTCTCAGAAAAATCTGGAAAGACTTACATGAATTGATGCAAAGTGAAAGGAGTAGAACCAGGAAAATGTACACAGTAACAGCAATATTATAAGATGATCAGCTGTAAGTGATTTAGCTATTCTCAGCAATACAATCATCCAAGACAACTCCGAAGGACTTACGATGAAAAATGCTATCCATCCCCAGAGAAAGAGCTGATGGAGTCTGAATACAGATCAAAGAATATTTTTTTACTTTATCTCTCTTGGGTGGTTTTTTTTTTTGGTCCATGTTTTCTTTTACAACGTGACTAATATGAAAAAATGTTTTGTATGACTACACATGTATAACTATATCAAATTACCTGCCTTCTCAATGAAGGGAGCAGGAAGGGAGGGAGAGAATTTGGGACTCAAAATTTTAAAAAACAAATATTGAAAATTGTTTTTACATGTAACTTGGAGAAAATAACACACTCTTTTTTTTAAAAAAGAAAAGAATAAAATTATATGACACAAATTAGAAAACTCCATTAAAAAAAATTAGAAGTCCAGTAAAACAAGCAAATAACTTATCTTGTAACTTATTTATTGCACATAAAAATTTGTATCTAGTTTTTATCTATTCAGTTTATAAAGATCAACATTTATAGATTCTTTCTTCTCCTTGTCTCCCCAATTACGAAAAATTAGATGTTTAAAAGGGAGAGGTAGAAGCCTCATGCAATGATGCGGAGAAAAGCTATGGAGGACAAGCAGCTAGGTGGTACAGTGGATAGAGCACCGGCCCTAAAGTCAGGAGATCCTAAGTTCAAATTGGGCCTCAGACACTTGATGCTTACTAGCTGTGTGACCCTGGGCAAATTCACTTAATCCCATTGCTTAGCAAAAACAAAATACAACAAACAAACAAACAAACAAACAAAAAACTATGGAGGATATGGCAAAGAAAATTAACTTTGCAAGACTTAAGAAGTTTAATCAATGTAATGATCAGTCAGGATTCCAGAGGATTGATGATGAAGCATGTTACTGACAGAGAGGTGATAGGTTCAAAATGCAAAAGAAGAGTGATATTTTGGGGTGTAACCAACATAGGAGTTTGTTTTGTTTGCCTATGTTTATTTGTTACAAGTTTTTTTTTTCTTTTCCAATCGATGGTCAGAAGGAGTGGGAAGGACAAGAGAGGCTAGTAGGGTTAAGGTAGTCAAAAAAGAAAAGGTCATTGAAGCATTTTTAAAGGCACAGAAGAGAAGAGAAAGGAGTTAGAGACTTTGAAAGTTACATTTATTTGTAACTTATATGTAACATGAAAGTAACATGAATTTATTACATATTTTAAAAGAAAAGCAAGCTGTACATAATAGAGACCTGTACTTTTTCCTGGTCTGCTATATTTGTGGAAATGCTCATTTGATCTGGTGTTCGTTAAGCCCTCCAAAAATTTTTTTCTAGTTTAAAATTGAAGCAGGAGAAGAAAAGGATGGAGAGAAAATTAATATAAAGGATTTTTTCCCCATATCTAGAGATCTGCCACACATTCCTGGGCCTTTTACACCCCTTATTCCTTTTGGGAATATTCACTCTTCTCACTCTCAAATAGGCCACCATTCTCTGTGACATGGATCCATTGCAATTGCTTTGAGACCTAGAGCTTTCACAAAAGAGGCAAGCTGGCGGCTTTTTGTGGTGGCAAAGAATTGGAAATTGAGAGGATGCCCATCCATTGGGGAATGGCTGAACAAGTTGTGGTATATGAATGTAATGGAATACTATTGTGCTATAAGAAATGATGAACAGGCTGACTTCAGAAAAACCTGGGAAGACTTGTATGGTTTGATGCTGAGTGAAGTGAGCAGAACCAGGAGAACGTTGTACACAGTAACAGACATGCTGCACAATGATTGACATTGATAGACTTAACCCGTCTCAGCAATACAAGAATCTAAGACGTCTCCAAAGACCTCATGATGGAAAATGCTATCCACAAAGAAGAAAGAACTATGGAGTTTGAATGCAGATCGAAGCATACTATTTGCTATTTTTTTCTTCTGTTGTGTTTTGTTTCCTCTTTCTGGTGGTTTCTTCTATTGGCTCTAATTCTTGCTTACAACATCACTAATGTGAAAATATGTTTAATAGGAATGTATATGTATAGCCTATATCAGATTGCGTGCTGTCATGGGGAGGAAGGGGGAGAAAAATTTGAAGCTCGGAAGCTTATGGAAGTGATTGTTGACAATTCAAAATAAATTAATTTTTTTTTAAAAAAGGGGCAAGCTGGTCTAGTCCCAATAAAAGCAATAGGCCTTTAGTGTCAGATTATTTTCATTCACACAGGGAATGACATAAATTTTAACTTAAGACACTAAGGAGTGGGTAAGAGATCAGGGATCAAGGAGAGGAGTCATGGCTAAGAATACATGTGAATCTCAGCAACAGGAAAAGAATAAAACTGGATTTCACTCAAAGAGAGGTACCATCACTTGGTATTAAGGGTGTCACTGGGTATGTCAGGCCACAGCAGAAAAGGGAAAGGGACCAATGTTCCTGGGTTTTTTTGTTTATTTGCTTTTTGGTGAGGCCATTGGGGTTAAGTGACTTGCCCAGGGTCACACAGCTAATAAGTGTTAAGTGTCTGAGGCCAGATTTGAACTCAGGTCCTCCTGACTCCAAGGCCAATGCTCTATCCACTGTGCCACCTATCTGCCCCAAGAGACCAATGTTTCTACAAGAGGTTGCCCTGTAGACCTAACACACTAAGCTTTCTGTCTAGCTAGCTATCGTTCCTTGTAGTTCAGTATTACAGTTCCTGAGTTTTATCCTCCTGATCAGAGCTGCTGAGTAACATAGCGAAGGGCCAAGGATTTTATGGGTAGGAATGTGGGAGTCTTGTTCAGGCACATCTGATTGGCTACCATTTCTGCAGTCACAGACAGAGTGGTTCTAAGGATTGACCTCTACTATGATAAATTTTCTAGAACTGATTATAGCCCATGCGGGTCCAGAGTGTTTATGGGGCCCTGGGTTATAAAAATATATACAAAATAAATGCAAAGTAATTTGAGCAAGAGACAGATGAGTACCAGCCTCTGGGGATAAAAGGAAAGCTCTCTGGACCTGCATGGGCTATGATCAGTCCTAGAGGCTCACCTCAAAAGGGTTATAAGCATTATCTGTTTTTATTGTCTCCACCAGGAAAATCTAGGAAAATCTCCTGTAGCTTATATATACCCAAATGTAGCTAAAAACAAGCCCCCAGATCCTTAACAAACACTCACAGTACTGAATGTATACCAGATGTAGGATAGCTTTCATGTCACTGGACCTTAAATTCAGTAGATACAAGAAACTCATAGGAGCCCGCAAATAGATCCAGAAAATGCATGAAGGACTCATCAACTACTCTCAGAAGGAAGCTGAACTAAGGGCCAGCTATCAGGGCAACTCCATGACATTATGGTGAGCCCTACACAATCTCTCCAAAACATTGTATCATCCTGTGGTTTAGATTCGTCCCAGCTGGAAAATATATTTCTAGGGCTACTTTCCCATCAGACCTGCATTGTCTGAGTGACTCACTGGCTTGTCTCTAATTAGGATGTTAAACAGGAACTATGAATATGATCCTCTTTATCAAAGGAGCATTTATAGGAGGAGCACTAAGAAATTCCTCTCTCTCTCTGTCTCTCTCTTTCTTTTCACCTATTCCATTGCTGTTGCTTTGAGACCTAGAGGTTTCACAAAACAGGTAAGCTGGGCTGGTTCCACTAAAAACAATAGGTCTTTGGAGTGGGATTATTTTAATGCACCAGCAGCTAGGTGGTGCAGCACCAAGGCTGGAGTGAGGAAAACCTGAGTTCAAATTCAGCCTCAGATACTTACTAGCTGTGTGATCCTGGGCAAGTCACTTCACCCTTGTTTGCCTCAGTTTCATCATCTGTAAAATAAGCTGGAGAAAGAAATGGCAAACCACTCTGATATCTTTGCCAAGAAAACTCCAAAAAGCATTACAAAAAGCACACAACTGAAAAATGAGTTTAAAAACTTTTCTTTTATTCACACAGAGGATGACATAAATCTTAACTTAAGAAACTTAGGAGAGGGTGAGGGATCAAGGGTAAGTGAATGGGAGGGTGGCATGGCTAAAAATACATGTGAATCTTACTCAGTGAAAGGAAAAAGGTAGAACTGGGTTTCAATCACAAGAGAGGGCGTCACTGAGTAACAAGGACATCGCTGGGTCCATCAGGCCACAGAAGAGAACACACACACACACACACACACACACTTTTGAATTTGGAAATTGCAAAACTTGGATTTACACACAAGGCAACTCCCAAAGCTATTGCTGCCCAGGAAATCTCTATTCTCTGGCTGGAATACTAGATTCCAGGGAGCACACTATTGAGGAAACTCAAGATCTTTACTTTCCACATAATAATTTGGGGTTCATGGAAATTATTCATAAACTATGATCTCAGACCACATACAAGCACATATCTACCTCTACCATATGTTTCTAGTGTAAGTCACTATTATAAATTATTCCTATGGGGAGGAAAGTATACATGTGCACAGGATTCCCTTCCCCACCCCATCCCCAGAATACCTGTCAGCTCTCTGGTGTGTCTTCTCAAAGTCCTGGGGAGAGTAAGAGACACCTGGTCTTAAGCTCACTTTTATAGACCACAAAGGAAATTTTTGACAGCCAAATATCAGGAGTTTCCTGTGTGTTAAGAGCAAAGGATCAATGGGAATTCTTATATTCCATGGAGTTCTTAAGATGCCTCTCAAGACTAATGCCATATAACCTCATCAGGTTGATTAGGGAAACTCTTCAAATTGATCATGGACTCCTCTCAGCAGTCTTCCTTACATTCTGCATTTATTTATCTTTGTTTATATACTTACCCCCGACCACAGTAAATTCTGAACTCCTTAAGGGTTAAAGACTGGTTCATTTTTCAATTAATCTATAAACATTTATTAAGCACTGTGTGCCAGACACTACGCTAATCCCCAGTACCTAGTACCACTCTGTTGAATTGAATTGAATTTCATATAGCAGAACTCAAAAATGGACATGAATCCTCATAAATATTCTACCTTTCACTTCTGGGAGACATATCACTGATAGAGAGAACAGGAACAGATAACTCCTAGATTCACTTCTGGACTCCCAATTGTAAGGGATGTCTACCATAAGCATCTAACTCTTCTTTGATATACTCTCATAGGGTGCTACTGAGGAATAAGGTTCACAAATTTTAGGCTATCAGTTCTCAGATTTCCCTCTCACTCACTGGACTCTCCTCGCACTCTGTTGAATTTTGAATAGGCTATAGGAATTTAATGTACGGAAGCAAGCTATTTATTCCAAGGGAATTGTCATGGATCATAAAGGCAATAGAAGCTTTTCATCTGCACCACAGGGAGGCAGTTTTCTAATCTTTCCTGGAAGATTTTCTAAAAAATGCTATTTACAAGACTACATTGTATGCACATAATATTGTTTTATGAGCCTTTGTGGACGATAAGCTGGAACTATTAAAGTGAATAGCATATGTGGACAGGTGCTAAGTGGCAGTGCAGGGAAGGAAAATAATGGTAAGAGGGGATTTTTACTGCTTCATTTATTCACAGAAAAACTCCACCCTACAGTATCTGCCAAGCCAGACTGCAGTGGACTGATTTGCTTTGTTAATCGACGTTTGAGCCTAGGATGTCAGGGTGTATAAAATACCCACACTGAAGCTATGAACATAAACACCGTGAATATACATTCATATGGCCACAGAAAAAAGGCAGTGGGTCAACTGAGATACTCTATTATTGCACTGTTTTCCTGAAAATCTATTTATGACAGAACCCTGAGTCCTAGTTTCTACAATCAGGTGATACTATTCTCCTAATGGAAAAATATGGGGAGAAAGAAAAGGAGATGAAGGTTGCAAATGGAATACTAGGAAAGACAGGGTATCATTAGCCAAAAAGAAATTTTTTCCACCTGTAACAGGCAAGTAAACCATAGCTTTGTGCCTAGAATCAGCCCCATAAAGACCAAAAACCATAAAGAGCACTAAAGGGACAGAAGGGGATATGATATACATCTTGGCCCCTAGGAATGGAACCTGAAAGTTTCACAGTCAGAGACAAGAAGTCAAATTGTTGGCAGCAAGCTCTCCTTGCAGGGACCTGGTTATGAGTCTAGTCCTCTTGCTCGACAAGTAATGAGCTAATTGCTGTGAGAATCAGTTCAAGGGGCCTGCCAATGATAGGCCACCAAACAGAAGAGTATTGGCTAATGCAGCTTCAGTCTGAATTGGGGGTCCCCTGAGTCTCTGCCATCCACTGTGAGGAACAGCAGAGACCTGGATCTAGAGTTCCTGGGTTCTTCATGCAATGACTGGCTCTACTAGATGCTATGAGGTGAACATCACTTGGGAAACTGGGAGCTAGTGGAAAGCATGGTACAGTGGAAAATATATTGATTCTGCGTCATAGGTCCTAGATTCAGATACTACCTCTAACACTAAGGTCTTCCTGGCCCTCAGTTTCCTCATCTGTAAAATAACAGAGTTTGACTAGATGGTCTCAGAAGTCCCTTCCAGGTCTATATGATCCTATGAACTTAACTATGTCTTTCTTAGAATTCTTGAGTTGTCTAATATTATTTGGAAGTAATCTAGTTCTAGGTAGATACTCTATTAGTATTGTTAATTCCTTTTATTGATTCTATCAAAACAGAAAAACACTATATACAGTATACAAGCAGGCATCTCTTATCCCATGTAGAGCCAATTCAATTATGACTCAATGAACTATAGCAGATTCAGGGAGGCTGAGATTCTTACAGATTGAAGTTCAGAGCTCATTCTGACTGGGTAAACTCATACTAACCACACCCTCAGACTAACAAAATGAATAAAGTTCTTTCTCTCAAAAGAATGGAGCATACAACCACCAGTGTGCAAGTTTACCTTCATAACCAGGTCCATTTTGGTGAATTAGATTAAGATGGTGAATAGCAATACTGCCTTATGGATAAATAGGTAAACTTTGGAAGCAAGCAAGGTAACCCTACTGGGGCAAACTAATTCTTTGCAGGATACGGTTATCATCACAAGTAATTTTATAACAACTGAAGAAATAAACTCCAAACAATGCAATTCATTGACAAGGCATGTAGTTGCAAAACAAATCAGTTCCAAAGCCTCTCACCAGGTACAAAGACCCTGAAGAATTACAAAAGTTTTTATAGTAAAGCACAGCTACTATTTTTAGATTTTCTGTTTTTAGATTTAGGGACTTTCTAGTGCTTTGAGATGCTAATTGGTTATATCCTTGCATTCTGAGATATAATAATAACTGATTTCCTTGAAATGACATGATTTACAGAAAAACTAAACAGCTCAAGGACATGAAACTTAACTTCAGCAACTATACAAAACATCAGCAATGACACAAAACAGAATAGATTTGACTCTCTCAATTCCCCCTGCTTTGATCCATGAAAGGCAAGGACTCCTAAGGGTCACTATCTATAAGCAAGTTCTATAAGGTGTTTAACATGGATGTAATCAGCACAAATGACCGGTATGATCAGAGCACACTAACATGAGCCTCTCTGGGACTGTCTTGGAACAAGCTTTAACGTAGTAGCTAATGTAGAGTCTAAAAAGAATTAGAAGGCAGAAGGCAATAAGAGCCCATTTACCAAGAGTAATTAACAGGCCATTTCCTAAAAAAAAAAACAGTCAGGTGAACCAAGAAGATGGATTCCACCAGGGGTCACCTGGGGAAGGTAGTTGTGTCTCTGCTATAACTCTTTGAGTTTTATTAAAGCTTGTTACAATTTCCCCTGATCAATTAATGAAGGAACAACAAGATTGATTAATCATAACACAGGCTTCTCCTTGTGAGGCAGTGAAGAGGTCTAGAACCATGAGATTTTGTAAGACTGTCTGGACTAAAGAATCTACTTCAATTTGGAGGGAGGAGAGGGATTCATTTGTGGCCTGGGCCAATCTCTCAGTCTCAAGGGAAAGATTTCTAGCTGCTTTTTCTAGCACGGTGATCCCTACATATGGAATTGAGGACAAAGGAACTTTATTCCACTTCCATATTGTTTTATGGGGCTTGGGAATTGAAACTACATGCTTGTTAGGGTTTCTTCTCTTTTTCAATGCCTATGCCACTATGCACCCAGGTTTCTGGTAGACCTTTTCCCTACTAGTCCATACTAAGTATGATTAAAGACTGAAATTGGTGGGGCCAAATAGACAATTCCACAGGGACCAAATCAATTGGGGCAGAGAGGAATAGACCTTATCATTACAAATAAAAAATTGGCCTGCAGTCACCAGTACCCATCAGACTTTGGAAGGGAAAAGTTTATGTCCACCATAGAGTTTTGCCAAGATCTATCATGTTTTATACTATCGGTCCCAGATTTTATCCAACTGAACCCAGCTAGACCCACAGTATGTAAGGTTGATTAGGGAAACCAATATAGAGGTTTGTAGTCATTAGTATCATTATACAGAATAGCTTTGGCACAGATATATAAATTCCACTTAATAATATTAGGGAAAGGAAGAATATTAATGCAATCATCTATGTTACCTAAATCTAGAGTAATGCTAAGACTTTTCATCTTTTTTTCCACACAGAAACAGAAAATCAGAAGGGGAGTAACAACTTTAAATGAGATGGCCCCAACCTTAATAATACCATGAGACCCACTGAATTTAAGAATGATTTTATTTTTTCTTGAGAGGGGTAAAGGAAATGCCCTTTGAGCTTTTTGACATCTTTTTGTCAAGGGTATTAAGATTACAGGTGGCCAAAGCAAAAGGCATAAAAGCCTCATTTAAAGGTGGAGGGTCATAATCTGAGTGATAAAGGTCTTCCAGCTGGGGAAGAGTTTCCTTTTCAGTTATGAGAAAGACTCCCCATGGATCAGGGTCTCTTTGCTGGCTATGATAACAAACTCAACATCCATGAGGTCCAATTGCTTTGAGATGGTACCAGATATGTCCCACTTCCCATGTAGAATGCTAATAGCATTAAGTTGGTTTTCGGGGGGTTTTTTGCTTGGGTTTTTGTTATTGTTGTTGTTTTTCCAAACCTCCTGAGAGAAGTAGACAGGAGTGACAAGCAGGATAAAGAACAGACAAATCAAAACATCATGAAACAGTATGGGGAGTAGGTTTCACATGGAAACAATGTATCCAAGAGTCTTTTTCTCTGATCTCAATTGACACTGAGGTTGATAACAGTACTTGGAACAGGCCCTCCCAAGCAGATTGAGTTCCACCAGTTTGCTGGAAATTCTTAGTATAGATGTTATCTCCAGGGTGAAAGTCATGTAGTGAGAAGTCTGAAAGTCCAGTCTGCCCTGCAGCTTCCATGTCACAGAGGTTTTGTAGCCTAGTTTGTAGTGTGTAGTATGTAGTTCCAGTATATGTGTTATCGTTGTTGTTCAGTCATTTTAGTCATGTCCAACTCTTTGTGACCCGATTTGGAGTTTTCTTGGCAAAAATACTGGAATGGTTTGCCATTTCCTTCTCCAGTTCATTTTCCAGAGGAGGAAACTAAGTGACTTGCCCAGGGTCACACAGCTAGTAAGTATCTGAAGCCATATTTCAACTCAAGTCTTCCTGACTCCATGTCTGGTGCTCTATTCACTGAGCCACCTAGGAACAAAAGTATCTTCTCCCAATAAAGATGTGTGTACTTGGGGAAAAGTTCTTGCTTGGACTGGGGGGAAGTGGGGTGGTGGTGCCTGAAAAGCATTTCAAAAGGAAATATATATAATTCTGAGAACAAAGCCAGAGGAAGAACGTCAGGCCACTTTACATGGGTTTTGGCACACAGCTTCCTAATCACGGTTTTAAGTTCCTTGTTCATAAGCTCAATTTGGCCTGAGCCCTGTGGGTGACAATATGTGTGAAATTTTGAGACCACCCCTAGGCAAGAGTAAACCTATGACAGGAAATAAGTGGTAAAGTGGGCACCTCTGTCAGAATCCATTAGGGCCAGAGGGCTGAAGCTGGGAACAATTTCTTTCAGAAGCATCTTTGCAACAAATCCAGTCATGGCCTAAGAATCAGGCTAGGAAAGGCCTCTACCCATCTGGTGAGTTGATCAACAATAATAAGGCAGATTTAATAGTGGCTGGATTTAGGCATACAAATGAAATCAATCTACAAATGCTCAAAAGGCAAATAAGTTAGGGGGCATTCACTGTAGGCAACAGCAAGGAAGACATGCTGATTAAATGTCTGGCAAGTGGGACAGGAGGCATACACACATAAGCAACTATGGGGTAATGCCTGGGGCAACTCAAAACCACCTGAGTCCACAATTCGCTGTGTACCAAAATGGCCCTCTTTATGAACAGGCAGACACACCTGGTGATAGAAGCTGTGGGGGAGGAGTGCTTTGCCTTCTGCAGTCACCCAGACCTCATCTACAGAAACATCTTGAACTTTCAGGGACATTGCAAGACACAGAGAGGTCAGCATCATCAGAAAGAGAAAGAGGAAACACATGTGCAGGGACTTTTCATGGGCTGTGAGTTTTACAGCTGCATCAGCAAGGTCATTGCATCAGTTTCACTGGTGTGGGCAGAACAATGAACGATGTCCAGGCCTTTGGTAAGCTTCAGGGAAGATAAGAGATCTTTGATAAATTCCACATTTGCAGTGTTCTTACCAGAGAGGTTAAGAAACTCTTTTGCAGCTCAAGTATCCCAACAGTGTGACAAACACCATATGTATACCACAAGTCAACATAAATTGTGGCGCTTTTTCTGTTGGCAAGAGCCACAAGTTCAGCAGCTTGGGCACTGAGGTTAGAAAGCAGAGAGGCTGCTCAAACAGTATCACAATCTGAGATGATAACAGTGCCAGTGTAATGAATACCTTCTCTCATAAAGAAGACCTACAGTATACAAAATATAATCATAATTTTGCAAGGAGATGTTGAAGAGGTCATCATGGCGGTTTTCAGCCACATCTATTACACTATGCACAGTCATGCAGTGGCTTCTCTGAGCCTGGCAAATCAGGGAGTAATGGGGCAGAATTGAGGATGGCACATTACTTGAGAGTGAAATTCTCTTTATCCAGCCAAGTCACTCCATATTTGTCAAGTTTCTGGTCAGAAAAGGACTGAGTTCAATTGTGAAGTAAGAGGGTCTCAACCTCATGGAGACACTTCACCATCAAGGGGGAACCTAGGACCAGATTACAAGCCTTCTCCACCAAAAGGGTGGTGGCAGCCACAGACTGGAGGCACAGTGGAGTGCCAGCAGCCACAGCATCAAACTGAGCAGAAACATAAGCCACTGGATATGAAGTGGGCCAAATGTTTGGATCAGGATGCCAGAAGCCGTCCCACTTCATTCATAGTCAAAGAGAGTCTTTAAGAGCTTACTGCAGTCTGGGAGTCTCAGTGCAGGATCTGACAACAAAGCCTTTTTGAGATTCACAAGGGCTGAGAAGTGTTGCTGGACAAGCTGCAGAGTCTTTAGTCAGAGAAATAAGGGGGTTAGTGATCGCACCAAAGTATGGGAGCTGCTGGTGACAATATCCAGCTGCTATGAGGATGGTGTGCAGTTGTCTTTTGTTTGTGGGAACAAACAGCTTACACAAGGCCTGCACACACTTAAGGGAAACAGAGCAGGCACCAGCCGATAAAATGCAAACAAGATATTCTACCTGTGGGAGGCACCACTGAACTTTTGGTTTAGAGACTCTGTGATACCTCTGATGGAGTTGAAGAAGAAGTGATGGCTGTCATCCTGATGAACCTCAACACTGGGTGCTGCCAGTGGGAGTCATCAACATTTTGAATTAAAGACAAGCTAAATCCTGCTACAAGATTTTAAAAAAACAGGGTAGGGCTTTCTACTTACCCTTGAGGCAAACGAGTGAGTCCACATCCATTGTGTGTTCTTCCAGGTGAAGGCAAACAGATATGGAGTGTCTAGGTGGATCTGGAGGCTGACAAAAGCTGAGCAAAGATCTATCCCAGTAAAACAGGTAGCCTCACAGGGAATTGAGGAAATGACGGTAGCAGGGTTGAGTACCCTTGAGTGCCTGGGTATGACAAAAGCATTAAGAGCATGTAAATCTTGTGCAAAGTGATAAACAGGTTTGCCATCTAGACTGGCTTAGGTTTCTTAACAGGAAAAATAGGAGTATTACAAGGAGACTTACATGGAACAATAATGAGTAAAATACCTTCAATGGACTCCCTGGACAAATTGAAGAATGGATGGTGCAGGGTGCGGGTGCTCCTTTAGTCTTTTATTTTTTTTGAAGGGGCCTTTTTTTGGTATAAATTACTTTATTATTCACATAATTTACATATATGAAAGATCATCACTTTCTTTGAAACAAGAAGGTTTACAAATTAGCATTTTTTCCATTTTTATCAATAAACTGTTAGGCAGTATGGTATAGAGATGGTCACTTCTGTCTCAGATCACAAGTATACAACTAGTAGGTGTTGACAGAAAAAAAAATTATGTTTCTGCATTGATCATTCCCGAATTTTTTTCTTTAGAATATACCACTTCCTATTTTCAGAAATGCGTTTCGAGACAGGACATATAGTCTGACCTATGTGGCAATTAGGGGGGAAAAGTTTTTGTATTCCACAGGGAAAGATAAAGACATTTAATCATATTTTCTGTAATTAATTTTTTTTTTGGCTAGGCAATGGGGTTAAGTGACTTGTCCAGGGTCACACAGCTAGTAAGTGTTATGTGTCTGAGACCAAATTTGAACTCAGGTCCTCCTGAATCCAGGGCCGGTGCTCTCTATATCCCCTGTGCCACCTAGTTGCCCCATTAACATTTTTTAAAATACAAAATTGAAACCCTTTGAATCTGGCTGAGGCCTAAAATATTTGTGAATAAATCTTTTCATTTTCATGGTAGTACTGAATTTACTTTAATGTCTCTTTTTCTGAGATCCTTTTTTCTCATAGGGTCATTTAACTAACTGACTTAATTCTTTAAAACAATCAGATAAGCCCACTGCATACACAGCAAAACATAACATGTTATATACCAAAAGCTGCTGTTTACAAATGAAATCTGCAAAAGGCAAAGTCTAATCGGCACTGTTCATAAAAATTAGTCTACAAGGAGCAAATTAAACTACTGTTCCATCATATAATCTAATCCTGAAAACAAATTCAGAGAGAAAGAAATTTAGCCTAAGCCTTTTTAAAAAACACCACAGTGGAAAAGCAATGTGATAATTATCATGATTTTTCTGTATCTGACACTTATTTGCATGAAAAACCTATACAGTGCATGCCTGAGTGGAGGGAATCTTCACTCTGACTTGCAGGTCTCCGCTTTAACTTCGATCCTATCTCATGGGCCTCCTTTAGTCTTGTTGGTGACTGGAAGAGCAGATTTTAACAATCCTACATCTGAAGATGAAGTCACTCACAGAGAATGAGGGATGCCAAATGGAGTCCCCAGACCGTTGTCAGGTATCTCTTGGGTATTCTAAACCAATCCAGGGAACAAAGAGAGGGAACCCTCTGGGAGCTGCAAATACAGAGATCCATCAGGGGAGCAAGAAGCAGTGGCCCTAAATTTACAAAGAAAATCCCCCCCCAACAGATTTTTAGGGGATTTGGGTGTGAGGAGAAAGGAATGTTCAACAGAAAGAGGACCAATGGATAAAGGATACAATGGATAAAGAGGATAACATGTGGTAAGATAATTTTGGAATACTCTGAAGTTTTCCTTAAAGCCTGACAACATTCAAAGATCCAACAGAGGTACAATTAGAGTCTGTTTTACTCATTAAAACCAAATTAGAAGCTCCAGTATCTAGTAAGCAATTGTAGATTGCATCATCAACTCTAAGGGTGAAATGGGGTTCACCAATGTGGAGAGATGCATGGACTGGGATGACTAGGGCAAGGACATCAGGATCAGGGAAAACAAAAGAATGCTCTTCAATATCCATAGCCCTTCCCTTTCTCCCCACACCTTCATGTATCTGGATTCCCCTGGGCATTCCCAGCTCCATTTTTATTTTTACTCTTGAGGTCCCATTTTTTTTTCTACATTCTTGGGCAATATGGCTCTTCTTATGGCAGTAAAAAACATTCACAAGAGGTCCTGACATAACCTGTGCAGGGAGAGGGATGGAGGTATTGCCCTTTGACTCAGATTTCTATTTCTCATCTTTTCCTTCTTAAACATATTGGGCAACGTCATCCTGGGCAACTCTTCTGAAAGTGCTTTAGTATGCCTGGCTAGGACTGACTGACAGAGGATGGGTTTATAATTCTTGCATCGTATGGATTGAGTGGATCTAAACCCTCACACATTGTGGCACTTTTGCACAAACTATCATAAAAGTGGTTAGGGATTTATTTTTCTTCCTGAATTGTCTCCTGGAATTTATTCCAGTTTTCAGAGCGGATAGCATAAGCCTCCATATCTCTAGCTAATAGTTCTCTAGCCCTGAATTAGCCTGGCATAACCAGCAAGATTGTGGGTCCTTTAATGGCCAATTTGAGAGACCCAAATGGCCAGGGGTCCCCTCTCTCCTGCAAGAGTTTTCTAATTAGCAGTTTCAATAATGGCAGTTCTTTGGGTGGATGGGTGTGGGGGGGGGAATGAGGTTTCCATCAGGTCAACTGTGTCTCCTCAAGTGGAATTATAACCCCTAAAGATGACCTGAAATTGGGTTCTAACCACTCCTGGATCTTCATCAAATTTGGGAGTATCCCTTCTCCAGACAGAAAGATCAGAGGAACAGAAAGGTTGATGACTCCTAATTGTGACCGTCTGGTCAGGGTATGCTGGACAATGTATGAGCCTTTCTTGAGAAGGGACAGGCTCCTCATGTTCAAGAGAAATTAAGTCTCCTGGTAATTTAGAAGGCGAATAGGATGGGAGTGCAGAGGGTAGTTAAGGCCTGGCAGTGGTAGTAAAACGAGTAGCAGCTGGCAGGAATTGCAAAGGAGTAAGAGAGGGAGCAGGTAGGACAGAACAGAGTGAAGATATCAGCATATTTATTGGGCATATGCCACCAGAAAGGACTGCCCCAGCAAAACCAATGTTCTGTCTGGTTCAGATGTTTATGCCCTGTGGCTAGCCTTAAATCTTTTAACTTATAATGCTTAAAGGTACTAATCTGAGGCCAAAGCAAATTGTCAGCTGAATCTCTCATAGTTTTAGACCAAATTTCACATTATATAATTACATGCTTGTTAGTCATTCCCAGCTCCACCAGGAGCTTCCCCTGGTCTCAAACTATAAGAAATCTCTCCTGGGTAATTCCTTTCTGTATGTTAATACCAGATCCCACTATTCCCTTAAAGGGACTTCCCCAGCAATGTGGAGACTTACCTTAGCTAGCTCTTCCTCAAATAAGTAGAGGCTTACCTTGGCTCAGAAGATATGAGATTGAGGGGAAGTCTGACCTCTGAGGCAGTCTTCTGTGGAGAACTCCTGCATTAGGAAAATTAACTGGAGTGCTCTAAGGGGTTCCTCTGAGAGGCCACCCTCGGGCCAGAGTCTCCTCTTGATCTTTTGATTGGCCTCACCAAAACTATCACAAGTAACTTTATAATAACTGAGGAAACAAACTCTGAGCAATGTAATTTATTGTCAAGGCACACAGTTGCAAAACAAATTGGTTCCAAGGCCTCTCATCAGGCAGGAGGACGCTGAAGAGAGAATTACAAAGGTTTTTATAGTAAAGCACAGTTACCATTTTCAGATTTTCTATTTTTAGATTTAGGGACTTTCCAGTTCTTGGGGATGCTAATTGGTTACATCCACCTGCATCCTGCAAGCCAATTGGAGATAGGATACCAGCTGATTTCCTCGAAATGACATGATTTACAGAAAAAAAACCTAAACTTAGCTCAGGGACACAAAACTTAACTTCAGTAACTATACAAAATGTTGGCAGTGATGCAAAAAGAATCAATTTGATTCTCTCAGCATATCACTATGTCAGGAAGAAGACACTTCATGGGATCATAAATTTAGAGGTAGAAGGGACCTTAGACATCACCTAATCAATCCTCTCAATTTACAAAGGTGAAAACTCAGGTCTAGAGAAGTAAAGTGAATTGTCCAATGTCAGACAGGGAGCACCTGGAAGAATCAAGATATGAACCCAGGTTCTCTGATTCCAAATCCAATACTCTTTCCATTCTATCATGCTGCAGTACTTGGGCTTACCTGCAATAATGAAAGCTAACAAATTGTATAATGTTTCAAAGCATGCAAAACATCTCTCATAATAATCCTGTGAAGAAATGCTGTAGTTCTCATTGTTCCCATTTCATAGATGAGGGAACTGAGTCTCAAAGAGGTTGAGCCATGCCCACGAGCATCAAAGGGATGCAAGCACATCCTCCTAATTCCAAGTTTAGCACTCTAGTCCTTCTACCTGCCATGCTTGCTCCTGGAAATAAGCAAAAGCATGTAGGAAGTCAGGATCAATGATGTATCTACGTCCCTAAATTACTATGTGATGAACTCAGTGCATCGAGCACACTTGGCCTGGAGTCAGGAAAACCTGATTTTGAATCTGACCTCAAACACTTACTAGCTGTGTGGCTCTGAGCAAGTAATTTAACCCTTGTTTGCCTCAGTTTCCTCATCTATAAAATGGGGGTCATAATAATACTGATCTCCAAGGGTTGATGTGAGGATCAAATGAGATAATATTTGTAAAGCACTTAGCTTAGTGCCTGGCGCATAGTAAACACTATATAATTATTGTTGTTGTTCATATTTAGTCAAACATTTATTAATAAGTACCTACTATATTCCAAGCTTTGTGCTAAGTAGTGGGGACACAAAAAGAACCAAAAGACAGTCCCTGCCCTCAAGGAGCCCACAATCTATCAGGGGAGGCAAAAAACAAACAAATAGTATGAGTCAGCTACATTCAGGAAAAATAGGAAATAATTAAAAGAGAGAAGGCACTAGAATTAAGAGAGGTTGGGAAATGCTTCCTGTAGAAGATATGGAGGGAGAGTATTCCAGTCACGGGGGATCAGCCAAGGCAAATTAGTGGGACTGAAGGATGGAGTATCTTGTTGGTGAAACAACCAGGAGGCCAGTATCATTGGATTGAAGAGTAAATGAGAGGGCGTAAGGTGTAAGATGACCAGAAAGGGAGGAGGTAGGTAGGTTATGAAGGACTCAATACCAAACAGAGCATTTTATATTTCATCCTGGAGGCAATAGGGAGCCACTGGAGTTTATTGGGTAGGGGAGGCATATGGTTAAACTTGCACTTTAGGAAAATTACTTTGGTGGCTGAATGGAGGATGATTGAAGTGGGAAGAGACTTGAGGTAGGCAGACCCACTAGCAGGCTATTACAATAGTCCAAACATGAGATGATGAGGGATTACACTAGAGTGGTACCATTGTCAGAGGAAAGAAGGGGGCATATATGAGAGATATTGCAGAAGCAAAATCAATAAGCCTTGACAACAGATTGGAAATGGGAAGGAAGAGATAGTGAGGAGTGGAGGATTTCTAGGTTGTTAGCCTGAGGGAGTAGGAGAACATTATTACTCTCTATAGTAATAAGGAAGGTAGAAAGGGGGAAGGTTTTATGGAAAAGGATAAGGAATTCTGTTTTGGATATGTTTAGTTTGAAGGTATCTACTGGATATCCATTTTGAGATAGCTGAAAGGTAGTTGGAGATGTGGGTCTATTGAGAGGTTGGGACAGGAAAGGTAGATTGGAGGAATCATTGGAATAGAGATGGTAATTAAATCCATGGGAGCTGATGAGATCACCAAGTGAGGTCCTATAAAGAGAGAAGAGAAGAGGGTACAAGGACAGAATCATAAGGGACATCTACAGTGAGAGGGTGTGATCTGGATGAGAATCCAGTAAAGGAGACTGAGAAGCAGTGGCCAGGTTAGGTAGGAGGAGAACCAGGAGAGAGTGGTGTCCCAAAAACCTAGAGAGAAGAAAGTATCAAAGAGGAGAGGGTGACCAACAATGTCAAAGGCTGCACAAAGGTCAAGTAGAAGGAGGATTAAGAAAAGGTCATTGGATTTGGCAAGTAAGAGATCACTGGTAATTTTGGAAAGAACAGTTTTGGTGGAATGATAAGGTCAGAAGGTGGATTGTGAAGGGATTAAGAAGAGAGTAAGAGAGGACAAGTTGGAAGCACCTATTATACGTGGTCTTTTTGTTAGAGTTTTCAAGGAGTTTAGTTACCAGGGGCAGAAGAGATTAAGGATGACAGTGGAGTTGAAAGGATCAAGTGAGGGGCTTTTTTGCAGGATTGAGGGAGACGAGAGCATGTTTGTAAGACATAGATAATGAGCTGATAGACAGGGAAAGGCTGAAAATATGTGATAGAGAGGAGATGAAGAGGGAGCAAATCTCTTGGACGAGATGGAATGGGATTACTTGATTAGGTAGAAGGATTACCCTTGGTAAGGAGTAAGGTCATTTCATCATGTGAGATAGGGGTGAAGGAGGAGATAGTGGCAGAAGACATCTGAGTAATAGGAGATGAAGAAGAGGAAAGAAGAGTTCATAGCAAATGGCCTCATTTTTTTCTGTTAAATATGAGGCAAGTTCATTTACCTCATTACCATGGGTTTGGGTTATGGGACATGACCCAAGTTCCTACAGCCCTCCTGAAATACAGTACAGAGAGATCTTCAGTACAGATAATGAATTGGGAGAAGGAAAAGGAGGAGGAGGAGGAGTCTGACATCATTTTGGAAAACCTTTATTTCTCAGTGGATCTGTATTGGCTTGCCATAATTATCAGCATTATTAGAGGAGAAGTGTGGCATGGAACCTAAGGTAAGAAAGACTTGGATTCAAGTTCTAGTTCTGACATATTGGTTGTGTGACCCTGGGCAAATCACTTGACTTCTCAATGTCCCAGACAACACTCTAAGACTATGTTAAAAAAAAAGTTATCTGCATTAGTTGAGGGAATTTTTTTCCCACTGAGAGCTTTCCATACCAAACGAAAACACAAGGACAGATTTTTCTTTTTAAGCAAAATCAACATTATTATTGTTACTGAATATTTACGAAGGACATCTGGTATGGCAGAGCTAGAGAACACAAGATCCAGGGACAACTGCAATTAAGTTTTAGGTCCTTGAAGTACCAGAAGGCTTGAAATGGAAACATGATTACTATATACTTCATTCCTCTTTAACACAGCACTTGCTTAGTCCTTAAAGTGTGAATAATGTTCAAAGTGTTCCATCAGTGAACTGCCAACTGTTGATAAAGACAAAAACCCAAGCGGCTTGAAATTGTTCTCCATCCATGCCAAGTTACTGCTATCCTTCCATATATTCAACTAATGAATCCTTTAAAAATTTCTGAAAAGATGATGTATTAGTTTATATGTATGTGTATATACATACATACATACATACATACATACATACATACAAGAGAGACAGTCAGAAGCAGAGAGACAGAGCAAGGAGAGAGACAAAAAGAGATACAAATCAAATGTTATTTCCCCCACCAAATTTTAATAAATTTTCAAAAAGAATCACAAAGAATTATTGTTAACAATTCATGTTCAACAACATGGCTAAGTGGATAGACTACTGGACCTGGAGTCAGGAAAACCTGAGTTTGAATGTGACCACAAACACTAGCTGTGTGGCCCTGGGCAAGTCACACCACCTCTCTCAGTTTCACTTTTTAAAAAAACATTTATCTTTTTCATTACATTTTGAATTCCAAATTGTCTCCCTCTCTCCCTCCTAACCCAGCATTAGAGAAGACCAACATTTGATCTAGATCTATGTGTGGAACCATACAATACATACTTCTACATACCAGTTCTTTCTCTGGAGGTGGATAGCATTTTCCATCATAAGCCCTTTGTAGTTGATTTGAACATTCGTATTACTCAGAATAGCTTAGTCATGCAGAGTTACTCTTGGGACAGCTAGGTGGAGCAGTGAATAGAGCACTAACTCTGGAGTCAGGAAAACTTGAATTCAAATTTTGCCTCAGACACTTGATACTTACTAGCTGTGTGACCCTGGGCAAGTCACTTAACCCAAATTGCCCCACCAACAAAACAAACAAACAGAAAAAGAAAAAAAATCCAGTTACTCTTTTAAAGATATTGCTGTTTTTGCATACAATGTTCTTTTGGTTGTGCATCTCAATTCCTTCATCTGCAAAATAGGGATAATAATACTGCTTATCTCCCAGGGTTGTTTTGAGGATAAAAAGAGAAATATCTGTAAAGCACTATAAATAAATAACTGTTGTTGTTATGATGTTTGGAAGACCAGACTCATCTCCTATCTTCCTCTTCCATCAAATCATCTTTGCCTTCTGAGAACAGAAATATGATAAATTGGAAAGGATAATGAATTGGGAGTCAGGACATCGGATTTCAGGACCTGGTTTTGGCACTAATTATAGGTATGACCTTCGGCAAGTCACTTTGTCCCCTCTGAGACTCACTTTCTTCATTGTAAAATGAAGGGTGTGGATCCATCAAAGCCACTCAAAGGTCCTCTTTGGTTCTAAGATTTGATAGATAAACCTAATAGATTATAGACTATTTGAAGACAAAGACTCTGTTATTCATTTTTTGTATCCTCAAGCAGCAAGCCAGATAACAAGTATGAAGTGTGTAGTAAAATAAAATAAAATACATTTTTTAAAAGTGGAGGTTTTGAGTTTGAACTCCTGACATAATGGTGGGAAGGGCATAAGGAAGGTTAGGTATCAGAAGGAGAGATTAGCCATAAGTGAAGGTTTTCTGTCACCTAAGAGCAAGAAAGAATGGGTGATGGAACTGAAATTGTCTGAGGAAATGAGGAATGGTAATGATAGCATTTGACCTTATAGTCTTCTCGATGAATTAGGAAGTGAGTTTGTCTGCAATTGGGAATGAAACAAGAGAAGAAAAACGTTTGGAATAGAATTTGTGGGAAGTTATATCAAATTAAATTAAATTAAATTAAATTATATATCTATATCATTTATATCACCTTTAGGTGGAGTAAAAGTATCACTAAGTAGCAGCAAGGGTCCAGCTCACATTCACCAATTTAAGGCTCATAAGGCTCAGTCCTCCCTGGGCTTTCTTGATACCCCTCAGTGATGGGTCTCCTCCTATCTATATAATTGATCCTTCTCAGTATCCTTTGTTCAGTCATTATCCAGATCCCTCCAGAAAGCCTGCGAGGTACGTAATAACAATGAAAGAAGTCCTCCATCTGATAGATACTGGCTGAGTGACCCTGGAAAAGTCCTTTAACCTCTCAGTGTCCCTAAGTAACACTGTAGGAGTATGTTACAGATTTCTGCAACAATTAATGATATGCATTATTGGGTACTATGTACCCAGAACTGCTACATCCTAGAGTTACAAAGATAAAAGAGGGTTCAGACAACAAGGAATTTACATTGAACTAGAAGGATACACATACACACCAAAAAGAAAAGTAAAATATATACAACATAAATACAAAGTGATTTCAGCAGGGAGAGAGATACAAGTAACTGGGCCAATTAAGAAAAGTCTCTGGAAGGGGGTGGTACTTGAGCTGAGACTTGAGAGGAGTAAGGGGTTCCAAGAGGTAGAGGTGAGGGCAAAATACATTCCAGGCATGGGGAACAGTCTATGCCAAGTCACAGAGACAGAAGAAGGAATGTCATGTCTGGGAAACAGCACGTAAGCCAGGTTGGCTGGAACATCAAGGGCAGGAGGGAAAGTAATGTATAATCAACCTAGAAAATTAGGCTGGAGTTAGATTGCGAAGGGCCCTAAATGCCAAACAAGGGTATTTGAGCTGAGAGACAATAGGGAGCCCCTGGAGCCTCTCAAGGATGGGAATGACATACAAGGTCAGACCTATGTTTTAGGAATTTTGATTTGCAGTTCTGCTGAAGAAGAACTGGAGAGGGGAGAGACTGAGAGCAGGGAAAGCAATTAGGCTCTTGCAGTAGTCCAAGTGAAAGTGGAGGAGGGTTTGAATTGGAATGATCATGGAGGATGTTGGGAAGGGAACAGATGCTTTTGAGACATCTAGAGGGAGATGTCCAGAAGGCAATTGGTGATGTAGGACCAAAGTTCAAGAGGAAAAAAGAGTTGGATACATAGATTTGGGAGTCATCTTCATAGAAATGACGATTGAACACATAGGTACTGATGAAAAGGGAGAATATAAAGAGAGAAGATATAGGACATGACCTGTGAATAGGGAGTGGGAGATGAAGATGTTCCACTAAGGAGACAGAAGATCAGTCAGAAAGGAAGGAAGAGAACTGCATCAAAACAGGGTCGAGAACACTCAGGGAAGAGATTCTACAGAAAAGGGTGAAGGGGTCAATAGTGTCAGATTCTGCAAACAGGTCAAGAAGGACAGGGCCTGAGGAAAGGCAATTGGATTTAGCAATACAGATAACATTGGTGATCATGGAGAAAGCAATTTTAGTTGTTACAAGGACAGAAATCAGATGAAAAAGAATGAATACACAAATTTCATAACAGAGATACAGCATTAGTTTTAAGGGGTTTTATAGGCTACCCAGTCCAACTCCCTTATTTTTCAGATGAGAAAACTGAGGTCCAGGAAAGGTAAGTCACCTGCTCATGGTCACACTAGGAGGCAATGTCAGGAGTTTTGGAGATTTGAAGTAGGTCTTCCAACACCGGAGACAATATGATTTTGATTATAATGTTCTAACAATAATTCTGCTTAACTAGATCTGATTAGCCCTTTATATCTCCCATTACATGTTTTCTAAAAACAGTTAAACAATATATGAAAAAACACAGGTAAGAAATGCTTACAGAGAAGGATGATATTGTGTTAAAGGTAAAGTCAGAACCAGCTAGAGCAGCACTAGAACTTAGGATCAGTCAGGTCCAGACTCAAAAAGCTAATTATTTATTAATTCTAAGAGCTCAGTTTCCTTGACCTTAAACCAAAAGAGTTATATTAAGATTGTAAAACGATGGTTGTCTGTTTTATCCCCCAAGGGAAAGAAATTGTGAGAAGTGCAATGCTAAAGTCATGGACATTTCCCCCCTCAAACTGTCAGCAAGTTGCCAGTTCAAATGGAATAAAATTGTCCTATATCCATCTTCCCCATGAAAATTTCTCCATGGGAGTAATGAAAATTAATGATTTTCAAAGACCATCTTGGCCTTAATTTTTCACTGCCAGAGCCCTGCTTTAATAAGCCTGATTCTCTTCTGAGAACCAGGGAGCCCAATTGTGTTCTCCAAGCATGGAGGGGAGGATCAACCAGATGAAAAGTTAAGAAGTAGGTAAAATTTCTCTCTGTTGTTTTCCTACTTGCTTCTGTGCCCTCGCATACTCTTTCTTCCCAAGTACTCTAGCTCTGTCCTCTGACCAGCCACAGTATACCTGTCCAGTGTTTCATCTGGGCCCACTATCTTCAGACAGTGCTCTATCTCTGGTCCTATTCTATTTCTTCTCTTCTTTCCATCAAAATATATCTCATTCCTATAGATCAGGGATTCTTAGCCTTTTTGTGTCATGGACACCTCTGGGCAGTCTGATAGGAGGCCTTTGGACTCCCTCTCAGCATAAAGTTTCTAAACGCACAAAATAAAATATATAATAAAGATACAATTTTCCCCCACCCAAGTTCATGGACCTCCTGAAATCTATTCACCATCCCTTTAGAGGTATATGGATCCCAGGCTAAGAACCCTTGCTATAGAGAACTCAGATTAGTTAAAATTAACTGTCAAGGGTTTGGTTTGTTTTCATTTTTTTTAAGACCCAATAAATTGACTTATATCAAGGTTTTAATATGTGATTGAACTTAAAAGTTTAGACCTGAAAGGAATCTTAGAGATCACTCAAGTCTAACTCCTTTCATTTTAAAGATAAAGACACTTGAGACCAAGAGAGATGAAAAGATGCGACCATGTTACACAGGTAGCCAGTGACACACATGAGTGTAGAACCTAGTATTCCTAGTGATGATTGGATTTCAAGGTCAATCATTAGGAGCTCCATGTTTCTAATCAGCAAGTTTCCCATGGATACACCTATATTCCTGTAGGGAGTGCCTTTAGTTGCCTTCAGACATAGGACTATATTCTGAAATCTCATCAAGTTGTTTGGGGAACTACTCAAATTGATCAAGGACTCTTCTAATTGACCCTTTTACAGAGGTAAACTTATTGCACATTACTCCCCCTCCAGGAAGACTACAGTCCAGCCAAACTGGCCTTCTAATGGTTCCTTATAACAGACTTCCCATCATTCCTCCTTCTCTTAGAATCTCTAGTTTCCTTCAAGCTCAAACTTGTACATGAGACATTTCTTGATTCCTCTTTGCTGTGGGGACCTTCCTCTCAAAATCTCCTTGTATCTATTTTGTGTATCCCTCTACATATGCACAGTATGTATTATCTTCCTCGTTGGACTGTAAGCTTCTTAGATCAGGAACTGTTTTTGCTTTTGACTTTGTATCCTGGACATGTAGCACAGGGCCTCCTGCATACTGCATGGTTGCTTAATTAATATTTGTTGATTGATTGATATCAGTGACAGGCTAGTAGAAGAAATTTGAGGATTGCTTCCTGGAATATCTCAAGTTATACCTGCCCCACCCATCTAGAAGACTGGAAAAAGAAAGAGACTTCCACTAACCTTCTACACCTCTCCTCCCTCCCCCCAACCCCCAACACACACAATTCTGTCCTAGAATCATTTCTCAGTATGGCTTCTGCGCAGCAATGTAGTCCCCAAATCAGTGACTTACATTCCCCCTCTGGCTCACACACTTCAGATATTTGGCCAGAAGGCACAATCCCTTCCCAGGGACTGGCAGAATATTCAGTCACTGGCAGGGAGTCTTTGTTCGCTCTTAAAAGGGTGTGCTTAGAAGTGTTTTCTTATAATCAGAATAGCCTCAGCTAGAGCCCAGACACATTCCCTCAGAGGGCTGCAAAGGCCAGTATGTACATAAGTAGGACAGTCCTCATTTAGAACTATTCTGCTTATGTTCAAGGGAGTAAAGGATTCTCCTATCCACCTTGTGCCAACTCAGCAGTAATAATTTTATATTCCCTGATTCCCCTGCTTTAAAAGGGGACAGAATGGGCCCCAAGATTCTGTCAATGGCTAATAGCTAGACATTTTGATCCACACATCATAAATCCAAGAGGCAGTATAAATATAAAGGCCCACAGCTGTGGAAGGGAGATGAATTCTTAAACAAAACTAAAAGGGTAGAAGAATTACAAAAGATAAAATGGATAAATTTAGTTACACAAAATTAAAAAGTCTTTGTACAAAGTTAATGCATCTAGGACAAGAAAGTAAGTTACAGATCAGGAAAAAAATCATATCAATACGGGTTTTCTAGCCAAGATAAATAGACAATAAATATAAATATAGGAGACCACAAGTCATCAGCTGATAGATAATTGGTCAAAGGATATGAATAAAAATGTTCTCAAAAGAAGAATTGCAAACTATTAACAACTGCTTAACAACAATGAAAGAATCCTCCAAGAGAAAGAAAGAAAGAAAGAAAGAAAGAAAGAAAGAAAGAAAGAAAGAAAGAAAGAAAGAAAGAAAGAAAGAAAGAAAGAAAGAAAAGAAAGAAATCTCGAGTGCCTTTGAGTACAGAGCTGGATACTTAGTAGACACTTACATGAAAAACTTGTTGATTGGTTGATTGATCATTCTCAATGGCAAGTTAAAGGGTCAAGGAGAACTCCTAAGTAGAGGCAAGTCTTACCCTGTCAGAGTTAATTTTGTCCTGGGTCTAATACCTAGTTAAGGAGACAAATGAGTCCTGACACACTCTCTACCAGTCTATTACTCTTTCCACTACACTAAACTGCCTCTCATCTATGTATGTATGGTTTGAACTTTATACTTTCCACGAGCAGAAATACATTTATATACAATCCAGTCTTGATTTTAAAGGGGCTAATTATTCCAGTTGGCTGGTTATCTGGGAATCTTTTTGTCTCCTATTTCCCTTCTGCAGAACAAATGTTGACTTTGATCTTTCATTAGTGCAGCTTACTTACCAGAGGAAAGGAGGGGAGGGAGAAGTTCAGTTTAACTGCCTCTTAGCAACTCTGGTAAAAGTGAAAGTTTGATGACTGGGAGGCTTTGGGGTTGCCAGGATAGATCCAGTCCAAAGGACAGGTTTTAAGTGCTCATACAACACAGCCCCTTATTTAGAAATAGGGACTGGGATACTTCATTGGTACAGGGAACTTGCTAATAAGGAGGCTCCCTTGAACAATGTGGGCTAGAAACTAGAGAGTAATTAATAGTTTTAAAGGGTTATTTTGGACATTAGAAGGTTAAGTGACTTTCCCCTTTCCCCTTCCTCTTTAAATTACTCTTCATGAGATAAGAACTAGATCTGTGATTTCTTTGGTATAGGAAGCTCCCAATGAAGAAACTCTCTCTACTAATACAGGTTGGTACTTTCTCCACAACTTACAAAGTAGGCCATCTTTTGCCTCACTTCTTACCTAGCCTTTAAATACTGCAGGTACATCACCTCAGATAAACTGAGACCTGGGAAAGACTTTAGCTTAAAAAGGCCTTCAAGGTCTCCCACTGCTTCCGAGGCCATCACCGGTCATCTTGACCTATGTCCTGCTACTGGACTCTGATGACTCTGGAAGACAGAGTGAGACTGATGACTCTGCACAGCTCTGCCTCACTTCAATCCAATTCACTTGCAAGTCTAGACATCACCTTCCTGATTTCATTGGTCCTCTTCTAGAATGTTAGAGAGTTGTGACCAGAGTCACATAGCCAGTATGCATCAGAGACTTGGCCTAGGGACTTGATCCTAGATTTCCAGCTACTACATTCTGAGGCCAGCTCTCTATCCATTACACCATATTTAATCCGTTCCTCACTTAGAATAAAATCATAGAATGTTGTGGCTGGAAGTGACCTTAGAGCTCATTATATTGTCCAATTCCCTCATTCTGTGGATCCCAGAGAAGAGCCCAGTAACTTTTCTGGCTTGATATTGTTTTCATTTTTCCACCAGAGATAAGCCTCCTTTTTCTCAGTCTGGAGCCCAATTGTTTTTCTCCAGGTCTCTTCTCTTGAGGAGACTGGAGTGAGAAGGATATGAAGCTTATAGCTGACAGATCAGATCATTATTCCCAAATGCCAATCTTGAACTGCTATGCTCAAATACCAATCTGCAACCATTATTCAGGTTTATCATTCACAACTGCCAGCCCACAGTTGTCAGCACTTCTAAAACCAAAACTATGATTCTTACTTGAAAAAGAACCCTCTTCCCCCACCCTTGCCCAGGCTACATCATATTTGAATCACAGCCCTGTAGCCAGATTTCTTTAAAATCAGCTCAGCCTTTTACATAAATATTAAAAAACAAAGAGGGCACCAAGTCACAGAAGTATAAAGATGAAGGAGGAGGAGGAGGAGGAGGAGGAGAGGTAATAGATCAAGTCCTTTAAACTGGCTTACCACCTAGATGTTTTTGGAATTTGTGTTGCAACTGAGAGGTGATAAAGAGAGGCAGGAAGGAAAGCCAGGTGACTGGACCTCACAGGTATTCTGCACCTTGATAAAGGGACCTTAGATCCAGAATATCTTTAGCTTTTCAGGATCAGTAACTAGATTTTATCTGTTTGTACAGGTTAAGTATCACCTGGAGGTGATTCAAGCTAGCTAAACTCATGAGAAACCGATAACCAGCAGGCAAGTGTATTCATATACAATGGGATCAGTATCTGGCAGTTGGTTGCACATGTTATTTCTCTGGGCAGCTTCATCAGGGAGACTACATTACAGATTAGAAAGTGATTGGGAATTATAGCAAAAAGAGTTGCTTTCACCAATGGAATAGTTGCCGGAAGTTACAGGGAAGCAGTTATAGGTTCATTCTGAGGAAGAACTTTCTAATAATTACAGCTCTCAAGAACAGAGTTCATGAAGTAGTGAGTTTTTTAGTCACCAGAGGTAAAGCAGAAGGGGCATGATCACCTGTAGTAATGATGATTTGAATTAGTTCTTCACCTCAGAGAATCACAGCACCTTTTCACACATTCTCTCAATTTTCTTTTAACCCAGATTCCATGATCCAATGAATTAGATGTTCCTTCAGAATGCTTTCATACATTAACTAGAGGCAATCACCAAAACTGGAACACATTTTCTTTTAGATAGTGTTAGGGGGCCACATACTAATTTAAAAGTGTTATAGAATTTATAGTAGTATTTTGTCATTATGTATTTTTTCAAGCAATGGATAATGCTGGTCCAATTACTATTATTCATTCAAGGGGCATTTATTAAGTACTTACAGTGCTAGGCACTGACCTCAAAGCAGTCCTGACCTCAAGAGCTTACATTTTATTGGAATGGAAAGTAACATGTACAGAATAAATAGAAAACATTATTGCAAAATATATTTTGTGGAGAGAAACAAAAAAAAAGAAAGTGGAGAGAACACTAACATTAAGAAAAACCTCATTTAGAAGGTAGTGTTTGAGTTGAGACTTGAAGGAAAATAGGGATTCTGAGAGAAGTGAAGAGGAAGCATTGCTGTTATGGCTAACATGTCTATTCAAAGGCACAGAAATAGGAGATGGTATGTTTATATGGAGACTAGCAAATAGGCTGCTTTGGCTACAATGTAGATTGCATTATGGGGAATTACCGTGTAGTAAGGCTAAATCCCACTAGGGTGGGGAGCTCTCTAGGTGTTCTGCTCATGTATGACTTTGGACCAGAACAGCAAACACAGGGACAAAACTGTTGCTCATGGGAGAGAGGTAAAAGAGACAATCCCCTTCTCTTCATGCTGCCCCACCTAAGTTAGGAGGGCAAAAAGGTAATCATTTTTACGACCAATACTGTCTATGTATGCGGGTTAGACTAGATTGCAACTGAGGTCCCTTCCAACTTGCAAATCCAGTAATAAACTTTTTCTGAGTGGGAGCAGAGCCATCATCACTTTACTGGTGAGGGTGCATGCCTAGCTTTGGTCCCTCTAAAAGATTAAGATAAGAGCCCTGGCACCCTAGAAATTACTCTTGTCCCCTATGAAAGGTTATTCTTTCTCTCTGTTCTTCATGAATATGATTAGATGAGTTTACTTTAGGATGTATATAGGATGAATTATCAGAGTGGTTGCAAATTTGAGCAGAAGTGAGAAGGGTGTGCTTTACAGACAAGAGGGACAACCAGTACAAAGACATGGATCGTGAAAATGGAGGGCTGTGTAAGAGAAACAAATAAGAAGGCCAGTTTGACCGGACTGAAAGATGTGTGACAATCTAGTAAAGTTTGCTTTTCAGAATATGCTCATTCATGAAATGACTAAACTTTTTTTTTTTGAAACTACTATACCTGGCATTGATGATCTAAGAGGTGGGGAACCTTGATGCCTTGAGGCCAGCCCCTGGAAAACTTGCTCAAGGTCAGCCTATTGGCCTACCAGGGAACAATTATCATTACTTACTTTTCCTCTGTAATTTTCTTTGTCCTTGCATACTGGGAAATTCCTTATAAATCCTTACTCAGATGAAGAGAACTTTCAAATTTGGGGGATTTTTTTCCTAGTGTAGAGTCAATTCACAATTAATTTACCTTTGATTGATTTAATCAAGACCCTGACACATCCCCCACCCCAAACTCCCTATAACAGTTTTGTTAGGTTTGGTAGAAGAAAGACTCACCAGAACCAGTTTCAATTGAGGAGTACTTTGGACAGTGTTTTTTAAAAGCCCAATATCTCATATAAGGAATATTATTCTAGCATACACAGTACCTTATTTCAATTTTTACCTAGCGTCTTCCAATATTTCCAATCAGGAAATGCTTGCTAGATCTACAAACAACTATTACAGTAAACTATTCTAAGTATTCTAAGCCTGCTAAAACTTGTCATGGTTTTTTTAAGTCACTGTAACAGCAGTGCTGGGTCCTCATAGGTCATGGAGCCATTAGCTGTATTATATATTAGATTCATGTGACCTGATTATGGTTATTAAAGGGCTATAGTTTTTTTTTTCTTGGCCAATAAAATGAAAATTAACTTCAATTGATGTTTAGACTCTTGGGCCTTCTAGCCTTTTTTAATTTACATTGACACTGTCTCAGAACTTTCTTTTTTCTAATTGGTTCCATCCCAACTGGGTTACTATTTTGGTAGAGACATGTTGAAATATATAGGAGAAACAGAAGCAAAGTTGTATAAATAGGAGGAGAAGCCCCTCCACACCATCCTTCACTATAATGTGTTCTGCCAGACACTGCCTAAGGCCCAATTATTTTTTCCTTTTGGTCTGATCCTACTCTACTTCTTCTCTTCTTTCCATCAAAATATATCTCATTCCCATACATGAGGGATTCTTAACCTTTTTGTGTCATGGACACCTCTGGGCAGTCTGATAGGGGGCCTTTGGACTCCCTCTCAGCATAATGTTTCTAAATGAACAAAATAAAATATATAATAAAGATACAATTTTCCCCCACCCAAGTTCATGGACCTCCTGAAATCTATTCACCATCCCTTTAGAGGTATATGGATCCCAGGCTAAGAACCCTTGCTATAGAGAACTCAGATTAGTTAAAATTAACTGTCAAGGGTTTGGTTTGTTTTCATTTTTTTTAAGACCCAATAAACTGACTTATATCAAGGTTTTAATATGTGATTGAAGCTTAAAAGTTTAGACCTGAAAGGAATCTTAGAGATCACTCAAGTCTAACTCCTTTCATTTTAAATAAAGACACTTGAGACCAAGAGAGATGAAAAGATGTGATCATGTTACACAGGTAGCCAGTGACACACATGAGTGTAGAAACTAGTAGTACTAGTGATGATTGGATTTCAAGGTCAATCATTAGGAGCTCCATGATGGGTTATAACTTGCATTTTGTATGTTTATTTGGAAAATAATGTAATCACTATAATTTTAACTCTGTTACACAACAGATGAAACATGTATGAAGTTTTTAAAAATTTTCTTATATTCTTTTCTTTCCTTATGCTTTCACTACCCACTTATTTTTATTCAATGCCCTTCAATTGTACCAGAGGCTACCCCCCCCATCGTTCCAACACCCCCTAGGGGGCAGCATTTCCCACTTTGGTAACCTCTGGCTAGAAATTGGAAGGATGCTGGTACTTTTTTTTTTTTTTGGTGAGGCAATTGGGGTTAAGTGACTTGCCCAGAGTCACACAGCTAGTGAGTGTTATGTTTCTGAAGCTGGATTTGAACTCAGGTCCTCCTGACTCCAAGGCTGGTGCTCTGATGGTGGTACTTTAAATAGTAATGGAAAAATTTGGAAGAGTTTAGGGGGAAAGATAATGAGTTTTGTTCCAAACATACTAAATTTGAAATGGCTTTGGGGCATCCATTTCAAAAATCCAATAGGCAACTGATGATTTGGAACTAACACTCAAGGGAGAAACTGGGACTACATATATAGATCCATGAGTAGTCTTCATAGAGATGATAATTAAACCCTTGGGAACTGATGAGGTCACAATGAGAGAGAATGTAGAGAAAGAAGAAGGAAGCTCCAAACACAGCCTTGGGGAACACCCAGAGTTAGGAAGCAAGACCTGGGTAATGAGCCATCAAAGGAGATTCAGAAGGAGTGGTTAGACAGGTAGGAGAATCAGGAGAGAGTAGTATCATGAAATCCCAGAAAGGAGAAATGCAGCAAGATAGGTCAAGAAGGATGAGAACCTAGAAAGGGCCATGAGGCAACTGAAGAAATCATTAGTAGTTGGAGGAAGATGTTTCAGTTTAGTGATGAGGTCAAAAGCCAGATTGCAAAGGGTTAAAAGGCCCAGTGAAAGAAGAGGAACTGCAAGCGAGGCACTAAAGGTTTTTTTTCTATGAGTTTGAAATAGTAAAGGGAGGAGAGAGTATAGATAATTATAGGATAAATTAAGGAGACGGTAGGGGTCTAGCAAAGTTGTTTTTTTTTTTTAATTTTTGGTTTAATTAACAGCAATCTCTTTTCCCTCTACTTTATCCAGCTCCTTTTGGGGGAAAAAGATCCTTGTAAAAAACATGCATAGTCAATCAAAACAAATTCTTATTCTGCATCATGAGTCTATCACCTCTCTATCAGGAAGTAAGTAGCATGCTTCATCATCAGTTTTCTGAATTCACGATTGCTCATTGTATTGATCAGAGTTCTTATATCTTTTTAAGTTCTTTTCAGTGTTATACAAATTATTCTCATGGTTCTACACACTTTTCCTCCACATCAATTCATACAAATCTTCCCAAGTTTCTCAGAAAATATCTCTTTTGTTATTTCTTATGGACCCAAAACATTTCATTATATTCATATGCCTTAAGTTTTTAGCCATTCTTCAATTGGTGGGCACCCTTAGTTTTCAGTTCCTTGCCCTGGTGAATGAAGGTTTTTTAAAGATGAAGGGACACTTGTCTGTAGGTATTTCATAATGAATTACTAAATGGGAAGAAAAAGTTTATTTAAAAATTTTTAAAAATATTTTATTTCTTCCAATTACATGTAAAGATAATTTTTAACATTCATTTTAAAAAATTTTGATTTCCAAATTATCTCCCTCCCTCTCCTCCCTCCCTCCTTCCCCCTTCCTAAAATGGTAAGCAATTTGATGTAGGTTATATATGTGCAATCATGTAAAACATTTCCATATTACACATGTTGTGAGAGAACAGACCAAAAGGAAAAAAATACAAAAAAAATAAAGTGAAAATGGTATGCTTCAATCTGTTTTCAGACTATATCAATTCTTTCTCTGGATGTGGATGGCATCTTCCACTACGAGTCCTTTGGAATTGTCTTGGATCCCTGCATTGCTGAGAAGAGCTAGTTATTCAGAGTTGTTCATCTTACAATATTGCTGTTACTGTGTATAATGATCTCCCAGTTCTGCTTACTTTACTTTGCATCAGTTCATGTAAGTCTTTCCAGGTTTTTCTGAAATCCTTTTGCTTATCATTTCTTATAACATAACAGTATTTTATTACATTCATATATCAGAAGTTGGAGCTTAGAAAGTGGGGATAACTAAAGTTTTCATCTGCTGGAAAAGACAAGAAAGAATAGTATCAAGGGCACATTGAGGGGTTGGTCTTGGGTTTGACAAGGAGAAAAACCACCTCACTATCTATCAGAGATTGGAAGAAGAAGAATTGGAAATTATGTCCAGGGGTTTTGAGATTAAAAGAAGGGAAGAAGAGGGAGCTCACATTAAATGGCTTCAATTTTCTCAGTAAAGTAAGAGATCTTCAGCAGAGAGCTTGGGAAGAGGAAGGTGTGACATGACAAAAAAAAATTATCTAATGTTAGAGGTAGCTGGATGGTAAGATAGATAATATTGGACCTGGAGTAAAGAAAAGGTGAATCCAAAGTATGCCTCAGATACTAATTGTGGCATGTCACTTAACCTCTGTTTGCCTCAACTTTGTCATCTGTAAAATGGGAATAATATCAGTACCTACCTGTTGTGAGGATTAAAGGAGATAATGTATGTAAAGTGCTTTGCAAAAGCTTAAAGCACTCTGTAAATTCTAGTTATTACTGTGAGGTAGCTAAGTGGCACATACCTAACGTTGGAGTGTTGGATCTGGAGTGTCAAGACCAGAATTCAAATTCTGCCTTGTATACTTATTAGCTACATGCCGTTGGACGAATTCCTCACCTCTTTCAGCCCCAGTTTCTCATCCATAAAATAGGGATAATAATGGCACCTATTTCCAGGGATTATTGTGAAGCTTGTATGAAGTACTATGCTATACAAATGCTAGCTTTTGTTATCATCTACTAAATCATCAACACTTCCTTTCCAAGGTCCAATTAGGAAACTTCTTAATAGAGATTTGGGGTCAGGTCCAAAAATGGCTCCAGGGAAGTAGTGGTGGCAGAAAAGTACCAAAGACCCCAATACTATTTATTGCCAGGCAGCCTCATGACTTTGCAGATATATTCTATTGTAGACCAAAAGAGGCCACTGTGATTGCTAACATTTATTAAACACCTAAACCAAGGTCTAACTTTAACTTCCACATTCAATCTCCAGTAAGTAAATATCTTGGACTCATAAATTCACAGTGCCAGAACTGGAAGGGACCTCAGAGATTAATTAGTTCAATCTTCATTCTTTTTAACATGAAAATATCCTTTAAGAACATGAATCTTGTTGTGGTCACAATTTACTATCTTCCAAAGGCAGTGATATTCTTTTATACTTATTTGAAAAATCAGTTTTTAGTTCCTTGAGGAGAGAGACTGTCTCACTTTTGAACTTTTATCTCTAGTGCTTAGAAAGTTGCCTGACATAATACCATAGGCAATACTAAATAAATGTTCATGGCTCACTGATCTCACAGACTACTTAGAAGTCACATTTTACATCATAAACTTTAAAACTGTTTATGACATAGTCAAGCATTTGATTTTACTTTGTCCAAGACTGGTCTGTATTTTGTAGCATGTGTATAAACATAGCAACATTTGAAATAAAAGATAACATGGGGCAGTTTTCTATACAAACTTAGGCATACATTAGGCTCTTAATAAATGCTTGTTGATTGATTGAAAGGGAGTGTCAATTTGGCAGCTAAATGAATGATGGATTGGATTAGGGAAAGAATGGATGCAGAGAGACCAATTAGAAGACAACTGCTTCATCACCCTGGCCATATCCACTCCTGCTGCTGCTCTCCCCTCCAAATCTTACCTTCTAGAGACCATACCCGGAAGAAGCTAAGCAACTCAGCTCTGAACTCCTTAGGACTACATTCTTTCTCTGGCCATATACACGGCCCTTGACTTCAGGCTTTGCACTCTGCCACCCCCACACACTCATTTTCTCTCTCTTGCTTGGAGAATTGTAATCGAATCAACACCACCACTGCTTAAGAAAGGACCTATCAATTCTTTTCACTGGTTTGACTCACTATCTCTGTAAATTCCCAAACTAAAACAACCTTCCAGGCCACCTCTCATAATATGTAATGTCTCCTCCAATTAGCTCCTCTAGGATTTCCAACAGTAAAGAGTAAGTGCTAACATGGATGCATTCATAAATTAATAGTTACTTCTTTCTGTGATGCTGAAGACATCACCGACCATTTACTGCTCAGAGTAAAAACAAAATTGTCAAACCTTTGTAACTATTGTAAAATGCAGGCCACAAAAATAAAGAGAAAGCATCATTATAAAATGCGCTTTGAACTAAAATCTGTAATATTTCTCTGAAAAATATATTTGATCCAACATATAATTAAATTATCTTATGCTGGCTCAGGAGATAGTATCCATGGCATGATGATCAGTTTTGTTTAAAATGCATTTTTTTCTTAGTTCAAGGAACTAAATATGTAAGGAATTTAGTGTTTGATTCCTCTCTTTGCTACTTGAAACGTTGTACAACCTTTGAAAGGAATTTTCATTGGCTTCCATCTCCCTATCTGCACTTGTTCCAACAGTTGTTATATAGGCTTGGTATTAATTATTTGGAATAAATTTATCTCTCATAAAGAATAAAAATAAACATCCTATAAGGATAATACAGAAATCTTATCTAGAATTTTCAGCTACCATAAAAACTTTTCTGTTTATACGTTGTTTAAACTCTTCTGGGAAATCAAAAGGTATTTTAACAAGTGAGCCATCAGTTTGGCTTTCATCAAAGGTTCTGTAGAATTTATAAGGCATTTAGATGAAAGAAGCTACCAGAAAAAGGCAAGCATCATTTTGTTTTCATAATCCTCTACAATTTTCTTAGTATGGTCCCACTTTCAAAGTGCAAGATCAACACTCTAGTCTGATACAATAAGGCTTTTGTCTGCCAGCCCAGCTCAGTAATTTTCTATCTTACAGAGATAAAAGACAGCTGTGAAACCCCAGGGCCAGCTGTGTGTCCAGAGCATTTAGTATCTCCGCACAAAAACGGGCCTCTATCTATTCCTTTATTTGAGGCAAGCGTTCACCAAGCGCTAACTATCTCCACCACTCCCCTTCTAAACAGGCTCCTTCTTTCCCAACTCACTCTTTCCCTTTCTTTCTCTTCCTCACTTTTTCAAAATCAACCGAGTAAAGGGGATTTAAATTCCATCCCGGAAGTTGGGCTCTCGCGCGCCGCACGGTGGGATTCGTAGTTCCGGATCCCCCTTTCTAACTGCCTTTTCCGCCCGTTTTCCCGAGCCAAGGGAGACTACATTTCCCAGGAATCCCTCAAGAAACCCACCTCCGTGCGCAAGCGCTCTGCTGCCGCAGGATTTGAATCGGCGGCGTTGTTATTGACGCCATATTGGGGCTGGCGGCTGGTAGAGAGAAGTCTTATAGGGGGGCGGGGGGAAAAGGGAAGCGGTTAGACAAGCCTTTCCTTCAGCTGCCGCTGCCGTCGCCGACGTCGCTGCCGCCTCCTCTCAGCCATCCCCCCGGCATTTGTCCTAGCTCCACCGCACCCCAGACCGGCCCTAACCGGCGAAAGTCGCGTCCCGTCTTCAGACTTCGCGGGCCCCCAAGAGAGACGGACCGGTTGAGAGGAGGACACACTGAGCCGGGGCGGGGACCGGGGTCGGAGGCTCCCGGGAGAGCGGGAGCTGAGGAGGAAGGAAGGCAGGCAGGCAGGCAGGAAGGCCCCCGGCGCGAGGCCCCCCTCCCCCCGACGCCGCCGGCTCTCGTCACCCCAGTCCCCCTCCCCGCCCGCCCAGCGCCGGTCCGTGCGGCCACTGCTGCTCCCGCCGAGGCGGCGGCGGCGTAGTCCGCGTCCGCTGTCCCTCTCCGCCGCCCGGCCCTAGGGGGTCGCCGGCTCCCCTCCCCAGCTCTCCTGCGCCCCGCGCCCTCTCGGCCCCGGTCATGGCGTGCGGAGCCACTTTGAAAAGGACTCTGGATTTCGACCCGCTGCTGAGCCCGGCGTCCCCCAAGCGGCGGCGATGTGCGCCATTGTCGGCGCCCGCCTCGGCCGCCGCCTCCCCGTCGTCGTCGGCTGCCGCCACCGCCGCCTCCTTCTCGGCCACCGCCGCCTCGCCGCAGAAGTACCTCCGGATGGAGCCGTCCCCCTTCGGCGAGGTCTCCTCTCGCCTCACTACAGGTGGGTCCCCGGCCTCCGAGTTCGGGCGGTGGGCGGTGGGGGAGGACCCCCTCCCTCGCACTCTCGTCCTGTGCGGCAAACATTGGGCGCCTGCTGTGTGCTGAGCCAGGCTCCTGGACGGCGCGCAGGCCGTCAGCGAGCTTCCATTCCACTTAGAGGCCGGCTGGGGGAGGGAGTTCGAGCGAAGGAAGGCAGTGGCGGGGGTGGGGTGTCTTGCTCTCCTCCCCGCCATGTAGAAAGTCCCGTGTTTTATTTAGTAGAGGGTATTCAGGGTCGTGGGACGGGGAGGGGGGGGCTTGCTTGTTTTAATTAGGCATCCTGGAGACCGACACAATAGAAATGGCCGTTGGGGGGGGCAGTGCGCGGGGGTTTGAAGGGAAAGACGGGAGAGGGGCCGTGGGAGGAGTGGGAAGAGGGAGATAGGGTTTCTTAGGGCGGAGGGCCGGAATCGAGGTGAAGAACGGTAGAAACAGCTTCTGGAAACGACTCCCCCATGGTCCTCTTACCCCCCAAACTGGGGGAGCAAGAGAACCCTTTGGAGCGCCCACCCCCACCCCGGTCGCTATCTTGCAGCTATTGACTGTGGGATTGACCGGCCGAAGTCCAGGAGGCAGCAGTTCTTGCTCGCTCAGAGCTGGGGTGGGGGTGAGGGCCGGGGGTAGATGACCCTGGGGAGCGTGTGGGCCTGGCATCAATCACCCAGCGAAACGCCGATTCAGCGGAGTCTATGTCTGTTTCATATATGGCAGGTTCAGCAACAAAGACAATGCTCTTTTAGGGCACTGAAAAGTAAACCACATGTTAAGACCCTGAGTCACCCCAAAGTTTTCCTGGGGAATGTATTTGTTTGTAAAATATTAGCTTAAGTTGGGTAATTAATTGCTTGGATGAGGAAAAGCCTTATCTAGCCAAAAGGTGTTGGGGAATGCACCCAGAGTGTTGAGTAAGAAAGGAATCAACCCCAAGCGCCTCAGGATATTTTCGTGTTTGGTTTCGAAACTACTGAAAGTGACGGAGGGTGGGGGGTGGGGTGGAATGTTTTTTTGGCTGCTTTGTGTGTGCCCCATTGCTATGCCCCCTTCTTGTGTGTACTTTAAAAAGCTCTAGTTCCCTTGGCACACACTATCACAGAATAGGCTTTTGTGGGACTGAGGTGTAAAATCGACTTCCTTTCTTTGTATGTAGCTTGCTAGCAAAGGTTTTGTGTATTGGCTTTTGATAAAGCATTTGCCACTAATGACTGGCTTGGTGACTGAGAGAGATGGTCACAGATCCTTTTTTATAGAATGGGTGAACTAAATGTCCAATTATTGCCAATTTAGAAAACCTTTGGGGAGGCCTAGTGTTCTAAATGTGGCATCTTCCATTCTTAGTTGGCTGCCCTAATTCTTCCCTTTTTAATTTTGCTAGTTTTAAGATTAAAATTGCATTTAAGATATTTTAAGGATAGCCTTAAATTCAATAGAGGGTCCAAAATACCACCCGCCCCCCAGCCCTCAGCATTTTTGCTTTCCAATATTTGAAATTAATTCATGCACAAGTAGTTTTTGGCTGTAGTGTTAGTGGATTTTGTTTCAACAATGCAGAATATTTTACCTGAATTATAATTGCTTTCTGTGGAAAAATAGTGATCCTGGATTTATGGCTGTAACTTTTACTAAAAAGATGTCACCCAGATACTTTAGTCTTTTGTAGCAAGGAACATGCTTGCAGTTTGGGTTTTTTGTATTTTTTAATGCCTTTTACAGTTTAACATTTTTAATGAGTGTAAATTGAAAACTGACTGGAAGAGTGTACATAATGAATGCAAGAACATTTGAAAAAGAATTCAATAAATTCCAGTGTCAAAGGGAAAACATTTGGAAGTTAAATATGTAGTCATTTCTGTCTCTAAAGTCTAAATTGATAATGGTAAATTATATTAAGCATGTGGTCAGTTGACTTACTGGATTTATGACTTTCTTAGAACTTAATTCAATATTATTTCATAATGGAGAGAATGCCAGTTTTAAAACTTAGTAGGTGTTAGAATCTGTACACAAAATCAGATTTAGTTAGATGGATCGAACTTAACTCTTTTCACATACTTGATATTTTTGAAATAGTTCTTGTTGACATATACATGGGAGAGTTTGGTCAAAATTACCCTTATATTTTTAAATTTGAACTAAGCATCCTAACTGCTTTTTTTTCTTGTTAAAGAGATTAGTTAACTAGATCCCACATTATACCAGGTATCTGAAATACTTGTCTTAAAGTGAAATGGGTTGAGATGTTTTCGTAATAGTTTTATAAATTATACTTAAGTTAATTTTAGATACATAATTAGCAAGATTCTGTGTATCACCATGGTTTTGAACAGCTTCCTACTATAATTTAAGGTTGTGCACATTCAGCCATATTTATTAGGTGTGTACTTACATAGCTTTTGTAATACTGTCATAATGAGAGCATCAGCATTACACACCATCTATTGAAAAACTGACCCCTTTAAAATTTAATAACAAAAACAAGGTATTAGATACCTACAAAACAATGTTTCCTTTTCTTTAGAGCATAGTGCTTAAACTAAAATATTTGGAGTGTAAGTATTCCTTAAAAGAAGTGAGATTTTAGGTTGAGAAGTCTGCCAGTTAGTAGGCATTTATTTAAAATGCCTACTGTGTACCAGGTACTGTCCTAAGTGCAAAAGATAATCTTGCTGTCAAGAAGCTTACAATCTAACATGGGGGAGACAATGTGCAAACAATCATGTATAAGAAGCAGTAGTTCACTAAAGGAAGGCAAAACATTACAGGAACCTACAGTCATGACAGATTGGGACTTGGTTCTTTTCTTACTACTTTGACATTGGAAGAGACTAGAATACATTTTAGAGTTGTCATCTTATAACAACTTGAATAATTAAGTAGAATACAAAAATCAATTTTTAGTTCTGTATCCATTTTTCCATATTTCTCTGCATTCAGTTATCTTTTCCTTGTTATGGGAACTATAGTGTGCTATGTTATCCTTGTATTTTACACACAAGAAAATTATTAAAGAATCCTAGAGTAATTCCTACTAGTTGTGTAATTTTAACAGACTCTTGAGATAAAAGGGACTTAAGTAGTCATGTGTTAAAGCTTGTCCACCTGGAGGTATCTCGGGAAGTAATTCATTCTAGTCTTAGTAACTTATTCTGTTGCCAAGAGTTGCCAGCAGCTTCTTGATTGCTCTCACAGTGTAGGGTTTGTTTTTTCCTCTTAGGGTTTACTATGGTGATTCTCAATCTTGGTTTTGTAACATACTGGGATACTATAATAGAGTGTTAGAATTTGGCACATGAGTATTTTAATAACCTTCCAGTTAGCTTAGGAGTTGTCATTAAAATTTTAAAGAACAGAAACAGTTTAAAAATATTCTTTTAAAAACTAACTTTAAGGTTTGCAAAACTCTTCATATTCTCATTTGATCTTCACAGATGAAACTGAGAAGGGCTTAGTGACATGCGAGGTCATACAGTATCTTGCAACACTTTTAGAACAAAAAATACTGTGTGATAAGTAAAAGGGGCAGCTAGGTGGCATAGTGGAGTGCCAGGCCTCTAGTCAGGATGACTTATCTTCCTGAGTTCAAATATGACCTCAGGCACTTACTAGCTGTGTAATCCTGGGCAAATGACTTAACCCTGTTTGCTTTAGTTCCTCATCTGTCAAATGAGTTGGAGAAGGAAATGGCAAACCACTCCAGTATCTCCAAGAAAACCCCAAATGGGATCACAAAGAGACATGACTGAACAGCAACAATAAGTAAAAAGAAAAAGTGAGATAAGTGATTACAAGTACATCACTGTGGATGCCAGTCTGTTTTGGGAATGCATTAAAATACTTATTTTCGTAATAATTTTACTAGAGTCATAAAATCATTGAGGAGTTGTGGAACTCTGGAACTAGAAAGGACCTTGAAGATTGACTCACTTCAGCCTCCTCATTTTACAGATAAAGAAATTAAAGGTTCATAGTTATTGGCAAAACTAGGACTAGAATTCAGGACCGTGGGGAGGAAGAGAAGAGTACTACTGTACTTAGAATGAGAAGACCTGAGTTAAGTCTGATCCTTGCAGCCTACTATTACTGTTACCTCTGTAACTCTGGTCATGAAAAGATCATCTCGGGTCTCAGTTTTTTATCTGTAAAAGGAAGGGGTTGGGCTCGCCATTAGATCTCCTAGGTTCCTTCTAGGTTTAGTAATGTTATGAGTCTGGTTGTGAATATAACATTTTTAATCATTGAGCACTCATTTTGAATTCAAACCTTCATGTGTAGATGTTGGAAGAGATAACAAAGTTTAGATAAGAATTCCTACCCGTGGTAGGTGAATGAATATGAGAGATAATCATAATGTACAATATTACATGAAAGTATTTCTTGCGAAACAGTGTTGTGTGAGGTCTGATGGAGAAAGTCTTATTAATAAGACTTAAGACGCATTATTGTTACTGTTCCAATTTTAAGTGTTAGATGCCATAGGAGTTCAACAAATAGATTGGTTGATCTTAAAATTCTTTTATAAAAACTTCATTGTATGAGATGGAAATTTGCCATTAATTGGAAATTACACCTTTTGGATAGGGTTTAACAGGAATTTATAGATTGTATATCAGACATCGATGCATGCCTTCAAATTGAAACACCAGCTGGCTTAAATGAAGTATAAATGGTTCTAGGCAAACAAATGAGACATATTGGAGGAAGAAGGAATCCCACATCAAATGTAATTTATATTGAACAGAAATGTTTTAGTATTTTATGTTTATTTAGGCAGCTGTAAAATCACTTCTGGTTTCTTAGTGCATGTGGCAACTAAACTGTATGTTTAATAATCTTCTCAATGCTTTGGATTTTGTACCTCCTATTTTTGTTTTTCATTTCTTTGCATGATGAAGTGTACTCCATTGTGAAACTTTGTGCTTAGGTATTGAACAGTGGATAAGCAACAAAATCCTGAGTAAGGATGAAACATGACTAAATCAGCAGGTCAGTAACCTTTTAGATTTGTGGATTATCAATGGGTTAAAGCTACCTTTTAGTACTTGCCCTGTTGTTAAGAACTAGATTAAAGCATGGTTGAGATTTTTTAAAAGGGTTAGAAGTATAAATACATGTGTCACTAATAACTTAGTCATTTGCCATGTGTGCCTGCTCATGCAGGTTTCTGTGCTTTTCTCTGGTGGTTTTATAAGTAGGGGAAGCCTCTTTTTCCTTCAGCTCAAAATTATAGGGATGAGGGAAAGGGGGGGTTACATGAGTTAGTTGGTATGGTGGCATTGAAATTTGAACCCTAAGGTAAAAAAAAGTCTGCCTTACCTACTAATCCAGTTGTACCTTTTATGTGTGTATTAGAGGGGCACAGGAAGTATATGTACAAGATAATTGACTTTGCAATTGATTTAGAATGCATTTTTATATTTGGTAATATTTTAAGCAGACTCCTTTGAACACCCATTTGTATGAGGCTTTAAAATAATGAAACTAATTTGAGAAGACAACTACGGAGCACTTGTATTGTGGGGCATTTTTAGGGAAGGCAGTAGAAGAAGCCCAAGACATTCATGGGACTGTGGAGACTTCTATAAATTCTAGTTCGCTCATCTGAATAATAGAAATAATAACTTCTTACCTGGCTTTGCTAGGAAAGAGCTTTGTGAATGTTGCAAATTGCTGAAGAGTTGTTTGTTGTTGCCAGTAATCAAATTGCCTGCAGTCTAAAAGTCTGAGTAAACTGAAGTAAACCAGATGCTGAATCATAAGAGAGGAAGTGTACAGTACAATAGAAAGCATTGGATTTGGAATCATAGTTCCTAGATTCAGATTCTGGTTAAATCACTTAACCATGTCACCTTGGGCAAGTCACTAAGCTTTGCTTCACTTTCAACAAAGTTTTTTATTGGTATCTTGTTTTAATATTAATCTCCAAATATATCCTTCCTTTGTCTATTCAGAAGCAAGCCATCTCTCAACAAAGAAAAAAAGGGGGAGAAGTGGGAGCAGTTGAGCAAAATTAACCAACACATCAGCTAAGTCTGAGTCTTAAGTATTTGCAAAATACCACACCTGTAGTTCATCACCTTTGCCAAAAAGGAAGGGGAAGTGGTCTTTTTTTTTCTTTACCATTTCTTAGGGGCCGAACTTGGCCGTATACAGTGTTGGGTTTTGTTAAAAGTAACTGAGAGGTGTGTTTACATGTAATATGGCATTTCCTAAGCTTGACCTCATGGAGGTACTAGATAAAAGACTGTTGTATCTAACTTGTTAACTGAGCTTCTCAGTTTTACTAGTTGGCCTTAAAGGTGGTTGTAACTATAAATTGCTTTTAAACTTTGGTGTAGACCAGAGGCATCAAACACAGTCCTTAACACTCCTGAGTTCCAAATTGGGAAGTAATTAACAAAATAAATAAAAATAAAATAGAATATACATAATGTTAATGTGATTTTCTAAGTCAATATGCAACCCTGAAAGATGGTTTAGTTTATATATGGTTTAGTGATCCCAGTTTCTATGAGTTTGATGCCACTGGTGTAGCCAACCTCTTCTCCATCTTCATTACAGCAACGTGTATGTAGGGTTTAAGTGTAATTGGTTGCAAGAGCCATTCTACCTTCAGATAAGTACAGTAACCTTTCTGGAAGATGAAGATAAATGTGGATAGACATTTGCAACTCTGGAAACCAAATTGATGTTTGCTTCACTTAGCTTCAAATTTCAGAAGCTTGATATATCCCTTTTGTAGTCCCAGTAGAATGGAAGCTCATGGAAAGCAGCATCTGTATGGATTATTTTCAGCACCTAGCACTTTACGTGGCCTTTAGTGAGTGCTTGAGAAATGCTTGTTGAGCTTGTTAAGCCAAACATTTCTTTAACAGAAAGGAAGAAGAAATATATCTTTTGAAATGAGTTTTATGTCTATTTTTAAAAAATTAATGTCCCGAGCAGCTGGGTGGCGCAGTGGATAGAGCTCTGGCCTTGGAGTCAGGAGGACCTGAGTTCAAATCCATCTCAGACACATGACACTTACTAGCTGTGTGACCCTGGGCAAGTCACTTAACCTTTTTTGCCTCACCCCCCCAACAACAAAAAAAAATTAATGTCCTTATGTGAAAATTACCAGGTGAGAGTTTTTCTGAAATTTCCAAAGGAATTGAAGGATTCCAGAGCAAGAAAGACTATCAGTAATTTAGCGCCGGGATTTTTCATCCACAAGTAACTGCTAGTCTCAAACTTTCAGTTCTTGGTGAGACTGTGTTACAACTTGCTAGATGGAAGAAAGCTAGAAATATATATCTGTTCTTTTAATGGAAATAAAAAGACAAGAAAACTTTAAAATGTCATTTTTCTGGTCCTTAGACTTTTATTTCTTGGTGTGGGCTCTTTGTGTACAAATGGTAATTTAATGCCTAGAGCCCTTGAAGAGTGTGTGTGTGTGTGTGTGTGTGTATTTATATAGTTTATATGTATGTGTGTGTGTATAGATACATATATATATGTATGATATGTATTATTAACAAATTTTTAGAGCTCAGTAGGTATCTTAGCTGTCTTATTGGTTTTAAGGTGCACCCTCCCCCTTTTTTTCCTTTTGTTTTTTTGCTAGGCAGTGGGGTTAAGTGACTTGCCCAGGGTCACATAGCTAGTAAGTGTTATGTGTCTGAGACCAGATTTGAACTTAGGTCCTTCTGACTCCAGGGCTGGTGATCTATCCACTGCACCACCTAGCTGTTCCTCCTTTTTTTTTTTTTTTTTTGAACAACAGTTGAAGAAATTAAGGTCTAGAGAAGGTGGGGACGGGGATCCTTTTGTCCTAATTGTTTGAACTTGGATCAGTGTAACTCCAAGGTGGTGCTCTGCCTGTATCTGTATCTTGACTCTGGCTCTGGCCGGGTCTGCCTGTGTGTCTCTCTGTGTCTGTGACTGTCTCTGTCTCTCCATCTTTCTCTCCTTTACATCTTACTGTTGTGTAGTAACTGCCCATGGTCACAAAAAATTATAATAATAATTAAAAAACAATAGAACACTACAATATTTATCATCATTTGATAAGTAGATGTGGTGGTCCCATATTTACCTTTGTGCCTTTGTACTGAATGATGTGGGTACGTGTTCCCAAAGTTTGTGAATATTTATAATATTCTATTTCTCATTATATATTAGTTTAAGTTTTAAGAAAGGTTTACAGTAAAATGGTATATTCACATGAAGACTGGCTTCGTTTTAATTAATTATGATAGTCAACATTTTTATATTAGTCTTCTTGTGTACTTTCTTATTAACTCTTATTATAGGATGTTAGCCGTGTGTGTGTGTGTGTGTGTGTGTGTGTGTGTTTAAAAGACACTAGACAAAGGATTGGGATTGCTTCCAAAGGACTGATGATGAAATAGATTTTCCCCAGAGAGATGGTAGTATGATCTATGGGTACAGAATGTTTGCTCGTGCTATGAGATGTGGTCATTGTGGTTGCTTTTGCTTAACTTTTTTTTCTTTGTAACAAGGAAAAAGGATTCTATAGGGGTTGAGGTTGCATTATTGGCAAAAGATTGATGTATAAAAATAAACAAAATCTCCTTAAAAGAATGAGAAAGTAGCTTTTACTTAGACTCATACCCTAGTGAAATTAAGTGGTACATCTGGTATGTGAACTTTGAGGTTTAACTGATTTGGAAGCTTGTTGATTTGTTATTTAATTTTAATAACTCTTAAAATTACTAAAAGCTCAAACTCTTACTCTAGAAAGTTATTGTTAACTATTATTTTGTTTGTAGCTAAGCAAGATTGAGTTGCAGGTTCTTGAAGAAATCATTCTTGAAATATTTTCCTAGCTTTGACAAATTAAATTGCCAGTTTTATATTAATTCTTAGTGGACATTTGTCCGTCTCATATGGTTGGCACTTTTGTTGGCAGTCCTTAGCAATGAATATTGGAATAGATATGCTGGCTGAATAATTCTTAAAAGAGGAAAAGTGATTCCAGATCATGGTTGGGGTTTATTGACCAGTTAGATGTGAGGAACCTATTTATTTTAGGTTAATCCTTAGTTTTAAGATTTTATATCATCTTTTTTTTTTAAGGTTAATAACCTCACTTGCCAACCTCAGCCCCTCGCCTTTACCTTTTATATCATTTCCCAACTCTTGTTACTATTTCCATAATAACATCTAAACTTCCTCTTCTTTCCACTCACAGTTAGCAACTCTAGTTGAGGGCTTTTTCATTCTTGCTTGCACTGTTGCATTAGTATCCTAATTCATCTCCCTGCCTCAAACCTCTTCCAGTCTATTCTTCATATACCTGCCTGTGTTTGACCAAAATGACTCCCCCCCGCCCCAAGTCCCTTTGTTCAGTTGTTTCAGTCATGTTAACTCTTCTTGACCCCATTTGGGTTTTTGTTTTTGTTTTTGTTTTTTTTTGCCAAAGATACTAGAGTGGTTTGCCATTTCCTTTTCCATCTCATTTGACTGATGAGGAAATTGAGGCAAACAGGGTTAAGTGACTTGCCCAGGGTCACACAGCTAATAAATGTCTGAGGCCAGATTTGTACTCAGAAAATGTCTTCCTGACCAGACCTGTCACTATCTACTTTGTCACCTAGATGTCCCAACTAAATCTCTAGTGATTTCATATTTCTGGGATCTAATATAAACTCCTGTTTGGTATATAAATTCTTCATGTCACCCTTGTTAACCTTGAGTGTCCCCCAGAGTCTCAGTCCTGGGTCATCTTCTCCCTTTATTCTTGATTCACCTATCACCTCTCAACGGGAAGTTATCATATCTGTTTGTGCAGCCCTAACCCCTCTTCTGACTTTCAGTCTTGAATCTCTTAACATCCTATTTATTGGACACACCTTGAACTAGATGTCTCGTAGCGTCTTAAATTTAGCATGTCTAAAACCGAACTCATTCTTTTGCTTGAAACCTTCCCTTCTTTCCCATTAACTGTCAAGGGTACCACATCAACTTCCCAGTCTTCTGGGCTCAAAATTGGGTGTTATCCTTGACTCCTCAGTCTAACCCCCTCTTCCCATATCTAATCAGTTGTCAAGTCCTATCATTTCTACCATTGTAACATCTCTTGTATATATCCCCTTCTTTCCTCTGGAACTGCCACTACCCTGTTACAGGCCCTCATTGCCTGGATTATTGCTACAGTCTTCTGGTTGTTCTTTCTGCCTCATCTCTCCCCTCGCCAGTCCACCTTCCAGTCAGTCAAATTGAGCTTTATAAAGCTCAGGTCTGACCATGCCCCTCCTCCATACTCAAAATTCTGTTGGCTGCTTTCCTTATCACCTCCTTTTAAAAACCTCCATAATGAGAACTCTTCCTACCTTTCCAGTCTAACTACACCTTACACCCTGTCCACTTGTCCCCAATACTCTGTGATCCAGTGATACAGGCAGCCTTGCTGTCATCTCTCAAATGTGGATATTTTTACTGATTGCACCCAAGCTTAGAATTCTTTTCTTCCTCATCTCTGTTGCTTGGCTTCCTTTAATCTCAGCTAAAGTCACTTTCTACAAGAAACCTTTCCCAGGCCTTTTTTTTTTTTTGGCTAGGCAGTGGGGTTAAGTGACTTGCCCAGGGTCACACAGCTAGTGTTATATGTCTGAGGCTGGATTTGAACTCAGGTCCTCCTGAATCCAGGGCCAGTGCTCTATCCACTGCGCCACCTAGCTGCCCCTCCAGGGCTTTTTAATCTTAGTGCCTTCCCTTCTGAGATTATTTCCAATTTTTCTTGTATATATCTTGTTTGTACATAGTTTCTTTCCCATTGTCACCTCCATTGATTAGACTACCAGCTTTTGGACATCCGAGATTATTTTTTGCCTTTCTTTGTAAGCTCAGCACTTAGCATAATCTCTAAATGCTTCTTGACTTGACCTGGCAAGATGTGCCCATTTCTGTGTTTGTAGTCTTTTTTCTACATTACTCTCCTCTGCTCTCACCCATATGTTCCAGCCATACTGCCCTTCTTGTTGCTCACAGGATGCTCTGTCTCCTAGCTCTGTGACTTTGTACTAGTTGTCCCTCAAGCTCTTCTGCCTCCTTTGCTTCTTCCAAGACTCAGCCCCACCCCACCTTGACATCCATGTAAATGTTGTCAAGCTCCTTGTTGTCAAGTCAGGCAACCAGCCTCTTACATAGAGCTTATCTTAAATGCTTGTTGAATGATTTAAAAGTTAATTTTTTTCTTTAAAAAAATCCCCATATTTTTTTATTCAGACATTTTTCTTTATAGCTGTCATTTCAACCTTTCCTGTTCCTGCCTGAATTCTCCCTTGTGACAAAAACAATTAAGCAACAGTATGGTGATGACTTGTCTGACTCTAAAATTTTCTGATTAGTCCTTACTTCTCTGCATCAGTAAAGTATGCTCCCTTACCTAAAGGATTTTTTTTAGTTTATCAGTTACTCATCAACTTCATCTTTTTATTGACAGTGTTATCATTATGTATATTGTGGGGTTTTTGGTTATACTTATTTACATTCTACATCAGTTTTACAAATCTCAAGTTTCTTTCATTTCATCAGTCATTTTTTATTGCACAATAATTTTTTATTGTATGTACCAAATAGTTTTTTTAAGCCATTCCCTAATCAGTAGATTTAGTGAATTTACTTTTTCAGTTCTTTGCTATCACAAAGAATATTTTGATTTATGGTAGACATTTGCTTCTGTGTTTTTCATGTTTAATTCTTTAAAAATAATGTTTCTAAAAACAAGTTGGAAGTAATAATTAAAGGAGCTTGATTTTTAAAGGACTGTCAGCATGACAGTCATTCTTCAATAAAGTCTTGTTATATAATTGACATTAGTTATTGAGGAAAATTTTTATTTTATCCTCTAAAAGCTTCAATGGAATTGACTCGCCGGTGATTTTTTCCAAAATCTTAAAGGTTTGCTTTCATTAAAAAAAAATTGCTAAAAATAACAAGAAGTGTTCATCTTAGGCACTTAATAATTGTTAAATGACTATACTAATACCTTACCGATCTAGAAACTGCTGCCACGCTCCTCTTGCTAGAATAAATATTAAATGTTATAACTTCTGAGTAGCAGAATAGGTATTACATTGTTTTCATGTTGTTGTGTTTACCATTCACAGTACCAGCCAGTGGGTGAAAGAATGGGAGGGATGATTTGGAAAAAGTAGCTGACCTTTCATGAGAGGGTATAACAATTTGATATACCTGTGATAATTAACTACTGTCTTAGGATTTCATTTCCTAGGAGAGTCCTTGAAAAGACTGAAAGAATCCTAATGTGAAGTAGTAGTGTTTTTTTTTTTATTGTAAGTTTAGAGGGGAAAAAAGTCTTCATATGTAAAAAAATATTACTGGTGGACACACACACACATTTTCTTAATGATTTGCCCTTGGATTGTTCTCTAACCATCATGCCAGTGCTTTTTTCATGAATGTGTGTGGATGTTTATTAGAAGAAATGTTTTATGTCTCCTGTTTTCTGAAGTATAAGTATATAAGATGTCACTTATTAGAGCCTACAGTAGGGTTGAACTTAAAATAACATTCATTACAGAGTTGTGTTCAGTTTGGGATGTTGCTTTCTGATTCTGTTGATTCTGATTTTGGTTTTCCAGGATATAAGATATTAATATAGGAAAATTAGTTATGGTGATTGACAGCATGCTAATTTACAAAATTATATTTTTTAAAGGTTACAAATTGAAAATTTTAAAAGCATAATATTTAGCATCTTTCTTCTACAGATTACTCTAAAGGATTGTCAGTAAACCTTTTCAGATGGTCAAGAAATCATAGGTATAAAAGAGCAACAACAATAATACATAATAGCTAATATTTATATTGTATTTACTGTGTGCTAGACACTGTGCTAAGCACTTTTACAAATATCATTTAATTCTTACAACAATATTAAAGGACTAGATTTCTTAACGTTCTGGCTTAGGTTATTAGTGTGGATGATGCAGGATAGGCTGAATTTATATAAGGCTTTAGAATTTTTTAAACTCTTCAGCCCTGAGAAAAGAAATAGGTACTGATGGTATCTCCTACTGCATGTTTTCAGAAAGTGGTAAGTGGCAGGGTGTTGCTCTGTTGCTTTCTGAAATGAGGAACATTTTTTTCCAAGTTTGAGAGTCACTTTTGTAGCAAAAATATATCAGTAGACTTCCTCATTCAAATATTTTTGATGTTCCCTGTACTGATATCAAATACAAATTTTCATATTTCTTAAGTGCTAGATGTTTGGGATCATAGGATTTAGAGTTGTAGTTCATGTGGGACTGTGCATATAGGGCTTTCCTTAGAAAACTAGCTTTTAAAACAGAATAGAACTTGTCAAGTAAGTTATTAGCTATCTTTTCCTCATGGGAAACAAACTGTAGCAGCCTCATTTTTCCTTTAGGAGTAGTGAGGCTAGGAACTCTGTATGATTACATAGACAGAACTGGATGAGACCAAAATAGTCCTCTTCATTTTATATTTAAAAGAAAGGTATAATATATTTTATATTTTTTTCTTTGAGGAATTGGCATATGTATTCTTCCATTCCTAAAAAGAAGGTTGCCAACCTGCACTGGTAGGGAGAGTTTTATCATCTAGCAGTTCCTTGTACCAAAAAAGCGACAGGTTCAGTCTCTATTCCTTGTTAGAATGTGAAGGATGAAGCAGGTAAAGTTTATGCTGAACGAGAGGTAAATTTTTTGTGGAAGAATGAATGCACCACCTTCTTTGTGGGGTAATTAGGAGACCTTTTAAGATAATAAAATAAGAACTTAAGTTGCAAAGGAATGATCTAAACAAAAATAAGTTGGATAAAAGAGACTAGTAATAGTAAAAACAACCCAAAAAAACTCTGTTGAAAGGTTATTTTGGGGAAAAAAAACCCAAAACACCTGCATAAAATACATTTCCCTGGGAAATGTTAAGATTGAGTCGGCGATTGTCTCAGTTCCCTCCCCTACGCCCTAGAAGTGGGTAGTATGAAATTGTGGCATACCTTAATGTATTTGGATAAGTTCTTTGATGAGAAGGCAAACCCTAACTTTAATTTTCATCCTTATTTTGAATCAAAGTGATACTTTTAAAAAATTGATTTCCTTTTGTTTATACTATATTCATTCCCCTCAGTTTCTCTCTCTCTCTCTCTCTCTCTCTCTCTCTCTCTCTCTCTCTCTCTCTCTCTCTCTCTCTCTTTCTCTCTCTCTCTCTCCCTCTCTCTCTCTCTCTCTCCCTCTTTCTGTGTCACATACACACACACCAGTTGAACCCTTTGTAAAGAATAGCATTTAAAAAAAGCCATCTAAGCATTCCATATCAGTCTCCACTTTTCTTTATTGAGAAGGAAATTGATGTCTTTTCGTTATCAGTATTCCAGGATGGAATTGTTCATTATACCTCAGAGTTTTACTGCCACTTTTTAGTGTTAGTTTACATTATTGTAGTTATTGTGTACATACTCTTACCTCTTCACTTGGCATCACTTGATACCAGTCTTTCCATGTTTTTCCCGAATTCCTTTACATTTCTTAACATTCTTGCCACAATTTATTCGAAGAGAAATTCCATTTAAAATAAAAAGTAGTAGCTACTTGAGGGTGTTAGAGGTTTAAAGTGAAGATATAAAGATTTTCATTCTCCAATCAGTGGACATCCATTGTTTCCTTGTTGTTGTTACAGGAGAGTTCTTCTATGATTACTTTGTTTATTATATATGACCTATCCTTTTCCTTCAGCACTGGCATTCTTGGGATATGTGCTTAATAGTGTCAGAGTAGGAACAATTCTTGGGGGGGGGTCCTCAGACCCTTTCAAAGAGTCTGTGAGGTCAAGGCTATTTTCAAAATACTAAGATGTTATTTGCCTGTTAAAATATTCCTCCACTTTCCAATTGAGTATCTGTATCAGGCTAAATTTTTTTTTCATATACTTCAACTTGCAACAGATGGCGTGTAAAACAATGCCACTATTCACATTTTTTGAAAAGTTATTTTTCATTAAAAATTATGTTAGTATGCAGTGTATATTTTTAAATTTTAGTTTTAACTTCAGTTTGGTAAATTTTAATATAACCTACATAAACAAAAGCTCTTTGAGGTCTTCAGTATTTAAGAATGTAAAGGGGTCCTGAGACCAATATGTTTGAGAACCTCTGCTCAAGAGAAAACCAGGTTTCCATTATGAAATTTCACAAATTGAAAGGCATGTAAGGAAGAAGAGGTCTAAGACACATAGTTGAGTTGGTTACCAATAAAGGAGTTTTAGTTAGAGAGCAGAGCTAAATGAATATGTGGGGGAACAGAAGAGGGAGATGGGTATTTTTCTTTTCTTCCTGTATTCTTATTTGCACAGAATTGCTCAGTTGGATTTTCCAAAGGTAGGATATTTATTAGTGACAGGAAGAAGAAGACATGTGGTTCAGGGGAGAAAAAGATGAGTGAAAGAGAACTTATAGTTATAACAGGAGAGGAAAAATGGGAGCCGGTTGATGTAGCTGCTTTAAGCAAACTTGAGAGAACGAAGACCTTCGTATTACAAAAATGTTACTTGAAAATCAGAAGTTGTTAACCTGACATCCATGAGCCTGTTTGATGTTTTCAAAGTGCATTACACACATTCATTTTATCCTTACAACAACTCTGGAAGGTAGGTGTTATTTCAGATAAGGAAACTGAGGCAGATAGTGTTAAACTGAACTACATAATTTTGCAGGAGAACTAACATTATTCATATTATAATTTATATGCTCATTATGGCGTAGCTTGCTAAGTATTTGTTCAGGATTATCACTTGAAATTCAGTCCATTTTGTGGGCTAACCATTAAGGCTTTATGATGAGAATTGAAATATACAGGTAACAAGTGTGTGTTCATGCAAATTCATCTAATTCAACAAAGTTTTTATTAAGCACCAGCTATGTATAGGATATGGGGGATACAAAGACCCAACAGTCCCAGCTTCCATGGAACTTGTACCCTCTACCCTTTAAACTCTTGTGTTTTTAAATCTATAGAATCTGATACGTAAGATTGCCCAAGGACGCCAAATGTATTAATAGTTCTAAAATATTTTTTAAAAAAAAGATTTTAAAGATGCCATTTTAAGAACCCCTGCTTTAGGGAGGATTAGGAATAGGAATGGCTTTCCTGTAGGACATGCACCCAAGTTAAGCCTGAAAGAAGTAGAAGTCAGGAGAAAATGCATTCAGAGATTTAGACTGAGCACCAAATTTTGGGGAAAGGGAAGTAATCCAATTTGTTTAGAACACAGTCCACAAAGAAGAAAAGTAGTAATGTGAAGAAGTCAGGAGAGGTAGGATGGGGCTAGATTTTAAAGGGCTTTAAATGTCAAGCTGAAGAGGTGTTTTTTTTGTTGTTGTTGTTGTTGTTGTTTTTGATTCTGGCGATCTTGGGAAATTATTAAATGGTTTTGAACCAGAGTAGTGATGTCAGGAACCTTGATTTAGAAGAATATATAAATGGCATAATTTGGCAGCTGTGGGGATGGAGTTGAAGCAAGGATACCAATTAGTGTGGTAATTCTGTGAGTTGGAGAGAGTTGAAGGTAGACTTGGGAACTGATTGGCTGTTGGGGTGGAGAGTTGAGGGGAGAATAAAGAGTTGAACATGTAAGTTAAACATAAGTAAGGGAAGACAGGAAGTGGGGGAGGATGATAAGTTCTGATTTCAGCATGAATAACTAAATATAGGTTTGTCACTCTGTATAAGGCTGGTTTCAGGAATGTTGCATGTTAAAATGCTTTAACAAGGATTATTATTTAGAATTATTTTAGGACTGGAAGAAACCTAACTATGATATTTACAGCATTGAGGTCCAGGGAAGTAAAATGACGTACCCCAAGTCACACAACTAGTTAGAGACAGGGCTGAGACTATATGTAACATTTTTCAAATAATATTTTTTCCCCCAATTACACGCGAAAATAATTTTTGAAATTTGTTGCCTTTTGTTGATTTGTTTAAGTTTTGAGTTCTAAATTCTATCTTTCCCTCTTCTCCCCCCTTGCTGAGATGATAAGCAATCTGGTACAGGTTATACATGTGTAGTCATGTAAAACATTTCCATATTAGTCATTTTGTGCAAGAAAATTCAAAGAAAGAAAAAGTGAAAAAGTGTATGCTTTGGTGTCTGTCAGACAACATCAGTTCTTTGGAGGCAGATATAGCATTTTTCATCATATGAGTCCTTTGAGATTATTTTGGATCATTGTATCGCTGAGAATAACTCAAGTCATTCACAGTTGTTCTAGATGTAACATTTCTTGACTCACTTTCCAGTTTTCTACATTAGTGGTTCTCAAACTTTTTGGTTCCCCTTTAAACTCTTAATTCTTGAGGATCTCCCTAAAGAACTTCTGTTTATGTGGGTTATATCTCTATATGTACTATGTTAGACACTTAAACACATTAGTATTATTATTAAAATAGTTTTGATTTCATGGACTCCCCTGAAAGAGTCTCCTGGACCCCACGGGATTCCTGGACTAGACTCAGCCTTCCTCTTACTACTGTTCTGTATTTGCACACAGGCAGTTCCCACTGATCTTTCTAATCTCCTCTTGACTTGGGAAACCAGATAAGTAAGCTTGTTAGATTTGTTTTGTGTAAAATAGGATTAAATTATAAATGAGTTGATTCTTATTAACTAGGCAGTTTATTTTTGGGGCATCTATTTTGTCTTTTTAGAGGACTCTTGTTTACTCTCCAGTTGTTGGCCATATTTTAGTTAATTGTAGAAGTTGTAGGAGGGAGGAAGTTAATTGATTTAAGCACTTAGTAGGTGCCAGGCCCTGTGCTAAATAAGCACTTTACAAATATTATCTCCTGTGATCCTCACAAAAAACCTGGGAGGTAGGTGCTGTTGTTATCCTCATTTTAGAGGTGAGAGAATTTAGACAGATTGAGAAAATAAGTGACTTGCCCAGGGTCACACAGCTTTGTAAGTATCTGAAGCTGCCTTTAAACTTAGGTCTTACTAACTCCAGGTCCAGTGCTCTATCCACTTTGCCACCTAGTCAAGTCCCAAATAGGTAATGATAGTATTATGGATCTAGAACTGGAAGGGAACCCTTTGCCACCGCCACTTTCACAAAGGAGACTTTAGGCCCAGAGAAATTTCCAAATTATTCAAGGTTAAACATGTAGAAAGAAGCAGGCAGTATTTGAACTCTGGTTTTCTGACTTTAGAATCAGTGTTTCATTCCATTGTACCATGCTGTTTGCAGGGTATTATATCTGTATGTTGCTAGTTCATACTCATTTATGCCAATTGTCTTTAGACTTAAGAATAAACAATGACTTTAGCTTTGAATGTCACACCTTTGGGTGGTTTGGAGGAAAATCTTTGTTAAAGTAGTGTTTATGCTTTAGGATAATGACATTGACATTGAGGAGACAACTTAGAAATCTGATCAGAATTTGTGTGTGTGCTTTCTTGCTTAATTTTTAACCTTGTAAAATGTTTTATTTTTAGAACAAATTCTGTACAACATAAAACAAGAGTATAAACGTATGCAAAAGAGAAGACATTTAGAAACTAGCTTCCAACAGACAGATCCTTGCTGTTCTTCTGATTCACAGCCACATGCATTTCTCCTCAGTGGACCAGCTTCTCCAGGTGAGTGTAGTCAAAACTTGATTTTTTTTTTTAAATAAATTTACTAAATTTTAGTTTTCAGCATTCACCTCCACAAGATTTTGAGTTCCACATTTTCTCCCCATCTCTCTCCTCTCCCCACCCCAAGACGGCATGTAAATTGATATAGGCTTAACGTATACATTCATATTAAACCTGTTTTCACATTAGTCATGTTCATGTTCTAAAGAAGAATTAGAACCAATGGGAGAAACCATGAGAAAGAAGAAACAAAAAAAAAGACAGCAAATAATAAGCTTTGATCTGCATTCAGACTCCGTAGATCTTTCTTTGGATGTGGATAGCATTTTTCAACATGAGTCTTTGGAGTTGTCTTAGATCCTAAGAAGAGTTAAGTCTCAAAGTTAGTCGTCACACAGTGTGGCTTGTTACTGTGTATGACAATCTCCTGGTTCTGCTCACTTTACTCAACATCAGTCCATACAAGTCTTTCCAGGTTTTTCTGAAGTCCACCTGCTTCATTATTTCTTATAGCACAGTAGTATTCCATTACATTCATATACCACAACTTGTTCAGCCATTCACCAACTGATGGGCATCCCTTCAATTTCCAATTCTTTGCTCTCGCAGAAAGAGCTGTTATAAATATTTTTGTGCATGTGGGTCCTTTTCCCATTTGTTTGATCTCTTTGGGATACAGACCTAGAAGTGGTATTGCTGGGTCAAAGAGTATAGTATGCACAGTTTTATAGCCCTTTGTGCATAGTTCCAAATTGCTCTCCAGAATGGTTGGACCAGTTCACTACTCTACCAACAATGCATTTGATTTTCTTAACCAAAGAGAGGAAGCTGGGGTTTCCCCACCTTCAGCTCCTTAAAAAAAAAAACTCTCTGGGGTTTGAATGTTTTGTTTTACTGACTAGCCACTTTTTTACACCATCATTAACAGCAGTACTTTATTTTAATAGAGTTATTTAACAGTGGTACAGCCTGGTTTGCAAAGTTGTGAAATTTCCTTCCCTAAGTATCCCAGGAACAGATGCTAGGCGACTATCAGACATGTTGTAGAAGTGGTTTCTTGCAGTGGGCAGGATTAAAATTAGTTAATCTGGTTTGGATGACTGCCTTAGCTTGGTGTAAGGCATGGAAATAGAACATAGGTAGGAGAAAAAATCATTTTGTTTGACTTCGAAAAGTTTTGTATTAAATTTGGAATTGCTGAGAAGTGGTCAGTCTGGACCACTAGACTTGGTGATTTTAAAGATTTTTTTCAATTTTAATTTTAAATTGGTCAAAGTAAACTTTTACAAGTAAACTGGTAAAATTTCTGGGAGTTTGATTTAGTGTACTTTTAGTGTATTTGTAGTGAGTAAAGTTGAAAATAAACTGAGGCATTTGTTTCTCTGAAGTGGGCATTGACAGCCTTAGAAGTAGGGATGGGGTTAGGAACTGGACCTATAATGAATATAGAGAAATCCTAGATGAGGATATAGATTAAAAGTCAGCACCTTCTCTGCAACAAAGAGCCTTATAGAAATTGCCTAATGAACCATGAAGCTAAGTGATTTGTTCAAGGTCACTTAGCCAGTGTCAGAGTTAGGATTTGGATCCAGGTTTTCCCAACAACCAAATCCAGCACTCTCTGCACTGCACTATGCTGATTGAAGAATGCTTTTATCAGCAAATAGAAAGTGAAATACTCAATGTAAAGTAGCACAGATTGTTTTTGTTTTTTTTTTCTAGTAGTAGTAGTAAATTATAAAAGATTTGACTAGGTGGATTCATAAATAGGAACAGTGAAGGTGGGCAGTGAGGTAATAGTACAATAAACTGGACAGAAAAGTAAGTCACTTGTATAGAGGCAAGTAGTCTAGATATATAATAGCCCACAAAAACACCATTGTTACATGAATTATAACATTTTATCAGACAGCTTTTGTAGGTACTATAAAGGAATAACAAAGGATAAGAACACTGCCCCAGTTTCCCACAGAGCTTAGTCTAGTAGGGTTTTGATCTGGAGTCAGGTTCTTTATGCCTTTCTAATTCAGGGAATTATATATCTTAAATGTATTTACATTGAAATTTTATTTGAGTGGGTGGTTCTTATTTATTTTTAAGGCACAGAGACTTTTATTCTTTTTTTTTCCTATTTCAAATTCTCTCCTTTCCCTCTCCCCAAGAGAAGGCCCCCCCAAAAAAAACAAAACCCATTACAAATATGAAGTCATACAAAACAATTTTGCATTAACCATGTTTGGAGGTGGTGATGGGGATTGGAGGGGGAAACAAGAAAAAGGTGGGGGATGGGTTTCAGTCTGCACTCTGAGTCCATCAGTTTTCTGTCTAGGGTTGGACAGCATTTTCATCATGAATCCTTGGGAACAGTGGTGGGTCATTGTTTTGGTCCGATTTACAAAGTCTTTCAAAACTGATTATCTTTACAATATTGTTGTTGTAGTGTAGATTATTGTCCTGGTTTAGCTCACTTTATTTTACATTAGTTCATACAGGTCTTCCAGGTTTTTTTGAAACCATCCCCCTTCATTATTTCTTACAGCATAACAGTATTCTGTCACATTGATATACAATAAGTAACTGTTGCTCAGTTTTGGGGCATCCCCTCAGTTTCCAATTCTTCGCACCTCAAAAAGAGCTACTATAAATATTTTTGTACATATATGTCCTTTTATTTTTGTGATATGGCTCTAGTAGCAGTGAGCCTGGGTCTCCAGAGCTTATGCACTTTAATAGCCTTTCAGGTATAATTCCAAGTTGCTTTCTGGAATAGTTGGATTAGTTCACAGCTCCACTAACAGTGCAGCTCTTCTTAAACTGTGGGTCCAGGACCCCATATGGGGTCATAAGAAATTTGGCAATGATAAAAGGTTTCCGAATGCACAACAGCCAAAAATTAATTAAAAATCAAACACATAATGAATCCAACCTGTTTCTGGCAGCTCAACTTCATTGCAGTCTTGGTTCTGAAGACAAATCATGCACACTTTTTACTGCACATACTCTCAGGCCATGCAGCACCAACAAATGCAGCTGAACCCTGAAAAGGGGTCTCTAGTTGAAAAAGTTTTAAGAAGCCTTGCATTTAGTGTACCTGTTTTCCAATATTCCCTCTGGCATTTGTTATTTTCCTTTTTCATCATCTTACCCAATGTGATAGGTGTGAAGCAGTACTTCAGAGTTGTAAATTTTTGTTTAATTATGTTTGATTTGGAGCATTTTTTCATGTGGCTATCATAGGTAGTTTTCAGAAGAAATCAAAGCTTGTGTTTGGCCATTTATAATCATTTGGCTTTTATTGTTGATTTTAGTCAGTTCCCTATATATATTTGAAATGCAGAGAAAGGTGCTGCAAAGGAACTCGTTTCTTGTTTTTCTTATAATTTTACCTGCATTGATTTTGTTAAAAAAGCCTTTTAGTTTTTTATAACCAAAATTACCCATTTTACTCCCTGTAATCATCTCTCTTATTTGGTCATCATGAGCTCTTCCTCTATCTAAAATCTGACGGGTAATTTTTTCCCTTTTCCACTGATTTGCTTATGATGTCACATTTTATGTTTAAATCATGCATCCATTTTGAGTTTAGTGTGGAATACAGTGTGAGATAATTGGTCTTTGCCTAGTTTCTGCCAGATTTTTCCAATTTTCTCAATAGTTTTTGTCACTAGTGAGTTATTGCTCTATTGGCCAGGATCTTTGGGTATATCAGACACTAGATTACTGTGCATATTTGCTTTTGTACGTTGTATACCTAATCTGTTCCATGGATCAACTGCTGTATTTCTTAGCTAGGACCAAATTGTTTTGATGATTATAGCTTTGTCACATAATTTGAGATCTGATACTGCCAGGCCAACCCTTTCCTTCCTATTGGTTTTTTTTTCCATTGATTCCCTTCATTTTTTTTTTTAAATTATTTTTTAAGCAACTGGGTTAAGTGACTTGGCCAGGGTCACACATCTAGTAAGTGTCAAGTGTTTGGTCTGAGGACACATTTGAACTCAGGTCCTCCCAGGCCTCAGGGCTGCCCCTCCCTTGATATTTTTAACCTTTTGTTTTTCCAGATGAATTTTGTTATTTATTTCTAGTTCTCTAAAATAACTCTTTGGTAGTTTGGTATGGCATGGGCACTGAATAAGTAAATTAATTTAGGTAATATTGTAATTTTTATTATATTGGCTTGGTCTACTCATGAGCAATTTATTTCTCTAATAATTTAGATCTTTGTGTTTCGTAATTGGATTCAAATAGTTATTGTGTGTGTCTTGGCAAGTAGATTCCCAAATATTTTATACTGTTTGTAGTTATTTTGAATGAAATTTCTCTTTCTAGTTCTTCCTGCTGGATTTTGTTGGTAACAAAGAAATGCTAATTATTTGTCTTAAGTTTATTTTATGTCGTGCACCTTTGCTGAAGTTAATGGTTTCAGTTAGTTTTTTAGTTGTTTAGTTTTTTAGTTTTATCATAATGTCTGCAAGAAGTGAGTTTTGTTTCATTGTTGCTTATACTTTAGGAATAAGTTTCTTTTTTTCTTGTCCTACAGCTAGCATTTCTAGTACAACATTGAATAATAATCTTGATACTGGACATCCTTGCTTCATCCTTGATCTTGTAGGAAAGGATTCTAGCTTATCCTTATAGATAATGCTTGCTCTTTGTTTTAGATAGATGTTACTTATCATTTTAGTGAAACTTTTCATTCCTATACTTTAATTATTTTTAGTTTTCAACATTCACTTCCACAAGATTTTGAGTTCCAAATTTTCTCCCCATCTCATCCTTCCTCCCACCCCAAGACGGCGTGCATTCTGAGTACTGCTTCCCCTAATCTGCCCTTCCTTCTATCACCCCCTCCTTCTCATTCCCTTTCCCTTCTATTTTCCTGTAGGGCAGGATAGTTTTCCATACCCCATTGCCTGTGTACCTTATTTCCCAGTTGCATGTAGAAACAGTTTTTAACATTTGGTTTTAAAACTGGGTTCCACATTTTCTCCCTTTCTCCCTCTCCACTCGCTCTCATTGAGAAGGCAAGCAGCAACTCGATATAGGTTATCCATGTGTAGTCATGCAAAACACTTCCATAGTAGTCATATTGTAAAAAATTAACTATTTCCCTTTATCCTTTCCTGCCCTCCATTCTATTCTCTTTTGACCCTGTCCCTTCTGAGAAGTGTTTGCTTCTGATTACCCCCTCCCCCCAGTCTGCCCTCTATCATTCCCCACCCCCCACTCTCTTATCCCCTTTCCTTCCATTTTCCTGTGGGGTAAGATAGATTTCCATACTCAATTGAGTGTTTGTTATTCCCTCCTTAAGCCAAATCTGAGAATAATATTCACTCATTCCCTCCTCATCTTCCCCCACTTCCCCTCCATTTAAAAACTTTTTCTAGTCTGTTTTATGTGAGATAATTTACCCCATTCTATCTCTCCCTTTCTCCTCCCTTCTCTCACCTCTTAATTTTATTCTCCAGATATTACTCCTTTATCTTCAACTCACTCTGTGCCCTCTATCTATATACACATACAATTTTTTTCCCCTCCAACTGCCCTAATACTGACAAAGGTCTCATGAGTTATAAATATCATCTTTCCATGCAAGAATGTAAACAATTCAACCTTAAGTCACTTATGATTTCTCTTTTCCTGTTTACCTCTTCATGCTTCTCTTGAGTCTTGTATTTGAGAGTCGAATTTTCTATTCAACTCTGGTCTTTTCATCAAGAATGCTTGAAAGTCCTCTATTTCACTGAATATCTATTTTTTTCCCCTGAAGGATTATACCCAGTTTTTCTAGATAGGTGATTCTTGGCTGTAATCCTATCTCCTTTGACCTCCAGAATATTATATTCCAAGCCCTCCAGTCCCTTAATGTAGAAGCTGCTAAATCTGGTGTTATCTTGATTGTGTTTCCATAATACTTGAATTGTTTCTTTCTGGCTGCTTGCAATATTTTCTCCCTGACCTGGGAACTCTAGAATTTAGCTACAATATTCCTAGGAGTTTTCCTTTGGGGATCTCTTTCAGGAGGTGATTGGTGGATATTTCAATTTCTGTTTTGCCTTCTGGTTTTAGAATATCAGGGAAGTTTTCCTTGATAATTTCTTGAAAGATGATTCTAGGCTCTTTTTTTGGTCATGGCTTTTAGATAGTCCAATTGTTTTTCCACTGAGATATTTCACATTGTCTTCTATTTTTTCATTCTTTTGGTTTTGTTTTACAATGTCTGGATTCCTCATAAAGTCATTAGCTTCCATTTGCTCCATTTTAATTTTTAAGGAAGTATTTTCTTCAGTAATGTTTTGGACTTCCTTTTCCATTTGGCCAATTTTTCTTTTTAGGGCATTCTTCTCAATGGCTTTTTGGGCCTCTTTTGCCATTTGGGTTAGGCTGTTTTTTTAAAAAATGTTATTAATTTATTTTGATTTATCAATAATGACTTCCATATGCTTTTGCGTTGAAAATTTTTCTCCCCCTTCCTCCCCACCACCCTCCCCAAGATGGCGCACAATCTGATATAGGCTATATGTTTACATTCCTATTAAACATATTCTCACATTAGTGGTGTTATAAGTAAAAATTAAAACCAGTAGGAGGAACCATCAGAGAGAGGAAACAAAACTCAACAGAAGAGAAAAAAAATAGCAATTCAACTTTTGTAATTCTTTCTTTGCGTGTGGATAGCATTTTCCATCATGAGGCCTCTGGAGATGTCTTAGATCATTGTATTGCTGGGAAGGGTTAAATTTATCAATATTAGTCATTGTACAACATGGCTGTTATTGTGTACAAGGTTCTCTTGGTTCTAATTTCACTCAGCATCAGACCATACAAGTTTTTCCAGGTTTTTCTGAAGTCAGCCTGTTGATAAGCTATTTTTAAAGGTGTTATTTTCTTCGGTATTTTTGGGGTCTCCTTTAGCAAGCTGTTGACTTGTTTTTTTGTGATTTTCTTGCATCACTCATTTCTCTTCCCAGTTTTTCCTCTACTTCTCTTACTTGCTTCTCAAAATCCTTTTTAGGCTCTTCCATGGCATGGGACTTATTCATATTTTTCTTGGAGGCTTTGGATGTAGGAGCTTTGTCTTTGTCTTCTTCCGGTTGTATGTTTTGATCTTTGTCACCAAAAAGAGATTCTATGGTCTAACTTTTTTTTGCACAGTTTGCTCATGTTCCCAGCCAGTTACTTGAGTTTTAAACTCTTTGTTGAGGTAGGGATCTGCTTCTAGTGTGGAGAATGTACTGTCCTAGGCTTCAGGGGTTTTGTGCAGCTGTTTTCAGAGGTACTTCTAGGGACCTGTAAATGTTCAGGTCTTCCAGGGTGGTATGATCAAGGGTGAGGTGTTTACTCCTTTCCTGGCCTGTACTCTGGTCTATGAGTAACCACAAGCACACTTTTCTGCCTTGAAACTGTGATAAGGATTCCCTCTGTCCCATCAGTACAAGCTCCACCACGCCCGTGCTCCCTTCTGGCCCCAGGACTGCCACCCAGAACTGTGACCCAGATCTAAGCACAGGCAGAGCAAAGAGATTCCTGCCTTAGCCCCAGCAAAGAGATCCCTTCAGTTCCCCTCTGATCAGCCACTCAATTCCCCCTCAGTCTGTGGGCTGAGAGCTCCAGAAGCAGATGCTGGACTGGGACTGAGTCTAGGACCCACCCAGCTTCTCTCTCAGTGTGGTCACAGACCTTTCCTACTGACCTTCTAAGTTGTCTTTGGCCTTTGTGGGTTGAGAAGTCTGGAAACTGCCACAGCTACTAGTGATTCAGTCCCCTGAGGCCTGGTCTTTGCCTGTGTGCCCATACTGACCTGCATTCCTCTCCCAGCCTGGTGCAGTAGACCTTTCCAATCAACCATTCAGGTTGCTTTGGGGTGGAAATTTGTTTCACTTTGTCTTTTTTGTGGGTTCTGCTGCTCTAGAATTTTAGGGCCATTTTTTACAGGTACTATTTTTTGCAGGTATTCGGAGGAGCTTGGGGGAGAGCTCAAGCAAGTTACTGCCTTTACTCCACCCCTCACTCTTAATTTCTGATATTTAGCAGCACTACATGGAGAAAATACAAATGGCACATGATTTCACTGTAGCTATACTCAAGTCTTTCACTTTCATGAGGGTTACATATACTATCAAATTAAATTTTAGTTCTGTAAAATGCTTTTTACCTTTTTATGATTTTATACTTCTACCAAATATAAAAGATCTAATTTACTGACAGTAAGGTACAACATTATAATTAAATTTTAATTAAAATATTATGCCTTCAGAAAGTAATTTTAAACCTGCTTCAAAATATAGTACAGTATTTGTAGCTGGTCTTTCATAGAAAAAACCATGATACAGCATTAAACTGACCACAGTAAAACCTCGTCATGCAATTTGATAACTGAGAGCAAGTATAGTCTAAATGAAATATAAAATCAGAAAGTTTCTTGAACATACACAAAATATAAATGAATGCTTTTCCTCGGAAAAATTCTAATTATACAGACTAAAACACAAAATCCTTACAAAATGAAGACTAATAAAATCATAACTTGGCTTATGCTTACAAATTTTATTAATTCTAATCATTCTTAAATTCATCATTCATCAGTGAAAATTACCAAATAGGCACAATGATAGAAATACTTGAAATAAAATTATGCTAGTTCCTTTATTGCCTATGAATTCCCCTATTCATTTTCAGTACTGATAATTTGGTTTTCTTTTTTTTTTTAAGCCAGATTAGCAAATGATTTATCTTTTTTTAAAAACAGCTTCTAGTTTTATTCATTTTAAAAAAAACTTTGAATTTTTTTAATCTCTCCTTTGATTTCCAGTATTTCTGTTTTGGTGTTTAATTAGTGGTTTAAATGTGTTTTCTGGGTTTTTTAGTTGCATGCCTGTTTTGTAGATCTAATCTTTCACTCTTTTGTTAACGTGTTTAGTGTTTAGTTTCTCTTAAGCACTGCTTTGGATGCATCTCACAAATTTGCTATGTTGTCTCATTGTTGCTATTATCTTTAATGAAATTATTGATCCTGAGATTTGTTCTTTGATCCATTCATTCTTTAGGATTAGGTTTTTTAGTTTCCAGTTAATTTTTAATCAGTGCTTCAAAGGCTCTTTTTTGAATAGTATTTTATTGGATTATGATCATTATGATATATTTGATATTATGCTTTTCTACATTTGTGAAGTTTTTATGCCCTAATATATGTGAAGGTGCCACATACAGCTGAGAAAAAGGTATGTTCTTTTCCATTCCCATTAGTATCTGTCTGTCATAACTAACGTTCCTAAAATTTAAATTATCTTTTTAACTTTTTAATTTTGTGGTTAGATTTATATGGATTTGAGAGGAGTCCCCCACTAATATTTTGTTTCCTCTCTGTATAATTTATTTTCTGTTTCCTCCTGTAACTTTCTCAACATTTCCTTCAATAATTTAGATGTTATGCCATTTGTTGCATTTGTTCAGTATTAATATTCATCATCTGTGGTACCTTTTTTAGCAAAATGTAGTTTTGCTGTTTATCTCTTAACTTTGTCTGAGATGGTGGTTGCCACCTGCTTTCTTTCCTTAAGGTTCAGAAAATAGATTTTGTGTATTTTTCTGTTTGATGTATTTCTTATAAACTACATCTTATGGGATTCTTGTTTCTAATCCATTTTGCTATCTTCCATTTTATAAATGTGTTCATCACATTCACAGTTATGATTGCTAAGTGTATTTCCCTCCATGCTATTCTTATATTTATCTTTTTTTTCAATCCTCTACTTTCATGAATCTCTTTTGCTTCTGACTATGACCTTTCTTAATCTACCCTCTCTTCTATTTTCCCCCATTCCCCTTTTTCTTAATCTCTTTCCCTCATACTTTTTGGGTAAGATGAATTTCTTTGCCAGATTTGTATATTTCTTTTTTCCTCCTTGAACCAATACAGATGTGAGGTTAAATGTTGACTGCTCTCCCCTCCGCTGTATAAACTCTTCCTTGTATACCCCATTTATGTGAGGTAATTTTCCTTGTTTTTCCTCTTTCCTTCTCCCCTTTCCTTGTGCATTCTTCTTTCCCACTCTTCCATTCTTTTATTCAGATCATTACAATATTATAGAGTCACACCCAGATCTTGTCTGATTTTGTTGCTGTTCATTCGTTTCAGTCATGTCTGACTCTTTGTGACCCCATTTGGGGTTTTCTTGGCAAAAATACTGGAGTGGTTTGTTTCTTCAGCTCATCTGACAAATGAGGAACTGAGGCAAACAGGATGAAGTGACTTGCCTCAGGATCACACAGCTAGTAATTGTTTGAGGCCAGTGCTTTATTACTGTGCCACACAGCTGTCTCTGTCTAATTAGACTCCCTCTAAAGTTCTGAGGGGTTTATATGAATCTTCACTCCCTATAAAAATGTAAACACTAAAACCTTTTTAAGTTCCTTAGGATTTCTGTTTACCCTTTTTATGCTTCTATTTAGTCTTGTTTGAATTTCAAATTTTCGCCTCTGGTCTTCTCATCAGGAATTCCAGAAAGTCTTCCATATGTAGGATTATACTTAGTTTTGCTGGATAGATTATTCTTGACTATTATCTGTTGCCTTCCAGAATATCATATTCCAAGCCCTTTTGTTTCTTTATGGTAGTGACTGTGAAATGTTATGTGATCTTGACTGGTTCCATAGTACTTGAATTTTTTATTTTTTGTTTGCAACTTGCTGTATTTTCTCTTTGACCTGGGATTTCTGGATTTATCTGATTCCTTGGGAGTTTCATTTTGGGGTTTTTTTCGAGAGGTTACTGATCGATTCTTTTGATTCCTACTTTGCCCTCTGTTTCTAAGATATCTGAGCAGTTTTTCTTTATAATTTCTAGGTTCTTTTTCTTTGCTTATGGATTTCTTGTGGTAATTATCTCTCCTTGATTGATTTTCTAGGTCAGTTGTTTTTCATATAAGATTTCAGTGTTCTGTTTTTTCATTCCTTTGACTTTGTTTTATGATTTCTTGATGTTTCATGGAATCATTAGCTTCCATTGGGCCAATTCTTAATTTTTAAGGAGTTATTTTCTTCAGTAGTATTCTATACCTCTCTTACAAAGTTGTTCATTCTCATTTTCATAACTTTATTGTATAGCTCTTATTTCAAAACATGCCAGTGGTTCCAGATTTTCATAAGGAACTAAAATATTAATTACAGCACATTTCAGCAATATTAATACAAAAGTTCAAGGAAGGAAAAGGGCTACACAGTAGATGCACATATCCAGTATCATCTGGTTATAGAAGAACAACTGAACTTGCAGTTTATATAAGTTTATAGCAGTTTTATAAATTAAAAAAATTATTTCTAGTGGAATCAGAATGGAAGAGTAAGAGCCAGCATTTTCACCCATTATACCTTCATAACAAACCTTAAAAATGTGCTACATAGAATTCTGATTGAGAAAGCCAATAAAGTCACTTTTCTAGCCTCAGGCAGCTTAAGAAGATAGAAGTCTGTGGACTCTAGGGCAGTGGTAGGCCAGGAAAGTAACAACAGGTGGTGCAGTGGGAAGCATTCTAGTGACTAGGGGTTAAGACTGAAATTTTCTCATTTACTAATTTTTAATGGGGCGGGGACGGGGGGGGGAGAAGACATCTCATTTTACAAAGAAATGGTCTACTTGAAGGAACATTCCCAGTAATCTCTTAGGATATAGCAAGTTGTACATAGGATAGAGACCATGTTTTTACAACTTAAGGCATAAATTTATGGCTTTCCCTTTAGACTGGAGGATGACTCACACTTGTTAATAACCTGATTAGTATAAAGTCTCATTACACACACACATATTTTGTGTGTATTCCATCAGGACTGAGAAATGGTTTAGTTATAAAATCCTTCACTGTAATGATAATTGGTGTAACAAATTTCATTATAAAATCCTTGTACTTGGATGATTAGAGACCACCTTATTTTTTTGTGTGCCTAACCCTAACAAAATTTCAACTACCACCACCACTCACTCCCCCACTCCCACCCCTTACCCTGCTAGTGTTTCTCACTTTTGTTATTTTGAAAATCATATGTTGATTATCCAGTTCAGTACCATAAATACTGGCAGTGTTTTTCTATATAGTCTTATGATTCCAAATAATTGATAGTATTAGTACTTTTTAAATCTCTGAATTTGCAGCCATTATTTTGGTGTATAGGAAATAAAAGGCTCTAGAATTGAATCTTTAATAGCTAAAACAACAAACCAAAAAACCCCAACAACATATGGAACTTAGAAAACCCTCAAGGTATTTAGTCCAAAAATGATTAACACCACAAGTAAGTTGGCAACCGGTTAGAACTAGGGCCTACTTGCACTTAAGGTTCTGTTTATGGTTGTGGTTCTGAATTATATCTTTTTTTCTTCATACATTATATGTAGGCACTTCATCTACAGCATCATCACCATTAAAAAAAGAACAGCCCCTATTTACTCTAAGGCAGGTTGGGATGATCTGTGAACGTTTGCTGAAAGAACGTGAAGAGAAGGTTCGTGAAGAGTATGAAGAAATATTGACCACAAAACTTGCAGGTATGTCTGCTTGTTACATTTTTCCTATAAATTAAGCTTATGCTCTCTTGGCTCTGGAAAGCATATGCAAGTGAAATACTTCATTCTCAGGTACTCGAAATGTTAATGTTGGCATTTTCTAAACTGTTAATAGATTTTTTTAAAAAGAACTGGTGAGAATTCCAAAAAAAGATATGAATCTATAGAAAATAGGGCAAAAGTTGATCTGCTTTTTGGTTTTCATGACCATAGTGACTAATGCTAACCTGTAACAGTTAAGTTTTTTATATAAATAGATAGAGATATAGATAGATAGAGATATATAGATATAAAAATATTTGGCTGTAGGCTTATAGGAAATACTTGTTTAGTAAAGCTCATTTAGAACATATCATTAACACTCAGAGGACTTAGGTTCTCTAGTCCTAGGATTTCACAGAAGAAATCTTAGGCTGAGAGGGGTTGCTGCTTGCACAAGCCCACATGGCTTGCTCCCAGCTAACAACATGCCCTTTCATGATAGCATGTCACCACTATTTATTTATTATAGAAATTCAAATTTTGTTATTTAGAGTTGTTGCAGCACAAGATTTGATCAAAGGGAGGAAAGAAGGGGAAAAATACATTGACCTGGGAAGCCTCATTTTGTAAATTATTACAATTTGACATGTTCACGTCTTAATCTATTTGTAGAACAATATGATGCATTTGTGAAATTTACGCATGATCAGATAATGCGACGATATGGAGAACAGCCTGCTAGTTGTAAGTATTTAGATATTTTAATTTAAAACACACATTTATAGGATTTTATTTTTAATACTTAAATATCTCAATGGGGTGAGGGTAGTATGTTTTATTACAGATGTTAATTATTTGAAATTATCTGTTTTCTTGGGAAAAATCATACCATTAATTTTCTTCTTTTTTTCCTCAGATGTTTCATGAATCACGTTTCCTGCATTTGTGGGCTGCCCAGTTCCCTGTTGAGTTGTTGCAAGTGGTCCCAGTTAAGACTTGCAGCAATGCCATATTTCTCCCCCTTCCCCTGTGAACACAGGTTATTTCAAGCTTTTGTCAGTGGCAACCACTTAGGCAGCAACTGATTTTGGAGTGCTCCCTGATGTCAATACCACCTGGATGTGGACTGTTGCTACCTGTATTAATACCAGTGGCCTCATTTGCTGTATCATTACAATTTGGCTTCTTATGTTAATGATATGTTTGAAAAAGATTAAAGCTGGTGTTCTAGAAAATGCCCTTCATTGGTTGTGTAAATAAAAGTAGAATGACACTTCGGATTGAAACTAGTGTGGTTTTAATAACTGTGCACTGCAACCAAGCTGTAACCCATCATTAATAACTTAGAATGTAATCCCAGGACAATTAAGCAAATAGCCCGCAGTACTATCTGTGAAGTAGTGAAGGAGAGCATTTCTGTATTCCAGGACTTTTGGGGGGGTTAAGAATGGGTTTATATGATTTCTTGTTTTTGTAGTTTTTATTTATTCTATCAGTCTTTAACAAATGTTTATTGCTGCATTTTTTTTTCCAGTGTATCATTGTTTTACTGCCCTTGTAGTACTGGAATTTAGTTGGAAAAATAAAACATTTACTTCTACTCTGTTTGTTTTTAATGTGCAGATGGGCTTGTGCAGTGAATGGATAAAATTAGCATTTGAAATGCAAGCATTACCTAAGTGAAGGAACTGGAAGTTCTCAGAGAATGAAGTTTATCTCAAATAATCAATGATTTAGTATTACTGTTTAAAACTTGGCTGAGTTGTTTTCTGGTCCTGAAGCAATTTTTCACCTGATTGCAGTGGTAGGATTTGACTGGCACCTAACTGCAGTTTACACTTTTAGCTGCAGAATTGTAAATTTGAGTAGAATGAAAAAGTTTGGGAGTTTTTGAAGGTTAGTTATTGGCATGAACAAAGATTTGAACATTTTTATCACTTGGTAAAAATTAAATTTGTTTCTTAGGGTTTTTTGTTTTGTTTTAAAGCCATGCCAGGGATAAATCATTATGCTAAATTCCAGTAATACATTTGGCCATAAATATCTGAAAATGGGTTAACTATTGGAAGTATCCTAAGTGCAGCTTACTTTTTAAAATGTGCTTTCTGTGACAAGGCAAAGAGATGTATTTGAATCTGTATATTTTCCCCTGGCTTATACATTATTTTTCATTAATACTTGAAAATTGGTTGTAACCTAATGAAAGACTAAAGGGAGGGAAGGGGGGGAATGAATGGAAGGGTAAATACACTGACCCTGGGCTCTGGTTGTAAATGTCACTTCATTCTGTTTTCCTAGTCACTTATATCCTCTTCCACACCTGAATTTCAGTGCCAACACAGTTGCATTAAGAAATCAGTAATAGGGCTACTTTTTATACTTGATACAGGGAGACACCAGTATCGCACTAAAAGGAAAATCAGTGCCTTTTTCCTTCCTTTTTTCCCCATTCCACAAGGAATGATAATGACTTTTTGGGTCACAGCATTAATGTAATACATTTTAGTTTTTTATTAGACTATATAAATCAAATTTCACTGCAACAAAATTCCATTAGAACAAAAAGTTTATCAAATCTCAGCTTATGGCCTGTTCTTAAGCAACAGAATTTGGGCATTCCCTTAGAATTGATTTTAATGGGATTTGAATAATTGGGAACACACTTTTTTCTAGTGATGGGCCAGATATTTTAGTAGATTTGGTAAATAAGTGTCCCGTCCCCTAATATGTTCAGGCCTCTTTTGGAATTATTGTTGTGACATTTTGCTATTAACAGGCCAGTAATTAAAGTAATAGCTAGTCAGTGTGCTGTTAATAATTTGAAGGAATCCGGTTACTAAGGCCTATCATATCTTTAGATATTGTAGGTAGCACAATGGCAAGCAATTGTTTTTTTGAAAGCAAACTTAAAATTTAGCTTCCCATGGCCTTTTAGAATTCTCAAATGGTGCTGTGAGAACTATGTTGCTGTAATGTGAATTAGTGCCATAAAATCCTGATTAACCAGACACTCAAATATACTTTTTTTTTGGGCAAGGGGTTTTGGGGATTAAGGGGGGGGTGGGGGTGGGGGTAGGAGTTGCCTTTGAGGGAGAAGTCAATCACAAAGCATATGAATCTCAGGGATTTATTCTAACATCTTCCAGGGTATTTCTTGGCCTCAGTATAGATTTCAACCAGTCCCCTATATACCTTTATTACTACACAGAGGCAAGTTAAGTAGACTACTATTTTAGACTTTTTCCAGTACTGAATGGGTAAACCTTTTTAAAATAAAAACAATCAAAATATCTTATTCTTAAAGTGTTTGGTTAATTATTTTCTTCATCATAAACAGAGAATCAGGGCAAATTGAATGGCTTAGTCTAGTTATATTTTCACATTTTTATTTTCCTCCATAAGCTGCCATGGATAAGGTAGGCTTTGTACCTGCTTCTAAAATGAGAGCTATTGCTAAAAACAAGTTGACCTTGATCAAATGTGAAAATAGGAAAATTTCTCATTTCTGAAATGAAAATCAAAGCTAATATTTGGATAAACAAGTAAATCAAAATGGGCCTACCTTTAAAGACTAGAAAAGGTAGCCTGGTAATGATCTGATAGAATTAAACATGACAGCTTTTTCCACAGTACATCTTTGCTTATTCCCAATTGCACCTCTTGTATTTCTTTTTCCCTCTCTTAAGCGTTTGACCTTGGCTAAGCTGCTAAAACCCTTTAAAAGGGCTAAATTTCAGTGGCAAGGTAAGATCTCTTCCAGCTTTGATTTAATATCTTTGTATTGTTAACAAATCTTAGTCTCTAGTACTTTACAAGAACAAATTAGTTGACTTCTTCAGTTAAGGTACTGTCTCTAATTTGAGTGGCTATTTTAATTATGTTTAAAGCTTGCATTCAATATTATTCAGTAGGTTTGTGGAACGAAGTAATATCTCTGTTATTAGGTTCTTAAAATTCCTCCAAAGATTTAAAGTAATCAAAAATGAAGAGGTAGGTGGGAGAGGGAGTCTTTAAGGAAATGATCAATTCTGACCATTCCCATGGGAATGTATTTTCAAAGTAAATACAAATATTTCAAACATGAAGTAAGAATTTCATCATGTATAACTTATTATTAGACTATATAAATCATTGAATTTTAAAGATGGAAGGGATCTTAGAAGTTTCATGCCTCTCATTTTACAAAGGAGACGGATGCCCAGAGAGATAATACTTGCCACAAGGCAAGTGGGTAGCACCAGGATTTAAACCAAGGTCTTCAGATGCCAAATCATAAGCTCTCTACCATGAAGCCTTTTGTATGTTTTTTCCCCTCTTGACATCATGTCCAGTTTCAAAGGCTAGAGTTCCCAGTCTTATTAGTTCCACTTCAAAGTTTATTCCTACTACAGTACCTCTGAGAACTCTTCTATTTGGAAACTTATTTTAGTAGCCTATACATTATTAAGCTACCTGATTTTGTAAGAAGAGGACATGTAACAAATAGTTACTTTTTTCTTTATGTTTAGGCATATGGTTGTTTTTCCAGCTCTTATTCAGAAGATGACAGAGATACAAAGCTGGGACTGAACTTGAAAAAATGAACTTTGAGAATCTTATGCTCTATCCTACTTCCTCTTAAAATATTAGTAGTTTCTTAGCAACACCAAAGCATTTTACTTTTACTCAAATCTTGACCTACAACAATCTGGGATTTGAAACTAGGCCTTTATATGATAGAATTTATTATCTAGAATGTCAGCTCTATTAAGAAGTGATTGAAGTTTACATTGTACATTTAAGATAATTCTGAAATCTTTTCTACACTGATAAGACTGTTTATTAAGACATTTCTGAGACAGTCTCATTTCTTACTTCAAGGCTCTAGTCTCCATGTCAGAGTGGAACCACTAAATGCACGGCCTTATAATAGATTCAAGTAGAACTTAGTATTATCTATCTGGAATTTTGCTATCTGGCAGCCTCACTAAAAAGGCTACCTGAGTACCCAAAATAAGATTCCCCAAATCCCATTATATCAGTGAGTCCTTCAGCCCATTTCTCTCGCACACATCTGATAAGCTTGGTTAACTGGTTTCTAACCTCCCCAAATTTTTTTTTATACTTCTAAAAGAGATATAGGAAAGAGGGAACCACTACAGCTAAGCCCACTGCTAGCAAAAATAGAGAGAAATTCAGATCAGTCTGATAAAACCATTACTTCTACTTAATCCATCAGCCCCCCCCCATCATTAATATACTTATAGCACGGTACAATAGATGTTCATGATAATGCTGAACCATCAGATTAAATTGTGTTCCATATTGAAGGTAGGAAAATAAAGATTAAAATGAAAATTTGGTATCAAAAGGGGTAAATCTTCAGCTCTATTAAAAGGGTTTTTAATAGCTGGGGTTTTACTGTATCATTTCATCTAGGATATAAGGTTATATAGTCTACTAACAACTTTGTTGATTTAGAAAAATATAGGGTCTACTGAATGTGATGTGCTTTGAATGTTGATTGAAGCTGTCTTTCTGGGAAAATGTTTACTGACAGGAGTACTTGTATTGGAATATTTAACATTATACTGATATTCATAATAAAATATGACCTTTCCACATGTTGCATAGCTGATGTTTTGGAGTTGTTTTTTGGGAAAGGGTACTGTCAGGATGGTAAACAACATTCATTCAGCACTATTTAGAATGGTGACAGTGTGGATATTGGTTGCTTTGTGGCATTCTCAGATCTTGCTGGATCATAGCCTGAAGTATCTTCATCCTTTCTTGGTAGTACTTAAAACTTTTTCTCCACCTTAAGCTGATAAGCTTCACCAGCCAGCTGTCAAAAGTTAGGAAAAGCTTTTTGACAGTCAAATCAACTTAAATAAAACTCCAAATGAATACTTCTTTTAAAAATTAATTTCATTGTTTTCCATATTGACAGAACACCCTAAGTTGGCTTTTAAGGACTTTTCCATTTTTTCACTCTAAATAAATACATCTGCCTCATGCTTGAGACATTTAAAAAAATCCATGCTGTTCAGCCTGTACATTTTCATTCATTCAAAAAGCAATTTTGGCTTAATACATAATATTTAACCATGTAGCATGTAAGCCCTATCCACTAATGTTATAAAGGAGGGAGCTCAGGGAGAAGTTAGGTTTTTAGGACTTGGATTCATGGTAGAATTAGTGAAAATATATAAAATTTTTTTTTTTGGGGGGGGATTGCTTGGCCCCATTAAGTCAGACTTTTCCTGTGTATTCAGTGGTGTGGGAGAAGGGATTAGGGATGAATATATTTAAGCTGTGAATATCCAGATCTGAAATAAGCTGTAATAATAGCATTCTTATTGGTGTATAAATTGTTCATTTAACTCTGCACCAGTTTATCCTACCCAGGAATCTCTTAAATCATCTTTTTTTTTTGTCATTTCTTGGGGCACAATATTCCATTATATTCACATTATATTCAATTTGTTAAGTCATTCCCCAGTTGTCAAAGGTATTCCAGTAGAGTCGAGTGTCGTCCCTCTTCCATCTCTCCTTAAAGATCAGGAAGTTTCAAAGATGGTGGAAAGAGGCCAGGAACTTGCCTGAGCTCTCCCCAATTTTCCTCAGAAACAACATTAAATCAAGCCTATAAACAGATTCTGGGGCAACAGAACCCACAAAAAGTGAAACAGTTTTCCAGCTTAAGATAACTTATAAGGACTTCAGGAAAGATCAGTCTTACTTGTGTAAAAGGGGGGCACAATCCAGCACAGACAAGTGTCCAGACAAGCTCATGGTCCTGGCTTAGCAGTCTAATGGCACAGCAGGCCAGCTGTGAGGGCCCTCAGCCCCAGAACCCTAGCACAACAGGTGCAACTAGGCTGTAAGAAGTAAGACTGTCCCAGGAGTAGAGCTCAACTTTATAAATCACAAAAAAGTTTAAAAATGAGCAAAAAACAGAAAAGAGCTCTGACCATAAAAAGCTACTGTGGACTATCTGAAAGCCATGATCAAAAAAGAGCCTAGACATCATCTTTCAAGAAATTATCAAGGAAAACTGCCCTGATGTCCTAGAACCAGAGGGTAAAATAGTAATTGAAAGAATCCACTGATCCACCTCCTTGAAAAGATCCCCAACTTAAAACTACAAGGAATATTGTAGCCAAATTCCAGAATTATCAGGTCAAGGAGAAAATACTGCAAGTAGCCAGAGAGAAACAATTCAAATATCAAGGAGCCACAGTCAGAATTACACAGGACTTAGCAGCTTCTACACTTAAAAAGATCAGAGAGCTTGGAATATGATCTTCTGGAAAGCAAAGGAGCTTGGATCACAACGAAGAATCAATTACCCAGCAAAACTGTGCATACTCTTTCAAAGGAAAAGATGGATATTCAATGAAATTGGGGAACTTTCAAACTTTCCTGATTAAAAGACCAGAGCTGAACAGAAAATTTGATCTTCAAATACAAGACTCAAGAGAAGCATAAAAAGGTAAATAGGAAAGAAAACATGTTATTCAGTAAGGTTAAACTGTTTAGATCCCTACAAAGGAAGATGATACTTCTAACTCTTGAGAACTGGATCCATATTAGGGGAGTCAGAAGGAATACACAAAGAGGATGTGGGTATAAGTTGACTTTGGTGGGATGATATAAAAAAAATTAAGGGGGTGAAAAAAGTATTGTACTGGGAGAAGAGGAAAGGGGCACATAATAGGGTAAATTACAAAACATGAAGAGGTGCAAAAGATCTATTACAACAGAGGGAAAGAAGGGAGGGGGTGAGCATTGCTTGAACCTTAGTGTCATTAGATTTGGCTCAAGAGGGAATAACATAAACACGCATTTGGGCATAGAAATTTATCTTACCCTAAAGGGAAGTAGGAGGGAAGAGGGAAAAGAAAAGGGAAGGTTTGATAGAAGGGAGGGAAGATTGAGAGAGGCAGGAGGTGGTGGTCAGAAGCAAAACACTGGTGAGGACAAACAGTGAAGGAGAGAGAAAAGTATAAACTGGGAAATACAGGATGAAGGGAAACACATAGTAATCATAACTGTGAATGGGAATGGAATGAACTATTCTATAAAATGGAAGCAGATAAAGTGGATTAAAAACCAGAATCTTAACATATTTTGCTTACAAGAAACACATTTGAAGGAGAGAGATATGCACTGAGTAAAGTTAAAAGGCTGAGACAGAATATATTATGCTTCAGCTGAAGTTAAAAAAAGGGGGGGGAGGGTAGCAATCTTGATCTCAAAGCAAAAGCAAAAATAGATCTAATTAAAAGAGGTAAGGAGGGAAACTACATCTTGCTAAAAGATACCATAGACAATGGAGTAGTATCAATATTAACCATATATGCACCAAGTGGTATAGCATCTAGATTCCTAGGGGAGAAGTTTGGTGAGTTACAGGAAGAAATAGCAAAACTATACTAGTGGGGGACTTTAACCTCCTCCTCACAAGACCAGATAAATCTAACCATAAAATAAACAAGGAATTAAAGAGGTGAACAGAATTTTAGAAAAGTTAGATATGATAGACCTCTGGAGAAAACTGAATGGGGATAGAAAGGAATATACCTTTTTCTCAGCAGAGAAAAAGGCACCTACATAAAAACTGACCATATATCAGGACATTAAAAACCTCACAATCCAATGCAGAATGGCAGCAATATTGAAGTAAAAATTACATGTAATGAAGGGTCATGGAAACATAAACTAAAAATTAATTGGAAATTAAATCTAATCCTAAAGAATGAGTGGTTCAACAACAAACCATAGAAACAATTTTGTCAAAGAAAACAATAATGAGACAACATACCAAAACTTATGGGATGCGGCCAATGCGGTTCTCAGGGGAAATTTTATATCGCTGAATGCTTTGAATAAAATAGAAAAAGAGATCAATGAATTGGGCATGCAACTAAAAAAGTTAGAAAATGAACATTAAAAATCCCCAATTAAATACCAAATTAGAAATTCTGAAAATAATAAAATTAAAATTAAGAAAACAACTGAACTAATAATTCTAAGAGCTGGTTTTATGAAAAACAATAAAATAGATAAACCATTGGTTAATTTGATTAAGAAAAGGAAGAAAACCAAATCACCAGTATCAAAAATGAAAAAGGTGAATTCACCAATGAAGAGGAAATCAAAATAATAATTGGCTATTTTGTCCAACTGTATGCCAATAAATCTGACAATCTTAAGTGAAATGAATATTTACAAAAATATAAATTGCCCAGATTAACAGAAGAGGAAATAAAATACTTAACCCTATTTCAGAAAAAGAAATTGAACAAGCCATTAATAAACTCCCTAAGAAAAAATCTCTAGGGCCAGATGGATTTAAAAGTGAATTCTAACAAACACATAAAGAACAATTATTTCTAATACTACAATAAACTATTTGGAAAAATAGGTGGAGCCCTACCAAATTGTTTTTGTGATAAAATTTGGTGCCAATACCTAAACCAGGAAGAGCCAAAACAGAGAAAGAATTACAGACAAATTTCACTAATGAATATTTAGGCAAAATTTTTAAATAAAATATTAGCAAAGACATTACAGCAATTTATCATGAAGATAATATACTATAACCAGGTGGGATTTATACCAGGAATGCAGGGCTGGTTCAATATTAGGAAAACTATCAGCATAATTGATCATATCAGTAATAAAACTATCAAATCATATTATCTGAATACATGCAGAAAAAACTTTTGACAAAATACAGCACCCATTCCTATTGAAAACACTAGAGAGGGGGCAGCTAAGTGGCACAGTGGATAGAGCACTGACCTTGGAGTCAGGAGGACCTGAGTTCAAATTCAGCTTCATACACATAATACTCACTAGCTGTGTGACTCTGAGCAAGTCACTTAACCCCAATTGCCTCACCAAAAAAAAAGAAAACACTAGAGAGCATATGAATAAATGGAATTTTCCTTAAAATGATAAGTAACATCTGCCTAAAACCATTAGCAAGCATTATATGTAATAGGGATAACCTAGAAGCTTTCCCAATAAGATCGGGGGTGAAAACAAGGATGTCCATTATAAGTACTGTTATTCAATATTGTACTAGAAATGTTAGCTTTAGCAATAAGAGAAGAAAAAGAAATTGAAGGACTTAGAATAGGCAATGAGGAAACAAAGCTATCACTCTTTGAAGATGATATGATGACATATTTAGAGAACCCTAGAGAATCAATTTAAAAATTACTCGAAATAATTAACAACTTTGGCAAAGTTGCAGGATATAAAATAAATCCACATAAATCTTTGGCATTTCTATATATTACTAACAAAGCCCAGCAGCAAGAGATAGAAAAAGTAATTCCATTTTAAAATAACTATAGACAATAACAATATAAAATATTTGGGAGTCTATCTGCCAAGACAAACCCAGGAATTATATGAACACACTTACCAAACACTTTTTCACACAAATACTTCAGATCTAAATTCGAAAAATAATCAATTGCTCATGGGTAGGTTGGCCAAGCTAATATAATAAAAATGACGATTCTACCTAAATTAATTTGCTTATTCAGTGCCATACCAATCAAACCACCAAAAATTATTTATAGAGCTAGAAAAAATTACAAAATTCATCTGGAAGAACAAAAGGTCAAGAATATGAAGGGAATTAATGGGAAAAAATGCAAAGGAAAGTGGCTTAGCCATACGAAATCTAAAACTACATTATAAAGCAACAATCATCAAACTAGTATTGGCTAAGAAATAAATTGGTGGATCAGTGGAGTAGGTTAGGTACACAAGACACAGTAGTAAATGACTACAGTAATCTCATCTTGCATAAACCCAAAGACTCCAGCTTCTGGAATAAGAACTCACTATTTGACAAAAAAAGTGCTAGGAAAACTAGAAAATACTATGGCACAAACTAGGCACAGACCAACATCTTATACCATATACCAAGATAAGGTCAAAAGTGTACATGATTTAGACGTAAAGGGCGATACTGTAAGCAAATTAGGAGAGCAAGGAATAGTTTACCTGTCAGATCTGTGGAGAAGGAAAGACTTTATGACCAACAAGAGATAGAGAACATTATAAAATGCAAAATGGATAATTTTGATTACACTAAATTAAAAAGGTTTTGCACAAACAAAACCAATGCAACCAAGATTAGAAGGAAAGCAGAAAGCTGGGAAACAATTTTTACAGCCAGTGTTTCTGATAAAGGTCTCATTTCTCAAATATATGGAGAACTGAGTCAAATTTATAAGAAATTTATAAGTCATTCCCCAATTGATAAATGGTCAGAGGATGTGAAACGGCAGTTTTCAGACGAAGAAATTAAAGCTATAGTCATAGGAAAAATGCTCTAAATCACTACTGATTAGACAAATACAAATTAAATCAGCTTTGAGGTATCAGCTCATACCTATCGGATTGGCTAATATGACAGAAAAGGAAAATGATAAATGTTGGAAAAGATATGGGAAAATTGGAACATTAATGAATTGTTGGTAGAGTTATGAACTGATCCAACCATTCTGGAGAGCAATTTAGAACTATGCCCAAAGGACTATAAAACTCTGCATATCCTTTGATCTAGCAATATCACTACTAGGTGTGTATCCCAAAGAGACCATAAAAGAAGGGAAAGGATCCACATGTACAAAAATATTTATAGCAGCTCTTTTTGTGGTGGCAAAGATTTAGAAATTGAGGGGATGCCCATCAATTGGGTATATACATGTAATGAAATAATATTGTGCATAAGAAATGATGAGCAGGCAGATTTCAGAAAATCCTGGAAAGACTTACATAAACTGATGCTGATGGTGAAGTGAGCATAACCAGGAGAACACTGTACATAATAACAGCAATATTGTATGATAATTAATTATGACAGACTTAGCTCTTCTAAGCAATACAATGATCCAAGACAATTCTAAAACACTCATGATGGAAAATGCCATCCACATCCAGAGAAAGAACTAGAGTCTGAATGAAGATCAAAACATACTATTTTCACTCTTTTTTTGTATTTTTCTTTCTCATGGTTTTTCCCTTTTGTCCTGATTCTTCTTTCACAACATGACTAATGTGGAACTATGTTTAACATGATTATAAATCTATAACCTATATCAGATTGCTTGCTGTCTTGGGGAGGGGGAGGGGAGGGAAGGAGAGGGAAAAATTTGGAATTCAAAATCTTACAAAAATGAACATTGAAAACTATCTTTACATGTAATTACAAGAAACAAAATATTACTAAGTAGAAAAAAAAAAGATTAGGAAGTTTGCTTGTGACTATTCTTTCCCTGGTATTATCCTCCCTGTTAAGCCCCCCTCACTCTCCCTGCTTATTTCCTTGATATATTTCTGTACTAAACTCTGTGTGTGCGTGTGCCTGTGTGTGCATGTTCAACTTTGTTTCTGGTAAGAGCAAGGTTTGTATGATGCCCACACCCCTGCCCTTTCTCCATCATGTTTGTAATCTCTTTTCACGTGCTCCAATTATGGAAAATAACAAGTTACATCCCTTCTTAACCACCAGAGTATCCATCCTTTTAGCCTCACTCCTTCTTTTTCCTTTTCAGACACCCAAGACAAAACCAACACGCTCTCAAGACTTCTGTTTTTCTGAAATCCCTCAATAACCTGTGACATTAAAGTGAATGTGAGCACTATGTTGTCCTACAGTCTCTTCTAAGGCCTCAAATAAATTTACTTTCTTAGGGTGTTTTTTTGATTCTTGTTGTTTGTAATTCAAAGTGCTTGCTCAGCTCTAGTCTTTTCATCAGAAATACTTGAAAGGTCTCTTCCATTCAAGGTAATTTTTTTTTCTTCTGTAGAAAGATGCCGTTTTTTCTTGGTTATAAACCTATCTTTTTTGCCTTTTGGAATAAAGCCTTCCAAGATCTCCTCATTTAAAATAGAAGATACTAGGTCTTATGTGATTATGACTATGGCTCCTTGGAACTAAAATTGCTGTTTTCTGGATGCATGCAGTATTTTTTTTTCTTTGATGTGAGAGCTCTCAATATTGATATATTACTATTACTTTTGTTTTGGGGGTTCCTTTGCAGAAGGTGATAAATTCTTCCTATTTTTTTTCCTCTGGTTCTAATAGATGTTGGCAGTTTTCATTTATGACTTTCTTTTAAAAAAAAGTCTACATTTTAAAAAAATCATCGTTTTTCCTGGTTGACTGTTTTTTATATCAGATAGATTTTTTAATATTTTTGGGTTTATTTCAAATTATTTTTTGCTATCTTATAGAGTCTTTGATTTCTGCTTGGTCTATCCTAGTTCTCAAGGAGTCCTTTTCTTGGGTTAAGGTTTACTAACACTTTCTCTTCTAATTTACTCATTTTACTTCTACTTCTCTAGAGCTTTGTTTTAATTTTTTTATTTCTTCTAGGTATTCATATATAATCTTTGTAGAAAGTCTATTCTTTTGAAATAGTGTCTGCTTGCAGTTGTTATGAAGTTATTTACTGCCTTTTGAAGATGCCTAGATTTGCAGTATTTTTTTTGGGGGGGGAGTTTGATATTTACTTTTCCTCTTTTCTCCAACTTTAGTGTCTGAATTGGGACTTTGTGGTATGGCTGAGTTCTATCTTCTGCTGCCTTTTGAGGGGGGAAGAGAGCTAATATTGGGTCTGCTTGTTCTTTCCCTGGGTTCCTAGGCTTCTCTGTATCTTTGAAGTTCAGAGAATTAGATCTTCAGGATCGTCATAATTATTTCAGCAGCCCTGAGTACAGTCACTGAGACACTTCTTTGGTTACCTGGAACTTTCTCTAGGGAGCTTTCTGTTCTTGTGGCCTCTAGATATAAAGTTTTGAAGGCTATCACTGTCCAAGGACATTTTTAATTGTCTGGGAAACTATCATATAGTGATCATTGTCTTTGCTAGTAAGCCCCTTTTCCAATAATCCTCTGCCCGCTGGCTGACCTCTTATACTGTTTAGAGGTATAGCAAGTCGCTAGTTTCTCATTGGACTTCTTGAATTTTGGTCTAGCAAGAATTTTAAGGTTTTACTAGAGAAAAGTATGTATGTGATTTTCCTTCAGGCAACCATCTCAGCCACAAGTTTCTAATATGCCCTTCTGAAGAAAAAATAACCTTTAAGCATAAAGACCCTTATCCATTGCTCATGAGTTATGTTAACATTTTCTTTTATAGAAGGGAGAGACACCATCCTGTGGTGGATAGAGAACTGGACTTGAATATGTCCCAATACTGGCTGTGTGACAGTGAGCAAATCATTTAACTTCTATGTGCTCCAGGTATTGCTCTTAAGACTGTAAATAATCAGTCAACAAGTATTAAGCACATACCACATACTACCAAGCAGAAGTGCTGCAGTTAGGAATTTACATTCTAATTGTACAAGTTGTTCATATGAATTGGTGGAGGGACTTCATTTACCTGGAATTTCCTGTAATAAAGAAAAAATAAGTTCCCTTTCCCCATTCTCCACCCCCATAAAAATAAGAACTTATTTAGGGCTAGCTAATTAAAAACTTTATTTGAACATTTATGGCTGATGAGAAGCTTATGTGATATCCACTCAATCATCGCATAACCTACTAAAAGCAATCAATTTAACAAATGTTGGGGGGTAAGGGGAGGAGGGGGAGGAGAGAGAAGAGGGAAGTGAGTTGTCTTAAACCAATTGCAGCAAGTGAATGATTTACATTAGTCAAAAGAGTTTATTATACCACACGTACTTCATAAGTTTACAGAAGACTGACTCACAATCTTGTAATGACTGAAAAAACAAAACAGATGCCACAGTATGGGAGAACAAAATAGTCAACACTGCTTTTCTGGCCTTGCTGACTTGCCTTCTAACAACCTCCCCAAGTCAGCCTTGCCACGTGATCGGTCTTCTGTTTGGTAGGCTTTATAAACCCTAAAAGTTCTAGTTCAGATACAGCTCTAATAAATCGAGCACTGAAGGCAGAAGCTAAGGAAAATCACCAAGTCATGGTTCTGCTCTGGTGTTAGCTGTCAGTTGAAGGGAGACTGGGGAGTAATAAAATGTATTCTACTACAACCCTATTACTAGGAAAAGGAAATAGGGAAAAACGAAATCAATGTTGAATACGTAACTGAAGTTCTCTAAATTTTGCAAGTGGTATAAAATAACACTCCTAACTTTCCTAAAACATATATAGAAAAACAAGGACTCAGACAGCTCTTGAAATGGTAGACATTTCATTTTTGGTGGATGTAAAAAAGAAATTTACATTGTGGAATGTGACTTTTCGTGTGTGTGTGTGTGTGTGTGTGTGTGTGTGTGTGTGTGTGTGTGTGTGTGTGTGTGTGTGTGTGTATGCATACGTGCATGTATAATACACAAAATATATCCAGGGTAGAAATTCAGCACAACTTTACACAAATTTAGTGACTAAAAATTTAGTTATTAGATCTAGTCACAGTGTTGCTTTTGTAAATCCTCAGTGAAGATTTGGGAAATTGACAGTCTTATAAGTTTTGTGTATTTGAATAGTGCAAAACTATATAAAAGGATACTGGATAATTTCCTTTATCTCTTCTGAGGCTGTGGAATTTGGATCTGTTTCTTCAGCAGCTGTTACCACTGTTGCAAAAGCCTTTTGAAGGGACCAAACATAGAACTTAATACTTTGAATATTTTTAGGCTTGCCAAATATTCTGCACATATGGACTATACATATTTGTGCCTTGTCCTTTTTTTAATATCCTCCAGTTAAGTCAAATCAGACAATGCGGCTAAACCTTTATGTACACATAATTCTTTACTCCACCCCCATCAAAATGCCCTTTATTTTTAACAGTCTGGCAATCCTAAATAATGTATTTAAAAATCAATCATATATAATGAGTTGATGCCATATTAACTAGGTACATTTAAAAGTTTCAAAAATCTGAATATGTGCTAAGGAGAAGGAATTAAAGGCAGAAAAAGTCAGAGGCTCAAAGGAAACCCTAAGTGACTTCCTTCCCCTCCAACTTTCTCTAACCTCCAGTGAAAAGTGGCCCTTGAAGCTATGGAAAGTTCCTCTCCCCAAACTTCCCCATCCTTTGCTGGAGGCATGCCTTTAGAATGCTGTCTAGAAAACAACTTTTTCACTGAAAATAACACAATAATACAAGTTACCCTATGGCATAAATGAAACAAGGGTCTCCTTAGTATCTTAATGCTTCAAGTACGCATCTGAGGGAGGAATAGTATTATTACTGCATAGTGTTATATCTCTTAAAAAAGAAACAAACAGTAACTGTCTAGGGCCATGCCAAGAACTCTCTGAACCCAGTATTTCCCAATTTGCAATCTGCAAGTATGTGCTTTCATATCAAAGTATATTTTGTTCTTTTATTGTGATAAAGAAAATATTAAGAGGGGACTTAGACTTTCAAAAGTAGCAGTAAAAGATATTCAAAGAACAAATGTGGGTCCTCAAGAACCAATGCAATTAAAACATTCAAAGAAAAGTGGTCACATGACTAAACAAACAGATCATGCATAGCTTGTTATTTTCCTAACAACATACCTCTGACCAGTCCACGAGGTTGATGAGCCTACTGCATTCCAGATGAAGTTTGTATGCTATGCAGATGTCAGGTGCTACATTTGGAATGGAGTCATCTTCACTTTTCAGAGCCTGATTCTAAAAATAATGTAAATTGTGATTCTTTTCTTATAGTTGGTAAGAGGCAAAATCAGAAACTAATGAGCTGCAATAAAATGAACATTTTTTTAAAAGTATCTTTTTGTTGTTCAATTTGCTGCATTATTTAGGTAAGTTACATTTATAATCTCAATTGTTAATTATGAACATTCTTTTCTATTAGGACTTTGGTGACATTTGTTTTTGAGGAATGTTCTCAGGATCAGAAGACAAGAACAATATTTTTTTTCCTATTTTTATGATCAATAATTACTAGGAAAGCCAGAGCTGCATTATTATTTTTTTTAAAAAGCAGATTTTCTTTTAAATTTTCAATAAGATATAGTTTTAACAGCCTTATGCATAACTGAGTACTAAATGAAGGTTCCAGTTAGATATCATAAAGCTTAGAAAATGCCAACATCTTAAAGGGAAGTCTGAGGTTTGTTGAGCCAACTCCTATAAAACATCATAAAAGCAAGTCCTTCATTACAAGGAAGGCAGCATCTAGGGGATCTTATAGATCATCTAAGCCACTTCCCTTCATATTTCGGATGAGGGAACTGAAGTGGAGTGACAAGGTCATGATTTATACCCACTTCCTCTGACTCCAAATCAAGTGCTTTTTCACTATATTACACTACCTTATCTTCTCTAATATTTCTTATACGAAAAGGAGAAAGAAAACAAAACAAGGCATCTTTGATATCAGTCATTTCTTTCCCTCTCCTCCTCAAGGAGTGTGTCCCCAGGGAACTGAACCCTCCTGGAAAAAAAAAAAGTAGTTAAGGAAAACCAACGTGAAGTGACAGCTGATAGATAACATGTGCAGTATTCTGTCTTTGTTGTCCTCCACCTCTACTTTGAAAAGGTAGGTTTGCTTCATCAGCTGTTCTCTTGACCTATTATTGATTTTTCGATTATTTGAATCTGGTTTCTTTTTAGTGATCTTTTCAGCTAAATAAAAGTCACTGGGATATTTTCCTTCTGGGTCTACTTATCCAATTTCTCTTGCAATGGTTCTCAAGTGAGTATTATAGGATCACAGAGCTGGAAGGGAGGGCAGTGGCCTTCTAGTCCAACCCTCTCATTTTAAAGATGAGAAACTGAGGCCGAGAGAGATGAAGTGACTTGTCTAAGGTCACAAAGAATTAATAATGGGAGGTACTTTTTGCTATCCCATTTAGGGATACTTCCTTAGGTTTGCTTAGTGGAGTACTTAGGAAGCATCGACATTATAAAGACTTAAAGGTTAGACTGAGATGCCAATTCATAATCCTACACAAATAGAAAGACACACAGTAGCATCTTACAGGTCATAGGAAAACTGGTGATGTTTTGTTTGTTGATGCCAAACACTCAAAACAAGAGAAGAGCCCATTCATAAAGGAATTAGACCTAAGAATGTAAATCAATAGTCATGTACTCTTATTGACTTTAACAGTAAAGAAGTCTGCCAGAAATAAGACTTATCTTAAAAGTAACTCCAGCAGAATACTAGTTTTGTTTTATATGTACATGACAACATTGTAAACTGTATCTATAGGTCTTAATAATTATAATTTAAGGAAGTGTTCCAAGAAACTTGTCCTTTTAAAGATGTAGCACATATTATCATCTATTCCTGAAAGAAAATACCAATATAGTAGCCTACAATGTGTTCTTAGAGAAAAAAAAGTATTTGAATCTTCATTGGAATGGAAATACATTTGAACTTAATGGGGCTTGATCCAAGATACTTTGTCATAGGCTTCCTTTTTAAAAGTGTTTGTGACAGTGGTAGTCATGCACCACTGAGTCATATTTGTTAAAAGGAGAGGAAGAGGGAAAATATTTTGAAATTCTGTTTACTTCCCCTATCAGAAACTTGAGGTAGCAGTAGTGATTGCTTTCTTGCTGAAGACAGCTAAACCTGGGACCCAGAATCAGGCAATGAATTTTAAATGGATCAGTTGTTCAAGATCAGAATTAACTTCCTCTCTCTGGCTGCTGCTTTCCTGCCATTTCTTGTGTTGGGAAATCAAGAGCAAGAATTCATATTTCCTGCAGTGTGCTGGAATTAGAACACTACCCCTTGGGTATTACTGTCCATCTCTTATGTTTAGAGCTAGCACTGCCCTTTGAGAGCAGAATGACATCTGTGCAAAATTCAAGATGAAACTCCAAACTGTTTGAGATTTTTAAAAATATCAAAATGGACAAGTTAGACCTCTGAACAAATTCTAGCCATCACTGTTGACCAAGCATGCTGAATAACCATGTATATAATATTTTACATTTAACAATGTGCTTTTCTCATATAACAGCTGGTGAGTCAGGAAATACAACTATCTTCATTTAAAAATAAGGAAACTGAGGCTAAGAGAAAGTGGGTCACACTATCTGTCAGAGCCAAGACTCAAAACCAGATCTTTCTATTGTACCATGTTGCCTATTACATGGCCACATACCTATGAAATAATTTCATCTTTGAATTCCTTGGTAGCCCAATGCTAGTGTCTAGATTCTCATCTAAAGTGCTTTAGATCAGATTTTATCAAAGGAAATTAAGATCGTGAAGAATTTACAATTACAGGGGCTGTGGGTGACAGCTCTTAATTTACTTCACCATAACATCAAAATCCAGTGGCAGTTAATTAACTCAATAAACACTGTGCATCTCTGCAGAGAACACGGTGTTAAGTGCTAGAACAGAACTTTGTGCAAAGGGGAACAGTCAGCAAGGTCCCAGTTATTGGACAAGTGAAGTAGGAGTACTGAAGAAAGGTATTTGGCAAGAGATCATTCTTGGCCTTAGGAAAAGAAGTTTTGGTAGAGCAGTAAGGACAGAATTCAATTCCGTTCAATATCTTTTCCTTTCTCATCTATATGTTCACATACCTTTTGTTTCCTCTACTCCATCTAACACACATACATGCATGTGCACAATAGTGGTCATTCATGAGGAGCTCCCTCAACTCCTCTATACTTCTCTATATTCTTTCTCCTTTTCTGTCTCAGAGGAGTAGCTATCTCCCTATCCCTTTATCTGTGGCCAGGAGCTCTTGTGGGAGGCTGCTTGGCATAGTGGAAAAAGTTCTGGGCCAAGAATCAGAAGATCTGGGTTTGTGTTTCAGGTCTGCCACTTATTAGCTAAAGATAAAAACCAACACACACACACACACACACAAATTACTATATGCCAGACATTGTACTAAGCACTTTATAAATAACTCCTTTGATTCATACAACAATCCTTCAAGGTAGTTGCTATTATCCCCATTTTAAGTTGAGGAAACTGTGGCAGACAGAGGTTAAGTGGGCGGGTCACACACAGTAAGTGTCTGCGGCAGGATTTGAACTTGGATCTTCTTGGATCTTGACTTCAAGCCCAGCTGCTCTATCCACTGCACTCCCTATTTGCCCCAGGGGCAAGTCCCTTAACCTGTCTGGGCTTCAGTTTCCTCATCTGTATAATGAAATGTTTGGACTATATGCTCTGTAAGGTCCCTTCCAATTCTAACAGTCAGTAACTGTAAGAATCACTTGCTGCCTCTTCCAGGATCTTGCTCCATTAGTCATTCCCACCTGTGCCAGTGTATCTTCATTAACTTCCTCACCACTGGCTTTTTATCTTCTGCCAACAAACACACCTAGGTATCTCCAGTCTTATAAAAAGCCCTTCCTTGGCCCCTCTGTCTCATCTTGCTATAGTCCTCCTCCTTCCCTCTCATGGCCAAACTTCTAAATGTAGGTGATCTTAGATACTTGGATGGATTAAGTGACTCATCTGGGTGAGCACTCCTTGCACAAATACAGATCTCAACTCATCCACATCTTCTCATCATGTGCCATAAATAAATAAAATTCCAATAAGTGTCCTCCCTGGTGAAACAAACACCTTGTTTTTTCCCTTTGCTATCCCTTTGCTATCCCTTTTTCAGCCACACATGTTTTTGATACCACTTCTTGCATACAAATCACGGTTGGTCATTTGTCGCAGCCTACTCATACCCACCTTGCATATTTCCAATAGTCTTTCCCTCCTCCCCACACATGACTGTCCAACCATTGGCATGCTGGGTATATATTCTGGGTAATACATTCTTCATCCAGCTGGCTCTTTTGTGTGTGTGGCTAAGCTACTTTTAATAGTGTGAATTTTATTGAGGAGGCTTACTAGTGTTTTGAGGTTTCAATGCAATCACTACAAATAGGAACATCTGGAGAACCTCATCATCTTTGAGATTTGGGTTTCCATTTGGGTTTTTCACAGCCTATCCTCTCTGTGATATTAGTGACCACATAGTGAGGATCAATGTACAAGTTATCTTTGCTTGCACCTGTCAAGGAATTTTGAGTGAGCTTAATATATGAATGGAAGATATTTTGTCAGGGGTATTTTGCCTTACCAAATGCTTTTTTGTAATTTACAAATAAAAATCTCAGTACAGCCTTGCATTCTTTTTTAAGTCATTGTATGACTAAGGATGTGATCTACCGTAAAAAAGTGTTTCATCAATAGCTGTGTGAACCAATCATAAACATTTTACAAATATTTTACAGAAAAGAGCAAGGAGACATATAGTTCAGCAGTAGCTAATGCCTAGGTTGTCTTTCCTTAGTAATAATACCAACTGTGACTTGTTGGGCTAAAAATCCAACTCGCAAGATTTCTAAAGACAAAGCTTCTAAATGCCCATCAAGAACAAAGTACATCATTTAGAATGTCAATTCTAATAGGTTTTGCGACAGCTAATACAGACTGCATTACTGCAGAGCATAGCATTGACCAAAGCTTATTAGTCTCAGCTAAGACACCATTTCTTCTTAGGAACTCACTTCCTACCTTCAGATAATGATAAGGATTGTTGAGTGCAGTATGAAGAGCAATTCGGGGAGCGGCATTCAAGTGCTCACGCAGCATGTGAGCCCCAGTGAAATACACCACCTCATAGAGCGTCTGTGTGTCTGGAGGGGACAGGAATTTTCTGAAACAGTCAAAGTGAGACACCAACTTTTAGACAGGTAGTTTTCCATATCAAAAAAGTCTCTCAAATGTCTGTAACTGATAAGTTTACTATTTTTAAAAACTAAAAATACATAGGGGATCATAGATTTAAGGGTGGAAAGGACCTCAATGGTCATTAAATCCTGCCTCCCCCCTCACTTCACAGACAGGAAACTGATACCCAGAGCAGTGAAATGGTTTGCACAAATTCTTAAGTAGCAATAATTATGTCTTTTAAGTAAGATTTCATATCTTTAATGATAACAAGACAATAAATTTTTAACTTTTAAATTAAATCTCCAGGAGAAAAATGTCACATGTAGTTTGGTCCAAAATCTTAAAAGAAACTTGAACTTATAAGGTTTTTTTCTTTAAAAGAAGTATATTAAATGAACTCAAATATGCTTTCAGAAAGTAAACATTTAACTCATTCCTTGCTAACAATATGTATCAATTCTTGGAATGAAATTTTTTCAAAACAGTCTCTCAGGAAAACTAGTGTTTACATGAGATGTCCTAAGGAAATCATATACTAGGGCTTTTCATACATTTTAGATTTAGAGATTTAAATTTCTTAAAAATGATTCCTAAAATGTACAGTCTCAGATTAATACAGACTAAAATTCCTTATCATTAAATTTTTAAATGTTTTTAGAAGTAGATACTAAGCCACATTTTACAGATCCCTACCCCAGTTAAGCTGGATACCAGGAAAATATCAATAAAGTATTACTTTAAAAGTCATTTAAAAGCGCATTCTGCATGTGTACATATTGGTTGGACTGTGCCAAGATATGAACATTACCCCAGTCTGGGCAGACTAGAGAAGCTATCACAGGGCCCAAGTTGGAAGGGAATGAGAGAGGTACACACAGACAGGCCAGAGGGCAGGGTAACAAAAGGTCATGTTTCCTAACTTGTTTAAAGCATTAAAAACACATCCCTTCATAAAGATCATGGGACTTGCTCAGTCCTCTGGGCAAGTAGGAAATATTTTGGCAGCATGGAAAACCTGTATCAGTTTCTTTCCAGGAGAAGACAAGCAGTATCTGACTTGGGGCTAGCATCTAGATACTAGCCTCAATCCTTGGTGCAGAGCCCTTGTCCTGATGTTCACTTCCTCCCCCTGTGCTGGGGGGCCACAGGAATCACTACCACTGAATAATAACTAAGATGTGAGTGGGGATGGAGAAGGGGGAGGTTTTTTTTTCCATGTTCACCCATGCAGAACAGCCCAATTATGGGAAAAGCTGAGTATGACTTCATAGCTTTAAGGTTTACCTTTATTTTCTTTCTTCTTTTTTTTAATCTTTTTAAATTTTTTTTTATTTTTAGGCAATTGGGGTTAAGTGACTTGCCCAGGGTCACACAGCTAATAAGTGTCAAGTGTTTGGTCTGAGGCCGCATTTGAATTCAGGTCTTTCTGACTTCAGGGCTGGTGCTCTATCCACCGCGCCACCTAGCTGCCCCATGGGAGATGTTTTTAGTATTCTAAGTTAGAACCTTGAAAACATTTTCCCATAGAAATACTTGTAAATGATGGTTAGTTTCTGTTAATACTGCACCAAACTGGTTACATTTTGTGACTACTTTGCAGTAGTAAACATTCACTAAATATACGAATGGATAACATGACTTCCATCTCCACTGTACATTAGTACCCTACTGAGTAACCATCACTTTAAACTTTTCCATATACCTTTCTGACCACTATTTCTATCTTTCTATCTTTTCCCATGCCTATTCACCTTTATTATGACTTCTCATTTCTTGATTTCTCCCTTTATCTATATAAACTCATTTACCTCTGTAGCCCATTTCTGCGCTATATATATATATATAATCCAGTCATTTCTTTAATGACCTTTCTTCCAATCCTGATATTCCTTGCCTCTTTCATTCCAAGAATTGATACATATCGTTAGCAAGGAATGAGTTAAATGTTTACTTCCTGAAAGCATATTTGAGTTTCTATTCTTTGTATCTTCAGCACCCCCCCCTTAACTTATTTTTCTCCTAATCCTGTTGCCCAAATGCTGTTGAATAAAATTATGCTGACTGGATCCACTATCAATTTGTTATTTAACCTGAATTGGGGATCACTATTGCAAATCAATTCTTTGATTTATCTTAAAGATTCCCAATTACATTCCTCACACTCCTAAACTTTCTCTTCTCTCTGAAAGACCCCCAACTCCCTCCTTTTCCAACTCTGCATTCTCAACAGATGTCTTCAACTCCAATTTTATTGAGAAGAAAGGCTGTCCAAATCAAACCCCTTCAACTCCTTAAGGCCGAAACTCCTATTATTCCCCCATAACCTTGATTCTATCTCTTCTAATCTCCCCCCTTATTCTGTTCCATCAATAATCTCCCTCTATCTTTATGTATGTTTAATTTCTCCCTTTCTTCTGCATCTTTTCCCTTAGCCTACACATGTTCTTACATCTCTCCTTTCTTTAAAAACTCATACAAATATCAAATCTTCCCTAAACCTAGACCTCCACTCAAGCTATACAGTCTTATCTTATAGCCTTTAAACATTATCTTTATCCTCCAAACTCATTCCTCTTCTGAACTTCCTCATTTCTGCCACACTTCCAGTTACTCCTCATTCTTATCGACTCCTTATCCAATCAGTTCCCAAGCTTCTGGAATCTATCTCCACAACATCTCTCAAGTCTGTCACCACTTCTCTACTCACATGGCCACTTCCCACTCCATCTTACTTGGATTATTGCAATAGCCTCCTAATGGGTTCCCCTGCTTCAATTCTCTACTGATCCTCAGCTTCCTTATCTATAAAATACAGATAAGAATAGCACCTACCTCCCAGGGTTGTTGTAAAGACCAAATGAGATAAAATTTACAAAGTCCTTAGCACCATGCCTAGCAATTTATGTCTGTAAGTACCTAAATGCTTGTTTCTCCCTACCTTCTCACCAGTCCTCCCCACTCCAATCTGGCCATCCTACTAAAATCTTTAATTACTCAATTTGCCTTCCTGATTTCACTTAGCTAAAGGGATAAGATCCCAAGGAAGGACTTCTGTAGTCAAATGCTTTTCTGTGTTTTCTCTTTTTAAAAAAAAGCTTACAAGCACTTCTTTTCCATGTCAAACATATATATTAACTTCCAAACTCATTACTCAAAGCTGACACTGAGAGAACTTTAAACTAAAATTTGCATTTTGTTGACATCATTACCATCACCTCATGCATATAACAAGTTGGTGGAAAAATAATGACACCCACATAGCCAGTTTCAGCAAATGTGAGAATTTCATAAACTCAAGATATCACCTGAAAAGTTATGTTACTTTTAATCATGTTTGGGCCACTATCAAACTCTCTTCATTTGTAAAATTTCCACTTTCAGCATATGTAACTGTAAGTAATTTACCTCCTAGTCACAAGAGGAGCTTTTTTTGCTATCCTCAAATAAACCACATCATGGATAACATCAGGTGTTTGCCTTTAGTATGCCACAGAGCTCAACTGCAGCGGTTGAAACAACAAAGAGAAACAAAACATCTATGTCAGAATTTCCTTTTGCCCAGCTGTAGAAAACGACTTGGGTGGGAATGTACCACTACAACTCTATTTTTAAGTGAAAATAGTTGATGGATATGCTTAAAAGCTGCCTGGAATTGGGTAGCTGTAATGTGTGCTTTTGAATGGTCTGTACTGTAGATTCAGGTCAGAATTCTGTAGAGATGAGCAGCTTGCTAAGTTTTCCTTAGAGGTGATGCTGAAAATACTGGACTTTACTTAGTACCATCAAAAACTGAGAACTGAAGGATTATGTTAAAAGCAAAAAAAACAAAAACAAAAAAATACCAATAATTTGACATGTAGCAGTTTCCACTCCCAACTCCATTTTCTACTAAAAAGTAGTTCGAGACAGGTTGTAAGCCTTTTCTCTTGGACTTTATCTCTGTATTATGCATAGAGCAGCCTTCTTCTAAAGAATCCAAAGCTCTTAACAAACATCAATGATCTAACCCTCAGATACTCTTTTGAAGGAGAATGGCTGTAATACTAGTGAATCTAGAGTATTCTCATAATACTATAAATCCTATCCTCCTTAGCATTATAAATGTGCTATTCATCTCATTATAAAGGATCCTGCAAAAGGAAAAAAGATTTAATCTCTTCACTAATTAATTTGGCTACACTACAACTAAGGGGAGCATGGGACTGAATAAAACTTCTGAGGAAAGAACTTTGAAGATTTCACTGAGTAGGCTGGAGAGTTCTACTAAACAATATTAGATACAGGGGAACATCTGAGAGGAATGACAAATGTTTTTTAAAACTGGGTGAAAAAAGGAGAGTCACATAATACTTGCTAGGAAAAACTGTATGAATATCCCATGACCATATTTAGGATAATGGGGAAAAAATCTCAAGGAGAAGTTAAAAGAGGGCAGGCATTGTAGAAAACAGTAGAAATCCAGTACTAAACTTCTTCAGCTCACCTCAGGCAGACCAGTTGTCCCTGGCTGGTGGCCTTGGGATATATACCTAACATGCCTCAGTGATTATGGTGTATGAAATGTCATTTCTCCAAAGAGCACAATGAATGAGTCAAGACCCCACACATGAAGAACAATGACTTTTGCTCTAGAAGTGATATTAATGTGGAAAATCTTTAAGGAAACACTGAAGACATACATGATTGGAACAGAGAAGCTTGGCTAGTAATTACCTAAGCTACAGTTCCTCATCAAGGTTTCTCCAAAAAGTAACACAGGAAGAGATGGACAGATAATTGATACAAATATGGTCAGGTCCTTAATTATCAGTACCAGGTCTGAGAACCACTTTTCTGCCACATGACTCACTAGCCTGCTTTTGGTAGGAGTTTACTCCTGAGCTGGCAGGAGCAAGCCTCTGGCCCCACCTCGGCTGAGAGGGTTATTCTCCTTTCTCTAGCCCTAGCACAGAGGCTGGAATTGGAAGGATGATTGCAGGGCTCTACTTTTCCATGCTGATATATCCCAAGTGCATCTTTATGCACAGTACAACACTCTCCACTTACAATGTGTTTCTGAGGAACCATGTTCAGTTGTTATGCTGTTTTAAGGGCTTCCTTCTATTCCTCCCACACCTGGTAGGAAAGGGAAAAGCACAGCTTAGTTGCTCTCAGCCTTCTTTTAGCTCTGCCTCACACACTAAGGGATGGCCCTGGCAGGAACAACTGTGCTTCAGGCTGGGTAAGCAATATAACAGTTTGCCTGACCCCTCACTTTTGTGAGGGTCAAAAATTACAGAAAGGAAATTGAGGTGCATGAGTCCAGGTGAAAGCAGACTATGCTCCAACTACTCAGGAAGCTGAATATAGAAGAACACAGTAGAGGATGGTTGAGTTGGTTTCCAGTTTTAGCTTTGGGAGCTGCATGAACAGGAAAAAAGAGCCAGATGTCCAGGCTACAATCAAGATATTTAAAACTACTCTTCAAGACAACAACAATGACAGCTTGATAAACAATAAAGCTTCTGCTTTAGAAACTAGGATACAGCAACAGCAGAGGCCAAGGCAGGTGTTGGCCCAATAAGATGAGATGAGAACTATTAATTATACAAAGTGATTTTCCATTACTTGGCCACTTCACTACTCTTCTGCAATTTATCACTTTTATATGGAATAGTTCTCTTTCCACAATCTTTTGTCACATTTTGTTAGTTATTTTAGACCTTTTCCTTATAGATCGTGGTTTCCCTCTGATATATAGCTACAATAATTCTGCCACCAAATTGTACTAACAAATTGGAGCTCCTCATTTTCACTGAGAATATGAAATTCATTAGAAACAAATTCTTTGTGCCATTATATCGCCATTCTAATTAGGGTACTATTTTTCTAACAGTTCATACCCTCCCTCTCCCTTTCATACCTAGCCTGTTGTTGGCTTTCAGTCACCACTAAATATCATGAACAATGATCAACAACAACCGGGATGATAACAGCAACTTCTTGCTATTTCTCATCTTCTTCTAAACCTCTACAGCTTTACATTCTCCTTACATATTTTCTTCGCTATATCCTAAAATTTCACTGTGGATCTAATTGGATGTCCTTGGCAATTTGTAAACCTTGAGATATTTTTATATAGCTACAAAAAGCTGGCTTTTTATGAAATCCACAGACCACAATAATGATTAGGGTTTGTGACAGGGAATGACCTTTATGTTGAGTCATGATGTTTAGTCAGTGGGTTTCTAAATTTACTTTATGTATAGTTCTCAGCATCGATTTAATGTACATAACAAGTTAGCTGATGGCCCATTTCTAGAAAGTAAAAAAAGCAGACTTGCCATGTGGCTTCATTTCTGTGCCTTGCCCAGGCCAGTTTAAATGTCCAGGCCCATCATTTACTTCCACTGCAGTAATAGCAGTATCTGTAATGTAGACACTTGATTATTAGGAAGTATATGAAGATTTTATTTTCTCCTTCAAAAGCATTGTGGTACTGGATCAAATTTAAACTTGTGACCTTAGGCAGCAATTAATAGGAATGATACTTGATGGGATATATTGAGTATCGGATAAGACTGGAAACAAGCCTAAATTACAAATTAAACTGGATCAGTTGACCCTGAAAATGTACTGCCTTATGTCATAATAAGTTCTCTAGATTTAATAAACTAGGATCCAATATCTGTCTCTGAAGAACAATAATAGGCTTACCTCACCAAGTTGTCTATCAAGTCCACAACTCTGTCCCGATGTACTTCAAATTTAGTTTGCTTCTTATTTGAACTTCTTAATTCCTTCATTTCCAACAGGGACTACAGATGAAAGAATACACTTTCTAATAACTTGGCTAGGAAATCTCCACATAAAGGAGAGTAATATTGTTTAGACAATAGTAGGCCCCTCCCCCCAAAAAAAATGAGAGGAGAGGAGAAGGGGGACAGAAGATGAGATGGATAGATAGTATCATGAAAACAATGAACATGAACTTGGACAGACTTTGAGAGATAGTTGGGGATAGAAGGGCTAGGCATGCTATGGTCCATGGGCTCACAAAGAGTTGGACACAAGTGAACAACAGGCAAATCTCCCTCCGAGCCCTCATCATTTTCTCAGGGTAGGAGGGTCAGAAAAAGATACTGGAAGGCACAAGTTCTTGTTTCAAAGGTCAGGGCAAAAGCTTTCTTATCATATTCTTCTTTTCATAAAGGGGCCCTACTAAACTTTCAGGAATGGAAGCAAATTGGAAGTTCAATTTAGGTACTAATGGTAGTATTCTACTTACAGTATTATAATATGAACAATCTTCCTCAAAACTATATCAGTAAATTACATATTAACCATTCTACCTAGACAAAGTTTTATTGTGTGATTATTGTAACCTGGCATCATCCTGCAAAAATAAAATTTCTTCTTTGATTTCACAATTACATAACAGCAATGCTATCATTTGTCCCAAATGTAGCCATCTGAACTTTTGTTTCAAAATTGTCTAAAAAAAAGAATACTCTTAGGTGTGGCATATGTACAAAAATGAAACAAAAAGAAGTGCCTTAGATTGCTGAGGTAGGAATTAGCAAGGATCTCTGATCACAGTGAATAAGTAAGTGTAATCTATGAATATAACATATCATATACTTTCCCCCTCGTTAGTCAAGGGAAACTAACTTGTTTCCCCTCATTAGTTGATACTGTATTCCTTATGACCTAATTTTCCCAGGGGAACACTTCCATCTGTACTGGCTAGCAGATTCCCATAGAATGTCTACTTACATTCAGAGTTAGGGTATGGCAGTGGGGCAGGCAAGATGTTCAGTTTACAACTAACTCAACTACAAAGTAAGCATGCTTTGTGGTTTTAAAACAAAACCAGTAAACAGCCATGCTGAACAAATCTAGAACACTCAGCTGAAAAAGGCTAAGTCACAGGAAGTAGCTGGTAGATAAGAATATGGGCTAACCTTCTGAAGGTGATAGAGGTCTGTCTTCTGGAATCCTTTCTGTTGTGATCCTGACCCATTCTCTTCCTCATTGGATTCTGTTTCTAAAACAAAAATAAGATTCAATACTTAAAGAAGTCAATGAGTTAAGTAAAACAGACAGAGTCCTACTAAATCAAGGTTAAATCAAAGGTCATGTTACTTTTTCATGTAGCAAGGGGCCAGAGTTCCATGAGATAATCTTATTTTCTTCTGAAAGCTGAAACTTAGTAAACATATTCTTACATAATTTATGCTACAAAAATTTCTGCTTCAAAAATTTCAGTTCCTAAAACTTGGATTAAAAACAAGAACACACACTTTCATGTATTTATCTGGGGAAAAAAAATACAAGTTACATCTATAAATTTGCTTTCTATGATTATTCCAGAATATTAAATTACTAAAAGCTGATCCCTATCCTTTTTGTATGCTCTAATTAGAGACATTTGGTGAAGCTGGCCTAGATTTGCCTACACCTAATTGATTTAGCTTACAAAGAAGGTTCACGATATTAAAAGGAAGATACTCAAACTCTACATAATTTAAAAACCAGAAGCGGCACCTCACCTTTTCTGAAAGCACTGAGGCCAGAGAGAGTTGTAGCATGAGACTCCTTCCTTGTGTTTTCAATATCTCTTTTACACCCTAGTCTTAACACATACTTGATTTTAATAACATCACACTCACATGGATTGTTTGGCTTAATTCAAAAGATTAGAAGGAGGAAGGCAGTGGTGTTTTTCAACAAAGAATTTCAATTCAGTTATTAGTATTTTCTGGTTTAAAATGCAATCCAAGCATATATGTATATCTTATAGTACATTCTTCTTGCCTCAAAAAAAAAAACCCTAACTATGTATAATCATTAAAAATAAATGAGCCATTCACAAGATTCTGCTCCCATTTTAAACTCCAACTATAATTTTAAATCTAGGTTGCAATGTGGAAGACATTTTAGGAATAGGAGAAAATCATGCAGATAAATATTTCTCATCTTTCAAAATGAAGGCATTCTATTTCCATTTCACCATTTAAATTACTACATCAAATATAAGCTCCTGAATAATTTTAACCATGATAATTTTAAATCCAGATTGCATGGTGGAAAAGGATTTTGGAAATATAACAAAATTGGTAAACCTAATATTTTTACCCGTTCAAAGATTTCTATTTCATTTCACTTCCCTTTTCAAGCACATAATCTAATAATTTCTTCAATCTAAGATACTTCAGACTGCTTTATGCCTTATAATCTCTAAAAACAATGTTTTCTCAGTGACACCATGTAACATGACTTTTTCATTGCCTTTCTGGCACCAGCTGTTCTCAAAAGCACAATATTATAATAATTTCATCTAAAGAATGACTATATTCAGATTCAAAATTGGGCTGACATTTAAATACTTTTTGGTGTTTGATGGGAATCTGGACACTCCAATAGATGAAAGAGATACACTTCAACTACTACTATTAAAAACACTTTTGTACATTTGGAACATAATCTGGCTCTACTTCCTCTGCTCCTGCCATTCCAATCTCTCTCCTTTCACCATCCATTGATATTAATTAACTAAGTACCCACTACAATACTACAGCTGTGAAAGGAAATATATAGGTTTGAGTTAAAAGAAAGAACTTCGGAAATCAGAGCTTAGAATCTAACAGATATACCGAAGATGTGATTACCCAAAGCTTAAAGTTATAACATTAATATTTAACATGATATATTTTTAACCTACTTCTTCACTGATTCTTCCCCATGCTTAAAACAACTTCCCACTTGACAAACACCATTTAGTCATAGTCATGAAGCATTTCTGTATCCAGAAATAAGGAGGGTAAATTTATTGATTCCTCCAAAAATTAGGAACCACTACCCCTGTGAAGTCAGAGACAGAGCAAGGGAGAAGAGTATGAAAAGTTGATGATCTCTGTGGGTTCATTTTGCCCATTAGGGCATAAATGTCCTTAAAAGTACGATATGCTGTTTTTTACCTATGTCATACACACAGTACATTCAATAAATATTAAATGATAATGTTACCTTGATGTTCCATCATATTTACAATAAACTTTAAGCTACAGTGTTCTCAGCATTACAGCGCCTTCAAGAGTGCTCCAGATCATCTCAAACACTGAAGATGCAACCTTCTATAAATCTGTTTTGGAGCAAGCCTCATCATACGTATTTTCACAATCAGCATAGCAATGAGCCTTACTACCCGGAAATCAGTTTATAGCTATCAAATTTTTAAGTTCACAAATGACTTAGAGTGTTTTTGAAATCCACAAAGAAATGAGTAAAATGCTGAAGAACAATTAAAAAGGAAAGATAAGTATGAGCTTCTTTTTCCCTCACTAGTTTAAAGAAAAAAAGAACTAATTCTTCTAAACAAAATGTAGGAACTGTACAGCTAGAACAGAAATTCTATTTTTGCTATTTTGATAATAATCACTGTTTAAGCTAAATTTGGAGGAGAAACATTTGGCATGCTCATGGGCTGCTTCTGAGGCTCAGGGCCATGATAAGACTTCAGACCAGTGAATTTCCTCTTCAAAACTCAGTCCATCAGAAGATGGGTTCTATTATATCATTTCAGAGTGACTACCATGGCCAATGAACTGTTAGTAGTACACACTCACCGTCAAGACTCTGAAACTGGGCAAGGAACTCCTGCAGTTTCTCTGCCATACTCCCAAGCTGTTTTCCAGGAGAGGATTTAAAAACCTCTACACATTTCTGAAGTACGGCTATCAGTTCATCTTTAGCCAACATCCTAGAAAAGCATAATCAGTTACTGAAGATATAATGCAAAACAGTCAAATTAATGAACAAATAAAGCAGTGCTTCTAGAAATTTGAAAGGCATAATTTCTACAACTCAATGTTTTGGCTCAGGAAAAGCATTCTTAGCCATTCTTTTAATTAGCACCCACCAATTTTCTCATAGAGAAACTTTTTGGTAATTGATTTGATTTTCGGTAGCATTTGGGGGATTTCACATGATAATTTTCAAATCTGAAAAGCTGAAAAAAACCTCAAAGGAAACCAAGAAGCTGTGACAATTTCTCCAAAGCTAGGCTCCTTCAATACAAATTCCTTTGATTACTCAGCCAGTGATGTCACAATGACTTCATAAAGAATCTACTTGCAAACAAACTGCTTCTGTGCTAGTTAGGAATGTGAAAGAGTGAGAGGAAACTAACAGCTGATCCTATGTTTTAGCCAAATCAAGTACAAAAGATTTGTGAACTGGAATAACTGCTTGAAGTGAGACCAAAAGTATTAAGCACAAGATCTTTCACAAACATGAGCCCTGGGGTCCTCATAAGAGTCCTACAGATTGGTAATTGCTATTCTTATTAAGCAAGATGGGGAGAGAGGGCAAGCTGCCCAAGGCCACACAACAAATTAGATCCAAAACAGGATTGAGAACTTAAACATTCCAGCGTCAGTGTACTTTCTCCAGCAAAGAATTTGCTTAGGAGCAGAATCAATCTCGATCAGGTCAAGGTTAATGATTTGTTTATTAGGCCATGAAACATAGTTATGCCAATTACATTCTTAATTGCACAGCATATAGACAAAATACACTAATGGCATGCTGATGACAAATATTAACATCACTAAATTAGAGCAAAAAGAATACTAAATAATGTTAAACCAAGTTAACTATGACTGGTAAAGAAAGCTTTCAGCTACCTCAACTGAAATTAAAAAAATATAAAAACGTCATATTCATAAACAATGTATAACAGAAACTAGTAGGGATAGGAAGTAAAAACTTTTCCTATTTTTAAAAAGAAAATCTAAAATATATTTCTCTTCTAATCCTACAACAATGAAATAATTTCTCAAAACTGATTCTTCATCTATGGATCAAAAGGTTACTATGAGGCACAAAGAAGAAATTCAAGAAATTCTTGATTATCCATGAGTGGTATGTGGATTAAATGCAGCCTCTTTCTCTCTCCTGTCTTTCTGGGACCAGGGTATGTTTACAGTAAATCTAAAATGGGAAAAGGTCATTCCAGAAGTCAGATGCAGCTGAGTGATCTGTTTTGCTTGACCTTTGGCTCCTCTGGGTGAATCACCAACCTCTAGCTTTTAACATGCCAGCTCTCAGATGTTCATCAAAGTAGTAACACAGTATGTTTTTGGAGTAAGGTATGATGGCAGCAAAGGTCCAACCCAAAGTCACTCAATTGATCTTGCATTTCTTCAGTTCCCAAATTCAGGCCTGGGACTATGATAATTACCCAACTCAATTACTAAAAGAAAATCTTTGTTTGAGCCTTGCTCTCAATAATGAAAAAAAACTCAGGTAGAAAAAATTAAAAGGAGTTTATTAAGTATCTCAAGGCAACATGGCGTTCAGAGTATCCAGGCACCAAATTCAAACTACGAGCTGATTTTATAGATGAATTTCATAAGGGAAAGACAATCCTGAGAGGTGTACGTTTCTAAAAGGGGATGAAGTAGCATCTGTCAGCTACTTTACTGGCCACATCAGAGGAGAAATGAGATTAGAGGTAAGGATATGGGATGAAAGCATATGCAGCTACATGTCTTAGTAGGTACCACAAAGGACAAGGGGTTAGGATGAAAGAACAAGCCTCCTTTCCCGACAGATTGCCTGGCACATACCTGGAAGACTAGCAAGACTAGAAACAATGAAAAAGAAAAGACTAGAAACAATGGGGTCACTCAAACTGACTCAGCATAAATTTCAATACTATTTTACACACAAGCTCATCACAACACACATTTATTTATTTATTCCCTTATTCTAGTGCTGCCTTGCCTACAGTCAGGGCATAAGAATAGCATATTATTTTGCAACTTGGATTCCACATTTACTGGACTGGACCCCATAACTTTTAGTACATTTGATTGTATGGATCAGATATTCTTTCACAGATGCTGTTTTCTACAAATCTGGGTGACTTTTACCTGTTAGTGTTAAACCAAACATCAATTACCTGTTTTTTAAAATAAGAAAGTAGCTTATGCCTTTTCCAAAGACCACACTGCTGTTTATTAAAAAAATAATAATAAAACTTGAGATAGGACTGATTAGAACTGATAATGTGATGGAATTGAGCAAATTTTTCTTATTTATTAGCTAATCTGAGATTCAGGAAGCTAGCTGGCACAGCAGGTAGAGTGCAGGGGCTGGAGTCAGGAAGACTCATTTCCCTGAGTTCAAAGCTAGCCTCAGACACTTACTAGCTGTGTGACCCTGGGCACTTAATCCTGTTTGCCTCAGTTTTCTCATTGTAAAATGAACTGGAAAAGGAAATAGCAAACTATTCCATTATCTTTGACAAGAAAACCCCAAACAGGGTCATAAAGATTCTGAAATGACTGAATAACAACAACCCCTCCCAGAGATCACAATCCAATTTAAGGGCTGCTAGGCAGCACAGTAGAGAGTGCAAGCCCCCAAACTGGGTCACAAAATGTCAGATACAACTGAATAACAACAATAAAAATCTGAGATGTTATTTTGTGAAATATGACAAATAATTATATTACATATATGAAGTATATGTTATATATGTATGTGTATAAATGTGTATGCATAAACACACACATATACATACATATATACACATACACACATATATACATACACGCACACACAGATTTAAAATGCCACTCTTTTTGAGGTTCCATAAGAAGAAAACATTTTTATTTATATAAGAAAACATAAGAGTGGTAAAGTTGGCCATAGTTGATATAGGACCAGTCTTGGAGTTGGAAGGATCTGCATCCAAATCTTGGCTTTAATATATAGTGGGTATGTGAACATGGGCAAGTCACTTAACCTCTTGGAAACCTCTGGCAACCCTGTAAGACTGTAAGTTATAGATTGTTTATTTGAATTGGTAGAGGATAGACAGAGCCAAGATGGCAGAGAAAAACCTAGGAAGTTGCCTAAGCACTCCCCAGTTTCCCTGGAAATAACTTAAATCGAACCTCAACATGAATCTAGAGTGACAGAATCCACAAAAGGTCAAAGTGAAACAACTTTCCAGCTCAAGATAACTTAGAAGGACAGCAGGAGAGGTCTATCTCACTTGGGTGAGAAGAGCACAGTTCAGCACAGGCAGTGTGTCTGGGCAAGCCAACAGGAGGCCTCGAGCTCTGAGCACAGATCAGCAATTCTGCTCAGCAGGCTAGCATCACAGCAAACCAGCTGTGAGGTCTCCAGCCTAGAGAGGTGAGCCTACATTTCCTGAGCTCTGGTGTACCAGGTGCTAATAGAGTGGCTGATCTCAGTGCAACAGGTGAGTGGCCAGCCCTAGAACCCCAGACCGCCGCAACAAACCAGTTACTAGGCCTCTGGCCCCCAGCACAAGAAGCTTGGGACAGTGCCCCTGTGTCCAGGAGCAGAGCTCAACTTTAAAAGTCACTAATTAGTTTGGAAAATTAAAAAAAAAAAATCCCTGACCATAGAAAGCTACTATGGCAACAGGGAAGATCAAAACACAAACTCAGAAGAGGACAACAATGTCAAAACGCCTACATCTGAAGCATCAAAGGAAATATGAATTGGTTTTAAGCCCAAAAAGCCTTCCTGGAAGAGCTCAAAAAGTATTTTAAAAATAAAATAAGAGAGGCAGAAGAAAAATTGGGGGAAAAATGCAAGAGAATCTTGAAAAAAAGAGTCAATAGCTTGGAAAAGGAAGCACAAAAATTGACTGAAGAAAACAACTCAAAAAGTAGAACTGGCAAAATGGAAAAGGTGGTACAAAAGCTAGCTGAAGAAATAATTCCTTAAAAATTAGATTTGGGGGGCAGCTAGGTGGCACAGTGGATAGAGCTCCAGCCTTGGAGTCAGGAGGACCTGAGTTCAAATCCAGCCTCAGACACATAACACTTACTAGCTGTGTAGGCAAGTCACTTAATCCCACTGCCTAGCCAAAAAAAAAAAATCTTTGAAGACTCAAAGATGCAGGAGACTAAGTAACAGGGAGATGTTAAGTGTGCACAGAAGGATACAAAATATTTCTAATGCTGACCTATGTGCAAGAAGTGGTTAAGGAATACCTAGGAAATGTTGGATCAGGAAAAAAGGTAGGTCAATAAGGTAGCAGAAGGAGAGATAACAGATGGACTGTACAACTGCTGCAAAAGTATCCACGGAATATAAAAAGACCTAGAGGAGGCCCCTAGCATATTGAGTGGATCTTTGTGAAGCATCTATGGGAAAACTGGAAAAAGTGTCATAAAGGATAAAAAGTCATGGATAAGTTGGGATCTCTATTGATGAAAGGAATATCCATGTTTAGATCATATGTGCACTGAAGGAGTTAAAGGAACAATGTTAATATTTATATGCTACCTCTTAAATACTTTCTTTGAATTCTTAGTCTTTTCCCTTCAGTGAATATTTAATGTTTATCTTGGATTATGTTTCTAATCTTGTAACACCTACTTAAAATTTTATTTTGAAGATGGATGTGCTAATAAGGTACTTGTTTTGAGACACTCACTTCCCCAAATTTATATACTGTCTTTAGAGGTGAAAGGAGGCAAAACTGGAAAATGACTTTTATTGTTTCTCCCCTAAGTAGTCTTTAGAATGTGGAAGTACAAAAGGATGTTCCCAGAAGATAACAGCAACTTATAGATACTACAAAATGGTTACAAGTGCCAGGCTCAAGTCAAAGCTTGGTTAGGTATACAGGGCTTCAAATCAGGGTCATCAGATGGAAGAGAAAATGCCATTAGGTACAGGTAGTTACTTAAACCCAAAGACACTGGACATCAGACTTATCACAAATTTTTTTAAAATTCTAAAGGTAAATAAACAACAACAACAAAAAGATTTCTATAGAGCAGGACCCAAAAAGAAGAGTCTATATGAAATTATTAATCTCTAAATAATATCACTTGCTTTTATAATAAAGTACAAATTCTACATTTAACTTTAAAATTTTTCTGCTTGGCAGACTTTAGAAAAATCTGGAAAGCTTTGCATGAACTGATGCAGAGTAAAGTGAGCAGAACCAGGGAAAACACTGTGCACAGTAACAGTAACTCTGTGCAATGACCAACTTTGATGGACTTAGCTCTTCTCAGCAATGCAATGATCTAAGACAATTCCAAAAGACTCATGATGGAAAATGCTATCCACATCCAGAGAAAGAACTATGGAGTCTGAATGCAGATCGAAGCATACTATTTTTCCTTATTTAAAATGTTTTTTTCTTTCTCGTGGTTTTTCCTTTGGTTCTAATTCTTCTTTACAACATGACTAATGTGGAACTATGTTTAATATGCTTGTACATATCAGATAGCACCCCATCTTGGGGAGGGGGAAGGACAGGAAGAATATTTAAAACTCAAAATCTTGTAAAGGTGAATGTTGAAAACTAAAAATTAAAAAAAATACATATTAAAAATTAAATTACATTTAAATTAAATTAATAAAAATTTAAAAAATTAAATATTATGCTTTTGCTTGTCTGTGTACCTGTTCTAAACTTCCTTCTCTTCTGTGCATTTGAAAAAAAAATGTTACCACAACTCTCTTTTTTGGGCATCAATATTGTTTGTCTCCTCCATACTCCTACTCCCAATCAAAAACTCCGAGAAGTTTTTAACAAAAAAGTTTTTGTAGAAAAAAGTATAAATAAGCAAAACCAAAGTCACATAGTGGCCATTTCCAAGTATGTGAATATGAACTTTGTATCCATTGTTTCTGTCAGGAGGTAGGAAGCATAGTAGCCTTGTTCTCCTGGTTCTGCTCAATTCACTTTGCATCAGTACATACTACTGAGGATTTTCTGAAATTGTCTCTTTTGTTATTTCTTAGGGCACAATAATATTCTCTTACTTTCATATACCAAAATTTCTTTAGCCATTCCCTAATTATTTAAGAAGTACTTTAAGGTATCCCCTTAACTTCTATTTCTTTTACTTTCCATTTTCCATTCTTCAGGCTCAGGAAGTTTTTTTGTTTGTGACTATTCCCTTGCCATTATTAGCCTCCTTCTTAAGCCCCTCTCCCCATTTTTGCTTGTTTCTCTGTTAAGTCTGATGTATTTCTATACCAAACACCATGTGCTTTCAACTTTCCTTTGTCCATTTCTGAGAAATGAGGTTCATCTAATGCCTACTCCCTCCAGTCCTTCCTCTATTTTATGTACCCTTCTTCTTATGCATTCCAGTTATGAGAATTAGCAAGTCCATTCCCTTCATCTACCTTTCTACATAGGGTATTTCTCCTTGTATCCTCCCTTCTCCTTCCCTTCTTCAGACTACCAGAAAAGAACCAACCCACTCCCAAGACCTCTGCTTTTCTTATTTAACTCCTTCAATACCTTTGAAGGAATTAAGGCTCTGAAGGGATATTTGTTTCTTTTTCTTTTATTATTTTTATTATTTTTATCTTTTAGAGGCAATAGGGGTTAAGTGATTTGCTCAGGGTCATACAGCTAGCTGGAGGCTGAGGCTGGATTTGAACTCAGGTACTCTTGATTCCAGGGCCGGTGCTCTATCCACTGTGTCACCTAACTGCCCCCAATACTTGTTTCTTTTCTTCTGTGGTATTAAATCATACTACAGTCCCTTCCAAATACTTAAATAAATTTATCTCCCTAGCTTTCTCTGGACTCTTCTGTTTGTACCTGTTCAGGTCTGGTCTTTTCATCAGAAGTGTTCAAAAGTACTCTCATCTGGCCTAGTGCAAGGTCTCAAACTATATGATAAAGTGGTAATCATCAAAACAATCTGGTACAACTAAGAGATAGAGTACTGGATCAGTAGAATAGATTAGGTACAATACACAGTATTATATAAATGAATATAGTAATCTAGTGTTTGATAAACCCAAACACCCAAGCTTTTGGGATAAGAACTCACTATTTAACAAAAGTTGCTGGGAAAACTAGAAAACACGAGGCAGCTAGGTGGTACAGTGGACAGAGCGCCAGCCCTATCAGGAGGATAGGTCAGGAGGACCTGAGTTCAAATCTGGCCTCAGACACATAACACTCACTAGCTGTGTGACTCCGGGCAAGTCACTCAACCCCAATTGCCTAAAACAAATGACAGAAAGAAAGAGAGAAAGAGAGAGAGAGAGAAAGAGAGAGAGAGAGAGAGAGAGAGAAGGGGGAAGGAAGGGAGGAAGAGAGAGAGAGAGAGAAAGAGAGAGAGAAAAAGAAAGAAAGAAAGAAAGAAAGAAAGAAAGAAAGAAAGAAAGAAAGAAAGAAAGAAAGAAAGAAAGAAAGAAAGAAAGAAAGAAAGAAAGAAAGAAAGAAAGAAAGAAAACTGGAAAACAGTATGGCAGAAACTAGGTATAGACCAACATCTTATACTGTATACCAAGATAAGGTCAAAATGGGTACATAATTTAGACATAAAGGATGATGCCATAAGCAACTCAGGGGAGCAAGGAATAGTTAGTTTACCCATCAGACCTATGAAGAATGGAAGAATTTATGATCAAATAAGAGATAGAGGGGATTACAAGATGTAAAATGGGTAATTTTGATTATATTAAATTAAAAGGGTTTTGCACAAACAAAATCGATGCAACTAAGATTAGAAGAAAATCAGAAAGCTAGGAAAATTTTTTGCAGCAAGTGTCTGTGATAAAGGCCGCAATTCTCAAATACATAGAGAACTGAGTCAAATTTATAATAATACAAGTCATTCCCCAATTGATAAATGGTCAAAGAATATGAACCAGCAGTTTTCAGATGAAGAAATCAAAGCTATCTACAGTCACATAAAAAAATACTCTGAATCACTACTGATTAGAGAAATACAAATTAAAACAACACTGAGGTATCACTTCATACCTATCAGATTAGCTAATATGACGGAAAAAGAAAATGATAAACAAATAGGATGTGGGAAAATTGGGACACTAATGAACCACTGGTGGAGTTATGAACTGATCTAACCATTCTGGAGAGCCATCTGGAACTATGCCCAAAGGGCAACCAAACTGTGCATACCCTGTGAGCCAGCAATGCACCACTAATCTATATGCAAAAGAAATTTAAAAAAAAAAAAAAGGAAATGGACGTATTTTTACAAAAATATTTGTAGCAGCTCTTTTATGTAGTGGCAAAGAATTGGAAATTGAGAGGATATCCATCAATTGGGAAATGGCTGAACAAGTGGTAGTATATGATTATTGTTCTATAAGAAATGATGAACAGGATGATTTCAGAAAAACCTGGAAAAACTTACATGAACTAATGCAGTGAAGTAAGCAGAACTAAAACATTGTACACAGTAACAGCAATATTGTATGATTAACTGTGAATGACTTAGCTATTCTCAGCAATACAATGGCACAAGACAATTCCAAAGAGGCTTGTGATGAAAAATGCTATCCGTCTCCAGATAAAGAACTGATGAAGCTTAAATGCAGACTGAAACACTATTTTTCCACTTTATTTTTTTGTAGTGGCTTTTTTTTTTTTGGCCTGTGTTTTCTTTCACGTGGCTAATATGGAAACAGGTTTTGCATGACTGCACATGCATAATCTATATGAAATTGCTTACTGTCTTAGGGAAAGAGGGAGGGAAGCAGATAATTTGGAAGTCAAAAATTTTAAAAACAAATGTTAAAAACTGTTTTTACATGTAGTTGGGAAGAAATAAAATATTATTTAAAAAAAAGTACTCTCTTCCCTGCTGCCTGCCTTCCTCCACCACTTCATCCCTGTCCCCACACCATTTACCTCTGTACCTTGCCCCCTAGTGCTGCTTGTTTCTGTACTTCCTGTATCATTTGCCCCTGTACCGTCAGTGCCTATTAAAGTGTGATTGCAGACTCACTTTCCGCTGCCATTGTGGTCTTTCTGGGACAGTACCCAAAGAACCAGTTGTGCTTGCCTCATATCATAATTCTATAGATTGCATAACAATTCATGTGTTTAAAACAAGAAAAAAAGGAAGGAAAAATACCTGAGGAGCTGCAAAATAGGCTCATATTCTTGTGACTCCCAAATGTTCTTTTCTAAACATGCACAATACAGCTCCCTGATCTGAAAGTGAACAATGCATTTAGTGAGGAAAACAAATGCTGAAGTTGTTTTGTATTAGTTTGTCAAATTCTATATATTCAAGAACCCAATTAGAATGATTAAAATGACAATTGATGTCAGATGTATCATGAACTGAGTACTTCATAATGAATGTATACTTTAAATGAATGTGAATGAGTACTTTAAATGAATGTGAAGTGTGTACATGTTTTTGGCTGATACCACTGGACACTGTGCAGAAGTAACTGGAAAATAACAAATGGGAAAAAATTATGTGTAAGAAGTCTAGATGTGGCTGTTGATTCAAAATGTGTAAACACATACTAAATCATAGCAATTATCTCAAAAACAATAGAAATTCCTTCACAACTGATCCCTGGAACTGATGCAAATACTTACAGGGACCAATTTCTTCCATGATAATTTACTATACCCATAAATTCGTACAGGTACCTATATTTTAATATTTTTCCAACTCTTTGAGATTCTCTGACATATTTCATTTCTTAGCTGTTTCCTGTATGTGACATTCCACATATAGCCCATATATGGGCTATTCCTTATGTCTAAACTGCACCCCTCCTTGTCTCTGCCTCTTAGAATTCCTATCTTCCCTTAAAACAAGGTTCAGGTACCATATCTTATATGGGGTTTTTGCCGATTCCTTAGTTGTTAAGTATTTTCCTTTGAAATTACTTTGTATTGATTTGTATATATTCTAGTACAGAATGTCTCCCCCTCAGCAGAATGTAAGCTACTTGATAGCAAGTTTTATCTTTGTATTTCTGGTGATTTGCCTATAATGAGTATTCAATCAGAGATGGAAGTTCTAGGCCAAAATTCTTATATGAAGCAGAAGTACTAATTTTATATAATGTTTCTTCCTTTTATTAGTTTATTAGAGTTAGAGGGCAACTTTCTCATTTTGAAGATGAGGAAACTGAGACCGAGAGAAGCTAAGTGATTTATTGAGTTCATCCAGTAAATTAATAGCATTTCTGGTACTAACTCTCAATTTAGTTCAGTTCAACAAATATTTTATCCATGGCTTTTTTAAAAAAAATCTCACAATAAGTTCCTCTGCCAAAGCAGATAAACTTAGGTGATTTAGAAAAGAAAATTACATTTATACATTTCAGTTATGCCATAGAGAAGCTGCATATACTGTGAAATGTGGTTGTTCATAGTTGTAAACATTTAGAGAGAAAACACGTTTTCAGTTACCAGTACTACTTGTGTACAGCTGTAACTGATTCAGATTTGCAAAACTTTTTTTTTTTACATAGGACATTACTTCAAATTCAGATTCCTAGAATACTCAGGAAATCAAAGCATATAACTACCAGCACTGCTACTCCACAGATTCCAATTATAAAGTATTAGTTACCTGTCGGCCCAAGGGATACTTGGGAAGAGAAGACACAAACGCATGAAAACACCTCAGGACTAAGAAGAAATTCTCATGGTAAATGTGCAGTTCTTCTAGGAATCTCAGAGTTTCTTCCTAAACATCAATTTAAAATTTTCAACATATTATTCAACAACAAAAACCATGCAATAATACCATGTTATGAGAAATTTTTATTAAAAAATTAAACTTATATTAAACTATTAAACTTATAGCAAGCCAACAAAAGAGCAAATTCTGAATTACAAAATGCAGATCTCCAATTCATCAGTTTTTAGAAGACAAACAATATATAAGATGAGAGCTAGGCAAATCTAAATACATTTCCCATAAGCCAGGTATTCTTTTGCAAATACTAGAATCAGCTCCGTATTTCCAACAGATATATATTTCTAATGCTATGGGGTTAGGGAGCAGAGATGGGCAAATGTACAAATGAGCATCTAATTGTACCAGTCACCTCTCAAGAACAAAAAATGGAGCAAAAGTGTTCCATGCAAGTGTCCAACAGTACTCTGCTACCTCACCAGTATCAGATAGGCTGATGAGATGATCAGAAAACCACATACAATTATTCATGAGTCAATGTAATTAACTCAATGAAATTATGCTAATAGTATGTACTTTCATTAAAGTATTATTACAAGAATATATTTACCTCATTCCCCCCCAAAAAAAGTATAAAAGAAGAAATCCAGGGGTAAAATTTTCCTCATACACAGATTGAGTACTCATTCAACCCTAGTGGTTGTCGAGGAAAAGGATAGAAATTTTAACTCATGGAGAAGACATAAACTTGACAAAGTGAGGCTGGCTTCTCCAGCTGTTATAGGAAACTCAATCCCATCATTCAGTATGGCTTCTTGGCTGTTTATGAAAATAGGCCAAAAGTTGAATGAGAAATGAATTCCAAGGGTTATTTAAATCCCAGAAGCCCTTCATATTTCTAGTTTGAAAATACTTCAAGCTTACTATATAGAGTGGATATATAGTTCCCTGGGCTTGACCACTTTGGGATGCTGAGCTTGTAGACTGGATTCCATGCATTTAAAATTACTTTTTATTCTGAGTTTAACATCACACAAAATGGGTATTTCCATATACAAAGTAGAATAGAAAAAGAAGACTGTATATGAAACCAGGAATCTAAATTATGTACAGCTTGCTTTGCCTTTTATGCATAATTCAACATGTAATTTTAAAAGCCTACCTGTCTCTTTTTTTGTGACTTTTCTTCTGTCCTCTTTAATGCATTTCTTTACCCTCTTTTATTTGTTTAAAAAAGTTTATTGGTATCTTTTTTTTCTTACATTACCTATGTTTCTTTATGCATCCCCCTTCCTCTTTCCCCACTCAAGGAGCCATCCTTCACAACAGAGATTTTTTTTTAAATGAAGAAAAAATAAACTCAGCAAAGCCAATAAACATATAAAAAAAATGTTATAATGCCCTGTTTCATAATCATCGGTCCCTACCTCTGCAAAGAAGAGGGGGAAGATATCTTCTCACATCTCTTTTTGAGGACAAATCTGGTTTGATTCCATGCGTTTTTAATGTAACATTCGACTTCTTAGAATATTTTGAAATTGTTTTGGCAATAAATTTAAAAATTTCAAACTAGCAAGTGACCTTTTTACTAGGATATGTTTCCAAACTCTATTACCTGAAATATTTTCTCAAAGCCTGATATTAACAAAGTATCCTTAGTCTTTGTCTTTATTTCCTAAGAAATCAAAGAGAAGACTTAAACTACTCTACTGTGTCCTCCTTCAATAATACTTACTTAGCTGATAACCATTATCTTAAGCTCTCAACCATGCTGAAAATAACTGCTCAGATATAGATACAGTCAAGTAAATTGGATCCATAAATGACTAGTTCAATCAATTTCCCTCTACTCACTGAGAAAATCAATTCCTTGTTCAGCAAACTATGGCTCATTACACTGAAAGCATTGTAGGAATAAAAAAAATGCTTTTATCTCTAAAATGTTTTTCTACTATTCCTTTAATTGACTGATCAGTAATTTAAGAAGTGACAAGGTAAGATTTGAGGCCTATCACACTAAGAGTAGTCACAATCAAAAAGGCACATTAGTTGTAACATAAAAAAGCATACTGTAACTACTTTACATCATAAACTATAAAACAGAGAAGGCATAAAATCTGTACTTAGTAATTTTTTTTTGTATACTCTGGCAGCTTTGAAATGGATCTTTTGTATAGAAAAATATATCTGTCATTGATTATTAATCACATTTCATACTGACTTGCACTGCATATTGTTTATTTCTGTCTTAGAAATTAGATTTGTTAAGTGAGGATGTCTCAAAGCAACTCATCTTCCTTAGTGTAGTCATCCACAGCTATGGCCCTTGACATATTTACAAATGATCTGAAATTTAAATAGGAGTCTTTCTATACATGCATGTACTCTGAAACCCTTATTATTTTCACAGCAATACAAAACTTATATGGCAGATGAAACATCACACTAATACTCTTTTGCCGAAGAACACTCCAAGATGGTTTTTGGGACTGAAATCAAAGTTGCCTTTTCTGTACTGTGCACCTATTTTCCACCTTTCACTTTTCAACTTGAGATGGCAAGTGATGATATAAGGGTATCTTTTTAAATTATTTTCACAGCTATATGTCCTACTTTGTACTCTCTCCCACAGTGATGAAAAAGTATATCTTGAATCTGGTTTCCAAATTCTAACTACAATAAAATATTGAATAACTGGATCCTCAGAGATTAGTCATTTTGGACAGCTGAAATTAACCAGGTAGTTGGGAATTAAGCCTTACATTAAAAAAAAAATTTCTAATGGAAATCTTTTGCAAGAAGCCTTTCCTAGTGCCCTGTAAGATTATCTCCAATTTAGACTGCAAATGTCTAGTTTGCATATAGTTGCTTGAATATTGTCTCCCCCATTAGATTGTGACCTCCTTCAGGGCAGGGGCTATTTTTGCCTTTCTTTGTGTCTCCAGAGTTTGCCTGGAATGTAGTAGGTGCTAAATAAATGTTTGTTCAATAATCAATAAACATTTGTTAAGCACCTACTATGTGCCAAGTACTATGCTAAGCGCTAGGGTTATGACAGTCCCTACCCTCAAATATATACAAATACATACAAAGCCATCTATATAAAGGATAAATAGGAATAATTAACAGAGGGAAGGCATTAGAAAGAATTAGGAGAGGCTGAAAAAGGCTTCCTGTAGAAGGTGGAATTTCAGTTGGGACTTAAAGGAAATCAGGAAGGTCAGTAGTCAGGTAAAAGTAAGGAAAGCATTCCAGGAAAGCATGCCATTCTGGCATGGGACAGCCAGAGAAAACACCCAGAGTCAAGAGATGTAGTGTCTTGTTCATGGAACACTGAAGAGGGACAGTGATACTGGATTGAAGACATCAAAATGTATTTGCCAGAAAGTAAGGGGTAAGAAGACTAGAAAAGTAGGAAGGATCTAGGTTATTATGAAGGGCTTTGAATAATAAACACCAAATTTTGTATTTGATCCTTGAGCCACTGGAGTTTCCAGTATAAGGAAGTAGCACAGCTGGGACTGTGTTCTTAGAAAATCACTTTGGTAGCCAAATGGAGGATGAATCAGAGTGGGGAGAGACTTGAAAGAGGCAGACCCACCTGAGAGATGTTGCAAAGGTGAAATTGCCAGGCCTCAACAACAGCATGAATACAACTTTTTTCTATAACATATAACACACTACCACAAATTCTTAAACAGTAATAGTGAGTATAATTTAACCTTTTCTTGACTCAGTGACATCATTATGGACATTAGTACTGAAATGTGCTATGGCTGTACATGAAAGTAATAACTCACGTTTGCAAAGTGTTCATTATTTTATTTGCTTTTCCTAATTTGTACGTTAAGAAAGTTGAACAAGCATTAAAATCTCCATTTTGAAAAAGAAGAAATGGAGGTTCAGAGAAATGAAGTGACTTGCATGGTCAGTAAGTAGTAGAGTCAGGAGAGAACCTTAGTCTTCAGATTCCTAATCTGCTGCTCCTTCACCTCCAAACTGTGTGGGGATGTGGGCCATTGGTAAATGGGAACTAGCTTGTACCAGCTCATGAAGCCAGCTGTTGAGAGCATTTAATCTCTGAAATAAGCAAATGCCACAAATGAGGGCTTGATTTATTATTTTGTTGACTGTCTAGACTTAAAAAAGTGATGGAAAAAATGTTAAAAAAGTTTTCCTGGGAGAGTCACTTACCAGCACAATCCCAGATATAGGGCTGAATGAGCCTTGGAAATTAATTCCCCTTTTTTAAAAAAAATTAACTTTATCAAAACTTTCCTTGATACCTACAAGTATTCAAATATTAAAACAGAAACAAAAGAAAAGAACAACAAAATAAATACTCAAATATTCAAGTGGCTCAGTAATCTCACATGTGTGGGTGTTCTAGATTTTAAAAAACTACAAAGAATGATATATTAATTAGTTTTTTGACTCCTTTAATTTTTAATACAGTGGCAGTTATATTATTTTTGCTTTCATAAGCCCTTTCTATTTGTATAGATAAAATAAACCTGTAGCTATCATCATGGCATTGCCTTTAATTACACAGTTGTTGTCAATGTCCACTACTCTTCTGGTGGTCTTTTCTTTACTGTCATTTTTATGACTTAACATATTCTTTCATATTCATAATCATATGTTTAGACCTAAAAGGGATCCTAGATACTGTTTCTTATGGCTCAATAATACCTCATTACACTCTTATTCCATAATTTAAGTCTTCTGCCAATCAATGGCCATTTAAATTTGTTTCTAGCACTGTTATGAATTTTTCACACAAATAGGTATTTTGTACATAGAGATCAATACGCCAGATATCTGAAGGAAGGAAAGTTACCAAAAGCTTGGGGAAAGTCTCAGACCTTATTAAACCCAAAAAAAGGCAAGGGGAGTGGGAAATTAAAAGAACATCAATGATTACCAACCTATATGCCTGTTCTCCCATCTATAACAAAATCTATATATGTACTGGTAAGGAACAAGCAGGCTTTCAAACGCCATATTCATTAATGGAGCACATCTTTATCATTTCACAATTAACTGAGTGACATAGAGACTTATAAGATGCCACTGTTGGTTAATTTTTTTAAAAAGTATTTTATTTCACAAGACAAAATGCCACCTTATGTGCTCTCTTAGAATCTTTCTTATTAATACATTAAAATCATTGAAGATTTCTTGGAATATATAACAGAAAAAATTCTGTTTAATGACTGTATGATGACAATCACCATAAGAGGCATAAAACAAGGAGATGTACACTTGTCAAAGGTATTTGCTACTCTCTATGATGGAGAAAATTCAGGGCAGAGTCAAGACCACAAAGAGATTCCCTATGGATTGTGAGGTCTTCCAGCTATTCCTATTTGTAGATGGCATTATGATGATTGCAACAAGTCCCATAACATTGCTGTACCATCATTCTGGGCTACACACTTATTGCTGGCTTCTCTGGCTTCCTTGCCATCTCCAGGTTCTGAACTCAGAACTTAATGTCTTAATGTTCTTGATGTCAGCTTGCTTTTTGGTCGTTTGCCTTTTTTTTTTTTAATAAGGTATGTATGGTTACATGATGTCTAGGGAAGTGTGACAGCTGAAGGGAATCTATTTTTAAACCAATAGCACAGCAATCTACCCTACCCTGCATATTCCCATAGCACTGCAAAAGTATTTTTCTTTATTTGGTTTCAAGGCTCTAACTACAACTAACGTCTTTTTCAAAAAATTAGTCAAAGAATAAAGTAGCTTTTTCAATCTCCAAAAGACCATTAATACCATTAAAAACATTCCCAACCTTAGTTCATTCTCTGTTCTTCATTCTCCTTGACATGACACATCCAAGTTTGCTCATTCAACCTTTGTAATATCACTTGCATTCAATTGCTTCTCTCACATGGCCACAACCCTAGTTTAGGTCTTCATCACTTCTTGCCTGGACTATTGCCCTAACGGCAAATGGTTTCCTTGCTTTCCCTTTGCTACTGTCTCTAACCCATCCCCACAAAGTTGCTAAAATAATCTTCCTAAAGTACAGGTCTGACTTTGTCACTCCCTGTTCAAGAATCTCTAGCAGCTCCTTAATGCTGGTAGAATACATTGCAAACTCCTTGGGCATATGTATTTTACAATCTAGCTAGAAACTACCTTTTCTTTGCATACATGTTGTATCTCTACTCTTTGCTACCCCACGGTAGAATGTGAGCTACTTGAAGATAATTTTTCTTTGTATCCTCAATATTGACCTCACAGAGAGAAAGTTTAAACAATTTTTATTGAATTTAATCAGATAATTTCAGATTCTCCATCACAAACACAATAGCATCTATACCTCTGTTAGTGTTTTATCCATTCTTTTACCTCGCTTGTACTTATTTGCTTATGACCATTTCAAGAATTTGTGCTTCAGTGTTTGAGGAAGGGATACTTCAAAAGCTCCAAATCAATCATCATCAGAGATACGACACCACTGCAAACATGACACCAGGCCACAATTTTCTTTAAGCCTACTGTAATGTCTGCATTTCAGCAGAATTCCAGGCATAAACAATATTGAAAATCACATTTTAAATGTTATAATAAGACTCAAAGAACTATACAATACTGGGACAACAGATTAGCCTTCTTTTTGGTAATAACATTTCATACTTGAATACAGTCCTATACATGTAAGATTAGGTAGATTTCCTCAAAAGTGCTCTGAGTCTGTATTAGAGAACCTTTGTGCTAAGTTTACTAGTCAGAGTCTGTTTACCTAGATCAGAGAGGCTCAATAGTGTCACAAGGCAGAGCTGCTTTCCATTCCCTAGTAGCCTTATGGTAATTGGAGGTAGGGGGGTTATTGACAATGAAGTCTCTGGGGAAAGGAGAAAATAGAGGCTGATAATGAAACCTCCAGCTTGGGGAGAGGGGAGAGGGGAAACTCTGCCAGCTGAGAAAGCTTCTGTGTAAGGCTTCAGTTTTTACTAACTGCTTACACAGAGGACTGACCTAAATATTCTAAGTGGTACTTACCTAACACAGAACTAAACAGAATCTATTGCCTATTTTCTTTGTGTATATAGTTATCAATGTTGAGATGATTCAACTTCATGTCATACAAGGATTAGTCAAAGGAACTGAAAATGTCTGGCCTGGAGAATAAAAGACTTAAGAGAGAACATAATATCTCTTTTTAGGTATAAGAAAGGCTTTCATATAGAAGTGATATCAAATGCAAATAGAAATGGGGACCACTAACTCATATGTAAGGATCCCTGAGGGTCACATGCTGACTTTATTTTAAAATGTATTATTATCTATGTTTTATTATATTTTTATTTATTTTGTCAAATATTTCCCAATTACGTTTTCTTTTTTAGGCAATTGGGGTTAAGTGACTTGCCCAGGGTCACACAGCTAGTAAATATCAAGCATTTGGTCTGAGGCTGGATTTGAACTCAGGTCCTCCTGACTTCAGGGCCAGTGCTCTATCCACTGTGCCACCTAGTTGCCCCTCCCAATTACATTTTAATCTAGTTCAGGCCACACTCAGGAGTGTTGTGGGTTGCATCTGGTCCCTGCAGGTTGCATACCTCTGATATAGAAGACAGATTAGACTGACTCTGTCTGGTCCCACAGGGCAGAGCTAAAACAAAATTGTGGAAATTGCAGATAGGTAGATTTGGGCTCTATATAAGGAAAATATTGCTAATAATTAGAGATTCAAAAGTAGAACATGCTGAATCATGATTGGTATGGGTTTCTTAACTATCTTGAGACTGGCTGATCACTGGTCTGGGATGGTTCACAGGAAATCTCTGCTCAGCTATGGTTTGACTAGATGACCTGTCTACCAAGTATCTCTTCCAACTCTGAGATGTTATAATATGCTCTGTATAACAGCTATATTTTAAAGTTTAGTTTCTACAGCCACTATGAAATGGATACTTGTTATAATTCTACATTCCACTTAAGGTTCAGAAAACTGGATAAATTCTCCACTGATTTATTTTTCTTTAAGTCTTACTATACCTTGATGTTGATATTAACACAATGTAAAAATGCCTAGAGAATTGATATTATTGTTTAAACCTTTTATACCTCACCTCACTCAGTGAAAATGACTTTTTTTTAAAAGAGAAAGAAAACAATGTATTTATAACCTTTATGGCAGTGTTCATTGATGTCCTATACAATCAATCAATCAAGTTAACTTAAATGTCATGGAATACGAAGACAAAAATTAAAGTGTTTCTGTTCTAGAGGAGGTTACATTTTATCAGGGGAATTTGCTATTGGAAACCTCAATATAGTATATTCTAGAGCAGTAGTGTCACTTATTGTCAAACTCAAAAAGAAATGGGGCCACTAAACCATACATAAGGATGCCAGGGGCACATATTGACTTGGTTTTGAGGTGTAATATCATCTAAGTTTTATTGTATTTTCATCTTGTTAAATATTTCCCTATTACACTTTGATCTTATTCTGCCTGAAACCCATGGCATATTTGACACCTCTGTTCTAGAGAACTTGTTTTCTGTCTTTTGGGGACATTTTTTAGACATTACTGAATCTGCATGGTACAGTGGGAAGATCAGGGACTAAGGATCAGCTCTGACATTATCTATGGACTAAAATTAAGTCACTTCAATCTTCTTTGACTTCAGTTTCCTATAAAGTACGATATTAAGAACGTGCTGCATACTCCACAGTGTTGTTGAGTCTTTATAAATAAATTTTAAAGCATTATATAAATGTGTTATTAAATCATCTTTGTTAATTAGTCAAAGGAGAGAATTAAATAATCTCTACTCTAAATACAGAATTGAAGAACTGTAGCAAGTATCCCCAACTGAAGTTATAAATGATTCCCACTTAGCTATTCTTTAAAAAAAATTAATTAAAATTGGTCCTTTCTTTGAAAAATGAATTTACTGAAGAATAAGTAGGAATAGGAAACTTTCAGATGAGGAAACTCTCTCTACCAGCGGTTTGCCCCTTTTCTGCAATTTATAATCTGAGTTGCCTAAAGCACTGAGAGGTTGATTTGTCCAGGGTCACATAGCCAGAAGATGTCAGAAGTGGGATTTGAACCCAGGTCTTCCAACTTTCTATTCACTATGCCAGGCTGATTCTCAAAGAATAAAGAATGCTTTATTATTAATTTATACTTTTCACCTACACAGAAGAACTGTTGAGTAATTTTGGTTATCTTACTAAATATCATCTTTTAAAGTTTATTTTTACTAGTCAAAGATGGAATTTTAAGCAATGACTGTTGATTAGACTGTCAAACAAGTGGAAATAGAATCATGAATATATGTAGTAGAAAGGAATTTAAAGAATGAGCCTGAGCCCCTTGTGTTACAGAGAAAACCAAAGTCCAGACTTACCCAAGGTTACACAGCTAAAAAAACAGGATTCAAGTGCAGGGCTGTTGACTCTCAGTGCAGTGTTTTTCTGTGGTGTGCCATGCTTCCTCATTATGTATATGCTATTCAGCTCTAAAGGTTCTCTACATTTCTCTGCTTTTGACAAGCAGTAGCATTAACAAAAGAACAACTGTGCTAAATATAATGACAAGGCATCATTAACAGGGATGATGAGGTCAACTAATTTGTGATTAGCAACTTTATGCCCTCCCTCAATCCCACCTCCAGGACACACTCTGCTGTGCTCTATCAACATCTGCTTGGTGATTCACTGAAGCGAGGATGTTGATTGTGAAATAGTTCTCACCTACTTGTTTGTACAAAGTGGTCAAATTTCAGACTCTTGGCAGCAAACTTGTGTTTATGTGTTGAATAATTTAAAAATGAAAGATGCTATTCTATGTTTCCTGTTATGAGAAACTGAGGTTCTAGAGTAGGATATATGTAAATTATACCATGATTATGAAAGGCAGTACTACAATACTAAACCCAGCTGACCTCAGTATATACTACTTTGATTATTACAAGTTACATGGGACATGATCATCCCACCCCAGGTTTGTGGAATTAAATTTAATTCAACAAACATTTATTTAGTCCTGTCTATGTGTAATCTTCACATAAAGTAGCCTTCCTGACCACGTGGCACTTACAGTCTAATAGGGAGATAAGACACGTACCAATAACTACAATTCAAAATAACACTTACATGTATCAAAGAGGTACAAATCAAGTTCACTGTGATATCTGAGGGAGAAAGGTCATTACTCAATGGTAGGAAACCAGAACTTCCTCAAAAAGAAGCCATTAGGTTAGGTTAGGTTAGGTTAAATCAGGTTTAGTGCTGGAAGGACCTTCAGAAACTACATGGTCCAATATCCTCATTTTATAAATAAAGAAACTGAGGTCCAAGAGTAATATGCCCAAGGTAGGATTTGAATCCACTTCCTCTGACTCCAGAGTCATCACTCTTTCTCCTTTTCCAGTGGTGGGATAGTAAGAGATTATTATATAATATTAATGTCCTAATTGTTCTAAGGCCAGTATTACTGGCCTTATTGTATGACAAGAAAGCATAAAGTATACTCAGCAGGCAATAAGAAACCACTGAAAGGTTTCAGGCAAAGAAATGACACAGCCAGGTCTATGCATGAGGAAAATATGTTTTGAAGCAATGTGAAGGATGCTTTGGAAAGAAAAGAAAATAATAATAATAGTGATGATGATAATAACAGCTAGCATTTAACTAGCACTTACTATGTTCTAGGCACTGGATTAAATGCTTTACAATTATTATCTCATTTGATTATCCCTATTTTACAGATGAGGAAACCAAGGCAAACCAAAGTTAAGTGACTTGCCCAAGGTTACATAGCTGGTAAGTGTCTGAGGCCAGATCTGAAATCAGGTCTTCCTGACTCTAGGTCACTGAGCCACCAAGCTGCCCTTCTACTAGCTGAGGTAAAGTAAGAAAACCTGTTTTTGCATATATACTCATCACTGACTATGTGGAAGGATGAGTTTTTAATAAATATAAGAATAATGGAGTTTTTAATTTAAAAAAGAAATTAACAGTGGAATAATCAGAAGATGAATAAAGAATCTGAGGAGACTTAAGTAGGGAACTAGCAAGGTACAGTGAAATGAGGGCTGGATTAGGGATCCTGAGTTCAAAATCCCAGCTCTGCCATTTATTCCCTATGTGACCTCAGACAGGTCACTGAACCTTTTTGGACTTCAGTTTTCTCATCTATAAAATATAACCTGTAAAGTTCCTTTGAGCTCTAAAACTATGATGCTATAAGACAGGACAGGACAGTCCTTTGCAGGGTATCACAGTCTCTGCCTAGAAATTCTGGTAAGTCTATGGTTAGTTAGAGTAGCACAATCTCTGCTCAAGAAATTCAGGTGCTTCTTCCTTCCTTCCTTCCTGCAACTGGAGTTAAGTGACTTGCCCAGGGTCACACAGCTAGTGTCAAGGGTTTGGGCTGAGGTCGTTTTTGAACTCAAGTCGTCCAGACTCCAGGGCCAGTGCTTTATCCACTGTGCCACCTCACTGCCCCCAGAAATTCAGGTGTACTTAAGAACCTGAGGAGAGCTCTTTCTTCATGTTTTAAATCTGGACCTGTAAGATTTTGAAAGAAGCCAGGAAACTTTCTTTTAGGAGTCTTTCATGCCAATGGTTCTAAAGATAAACACTAATTGTCGGTTCTACTTCTCTTTCTTGTATGTGAAAATACTAACTACATTCAGTACCTTTCTCACTTATCAACTGAAAAAGAATTGTATTAACATTCTATTATACTGTAATACTAAATACCAATTGCCCAAGTACTTGGGCACATTTTGTTCCTTGTTTAATTATATTATACTCACTATGCTCATATTAAAATAATTTATAACTTTCAAATAAATAAAACAAATATAAAAGATCATACAAATATTTTTTACTAGACTATTCTTTAGTAAGTAGGACAAGAGATAAGATATGGTACACAGGCAAGACATACTCATATATAATCAACATAAAAAAGTAGAGACTCCTTTACAATTTTTATTTGCTCTTGAAAGCCCATATCTGAAAACCTGTTTAATCTTATTTCAAAGCAGTTAGGAAAATAAATAATTAACAAAAACACAGATAAGACAGAGCATTTGAAATATGGGTCCAAAATTATCTCATAGGTCAAGGTTAAACTGAGAAAAGAAGACAGAACTCCCAAGTGGCAGTCTACTTCTGTTAAAACAAATGTTTACAGTATTTAGAATTTTAAATAAGGTGATCACCACCATACAAGGAAAGTACCATTATATATATCTATGTATATATCTATGTATATATCTATGATTTTTTTTTGTAAGTGAAATATGAAATCATTAAGCACATAAAATTAAAAACAAACCATATTTACGTAGGATGTTTATCTACAGCCCTTAAAGGCAAGTCTGAGTTCCAGCAGATTTTGTTTTTATAGTAGAACAGTCAGGAGTTACTTGCTCCAGGAAGCCTCAAAATACATGCTGGGAAAGCTACCCCTTGATAGCAGTCGGGTTTTGTAAAGAGAAAGGAAACTGTCAAGAGGAGTCATCAGAAAGGGTATGGAAGAACAGAATACTGCCAAAAAAAGTCAGGGTAGTTTAAAGGAGGTAAGGAAAAGAAGAAATTTCTAAAAAGGCCCAGTGAAGGAAATCACATGATAAAGAAGCCAGCATCCCTCTGACTCTTCTTAATCTATTGCCATGCTGGTACCCTTTCCTTACCACTCTGTAAATTCTCTGCAGAGTAGAAGGGCTTAGCAAAGGGTCAATACCTTCAGATGAGGCCAAAGCAAACAAGCATCCCAAATGAGACCAAAAGATTACAGTGGTTTGGAGTAAGGCAAAGAGCAGGGAGTAAAGCATGGAATAAGCAGACAGAAGAAAAGAGACTCAGTGAAAGCTGTGGGCTGTCTTCTGTCTCCAACTACCTAGCAGCGATTTCCACTTGGCTGTTCCATTGCTATTCCAAACTCAAAAAGTCCAGAAGCAAACTCATTGTCTCAGGCCTTCCCACCACCCTGACAATGAGCTACTAATCTACAAAGTTCTGGGATTTTATCTTTGTACTATCTCCCATAGCCATCCTTTCTTTTCCATTTTTACTTCTACCATGCTAATAGTCATTTCATGCTTAGGTAATTTTAATAGTATCCTAACTTGTCTCCCCTCCTTTAGTATGAGTCTGAAGTTTCTATCTGTTAGAAGAAGTTAGAAAAGGTGGACCCAAAACGTTGAATATTAGAATAATAATGAGAACACATTGTTCACGGCAGCTAGGTGGCTCAGTGGATAGAGCACTGGAGTCAGGAGGACCTAAGTTCAAATCTGGCCTCAGACCAAACACTTGACACTTACTAGCTGTGTGACCCTGAGCAAGTCACTTAACCCCAGCTGCCTAAAAATAAAAAAAGAAATAAAAAAACCCACACTGTTGAAGAAGGGAGATAGCCAATTCTCCCTATGAGTAAGAGGATGATCGAAAGATTGGAGACCTTCTAGAAGCAGCCACAAAGAGTTGTGAACAAACTACAAGGAATAATAAGTAAAAAAAAAAATAGACTGATTAGACTGGAACAAACAAGATGAAAAGGTAGTTAAGAATTACAGTAAATTTGAAAGGAATAGTCTAGTGAAGGCATGTGTCTAACAACACAGTGGATACCTGATAAGGTCAAGAAAGAAAGAGACATCATGATGAGCATGGGATCATAAACATTCCAAGGTGGGAATCTGGTGGTGTCTGTTGTCTTTGGTCATGGAAGCTATCAATAAAAAGTTAGAGTGAAGAGAAAGAGAAATGAATAGATGAATATATGGTAGAATATTAAGTGCTATCATTTGAATGATTTATCTTAATTCATTGGTCCTCTCTAGCCATATCAACACTGTTCCTCTATCCCAATTATTTTCTTGATTCTGTTCAATACAGACACAAGAGAAAATGTCTGAGCCAAACTGGATCTGGCAGTAGTCCTAGTGTACATTTTTCTTTTCACTCTTAAATAGAGTGTTTTAACATTGTAACTAGGAATTTGGTACGCAGAATAAACAGTAATGTAAGAGAAAAGAGAAGAAAATACACAGAAACTAAGAGTGAATCCTTGACCTTTGTTTTCAGTTACTTCATTGTCTTTTTTTTTTTTAAGGTGACTAAAAACAAGCTGGTACTGATCTTGGAGCTTAAGATGTTAGCTATTGCCAGAAAGCCTGCATTTTTCTGCTTCCTTTTGTTTTCTCTCTAGATATCAGAGGGCTCTTTTTTTTCCCATTAGGAAGAAATTTTAGCCAGCAACATTTCCCATGCTTGACATACCACACCCTAGACATCAGATAGACAGCTACATAGCACCACTTTCTCTTTGTTCCAGTGAGGTTTGAATGTTAGCTAACTCTTGTTTACATCTTCTTTTGTTTTCCCACTTCAACATTAACAGTTTTAATATAGGGAAGGGAAAGGTTCTTAGGTTTTAACAGGTTAACAGTTAGTGATGAGTCTTGGATTAGAAGGTTCAATCCCTAACTCACTAGGCAATTCCTAAATTCATTTTACCTCACTGTCTATCCTGTAGTTGCTTCTACTTTCTCCCTAATTGTCTCCCTTAGTTATTTTTTTCTCCAGCAACAATCTTCTCCCGTCTGGCTTTTCTTCCAATCCCAGAAACAGGCACAAGCGGTAGTGATCAGAAGAAAATAGCAAAGGCACAAAATAGACAAGTGTTGGATGGGAGGCAGACAAAGGGATTTCTTAGACCTAGAAGTTCTCAAGCTGTTTACAATCCAGTTGGGTAGATAAGACATATACATATGAAAAGTTAACAGTACAAGGTAAAGTAATAAAACCTCATTGTCTGGCTACTTACTTGGCTTGTTTTCTCCTGGCTAATTCAATAATCCAACAGTATTAAAGCCCTTACTATGTATACTGTACTGGGCTAAGAGGTGGGGATGAATTCAAACTGTTCCTGACCTTAAGAAGCTTACCCACAGTCTTTTGGGGGCTTACCTTCTAGATTTAGAACAGGGATTCTTATCTTTGTCTTAACCTTTAGCAGTCTGGTGAAACTCCTTTTCAGAATGTTTTAAAAATAATTGAAGGAAATGCTAATTTTCAGTTAGAAGTTAGTGAAAATAAAGTTGTAATTTTTTTCTTGATTCAAGTTCATGGAACTGCGAAATCTATCCACAGATCCCTTAGGGATCCATGGATCCTAGTTTAGAGTCATTCCAGAAATCTGAGAATTCTAAAAGGACTGGGGTCTGCAGAGACTGCAGAGGTCTCATAGTATTTGATTAAAAAATCAATCAACAAGCTTACTATTAAGTGCCCACTATATTCCAGGCATTGTGTTTATTTAGTAGCTAAACACAGGAGATACAAAGAAAAGCTAAGTCCCTGACAACAAGGAACTTACATTTTGACGAGTTCAGATAATATGTAAATAAATAGCTATACAGTATTCAAAATTATGAGGAATGCATTAGCCTAAATGGAAAAAAAATCCCTGTGGAAGCTTAAAAAAAAGGAAATCCTGATTAACCCTTGTTAGAATAACGCTAGCAGTAAGGGCCCAATACCCATTTCCTCATCTGGCAGGGAGTCTGAATATCAATTAGCTGCCAATTTCTACTTGTATTCACCTCAGCATGAGTTAGCCAACAATACTAAACCTTAACCCAAACCCCATGTCCAAAGTTCCTATGCCCTTGTACCCAAAGTCTGGTTCTTTTTGATCCAGATAAGAACTTTATAAAAATTCACCCAACTTTCCTCACGTCCTCCCTACTTTCCTCCCCTTTCACCCTACTTTCCTCCTCCTTCAGTGGCCTAACCAATCCAAGGCACCAGTAGAACCACCCAGTATGTATCTATCCTTCCTGACTACCCCAGGACTATGCATCTCTCACCTCCCTCAATAAAACTTGCTTGTTGCACCTTAGCTGTCTCCTTCTTAAGCTTTTGGTTTGTTCTCTCCTTAAATACATGACCAGAAGCCCAAAACTGCAACTAGCTTCACCTAATTTCCAAGTCCTTGACTTAGGGAATATAGAGAGGAAGGGAAGAATCAGGAACCGCATACCTCGATAGCAAAGGCCCCCTCTTCCTGACGCCAGGGCTATGACTAAGGACTCTCCTTTCTGCATGTCCCTCAGTTTTCTCCCTAGCAACATAAGTAGCAGATAAAGAAGACAGCTAACTCTCCTTGTATAGGACTTTAGCACTCAGAATCTCTTCAAACTTTAAGACAAAGATGCATATAAAGCAGATGGAAGAAAACCTTAGAGGGAAGACTAACAGCTGGAGTAGGAATAGAGTGAAACCAGGAAAGGCTGCATGCAGAAGATGGGAATTTGAGCTGAGGGTTTGGTTTTTTTTTTGCAATTGGGGTTAAGTGACTTGCCCAGGGTCACACAGCTAGTAAGTGTCAAGTGTTTGGTCTGAGGCTGAATTTGAACTCAGGTTCCTCCTGCCTTCTGGGTTGGGGCTCTATCCACTACGCCATCTAGCTGCACCCCCTGAGCTAAGTCTTGAAGGACGACAGAGATTCTAAGATGTAAAGGTAAGGAGGAAGAGCTTTTCAGACATATGGAACAACTAGTACAAAGGCAGAAATACAAGAGATAAGAATGTTCTAGTAATTAAAAAATGGAGGCTCCCATTGATTGGGTTAGTCAGAGAAGGATGAATGGGGGAGGTCAGATTTAAACCAGGGCCTGAACAAGAGGGTATGACTTGATTTAGTGTAAAGGAAGAGAAAGTCATCCCAGGAGGCAAAAGTATGAACAAAAATATGGAAGTGGAAAATGTCTTGGTATGTTTAGAAGGCACAATGAACTGAAATGTCTGTCTAGAGTGGATGAATTATGATGGGGCATGATGAAAGGGTGGATAGCTAGATGGCACAGTAGATAGAACCAGGCCTGAAGTAAGGCCTGAACTCATCTTCCTGAGTTCAAATCTGGCCTCGGACATTAGTTGTGTGACCCTAAGCAAGGCACTTAACCCTGTTTTTGCCTCAGTTCCTCATCCATAAAATGAACTGGAGAAGGAAATGGCAAACCACTCCAGTATTTCTGACAAGAAAATCTCAAATGGGGTCAGAAAGAATGGGACACAACTGAAATGACTGCACAACATAACAGTGAAAGGGAAAGTAGGAAAAGTAAATCAGGACCAGAGCAGAAGATTTGGAGTTTGGGTTTTATCCTATAGGGAATGGGAAACCAATAAAAGTTTTTGAACAAGAACATGAAATGATGAAAATAGCATTTAAGAAAGATTAACCTACTGGTAATATTATGGGTGGATTTGTTCACTACCCTCACCATCACTGACCAACACCGAGTACAGATACAATGGCTCATTGAGCAAAATGAGAAGGAACTGTTAATATCATATTGTCTAATTCAAAAGGGTGATAGTACATGATCAAAGTGAATAAAATAGATTGCTCAAAGCTGTGAGACAACACTTTACTTTGCACAGGTCCTTGTACATAGTAGGAGCTTAATAAATGACTGCAGAATTGAAAATTTCCTGTCTGATGATAATAACATTATTTATTATTTTTGATTAGGTCCGATGGTAACTTGTGCCACAAAAACACAACTAGTTCAGGGCAAGCACAGTTTTGGCCCAGGATACATGTCTTCCTCTGTGTTTCAGTGATGATCCACTTGTGATAATCTCATCTTCTAATCAGAAAGCTACTTTGACTCCACAGTAACTCAGAATGCAACTATCTTCTGAGTAATCCCTTAAGCAAAAGTAACTTTGCTTTAGGCGTAGTTCTTTGCTGCTTTAGATCTGACAGCTTGCATGCCTCCTCTTGGATCCTTTGCTTTGGGGATCCAGACCCTAATATGGCCTAAGGCAGTTAATAGTGTTGTGTACTACTTTATGTGGTACATGCCTAATAGACAAGTCTCTCTAATTCCTCAGGGCACGGGTTAATCTCTAACCATTTTGATTTATGACTGTGAATTGATAAGTCTTTGTTCCTTAGTCTTCTGTGTGTGTGTGTATACACACGTTCACACATGTAATCTCTAAAACTGCGCAATTATATTCAATTTATGTCATTTTACTTTCTTCCTAGTTATTCATATAAATATCCAGTGATATTTCACTATTCAATAAATATCTAGTGATTTCTCAGTGTAATGTATTCATTGGAAAAATTTAAGTACTGTAAACAAAAGAACATATTTAAAGATCCTTTGATTCTTAACTAGAAAACACGAGAAATTTTGGTTATATTTAAATATTCCAACCAAGCTGAATTAAAACTTCCAAAAATATATCTTATGCCTTTTCTTTTCCTAGATAGTAACTTGAAGATGACTTTTGTTCAAGACTGGAAAGAAATACTGGAATTATATTCTTTTTTCTATGAGAAAATATATTCCAAAATCATATACTTTTTTGAGTAAAATATGTTCCTACATGTCAAAAGGTGAAACTTTTCATGATGTAACATAATTATAAATATACAGAATCCATAGCAACTGAGAAAAATGACTATTTCTCATATATTAATAACCATTTACTATTGGGGAGATCCAGGATTTTTTCCCTTGCTATTTAGTCATTCAGAAATCAGCCAGCATCTGAAGAAAATTGCTGATAATGAGATTGGATTAACTATCTCCTCAAACTTGTTCAGACCCCACCCAAGTGGGGAAGCTCATTGCTCTCATTCTACTCAGGCTTTGGGGGTGGGAGGGAAGAGATCCTTAGTTTAGATTGTCCAGGGCTGGAGGTGATCTAGGAGTAAAAGTGACATAATTAAAGTGAGTCCCCAGACCACCATTAGAATAGGTCCATCTCTCATTACAATAGTCATTCTTCTCATTAATTGTTAATCAATCAGAGTTGATTGCCATTGGGAACACCCACTCTTCCAAGGGCATATAACCATCAAGAAGCCACCATGACCCATCTTCGGTTTAGGAGAGACAGCCAAATGACCCTTTTATTAATTATACGCTAGCCATAATTAATAAAATGATTGCTAACTGCCCAGAAACTACGTCTCTTGAACTTTTTATACGTCACACAACACAGAATCATAGTATTTTAGAGTTGGAAGAGATTTCAGTGGCTATCAAGTCCAAGTGATAGTGCAAAAAACAATCCCTGATTACATAAAACCACAAGCCTTCTCTAGAAGATATCCAATGAGGGGAAGCAATGCCTCCAGAAGCACTCTTCTTTTACATAGCTCTAATTGCTATGTAGTTTGGTTTTTTTTCTTTCTGATATCAAATCTTAATTTGCCTTTTAATTCATTGCTCCTAGTTGTGTACTCTGGAATTAGGTTGAGATATTTTTCTAGCCTATGAGCAGAATCTAATATGGTTCAGCAGAAGTAAAAAAGGCAAGGATAACAATCATGTTCTCAAGACAACACAAAAAGCAAAAACAGTTTCAATTAAAAGAGATAACAAGGAAAACTACATTTTGCTAAAAGATACCAGAGACAATGAACATCAAAAAAATTTTACAGCAAATTTCTCTAATACATATATATTATAAATATTATACAATTATATAATTGTTACTATATAATTAATTATATAATACTATTATTACATATACATTATTATAAATAAGTTAATTATACTCAATCATAAAATAAACAAATAAATAAATAATATATTTTTCAAATAAATATACAGACCTGAATCAAATTTATAAAAATAAGAACCATTCCCCAATTGAAAAATGGTCAAAGGATATGAACAGGTAGTTTTCAGAAGAAATCAAAGCTATCAATAGTCATTTGGAAAAAAGCTCTAAATCACTAATGAATAGAGAAATGCAAATTAAAACAACTCTGAGGTACTACCTCACACCTATCAGAAATGACAGATGCTATAAGGGATGGGGGGAAAATAGATACATTAATGAATTGTTGGTACAGTTGTAAACTGGTTCAACCCATTCTGGAGAACAATTTGGAACTATGTCCAACGGGCTTATAAAAATGTGCATATCCTTTGATCCAGCAATACTACTACTAGGTCTGCACCTCATAATGATCAAAGGAAAAAGAAAAGGACCTATATGTACAAAGTTATTCAGAGTCACTCTTTTTGAGGTGGCAAAGAATTGGAAATTGAGGGCATGTTCATCAGTTGGGGAATGGCTAAACAAGTTGTGACTTATGATTGTAATGAAGCACTACCATGCTATAACAAATGACGAAGGGGTTGTTTCAGAAAAACATGGCAAGACCTATCTGAACTGAAGCAAAGTGAAATGAGAAGAACCAAGAGATCTATTGTGCACAGTAATAGTAATTTGTAATGATAATCAATCATGAAAGACTTGGCTACTCTGATCAATACAATGATCCAAGACAATTCCAAGACAAATTCAAGATGAAAAAATGCTATGCATCTGCAAAGAGAAAGAAATTATGAACTCTGACTGCAAATTGAAAAACAATCTTCTCACTCTATTTTTGTCTTTTTTTTTTGGCTAGGAAAGGGGGTTAAGTGACTTGCCCATGGTCACACAGCTAGTAAGTGTTATGTGTCTGAGTCCAGATTTGAACTCATGTCCTCCTGACTCCAGGGCCGGTTCTCTATCCACTGCACCACCTAGCTGCCCCTTTTTATTGTCTTTTTAAAAAACAATATAGGATAATATGGTGGAAATATGTTTTGCATGATTTCACATGTATAACTGATATTGGATTGCTTACCTTCCAAGTGGGTATAGTAAGGATGGGAGGGAGAGAGAGAGTCTGGAACTCAAAATTTAAAAAGAAAAGAATGCTAAAAATAAATAACAATATTTAAAAAATAAACCATTATCTCAATACTTTCAAAGAAGAGCAGAATTTTAAAGCTGAAAGGAACCTAAAACACCATCTTGTCCAGTCCTTTCATTTCAAATATAAGGAAAAAAAGGAACAGAAAGTTTAAATGACTTGTTTAAGGTCACAGAACTAATTAATGGTATAGGTGGATCTAGGAAGCAGGTCTCCCAATTCTCAGAATATTGTTCACTCCTGAAGAAAACTACCACTTGGTGCAAAAATAATGCTGACTTTTTTTTCCTTAGCTGTTGGATATAACATTATTGTAGCCAAGTTTCTAAAACAGTAAATGGTATCCCAAAAGTCTTTAAGCTATTAAAGTTTAAAACTGAACTAAGAATTTTTGGGATACCCTGTATAGCAAGCCTGCACAACTTGTTGCCCTTGGCATGCCAAAGGATTTCAGGTAGCCCATGAAAAATGTAGAGGAAAACATCCTTTGTGTATAGAGGTGTATATAGAGTTTGGGCATGCTGCAAGGTGTATGAGGGTGGCCAGAAGTTGTGCGGCCTGCTGTATAGTATTCAGGAGAGGCATAGTCACACAGAGGACACAGAGCTGATCTTACAGTAAGGATGAACTGAGTTCAAGTCCAATTCTGACCTTTCAATGACACAGACAACAATATAAGGCCAAAACTTGTAGAGTAGGAACAAATCAGCATTGGTCTAGAGAGGATTTCCTCATTGGAGGTTCCTTACACAGAAGAAATCCCAGGTCTGGTCTAAAAAATTACTATTCATAAAACTAATATGTAGTTCTTAGGGTACAACATGTAACATATCAAGTATCTTTTTCCAAAGAAATATATGAGAATTATTAAGTTACTTATAAGGTGAAAAGCACCTAACATAAAATTAAAAGCTCCCTTTTATGTAATGTGTTTTAGTTCATAACTTCCTCAAGCTCATTACTGCATCTTTGATATTATACATATTTTGCAAAGCTAAGAGTAAGACACTTTGTGTTTTGATGCAAGATGGCCCTTGCAAAGAAATTTTAAAATAAGACTGCCTACAGATTCTAAAACCACAATGTGAACATCAAGCTGAGATCTAATAGTCCTTTCAGAACAGACTAGAAGAAAAACAATGTTCTGGCTAAGGTTTTTCTCTCAGTAAAACAATTTCTGATCCATTATCTCGTACTAATATTCAAATAATAAGCCCACTATAAAGAGCTGAAACATCACTGCACAAAGCAAACTACACTATGCAAATTTAGGAAATGGGCTAAGTAAAGTCTGAATGATAAAATCTTGCTTTTAAATTCTTTGCAGAACAAAAGAGCTGAAACAAGTCTTAACATTGGCAAAGTTTTTTTTTTCCCCATTCTTACCTTTAGAAATCTCTCATGGGTCAATAACGCGACTTGTTTTTCTGGAATTTGCTTCTCTACGTACCTGAAATTAATACATGAGACACACACACATACAACTCAGAAAACCATCATGTAAAAAAGCAATGGAAACTGCCACCAAAAGAACCCCAAGTTCTTCCCAGCTTAACATCCACAAACATGTATTTCTTCCTAAAAACAAATCCAAGATGATGGTCAAGTTTTCATAAGCTCTACATTCAGAGTCTGGGGTGCTCACCAGAGAATTTGTGGGCAAGGTGGGAAAAAATGCAACTGTCTAAAATAGAAAATAATATGAATCAGCATAAAAGGGACTGAATCATCCATCTGGTAATGTAATCAACCAATATGAGTTAACTAGTCACTTGACACATTAGTCAAAAGAGCTAACATGACTTAAGTTTACATTGATCGAAGTCTGGTGCCCAGAATGAGAGAGTGGATGCTCCTGATGTTTTCTGCTCAGAGAGTTCTTGTCAGGTACAGCTGGACTGAATGATCTTGGAGATCCCTTCCAACTCTCAGAACCCTGAGAGGCTATCACTTTGTTCATAAATATGATGCTACTGAGTAAAAGGTGTCTCTTAAGGTGACAAGGGTTTCTCCTAAATCTCATCAAGGGAAAACATCCACATGAAAATCAAGATAATTAGAAGAGCATACTTACAAAGTCAGTATAAACAAACTGTGGACAGAACTCAAGAAGGGCCAATGAATAAACAGATTTTCTTTGTTTTTTGGGGTTTTTTTATATTTTGGTTTTATTTTGATAAAATGTACATAATAACAATGGCTATGAAAACTGAAACTGAATGTTGTGTAATTAAAGAGACTTAGCTGGTTACTTTAGTTGAATTTTTCTTTCCTCCTTTTAAAAAAAATTGTCTCTTCTGAGTGAGGGAGGGAAATATTAGGAAATGAAGGTAATACAAAAATAAAAGATATCAATAACTTTTAAAAATCAAGATAAAATGTTATAGTGTAATGTGTTAGAGGTTTTATGCAAGATTTCATTCCTTACTGCATATGTTTATTTGTTTTGTCACTGATTAAGTTTGTAATAACACTTATGAAGTTAAAAAAATCTCAAGTAGACTGAAATGTAATTTATGTAAGATAAACTGTGACCTAATTAATTGTAACAGGGCCAAGACAATACTGTTATTATAGAACTGTCCTAATTTGTATGGATTCTAAAAATAGGAATGTCAATCTGGTTCAAAGGAGAGACACTATTTAGACAAGTACTCCAGTCACTAGAAAGGTGCATTCCATTAGTCAAATAAGAATAATTCTCCATGTTTTAGCATTTATTTATATGAAATGATAATACATCAATAGCTAGCCTTAATATAGTACTTTAAGATTTGCAAAGCATTTCATAAATATTATCTCATTTTATCCTCATAACATCCAGAGAAGAGAGTTGCTATTATTATCTCCATTTTGCAGCTGAGGAAACTCAAGTAAACAGAAGTTGTGACTTGCCTAACATCATAGAGCACATCTGTGTTTGAGCCTGTATTTGAACTCGGGACTTCCTGACTCCAGGTCTAGTTGCTCTATCCACTGACCCATCTAGTTTCCTAGTATCACTTAAAATCAGTCAACTCTCCCACTTCTCTGATTTCATGCTGATCAACTACCTTTATGATTATTAATTAGGTTTCTCTAGTAGGTACCTTTCACTGATTTTATAAATCAGTCTGCTGTGAGTAATATTATCATGGTTCAGTTTCCCTAAGCCTTATCACCTACTATTTAAAAATACATGGTACAGTAAACAGAACACTGATACCTCAGTTTCCACCTCTAAGATGGCAGGAAGAGATTACTTCTTGGGTCCCTTTCTGCTCTAGAGCTATGATTCTATGATCCCACGATCATGGGAATTGATAAAATCAAGTGCAGCAGTAAAATGAAGGAAAAGGCCTGGAGCTGTAGTGACCTCAAACAGGTGTTAAGATTCCATAACTCTACCATTATTTTTTATTTATACTTACATTATATTTACACCTTTACTTGGTACAGGTTCTAGATGAATAAATCAGTTGTGTTTCATAGCTTATGTGATTTTGTTAGGCACAGCAAACTCCAGAACTGTAGGATGGACTACTGAAAAGTAAACTGTGGAGTAATTTAAGAGATTTTTCACACTGTAAAAAGGAGATATTTTTATAATTATGCTTTTTTTAATATTTCAGATGTGGTGATGGACTATGTGTCTGTAGCCTTAGGACCAGACTAGCTAAGTGTGGAAAGGCTTAGACATCAACAGACAAGAAACTTATACACAAAGTGTAAGGTATGGAGGTGCTACAGTCTGCATTGGTGGGGGTGAAGCTATAGATCTTCTGAATTATACATAAAAATGTTAAACATGCATTTCTTTTTTACCTCATAAAAGAGGGAAGGCGCCGAATACTTTCACACTGGTCTTCTGATAAAGAATATATTCTTCTCTTTGCTTCTGGGAGATCACAGCACAAAATGCTGAGTGGCTGAGAATAGAAATGTTCTAATACAGCCAGCTGAAAAAAAGAGAGAAGATATTTGGAATGTCTCAACAGCAAATCTTTTGCCTTATATCAATTCAATTTTCCAGAGGTAAAAACCTAAACAAAACAAAAAACTCTAAGACATTAATGGAGCCAAAATGGCTGTTATCAGGCTCAAGTTCTGCCTCTGATATACACTAAATGTGTGGCCTTGGACAAATCACGTAACTTCTAGGTACCAACTCTGTACTGGTAGAAGGAGCTTCCTTCCTGGGAGATGCCTACATGAATGTTTTTAGATCAGACCTATAAGTTTATATTCACAAATGCAAGTATTTTATTATATATTCAAATAATATATATGTTTTTTGGGTTTGTGTGAAATGCTATTAATGGTACTACGGTCACTGAATAAGGAGATGTGAACAGTATACACACCCAGATTTTGGGAATGAGGCCAGAAACTGTCAGCTCCCTAACACTGAAAGGGATCAAGAAAATATCAGTAACTATCAACCTATATGCCTATTTTCCCATCTATACAAATCTTTATGAGAGTCAACTCTATAAGAATGAGGACATCCTCACTAAATAAGGACATTAGGAAGGAACAGGTAAACTTTCAGAAGTGATATTCAACAATAAACCACATCTTTACCATCTTACAATTAACTGAAAGATGAAGAAAATATAAGATTTCATCAAGTTTATTGATCATTTAAAAAAACCATTTGATTCAGCAAAACAAAGTGCTGCTTCACAGGCTCATTCATAGCAAGGTATCTTCTGTTCATACATCAAAATCACTCAGGATTCGTTAGAAGATATAACAGAAAGTACCCTGTTCAATGACACTGATAACAATCATTAAGCTAGGTATAAAATAGAGAGATGTGCTATATGTTTGCCAAAGGTAATTATTCACCATTGGGATGAAAGAGATCCAGCAAAGTCCCGTCAAGGAGGGATTCCCTACAGATAATGAGGTCTTTCAGATGCTCTTGGATGCAGATGACACTGGGCCAATTGCATTAAGTGCCTACACACTACAGAGACTCCTGGAAGCGATCTGCACTCACTCAAAGGAATCTGACCAGTCCATCCATGCAGGAAAGATCAAGTGTATAAATAATGTGGAAAGCTTTTTTACTGACCTTGATTACTGTCCCTATATGGCAGCAAGACATGGAATATCACTGTCTCAGAAGAATAAAGATAAGCATCAAACAGAGGGCCATGGAGAGACATATGGTAGGTGTGAGTGCTGCAATGTGTAACCGATGAGGAACTCTGAAGAACAGGAGTAAATACATCATCAAGAAATTGTATGGGGGCAGCTAGATGGCGTAGTGGATAGAGTTCTGGCCTTGGAGTCAGGAGGACCTGAGTTCAAATCCAGCCTCAGACACTTGATACTTACTAGCTGTGTGACCCTGGGCAAGTCACTGAACCCCAATTGCCTCACCAAAAAAACAAAAAGAAAGAAGGAAGGAGGAAGGAGGAAGGGAGGAAGGGAGGAAGGGAGGAAGGGAGGGAGGGAGGAGGAAGGAAGGGAGGGAGGGAGGGAGGAAGGGAGGAAGGAAGGAAGGAAGGAAGGAAGGAAGGAAGGAAGGAAGGAAGGAAGGAAGGAAGAAAGGAAGGAAGGAAGGAAGGAAGGAAGGAAGGAAAGAAGAAGGAAGGAAAGAAGGAAGGAAGGAAGGAAGGAAAGGAAAGGAAAGAAGGAGAGAAAGAGAGAGAGAGAGAGACTTGGAAGCTGACTACAGGCTCCACCTTTACAATCTCATTTATCCCCTCCTCTTTTTTGAGAATATACATGACAATAAAATAACAATGCTTGGTACACCTATGAATTTGTGGTGTCTTTACAATAATTCCTTATCCTTCCAGGGATACAAAGCCCACAGTTTGGGAACTATAGGTAAAGAGAAACAAGTGCTGTATTTGGAGTAAGGAGACCTGGATATCAAATGTTGATTCTTCTACTTACTATATGAATGAGTACAGTCAAGTAACAACTTCTGTGGGTCTCAGTTTCCTCACTGAATAAGATTCCATAATTCTCACTGCCACCAATCTATTACGGGTTCTCATGACCATTCATTTAACAGGCCTCGAGGCCACAGTCCCCATCTGATCTAGATTATAAGCTCTTAACAGGTTCTTACCCTTCCAATACACCTTTTGTAGCAATGCCAGACCAACCTTCTTATACAAAAATTTTTTCATGTAACTTCTTTATTTAAAACATAGTAATGGCTGCTTACCATTGCCTATTAAGTGAAATTCTACCTCTTTAATCTGACATTTCACAATTTTGCATTACTACATCCTTTCAGTCTTATCTCATAGTTCTTGTTTTCACATGTGGGGTGTCCCAAAGGCATAGTGCAGTTCCAAGCTATTAAGTATGCAAGTTTTAATAGCTTAAAACTGTACTAAGACTTCTGGAACCACGTATAATCATGCCAAAATGGAATAACTGTCAGTCCCTATGCCTATTCTATGGTTTACCACCACTGCTCCTTTGCTTACACTATTTCCTGTGTCTACTCTCTACCTGTTGAATTCCTCTCTCTTTTTAGGCCAAACTCAGATACCCACTTCTAGCAACAAACCCCTCAGATGGTAATGACCCTTTATTCCTCAGAAACTGCAAAGCATTCTGATTTTTTTTTCTACTTATGTACTTATCATGCATTAATCTGAATCATACTTGTATTTGTGTCAGTGCCTCTACTAGATAATATTCCATATGGACTAGGACCACAGAGCACAAAATCATAGAGCTTAGAGATAATAGGAACTTTAGTAATCATCTAATACAACTCTTTCATTTTATAGGTCAGGAAACGGAGGTTCAGAGAAGTGCAGTGATTTGCCTAAGGTGACGCAGATTTTAAATTCAAGTCCCCTGAACTAAAATACAGTGTATCCTCTATACCACTGGTTCCCAAATGGAAGGCTTTAGGCCTATGTGGGGACATAGAGCAGTGGAGAGAGAAAAAGAATTATTACCAGGACTCCACAGATCCATATAGAAACTAAGTACACTACCTTTTTTGTATTTTCACAGTCAGTGAATAATGACAGAACCACTGCCATGTGGAGATATGCATGTGATGTTTAAAAAGGTGTCTTATACACCAAAAAGGTTGGGATCCACTGGTCTAGATTACAGTTTTATCCAAACTATTTCTCTCCCCAACAGAAAGTGCAGAGCTCTGTACACAGTAAGAAATTAATGTTTATTTTTTCCCAATATTGAAAAGAAAGCCAATCCAAAATATAATTAATGTTAAAAAAAAAAGGTACAATCTAATTCATTATAACATTTTGTGGAAAGATAGGCACATTATTAACGCATTGTTAATATAGTTATGAATTAGTATAACCATTCTGCAAAGCAATTTGAAATGATCAAAAGAAAGTGACTAAAATGTCCATACTCTTTGACCCAGAGATTCCACTACTACATATCTACTGCAAGGTCAGTGACAAGAAGGATTCATATACAGCAAAATATTTATAGCAGCATTTATTTGCAGTAGCAAAGAATTATGCACAAAGGAGATATTTGTCCTTTGTGAAATGGTTAAACAAATTGTGGTACATGAAGGAAGGAAGGAAATAAATATTTATTACGTGCCTACTATTTGCCAGGTACTATGTTAAGAGCCTTACAAATATTATTTCACTGGGTCTCACAACATCCCTGGCAGGTAGTAAAATATTCTACAAGAATTTATAAACTTGGTTAATACAGATACGCTTAGGAAGATAATATGAAATGATGAAAAGTGAAGTAACAGGAACCAGGAAAACAATATTTACCATGACTATAACAATGTAAATGGAAAAGAACAACCACAACAAAACAGATAAAAACAAACGTAAAATTATAGAGAACAAGCTTGCCCCCAAAGAAGAGATATGTGAGGTCTTCTTCTTTTCCTTTATAGAAATGGGAGGTGGGAAAATGGAATACTGTATTATGGTTACTTTTTTCTCTTAACCAATGGTTCTCTGTGGGCTTTATATCCCTAGAGGGACAAGAAATTATTGTAAGGATACTACAGAGTCACATGTGTACCAAGCACTGTTACTTTGTCATTAAGTATTTTCTCAATCTAAATGGAAGAAGGGATAAATGAGATGTCGAATACACCAGAAGGCTAAACCAGAATAAAATGTAATTGGGGAAATAGATAAGAAATAAATAAAAATTCAATGGAACATAAATAGTTAACATGTGGTTTTCTAAGTCAATATGTGGTCCGCAGAGATTCTTTTGGACAGCTTAGTGACTCTTGTTTCTATCTGATATTACTACTATATATATACCAGTAGAATTTTACAATATGCTGATTAGTTTTGCTGCACTTTATATTTCTTCTCCTTTGAAAATTTCCTAGGGATTTTTTCCTAGTATATAAGGGATGGCTTTCTGGGAGGTGAAGTGAAAGGAATGAAGGAAAATGTGAATGATGTGAAAACAAAAAAAATCAATGAAATAGATTTTTAAAATTAATGGAAATGTTATAATAATAAACACTCTTGGTGATTGAGCAAAGAGAAATGGAGAGCAAAGAAAGTTGTAACTGAGAGATAACAAGAATTCTAGTTACTAGAAAGATAAACTCCATAGAGAAACAGGGATAATTATTCAGGTTTTATTACAGTCTGCACAAAATATTCTGTAGGACTACCAATTCCCTTTGATATGATTTTCATGGCCATCAAGAACCTTTTTTTTTTAAAGGCAATTGGGGTTAAGTGACTTGCCCAGGGTCACACAGCTAGCAAATGTCAAGTGTGTGTTTGGTCTGAGGTCGGATTTGAACTCAGGTCCTCCTGACTTCAGGACCAGTGCCCTCTCCACTGCGCCACCTAGCTGCCCCCACCAGTAATAACCTTAAGACTACTAATCTGATTTCCCAGGTATGCTGACAATAGGAAGGAGGAGTCCTGGGAAGCAGTTAACATGAGTCAGTACTCCAGAGTCTGATCACTTTAGGGTAAAGAAGAAAATTAAGTTCCAACGCTTGAAAAGCTGAAGCTAAATAATGAAAGGAATTATCCAAAGGTCCTGTAAGGCTCTATCAGAAACAGCCAGGCTATAACTATTCAACTACAACAATAAGATAATGGCAGACCATTATTTTTCTCCAATAAGAAGTAAAAGTCCATTATTAATATTTGGTTTTATTTCTGCAAAGTAATTTTCAACCTTCAGTTGTCTCTTAGACTGATATTATGTTGTTTTGATTAAATATTAGTAATACTTTTCAGCATGAAGAAACCAAAGACCAAAGAAATTAGGGACTTATGTCAATGAGTCAGCACCAGAGCCAGAACTAGGATAGGAACCTCAAACTTTCTTAGAAAACTAAGCTGCTTTTCAAGTATGTTTTTAATATCTAGTCAGCTAGAAGTTGATTACCGCATGATGCCTATGAAGGCAACATCTTGAGTTCCATCACTACACAGGCCAGTTATAAGCTCTGTGGCCAAGTATTGCATTGCAGCCAACGATCTTGTTAAAATGTACCATTGGTCAACAAGGGAGACTGGGTAAGAGGATGTTGGAGGCATTATGGAAAACTAGTCAAAAAATCATTTATTGTATATGTAGAGCCTATGTTAGATTGCATGCCATCTTGGGGAGGAGGGAATGGAAGAAGGGGAGAAAATTTAAAACTCAAAAGCTTATGGAAGTGAATGTTGAAAATCAAAAATAAATAAACAAATTTTAAAATTATTTTTTAGAAAACCATTCAAGACACGGGTTCTATGTCAATGGATCAGTAATATCTTCATTTCAAAAGACATAAAATCACAGAATGTTAGATTTGAGGGACCTCAGAGATCACGTAACCCAATCTTCTCATGTTCCTGCTCAGGAAACTGGAACTCAGAGTGGTTAGATGAATTTCCAAAGATGAATTAGCAGTGAATTAGCAACAGCTATAACCAGCAATTCATGTTTATAGTGTTTAGGGTTTATGAAGAGCTTGGTAAGTACAGGAATTGTCTTCATGTCATTGTGTTAATAGCTCAGAAAGTTATCTGACTTGCCCAAGATTACATAATTGGTAAACAGAAGAGCCAGAACTTGAACCCAGGTAATTTCATTCACTTAGGTTACGTTTTACAAAGAGATATTTTCAGTATTTCATTAGGAAACAGCAAGAGAAAGCGTTCTATCTTAAGTGTAGGGTATACAGTTTTTTGCCTTAATTTTATTTTAACATACATCTATTTTAAACATTATGTGGCAATAAATAATTATAAGATTTCAGAACTCTATAACTTGACAACTTATTCAAAAGCTATCACTGTATTATCTTAAAAATTTCAGACTAACCTGTCAATTTGTATTGAGCATTTTCATCTTTTTTAAACAACTGATTACTATATTTAAAATTTCTTCAGTGTCCCCTTACCTGGAGTCCTTTGATGAAGTTTTGAACTGAAAAATCATGGTATAGAAATATATTGGTCAGAACTTGTAATGCTTTCTCATTGAGTTTAAAGGGGAACCGAGTTGTAAGAAGTAGCTGAAAGAAAAACAGAAAAATACATTACTTGTTAGTTTAAAGAGAGAGCTAGTTGAAAGAAATTAGCTAATTCTCTGTTGGCTCAAATATTTGTTAGTTTTCTCTTAGTTTCATTCTAAAAGCAGAAGACAAAAGCTTCCTTTCCAAGGAACAGTCTTGGAAGCAATGAAAGAAGTTTACTAATCCCGTAAGAAAAAGATGACAACAAAATGCTGTTTCTTGCTTCTCCAAATATTGTCTATTAGTTAAATGATTATTGAGGTTTTAAAAAAAGCAATCAGTGAACAATGGGGTAATGTTTGTAAAGTTTCTATTACTGAGACAGATTCCTCTTAAAACTATTCTATGGGAGAAACTACTTTGAGAATTAGATACCTAACTTTTATGTTTCTAAGAGAAGAAAACAGCTGACATGAAGAAAAAGGGAATGAGTTTTCCCAAAGTGAGCAAAAATATAAGAATTAACCAGGAAATTATACCCCCTCTCTGGATGGTAAAAAACAGGATATACTGTTTCCTCCTTCATTCCTTATGTTTATGTAATGAATGTAAATCAATAAAGTTCTACTACAGATGGTCTGTATATTGCTAAATCTGCTGGCCATCAAAACAAAAGGATAAATTTAGATAATGTTAACAGAAAAATACAAATAGTTTTCAATGGCACACACACACACACACACACACACACACACACAGAGTGAAGATACACATACACATATGTGAACGAATGAAAATTTGCCCTATGCTTCACCATTTAAAGAAAATTTGGTAACTGCAAAAAGCCATGATCACCCCAAAACCAAGTTAATAAAGCCACTGCAAAACAATTTCACATTTGAGGGCTGGAAAAACCATCAGTATAGCTTTTGATAAATTTAGATATGCATCTTGTCTTCCTTTTGGAAAAAAAAATTATAAAGGTGGTCAGTAAATAAATGTCAAATTATCATCAGTACACTAAGGACAATCACTCAGTACATACAACATCTCTGTAGAAAATCCCTTGCTTACAAGACTAGCTAATGACTTGATTCTTCAGGTCTTTATTTTCTTGTCTGGGTAGAATTAGCTAAAAAGCCTCAATTTTTTTTTCTGTGTAAATTTTTTAAAAATTGTATTAATAAAATTTTTATAGTACTTAATTGCAGAGTTAGCAGTCAGGAAAGATTCCATTGAAAACTTTAAACCATTTTACATGAGATACAAAAGGCAAAACAGTTATGGTCACACATAAATACATATATATGTATGCATACAAACACACACATATAGATACGCGCACACACACATATACATTAAATCCCACTCTGTGCTACATAGACTACTGAAAATATAAAGATGTGACTACATCTTAAATTTGTTTTCTTATCCAAAGACAAAAATAATCCAGCAAAAATTAATAATTATATAAAATTGCACAAATGAATGTGCTCAACAAATGTTACCCTGAGATGTGTACAGCATTTTTTCTTCTAGATATACACTCATGGCACAATCATGTTCTCTGCTAATCCTTTTATCTGGTTTCCTTAGGAAAAAATTACCTTGTCCAGTAGTTTAGCCAGGTGCTCCTTGCAAGACAATGACTGGAGTAGCTCTATACATAAAGAAGACACTGCCTGAGGAAGCAATCGATGGATAATGATTGGAGATGTGGCAATTCCAAAGACAAGCACTATTGGAAGCTCATGTAGGTGCTGACTAGATTCCAAGAGAAAAAAGAAACAAAAGTAGTCTCTAAGTAGTTAAATATATTTCAGTACTTGATACTTCTGAATGAGACAAAGTACAATATCCTTCCCTCATCTGATAATGGATAGCAATAGAAGTTCTCATATTTAAACAAGAAATCCTAGCCTCTTAAAGCTAGACAGCATGTTAAGAGCAAAACAGGCCTATCTCCTCATTTTGCAAATGAAAAAATTGAGATCCAGGGAAATCAACAGATTCAATGAATCTCACAAGGGAATTCACAACATCACATAATCTGATTCCCACCGAAAGCCAGAATTCTATTGTATCCTTGACAGACCTAGTCTCTGCCACTACACTTTCAGTGACAAGGAGCTAGAGAGTAAATAATTTATTCTCAGGTAATTCTAATTTTAAAAAGATGTCACTAAGGTATTTAGTAGGGAAAAACTGAAATCTTTTATGTATATATGTCTATGTATGAGTGTGTGCATGTGTGTGTGTCTATGCACATATGTGTATATAGCAATTTTTAATAGAATTTTCCCTAAAATATATTTACGCCAGGATTCCCAACACAGGATACAAGAAACTTGTCAAGTGGATACAGAGGATACTTAGCAAATAACTAAATTATCCTACTGAGTTATTCCAAAAGTAATTCCTTAAGTGAAAACATTTCTGAATATAGAGGGAGAACAGTGAGGGGGAAGGGGAAAAAAGGGAGGGAATATGAAAAGTATGTCTAAAAATTTTCAAAAAGCAGTTGAAGGAATAATTCCTGTGGACCTAAACCAAATGAGTTTTGGATACAAAATCTTTTTCATAGTGAGGAAAAAAAATCAGTGATAGTAACCTAATGAGAGATGAGATAATTAATTTCCACAATAACCAGGAACTCCAAATTGCTTCCCCATTGATGAAATCACACAATTTTTGGTGCACCCTTTGAAGAAGATCTTATTCTTACTAAATGCACTCACAAGGCTTTAATTCTATTTATAATATCTCTGTGAATTAAGATTCTCAGTTCTGTTCCCAATTGTAGGATCATAGATTTAGAGCCAGAAAGGACCTCAAAAGTCAATTAGTCTAGTGGTATCAAATTCAAACAAAAACAGGGACCACTAAATCACAAAAGGATACCCGTGGGCCACATGTTGACTTAGTTTTAAAATGTAATGTTATCTTTGTTCATTGTATTTTAATTAATTTTGTTAAATATTTCCCAATTAAATTTGGGACTGGTAGGGGCCGCACTAAGGAGCTGTATTTTCAATACTTCTGATCTAGTCCAACCCTTCATTTTATAGATGAAGAAACTGAGGTCCAGAGAGGTTATGTCTTGCCCAAAGACACATAGGCAGTAAGTAGCAGAATCGGGATTCAAACTAATGCCCTATGCCTCAAAATTCAATGCTCTTTTTACTGCAACAAACTGCCTCCCCAAAGCAAGAAACAAAATGGAGGCTGAACATGATACATGGGCACTTCTTTCAAAAACTACACTGAGAATAAAACTGCGGGTCAAAAAGAATCAGAATCAAGGATCTCATTAAATTTTTTTGACTTTTAATAAATATTTAACAAATTTATATCAAAAAATGTTATTAGGTTTTGAATAAAGTTTTCATTATGAAAACTTAATCACTTTATTTTATTTCTTATGTTTAGAGGCATAGGGACTGGACCTGTGATTTCACTGGCATAGAAACTCCTGGATGAGGAAACTCTCTCTCCCAATGTAGGTCAGTACCTTCTGTGCCTAGGAGAGTCACCAAGGCCAGTGCCTACAACGTATCCAAGTGCAGCCTCAATGAGATTAAAATGTAATTGGGAAAAACTTCCCAAAACAAATGAAAACATAATAGAACATAGATTATGTTAATATATGGCTTTCTAAGTCAATACGTGGCCCACAAGGATCCTTATGTACAGTTTAGTGACCCCTATTTCTATTTGAATTTGATACCCCTGGCCCAGAGCACTAGGAGATTAAGGGAAATACTTGCAGGATCACAAAGACAGTATGTGTCAGAGGCAAGAATGGTATCCAGGCCTTCCTGCCCTCAAGGCTGGCTCTCTATTTGTTATGTCATGCTACTTCTCTCTTATTTGTATGTAAATGGAAAATGTTAGAATTTATTTAATTTTAAAATGAACAATGGTTGGGGGAGGTTTACTGAAAACCAAGGGGTATGGAAACTAAAAAAATTGGAAACTCCAGTATTAAACTATTTCTTGCATTTTATATATTCAAAACAGTTTAACCTTTTATTGACGATAATTTTAATAACAGTAATAGTAGCTAGCATTTATACAGTGTTTTAAGATTTGCAAAGTGTTTTACATGTTATCTCCTTTGATGACTCTCAGGGTCAAACCTATGGACATCAGTCATCATACTAAATTATAATAATCTTAGTCTCTAAGGCTTAGAGATTAGTAGGTATACAGGAGCTGTTGCTTTAGATACAATGATTCTGCTTTTTCCTTCTGTATATACTCTCCTTCATTGTTAATTCTAACTTCACATTGCATTAACTTCTAGTGATTCCAGCCTTAGTTAAATAAGTATGACCGTAATCATCAAGTATTTGGTAAAATGTAGTCAAAATTTTTTTTTATAAAGAGAGTCAAAAGTTATGGGATTTTGGGGTCAGAAAGAATCATCAAGATGAGCTACTGTGGTATGCAACAGTGAGGTACACAATGGTGCTTACATTGCCCATTCTCTTCCTTGTTCCATGATTTGCATGTATATGTAATGCATTTTAACATTTAAACATCTTTCCTTTAAATATCCTCAAACTAGTCTGTTTTCATTTGGTTGACCTGTCTGCATTCAAGAAGGTATCATTCTTGACAAGTAGAATGCACAAGTGTTCAGAGACTCAGAAAACGGGAGACATCAAAAAAAAGGTTTTTAGCAAATGCTAATGACACAAATGGACATCATCCAGAAGAAGAAGCAATTTAGTTTTATATCCAGCAAAGTAAAAAAAAGTCTTTGTGAGACAAATGGGCTCTTGGGGATTCTGCCAATATTACTTGGTGAATTAAGAACTGGTTAGCTTTCTCTTTTTGATTCTCATTGCTATGTCAGGAAATAAATGCCTAATTTGACAGCAATATTCATTTATTTAGCATCTGAAGCTTGGATTCTCCCTAGTTTCTATCAAAAATCACGAATTCTCTCTAAAAATCGTTTCTTCTTTATTAAAAGAAAATATGTTGCTGTAATCGATGTTAGAAGCTAGAAGAAAAGAAGGAATAGGAGATTTTTAGTGCCAACACAAGAGGAGACTCCATTACCTGCTAATAATTATGAAGTCTTGAAGTACTTTAGTTGAGAAACTTTCTATGTCTTCCAAGATGATCACAATAGGAGGTGATTCCTTCCACTGACTAGAAGTTACTTTTTTGTTTACACTTTCAGAGCCTGTCTTCTGTAATGATATTGGGAAAATTAAAAGCAATTGTTGAAAAAGGGTTAAAAATATGCTTTACACAAAGTTATAATGTCAACTTGTCAAATTCAAACAGAAATGGATTCCAGGGGCTATATGTTGACTTAGAAAACCACAAATTTACATACATTGCATTTTTATTTATTTTGTTAAACATTTTCCAATTGTATTTTAATTTGGTTCAGGCCACAATAGAGAGCTGCACGAACCTCTGGTTTGCAGTATTATTGTTTCTTTTATTTCTCCACATAATATGCAGAGAAATGCCTTTAGAATAACAAATTGCAAAATCTTTCTTGTTTCTGGTGGCACAGTGGATAGAATGCTAAGCATGGAGTCAAAAAGACTTGAGTTACATCTGGCCTCATACATATTAGCTGTATGACCCTGGGCAAGTCACTTACCCACTATCTGCCTCAGTTTCCTCAACTATAAAATAAGGATAGCATCTGAAGCTTGGATTCTCCCTAGTTTCTATCAAACTCCCTAGTTTCTATCAAAAATCACGAATTCTCTCTAAAAATCGTTTCTTCTTTATTAAAAGAAAATATGTTGCTGTAATCGATGTTAGAAGCTAGAAGAAAAGAAGGAATAGGAGATTTTTAGTGCCAACACAAGAGGAGACTCCATTACCTGCTAATAATTGACATATCAGGTATGTTATGAGAATTAAGTAAGATAATATCTACAAAGCATTTAGTACCTGGTATGTAGTAGGCACTTAACAAATGTTTATTTCCTTCATCTCTCCCATAATAGATACAGATATGTTTACCATAGCATGAATTGAAATTCATATCACATATTCAAATTTTCTGCACATTCGGAAGAGATGAAAGATTTTGAGGGAAAATAGATGAATTTCTACAAAATATTCACATTAGAGTTGATTTTTTTCCCCTCCCATGAGAGAATTAGTGAAATCTCAAAATTTCATAAAGTTGGCCAATGTCAAAAGAACCCTAATCTCTTAACCCAATTCACTCTTCCAACTCTGGCTTCATTTGTCTCTATATCCAGGCCTTGGTTCCATAGTCTGCCACTTTCATATCTCACTAGCTACTACACCAGAATCTTTTGCATTTCATCATTTCCCTCTTGCTAGCCAATAAATTCTATCTCTAGTTAACTCCTAACATTGAATTCTGCTACTCCTGAATTTACTGCTAGAAAAAGTAGTGAAATAAAATTGATTCAATGTGGCTAGCACATAGTAGGCACTTAACCAATGCTTGTTAACTGATTCATACATAAGTAATTTATATACATTTCCTTCAGATGGGTCCTACTTGTTATCATTATTTGCCATTATTCATCTCAACTCCCTAATTCTGCAAAACACAATTTTAAAACTTTTCCCTCTTTCTCTTCAAGCCCCCAACCTCCCCATGGCCCATTCTCCATATTTTCAGAAAATGATAGCATTCTAGTTTTTAAGATTTTAAACTCCTTCAGTTCCCCTCCTATACTCCTTAAAACTTTTCAACTTTTCTTCCCACTGGTCAAGAACAGGTAACAACAGTACTCTTCAATAAAGCTAATCCTCTGCCATATATTCCTTTCCAAAAATATTGAATTTTATTTTCAGATCCACATTCTCTCTTTTCCACCTGATTGCAGCTCCCTTAAGAAAGAAAAACAAAACCCTGGTTATAAACATGTATAGTCAAGTAAAATAAATTCTTGCATTAACCATGTCCAAAAAAAGTTTCAATATGTGCTATTGAGTCCATAACCTCTCTATCAGATGGTAGATAGCATGGCTCATTATGAACCCTCTAGAATTATGGCACATCATTGTGTTAATCAACATTCCTAAACTTTTCAAAGTTGTCTTTACAATGTTGTTATTATTATAATACACATTTTTGTCCTAATTCTACTCACTCCCCCGCGCTGAGAGTTCAATTGTGGTTTATTCAGTTTCTTTTTCTAAAAGAGGGTTACCTAAATCTACTATTTCCTGTTGTGCTAATTTCAGCATTTTGTATTTTTCTAAATATTCATTCATTTCATTTATTGCCAGTTTTATTGGCATATAATTGGGTGAAATAGTTCTTGATAATTTGCTTTACTTTTTCATTGATTGCAAATTCATCTTTTTCATTTTTTGATATTGATGACTTGATTTTCTTTTTAAAAATCAAGTCATATGTTTAATGGGTATGTAAATGTAAAGCCTATGTCAGATTGTGCGCCGTCTTGGGGGGGGAGAAAAAGGGAGAAAAAATTTTCAACTCAAAAGCATATGGAAAAAAAAATTTTCTTTTAAATAAATAAATAAAATAAAATAAAATAAAAAGAAAAATCAAGTTAGTTAATGGTTTATTTCATTTTTTCTTTAAAAGTTTCTTAGTTTTATTTATTGATTCTTTTTTTTGTTTTCAATTTTGTTAATCTCTTATTTTCAGGATTTCCATCTTGGTATTTAATTGAGGGCTTTAAATTAGGCATCTATTTTTTTAGATGCATGCCCAATTCATTGATCTCCTCTTTTCTTTCTTTTATTGATGAAAGTATTTAGAGATACAAATTTCCCCCTATGTACTGCTTTGGCTACATCTCCCAAATTTTGGTGTGTTGTCTCATTGTTTTCACTGTCTTTAACGAAATTAATTATTATTTGTCTGATTTGTTTTCTGACCTCCTATTCTTTAGAATTAAGTTTTTTAATCTCCAATTAAGTTTTAATCTTTGCTTCAAAGGCCTTTTAAAATATATCTTTTTTATAGTCCATAAAGTTGCATTTAATATTTCTAGTTTTCTTTATTTATCTGCAAGGCTTTATGCCCTAATGTATGGTTAATTTTTTGTGACAATGCCATACATAAACAGGAAATAGCTATATTCCACTCTATTTCAATTCAACAGGATTAAGATAACAGAGGTCTACCATATCTAACATTTCTAGAATTCTATTCAGTTCCTCCATTTCTTTTTTGTTTATTTTTTGGTTAGGTTTATCTAGGTCTGAGAGAGGTAAATTGATGGCCTCCACTATTATAGTTATATTGTCTATTTTACCCTGTCTCTCCTTTAAGTATTGAGATGCTATGGCATTTGGTGAAAATAAGTTTAATACTGATATTAACACATTGCCTCTGACACCTTTCAGAAAATGTAGTTTCCCTGTTATCTCTTTTAATAAGGTCTATTTTTGCTTTTGCTTTCTCTGAGACCATGACTGCTATCCCTGTGCTTTTTTTATTTCAGCTGAAGTACAATATATTCTGCTGTGGCCCCTTAGTTTAACTATGTGGTTTCAAATGTGTTTCTTGTAAACAATATGTCATTGGATTATGGTTTCAAATCCATTTTGCTATCCTCTTTCACTTCATGGGTGAGTTCGTCCCATTCACATTCACAGTTATGGTTGTTAATTGTGTATTTCCCTTCATCCTATTCTCTTACATTTTTCCTTCTTTTTGTTTTTCACTCTTCTTTGAGTTTGTTTTGCTTATAACCAATCCTTCTCTTAATTTATCCTTCCTCTTATTCTTCTCTCTTCCTTTTTCCTACTGTTTCCCTGTTGAGGGAAATGTATTCCTGTACCTAATTCAGTGTGTGCATGTGATTTTTTTTCCTTCCTCTGACCTGTTCAGACTTCTGACAGCCTTCTGTTATCTTCTCATATTAGAATGTAACTAATTTATCTTTATTTAGTCCTTTATGATTGCTTGCTCAGGTCTACCTTTTTATGTTTCTCTTGACTCCTGAATTTTTATTTCAAAGTTTCTATGGAGCTTTGGTGTTTCATCAGGAATATTTGAAAGTCCTTTATTTCAGAAAGTTCCATTTTCCTTCCCCCCAGCCCCCTACTCCAGAATTATATTCATTTTTGCTAGGCAAGTTATTCTTCCCTTCCCTGTAAGCTCAGATCTTTTGCCTTTTGGAATGTCATACTCCAAACTTTCTACTCCTTCACAGTGGTGGCTGCTAAATTGCGTGTGATATCGTGTGGCTCCTCAGTATTTGAATTCTTACTTTCTGGATGCCTGTAGTATTTTCTTCTCCGACCCAGAACCTCTGAATTATGGCTATAATATTCCTGAGAGTTTTTATTTTGGAAATTTATTCAGGAGGTGACTAGTGGATTCTATTTCTTTTATAGTTTCTTGAAATATAATATCTAGGCTCTTTTTTTTTTTTGGTTGTAACTTTCCAGTAATACAATGATTCTTAAATGATCTTTCCTCTATTTGTTTTCCAGGTCAGTTTTTGTTAAGAGATACCTTACTTTTTTTCCCTTTTTTCAGTCTTTTGACTTTAACATTTCTTGTCGTCTCATGGAGTTGTTAGCTTTTATGACATCCTAATTTTCAGGAAGTTTTTTTTCCCTTTGTACCTCTTGTTCTAAGCTATTAATTCTCTTTCCTTATGTTTCTTCCATAGGTCTCATTTCTTTCCCCATTTTTCCCTCTAGTGCTCTCATTTTTTTTATGGCATTTTATTTTTCTCCAATCACATGTAAAGATAGTTTTCAACATTCATTTTTTATAAGATTTTGAGTTCCAAATTTTTCTCCTTCCCACCCTCCCCTCCTCTCTCCCCAAGATGGCAAGCAATCTGATATAGGTTATATATATGAATCATGTTAAACTTATTTCCACATTAGTCATGTTGTCTTACTAGGTTTTAAAAATCATTTTTAACACTTAAAAAAAGTCTCATTTTATTTCTTCAAGGAATTTTGATTCAACCTGTGTCCAGGCTGTATTTTTATTTGAGACTTTGTTGACATTTTAGAGTCATTCTTTTCTTCTGGCATTGTGTTTTGAGCATTACTAGCACCATAACACCTCTTTATGAAGAGATTCTTTTTTGTTTGCTCATTATTCTAAGCTTACTTTTTGACTTGGGCTTTATGTAAGGTTCAGGCTCTGCACATTTCTGGAGGGGAATGTCTAAGATGAGCTTTTATTCTCTTGAGTTTTTTGGGGGTGCTGTGTTATTCCAGAATCTCAGGACAGCTCAGGGTGGGAGACTTGAATGTTTTCAAAGTGGTATGATCCAGGGCAAACTCTGCTCACTGCCCTCTAGTCTCAGCTCTGCAAGTATTTCATCACCTTGGCTCTGCCTCCTAACTTGTGCTTTTGATCCCATTCTTTTTCACTTCTTCCAGGATCTTACTCCAATAATCATCACATCTCTCTCATGTATCTTTAATCTTTTTTATCTTTCTAGTTCCTTCCCATCTTATTCTCAGTTCCCCTGGTCATAGAAAAATGTTCTCTTGATCCTTCAACCCCATATCGTTCTCAACCCGTGTCTAGCCTCTTCATCACTGGCACGTGTACTATAAACATCATCTAAGCTTGATATTCCTAATTTCTCTCTACTAATCTCTCCACAACCCCTTGTAATCTGGCATCTACTCCTATGCAAGCTAAAACCACACTCTCAAAGAACTCCAGTGACTTCTGCATCACCAAATTCAATAACTTTTTCAGTACTTATCTTTCTTGTCCCTTGTCTTTTTATGTATATTATCAATCACCACTTCAAATTAAGTTTAATTCAATAAATACTGATTTAGTACCTACTGTGTACAAGGCATTGTAATAGGGATACAAAACAAAAAGTAAGTAGTACTGACCTCAGTGAATTTACATGTTACTGGGAAGGATCAGTACAAAAATAATTAAGTATAATGAAAGATCAAATGAGGTATGTGGAAACACTAAAAAATGGGGGAGGGCATTTTCTCACAAAGGACGTACACTTAAACTTTTTTTTTTTAGGCAATTGGGGTTAAGTGACTTGCACAGGGTCACACAGCTAGTAAGTGTCGAGTGTTTGGTGTGAGGCCGGATTTAAACTTAGGCCCTCCTGACTTCAGGGCCGGTGCTCTATCCACTGTGCCACCTAGCTGCCCCGAGGTACACTTAAACTTAAAAGAAAATATAATTTATGAAAGGTAAGATAAGAATGGAGTGCATTCTAGGCATTCAAACAGCCCACATGTATGCAAAGGCAGGGTACAAACCTGTTGAGTTTAAGGAACAGCTAATAGTAAAACTCAGATGAAATGTAGTTTTTGTGAAGGAAAGTAATATAAAATAAGATTGGAAAGGCAGACAGGAGCCACATTCTGGGGTACTTTAACTGCCAGACTAAAGAATTTATATTTTATCCTACAGAATATAGAAGAGGTTTTTGAGCAGGGGAGCAATATAGTCAGATCTGTGTCTTATAAAGATTATTTTGGCAGTTGTATGCTGGGCACATTAGAGAGGAAAGGGAATATAATTAGGGATACCAATTAGAAGGTTATTACATTCAGAGAGGCAAGAGGTGAGAGAGCCTGAACTAGGGTGGTAGTTCTCTCAGTGCAGCAAAACAAATGTGGCACGTTGTGGCTGCAGAAATGCCAGGATTAGGCAGGGAGAATGAAGAGTGAATGATAACTCTGAGGTTATGAGCCTGGATGACTCATAATACCAACAAAAATAGGGAAGTATGGAGAAAGGGTATGGGTTTGGAGGCAATGTTAATATTTTGCTGCCATATTGCATTACTGGGAGAATACTGAGCCTTTGTGCTTAGTAAAGGCCTGGACTTATTAAAAGCACTGTTGAATTTCTAGCTAGTCCTTTTAAAGACCAACTCAAATATCTCCTTCAAGAAACTTTCCTTTGATTCTCCATTTTCTAAACCAATCACAAAGAACATTTTGTTTTATATTTTTGTAACCCACTTATACAGTATTTACACATATATGTATACATATGCAAATATATATATTATAGCATGTTATATTCATCAGTGCACCTATCTTAGTCCCTATTATGAGCCCTTTCATTAAGTAAGGAACTAGCTTATGTAAATAGTGTATTTCTACCCATGCCTAATACAGTGCTCTGCTCATACTAAGAACTTACTGTGATTATGAGAACTGCAATCATAATTATGGAATTTTTGAGCTCAAAGGGATGTTAGAGATCATCTAATACCATCCCCTCATCAACATATACATCTGACAAAAATGCAAACTGCAAACGATTTAAAAGTAAATTTGTAATCTGTGGAGAGAATTAATGAATGAGAGTAAGCCTCAGCTTATTCCTTATAAAACTTCATGGAAAGCTTTCTCAAGAGGTCCCTTCTAGAGAAGGAAATGATAATAATAGCTAAGAAAGAACACCATCACATAATCATATCATAGTGTCACCCTGGGCAGGATATCCTAGCACTTTAGAAATGTCTCACTAAACTTCAAAAGGTAATGACAATGTATGTTTTATCTTCCTTGGTATTAATAACACATTTATTTTCAAAGGTTTCAAAGCAAGTTACAGATTCTCTCCCATCAGCCTTTTAAAATAGAACTGATGCTCACAGGACTGTGTATTTAGTGTGTACTGACAGGACAGTCTTGTTTCACAAAAAGTAAAAACAGAGGTATGGGAAACTAAATGACTTATGTTAAAGTCACACAGCTAATCACAGTGGCAGAACCAAGTATTACAAACTTCTAGTGTTCTGTTTTAAATTAAAATTTCATTGATACTTTGTTTAATGCCACAGTTATTTCCCAATATATCCTCATCTACCCATCCAGTTAGCCTTCCATTAGGGCAAAGAAAAATGGTTAACCTAAACTAACTAAAAAAAACAAACAAACCACAGTGACCTTTGTCCGATAGGGTACACAACATTCTGTATCCATGTTCCCAGACCTCTCTAAGGAAAGGAGTTAGGTATATTTTCTGATCTTCTCTTGGGCCCAAGATTAGTTACTACAATTAAACAGTACTTAGCTTTGTTTTACATTATACAGTTTAGGAAATGTTTCCTTCCTTATATTTTTTTAAAACTACTGGATTATAAACATCCATAAAAAGAATATCCTCATATAAGAATACCAGACATTTAATAGGAATCTATCTGAATACCAATAAAAGAACACTTTTAAATTCCATCACTCTCAAGGGAAATACAGAGCTGCTATTCAATTAAAACTAGTGCTGCGTATGTTGTTTTTATTAGAATAAAATACTGCTATGCCTTCTACAATTCTGAAACTCTCCAATCATAAGCCAATTACTTCACAAAAAATTGCTTATTTATACATACCTTTGTGATACTTCTGTACCAAGTAGAAAGAAAAGCCATTGAATAATGCATCTTTCTCTGGGATGACTGAACATACTCCTCCTCTGTGGACTCTATGTCTACACATCCCATCAGCTGAGATGCCAGCTTTTGCAAAAGATGCTTTACATCTATGGAACAAAAAAAGTAAGGAAATTCAATTCACTTTATACAGTTTAAATGGTGAAGAACTCTATTCACTAAAATGTTACTTTATTTCTATATATTGTGTTTCCCCCTTTCTCAATTCACATATTTTGTACAGAATTTAAACATACCACTAGCTGGAGCTACTTTTGGGGAAGAATCACATATACTTTCACTTCATACAACAGGGTTTAGTAAATTGTTCAGGCTCAAAGTAGAGTAGGAAGGAACATAGCTTTAAAAATCTAGAAATGCCATTCTTACCAAAGTAACAATAATGACTTCTTTTACATCTCAATACTTCTAGGGTCTATGATTTTGTTGTTGTGGATCTCCCTCTGCAAAAACACAATGAAACCCTCTACATACAGAATAACTGGGGCTAAAATATTCATCATCTAGTCAACTTGGTGGTAATACTTGGCGATAAAGTAAATCATGATAGTACTTGGAAGACAGATGGTCATGGGACTGAAATTAAAGCCTTTCCACATTAATAGGAGCAGCCCGGGTTTGGGCTCTGTTGATGTGGCCTTTGAGAACTCATGGCCACCTTCATTCTACAATGAAGAAATGGAGTAGAATTTGAATGGAAAAGTAATTATTGGTAGGAGGTAGAGCCAAGATGACAGAGTAGCAGGAAATAGGATAGTAAGCTCTTCCCTAAAACTCTTCCAAACAGATCTAGAAAATGTACTGAGTGAATCTTCATGAGGAAATCCAAAAAAATTCAATGATTAAATTTTACAGTATAGGTCAGCATAGGGAGACAGACAGAGAAGTGACACAGGGGATAGGGTCTGGCCAGGAATGCACTGTGAATAGCATTTCAGTGAACAGTGAGAGAAGATCCCAGACCCACTGGGTCACTGACATGGGAACAAGTACAAAATGTCAACTTTGTTGTTCATTACTCAGTTGTGGGTCACAAATCCAGACAGGACTGAGATGATATATGCCCCTTCTCTCCCTCTCCACCCCATCTCCCTCCGCCAGCCCCGGTCTAAGTATGTATACCGTGAAGAGCCAGTTCAGAAGAAAGAAACAGCAGTGTTATTCAAATCCCAAAAGCTGAGCTGGGTCTCACATTCAGCTTCTAACCCAGTCGACAGCCTGCTATAGAATGAACAAGGGCAGGAATTCCAGACCAAAAGGATCCTGTACTTCTGTCACTCTGAACCTACAAAGCTTCTCAGCTGTCTAACATTGGCTAACGTAAGCAGCAGTCTTCTGTTGCTCAGATCCAAACCCAGGTTAGGAACTTCCAAAGCTTAGACCAAAGGTACAGAAATCAGACTTTTTTCCTGGATCAGACCGTCTTAGAAGCACTAAAAGATCACAGGTCCCCAGGCTGAACTGTCCCTGAGATCCTGGAACAATATAACACTTAAAACCTAAAGAAATCAGCAAAAGAACCTTCCAGCAACAGAGCTTCCAGAAGTGCACAGGACACAGCCTAATATCAAGTCCAAAGTAAGGAAGCAGGCTGGAATACTGAACAAATAAAAAAGCTATTATGGTGACAACACTCAAGATACAAGCTCAGAAGAAGAGAATGACTCTAAAACATCTCCAAGCAAAGCCTTAAACACACACACACACACACACACACACACACACACACACACACACACACACACAGAGTTCAGGCACAAATTCAGCTAGAATTCCTGTAGAGATGAATAGTTTTTTTTTTAAGAGTTCAAAAATATTCTTTTCATAAATGAAATGATAATGCTAGAGGAAAAACTGGAAAAGAAATGATAGCTATGGAAGAAAAAACTGAAAAGGGAATTAAAAGCTTGGCATAAGAGTTACAAAATTTTGCCCAAGCAACAAATTCCCTGAAAATTAGAAGGGACTAAATAGAAGCCAAAGACTCCATGAGACAGCAAGAAATATTAAAACAAAGTCAAAAGACTGAAAATATAGAAGAAAATAAAAGGTATCTCATCCAAAACCAAGTGACCTACAAAACAGATTTGGGGAAAAAATTTAAGGATCACTGGACTACGTGAATACTATGACCAAAAAAAAAAGGGGGGGGAGCCTACATATCAAATTACAAGAAATCTTAAAAGAAAATTATCCAGATCTCTTAGCATCCAAGAGCACTGTAGAACAGAATCTGCCAGTCATTTCCCGAAACAAATTCCAAACTGTAAAATCTCAGGAACTTAACAGACAAAATCCAGAGCTTCTAGGTCAAATACAAAATACTGCAAGAAGCAAGAAACAGAATTCAAGACACAAGTTAGTATCACACCTGATTTAGCAGCCACAAAAAGGAGCACAAACCTTGGAACAAAATATTCCAGAAGGCAAAAGATACATGCTAACAACCAAGAATAACTTTTTCTATTCTATCATCAATGAAAGTCTTATTCTAGGGTAGGGATGGGGAACCTGCAGCCTTCTAGGTCCTTGGGTGTGGCCCCCCTTTTTTTTCTTTTACTGAGTCTAAGTTTTATAGAACAATTTCTTTTATTAAGGGGATTTGGTCTGTGAAGTTTGGATTCAGTCAAAGGGCCACACTTGAGGACCTCAAGGGCCACAGGTTCTCCACCCCTGTTCTAGAGTCTCACACTGATAAGGAAGTGATGCTGGATTCTCAAAGGTTACACCATCAAGGCAGGTCTGTCTAGTCTTATCAGGCTAGAAAAGTTTTGAAAATGGCTCATTTAGGTACTTCATATTAGCTTCTAAGCTTAACTTAATATGGAGAAGATCATCATGCAGTGGCAACAGCGTGATAAACTTAGTAACCGTTTCAGCTCTTCTCAGCCCGCCCACCTATTAAGAAGTGAAGGTGGGGGCAGCTAGGCAGCACAGTGGATAGAGCTCCAGCCTTGGAGCAGGAGGACCTGAGTTCAAATTGGACCTCAGACACTTGATACTTACTAGGTGTGTGACCCTGGGCAAGTCACTTAATCCTGACTGCCTCACCCCCCCCCCAAAAAAAGGAAGTGAAGGCGTTAAGATTCATATTAGGTAGATGGAAGTATCCTACAGTAAAATACCTATTCACTAAACTTTAAGAATGAGTTAAAGAATTGGAACGCTAATACATTGTTGGTGGAGTTGTGAAATGATCCAACCATTTTGGAGGACAATTTGGAACTATGCCCAAAGGGCTACAAAAATGTGCATACCCTTTGATCCAGCAATAGCACTTCTAGGGCTATATTCCAAAGAGATCAAACAAATGGGAAAAGGACCCACATGTACAAAAATATTCATAGCAGCTCTTTTTGTGGTGGCAAAGAATTGGAAATTGAGGGGATGCCCATCAACTGGGGAATGGCTGAGCAAGTTGTGGTATATGAATGTAATGGAATACTACTGTGCTATAAGAAATAATGAACAGGCTGACTTCAGAAAAACCTGGAAAGACTTATATGGTCTGATGCTGAGTGAAGTCAGCAGAATCAAGAGGACTTTGTACACAATAACAGCCACGTTATGCAATGACTAAGAATGTTAAACTGAACCCTTCTCAGCATTACAAGGATCTAAGACATCTCTAGAGGCCTCGGGATGGAAAATGCTGTCCACATCCAAAGAAAGAACTATGGAAGTCGAATCACTATCACTTATTTTTACCTTCTGTTGAGTTTTGTTTCATCTTTCTGATGGTTCCTCCTATTGGTTTTAATTTTTACTTACAACTTCACTAATGTGAAAATATGTTTAATGGGTATGTAAATGTAAAGCCTATGTCAGATTGTGTGCCGTCTTGGGGGGGGGGAGGAAAAGGGAGAAAAATTTTCAACTCAAAAGCATATGGAAAAAAAAAAATTTTTAAAGGCAAAAAAAAAAAAAGAATGAGTCAAAGACATCATGGGTTAACATTTTGTTATGCCAAATTCTAGTAATTTTATCTATTTGATTATAATAGTACAAAAGAAAAAAATTAGATTTTTGAGTATTTTAGATTGTTCTCCCTCTAATTAGTCAGCGTGTATATGTATATATATAACATACATATGTGTGTGTGTGTGTGTGTGTGTGTGCATTTGTCTGTGTGTGTATATATATATATATATATATATATATCCATGTTTACTGAACAAGGGAGACCTAACCCATTTACAGGATTCTGGGAGACTGAAAACCTCAACATGGCCCAATTCATCCTTATTTTCCTCTGGCTGACAGAAATACAGGAAGAAGGAAACTGAAAAAGAGAGAAGGAAATATGTAAATGTGTCCCTTCCTCTTTATTATTACTATGTTATAGAAATTATTTCCAGATTTGAGAGAACTTTTAGAATATATACTCTAAGAATGCTATAATATCTTTTAAACCAGTTATCACAGTCATTACAATATTCATACATTACCTGGACATTCTTTAGCTTGCAATGAGACAACATATGGAGTAACTGTATCTTTGAGCATCTCAGTTAGACCTTTGAATGTTAAATCATGATCTGTTACATTCACACCTGCAGGGGAAAAACATCAATATCAGATTCTTTTTATTACTAATAATGACTCAACATGTCAAATGAACTACAAAGAAATAATTCCTGCTAATAGATTTTTTCTTTTTTTTTTTCTTTTTGCTAGGCAATGGGGTTAAGTGACTTGCCCAGGGTCACACAGCTAGTAAGTGTCAAGTGCTGAGGCCAAATTTGAACTCAGGTCCTCCTGACTCCAGGAACCGGTGCTCTATCCACTGCACCACCTAGCTGCCCCTAATAGATTTTTTTTTAACAAACTAATCCACAAGACTTCACAACAGTGCCGATTACTTAGAGGCAATCTTATCTGTCTGGACTAGAATCTCAAAATACTCTCAAAGAAAGATATACAAAGGAACAAAAATTTGAGACAAAAATATTTTATTATGTAGCCAGTTGCACTATGTTAAATGAATATGTGTAAAGTAAGTTTGTTATTGGGCAACTTAAAGCATATTTATTTATCTACCAAACATGTACTAAATGTTAGGCTCTGGGGGAGACATAAAAAGTTAGACATAGTCCCTGCTCTCACAATAAAAATACACAACTAAAAGACAATATACTTTGAAGTACTCCTCCCACTGAGGTAGATCAAAATCCTCTTTGACTTAAATGGATGAAAAATCCATTACATTCAGGCCACCTTGAGAACAAGCATATCTGAAGCTAGCTTTGCTAATGTAGGACAATGGGCACACCATCTTATCACCAAGCTATATTCAAAGTCTTTACAGTAGGGTAATTCAAATTAATTAAACCTTTTGTAAATTGGGGACTATACTTGGTACTGGTGATACAAAGATAAGAACAAAAGGGTTCCTTTAAAACCACATTCTAGTTGGGAAGTATAAGTACATAGATAAGCAAAAAAACAAAACAAGACACAACAGAGACATATATGTATATGTTATATATGTATGTATGTTTGTATGTACTTATGTTCAGCTGTTCAGTCATTTCTCAGCTGTGTCCCACTCTTTGTGACCCCATTTGGGATTTTCTTAGCAAAGATACTGGAATGGTTTACCATTTCCTTCTCCAGCTTATTTTATAAATGAGGAAACCGAAGCAAACTAGATTAAGTGACTTACCCACAATCACATAGCTGGTAAGTGTCTGAGGCCAGATATGAACTCATGAAAATGAGTCTTCCTAACTTCAATCAAGAAAGGCCCTATACAAGAGGGGACATCTAATCTGAATTTTGTAGGAAACTAGCAATTCTAAGATGAGGCAAGGAAAGAGGGCATTTCAGACACAGGGCACCCACCTGAGCAAAGATAAAAAAGCAAAGTATCATCATGGATAGAATGCTAGATTTGGAATTAGGAAGACTTGAGTTCAAAACATGCCTGAGATGTTTACTAGTTATGTGAGCCTGGGCAAGTCATTTAACCTCTTTAGGTTTCAGTTTCTTTGTCTGTAAAATCAAGGGGCTGGACTCAATGACCTCTGAGGTCTCTTTTAAGCTGTACATCTATGAGCCTATGAAATAGAATGTCTTATTGAAGCAACAGTTAGCAGGTCAGTTTGAAGAATAGTATGAAATAAAACCAGAGAGCAGGTAGCAACCATATTATGGAGGGCTTTAAATGACAGGCTGCAGATTTTATATTTTACCTTTGCAATAAAGAGCTGCTGAAGAATTTTGAGTAGGGGAATTAAATACTAGATGGTACTCCAATAGGTGTATCAATTTAGCAACTGTGGAATAGAGAAGGGAAGCCTGGAATATAGGAGGCTATTACAACAGTCTAAGCAAGAAGTAATAATGACCTGAATTAGAGTTGAAGCTGTAGAAGTGGAAAAAGATGGGGATAAATTTGAGAGTTGTAGTGGTGGTAGAAATCAAAAAGACAGACAACAGACAGATACGGGAAGTGACAACTTTCTAGCATGTAAACCCAGAAGATAAGAAGTCTGGTGGTACTCTCGATAGAAAGAGGAAAGGTTGGAGAAGACAAGGGTTTGAGGGGAATATAATAATAGTTTTGCACATTTTCAGTTTGGTATAACTACAGAAAATTCCTGATGGAGATATTCATAAGTAGTTGCTAATAAAGGACTGGAGCCCAGGAGATAAATTACAGATTTGGGGTCATCAACATAGAGATAACTAATCCCCTGGGAACTGAAGAAATCCCCAAGAGAGCAAATATACATGTACATATATAGGCATTCATATTCACATATATGTGTATATAAATATAGCATGTCTCTATATATATATGTGTCTGTAAATAAATATATATACCAATATAAATATAAACATATCTATATCTAGTCCACCATATTCCACATAGAAATGTCTATATGTCTATATAGATGTGGATATAGATACACAGAAGATCAGCACCTTGGTCACAAAGCAGAAAGGTAAAGAATATAATGCTTTACTAAAGGAGACTAACAAGGAACTTACAGCAGAAAAAGAACAATGTGATGGATTCCAAAAAACATGGGGGAAATTGGGTGAATGGCAGTGCTGACAGGAAGACAGGTTGTGGGGAATAAGAATAAATTCAGTTTTTGAAATCTTACGTTTGAGATGCTGATACTGGGTGAAACATACAAGTGGGAATGTCCTCTAAGACACAGAAACATGAATTTTGCTCCCAGAAGGGAGGTCAAGCCTGAAAACATTTATTTTAGAATCTTCTGCATGGACACAGCAGATTAACAGATAAGTTACGGAGTAAGGAAGAAAAGAGAAAAGGATTATTTACAGAGGTAGGAGAAGAACCAGGGGAATATAGTATTTCTGAAGCCAAAGGACAAGATCAATGGTGGGGAACCTGCAGCCTCAAGGTCCTCAAGTGTAGCCCTTTGACTGAATCCAAATGTCACAGAACAAATCCTTTTAATAAAAGGATTTATTCTGTAAAACTTGGACTCAGTCAAAAGGTCACACCCAAGGACCTAGAGGGCCCCACATGGCCTTGAGGCCACAAGTTTCCTACCCCTGGACAAGATTATATCAAGTGGGATACTTCAGATGGGACTGCAAGAACTGTGACAGGAAAATGACAACAATGAACTTGGTGATCATTAATGTGCTCACTTTATTAATGTGAAAAAAAGGAGTTTCAATAAAATGGTAGGAGTGGAAGCTAGATTATAAGGGTCTAGAAAGAGACTGGGTAATGAGAAGCCAACTTTTTCAAGAAGAAAATGAGTAGGCAATTTTTTCAGGAAGTTTAGTAGTAAAGAGAAGGAAAAAGATGGCCCAGTAACTACATGGAATAGAAGGTTTAAAGGACTCTTGTCTTTAGGACTGGGGAGACTTGATCATTCTGGGCGCAGATGAAATGAAGCAAGTGGAAAGAGAAAAACTGAAGATGCACGAGAGGATCTAACCACTGAAAAGTGGTCCTGAATGAGATCCAGGGGATAGTAGGAGTTGACAAATCTGATGCAGAGAGTTGGGATAATTCTTCATCTGTGACTAGAAGGAATGAGGAAAGGGCTGGTGATGATACTAAGAAGTGTTGATAAACAGAAGAAGGAAGCTATGGTAACTAGAATGTTTTAAGTGAAGTAAGAGGCTTAGTCATCTGCTATCAGTGTGTGGGATGGAAGTGATGTTGGATGCTTGAGAACAGAGGAATTTGGAAGTTACTTGGGGAAAGAAATAGTCAACGATAGGGAAAGGGCAGGTGAAGTTCTTCAACATATAAGCTTGAGGTAGGCAAACTCAACTGTATTCAATGACTATCTCCCTGAACTCTGAATAGCCTGGGAGTAGAAGGAGAGAATTAGATAATGGTGACTATTTATTTACTTATTTATTTTTAAATGATGTTTTATTTTTTCCCCAATTACATGTTAAAACAATTTTTTAACTTTTTTTTTATTTAAGTTCTGGGTTCCATATTCTATCCCTCTCTCTCTCCCTTTCCTCCCTCCTCCCTGAGATGGTAAACAATTTGATATAGATTTACATGTGCAATCATATAAAACATTTCCATATTAGTCATACTGTACAAAAAGACTCAAGCTAAAAAAAGGAAGGAAGAGAAAGAGAGAGAAAATATGCTTCAATCTGTATTCAGACAATATCAGTTCTTTCTCTGGAGGTGGATAACATTTTTCATCATCAGTTCTTTAGGATTGTCTTGAATCACTGTATTGCTGAGAACAGCTAAGTGATTCACAATTGATCATCATATAATATTGTTATTACTACATACAATGTTCTCCTGATTCTGCTCACTTCACTTTCTATCAGTTCACGTAAGTCCTTCCATTATTCTGAAATCATCCTGCTTGTCATTTCTTATAGCACAATAATATTTCATCATAATCATATATAACAACTTGTTCAGCCATTCCCCAATTGATGGGCATCCTCTCAACTTCTTAGCTACCACAAAAAGAGCTGTTATAAATATTTTTGTACAAGTAGGTCCTTTCCCCTTTTTTTAAATGTCTTTGGTATATAGACCTAGCAGTGGTATTGCTAGATCAATGAAGTATGCAGTTTTATAGCCCTTTGGACATAATTCCAAATTGCTCTCCAGAACAGTTGGATCAGCTCACAACTCCACCAACAGTGCACCAATAGAGTCTCATTTTTCCCACTTTCCTTCCAACATCTATCATTTTCCTTTTTTGTCATATTAGCCAATCTGATACGTGTGAGGTGGTACCTCAGAATTATTTTAATTTGTATTTCTCTAACCAACAGTGATTTAGAGCATTTCTTCATATGACTATAGATAGCTTTGATTTCTTTGTCTGAAAACTGCCTGTTCATATCCTTTGACAATGACTGTGATTATTAAGGAACAAGGATTAGCAGATTAGGAATTTGGAAAGATCAAGAGGAGCCAAGAGATTCTAGGGTAGTATTTCATAAACATTAAAAAATTAGTAAGGCATTAAGAGGGATGACGTCTGGGGGATGGAGGTTAAACAAAGCCAGACAGGGGAGATAAACTGAGATAACAGGGTTAAGTCTAGGAACCAGAGGCCATGATAAGGATAAATAATAAATCAAATCATTTTATAGACAATTCATCCAAATCTTATTTCATGCAAACAAGATTAATACAGTCCAACCACCTGTTGTTGTAGCTGTTAGCTGTTTCAGTTGTGTCAGACTCTCCATGACCCCATTTGTGTTTTCTTGGCAGAGATAATGGAATGGTTTGCCATTTCCATCTCTAGCTAAATTTTACAGATGAGGAAACTGAGGCAAACAGGGTTAAGTGAGGTGCCCAGGGTCACACAACTATCTGAGTATCTGAGACTAAATATGTACTCAAGTCTGCCTGACTGCAAGCTCAGTGCTCTATCATCTTGCTGCCCTTAGTCCAACCATCACACTTCACTAAGATCAAAGAACTGAGGCACAGAGGAATCAAATTAAGATAAATTCAATAGAAGAACTGAAAAGAGAGTCCAGGAATCCAAGATACCTGTCATTCTATTCCACTAAGGTTGCTAACTAATTTCCACATTGTCAAACCTTTATTACAGATACTCATGAGGAAGTTTTTAAGGAAGAAACCATAACAAGTAAATTTTCTTGGCCTCCCTGGAAATTAACATGAACCTGAGTATTGTAAACTAATCTCACTTCAAATTCTTTTGATAGATTGCTCATGCAAACAGGTATCAAAGAGATAAACTGTGTATAAGGTTTCCATCACGCTTTTTTTTGTTCCTAAAATATATGCCAACAAATGAATTAGAAATACCTAGAACAATAGCAGCAGTTGGTATTTCTCTGGATTTTATTTGATAGTTCCAGTTTGTTGACTTCTTTTGAAACTCCAAGTGAGATTTTCCCAGAAATTCTATTAGATTGTCAAATAGATTTTTATTCAATTCCTCCTGTAGTTCCTAAAAAAATAAAAGGGGAAAAAAAAACTCAGTATTTTTCCAAGTACAAAGAACCTTTAGTAGTTCTGAAAGCTACCAAGTAAGCTGTCATGGGTTTCTTTCCAAGTAAGAATTCTGATTTCTTAGATAACTACCAACAGGAAATAGAATTTATTATGTTTATTTCTTCTTCCATTTCTGTCCTTAAGATTTATATGTAATCTTTATTGTGTTTATTTGCTTATAGAGAACAGCAGAAGCAGATTATCTGTTTAGAAATGTTTCTTGGAACACTACATAAATGCTCACTGTTATTATCGTTGGTGTTGGTAGCATTGTAGTTGCTCACTATATATGCTGATGAATCATCTATATGATTAAGCAAAGATATACTACATTTCTTTTATATTGTTTAGCTGATCAGCACAGAAAACTAGCAAAACAAAAAACCCACATCCCTACCCTCCAAAAATTAAATGCAGATCTCAAAGATGAAGTGGAAGAAAGAAAGTAACTTGGTGGTTACTTTCTGGCAGATTGTCCTCCTTTCTTAATAGTTCCCATTAGATTATGCCTTAAACAATATGGCAAGAAAAAAATAAGGGTTCTCATTTTTAAAAATTACCATTCTTGTTTTGACCTTAGATGAGTTAAAAAAAAAACAAAACTATGATTTTAGGGCAAAGTTGAAAAAAAAAAGAATTTTTTATCGTGTTGCTTTTTTGTATAATGATTTGACCTCTATCATACTTAGTTTTCCATTTTCTATTTCCAATTATGAGAAATTAAATGTGATTTACTCTAAGACTGAGAATTGACTCGTAGAATTCATTTCTGTAGTTATAAAAATATCTTTAACCCACAAGGATTAATAGGCTATCCAAATACTTATTATTTGTCAGAACCTGGTTCAACAAAACAGGGAAAGAAAGCCCCAAGGAATTCCTTTGGTTAAAGGTTAATGTTCACTTTTGAACTGGTTTTCTTGGTTTGCCAGTCCACTAATATGAACCAAAAGGGAAACGAAAAAGTAACTAGATAGTGTATTTTGATGAGAAATTAGTATGCAATTTTCTTTGGATTATCTTTCTCCCTCCAGGAAGATGAAAAGTTTCTCTATGTGAACTTGGCCAAGTAAGCAGGATAGCTCCATATCATCAAAACACAAGATGGGAACTGTCAGAAGGCAGACAGAAAAATATTGGTTTCAATCATTCTCTAATACAGTTAATAATCCAGGACCTCATTCATTTTAAAGGTTCCTACTAAGCATCTCAGAAAATAGGATATACAGAAAAATATTTTAAACCTAAGTTTTCATGTGCTTAATAAAAAACTTACTAGTAATAGGAGATTTGTGGAATGCATAATCTAAAAAACATATATAATCTAAAATAATTTATGTCTTCTGAATATTATAATACTATTTAAGAATACGTCTGTTAAGGGCTCCAAGAATTTACAAGCTCTCAAGTTAAATAACAAAAATCATGCTGTGAAGATATGATGCTAGATGACTGGGAATCCTGCCCAGTTTTAGCCTGTGGCATTTTTTCCTTCTATTCTGGAGACAGCCAACAAACATCACCTCTGACAACAATGCAAATTGCTAGCCTGAATTCAGCAATCTTCCATTCTCTTAAGACTGGTACCTGGCAACATTTTATCTTTCATTGGTGGAAAGCAGAAAGGAAAAGAATTAAGTGTTTTGGTATAAAAGGCCTTTTCTGAGACCTGAGCCCTCCCTGTAGTAAGTAAAAATTAATCTTCTTCAACTTCCATTGACCCATATATGAAAAATAGGATAAAACTATCAAATTAACTAAAAATGCAATATTCACTGTTCTATCTCCTATTCTCTTCCAACAATTTTAATTAGAGCTTAAAGACTTACTACAGTTAATTGAGATTTTATGGCACTTCGATTGTTTGGGTTTCAAATGGTACTATTTGTTATTAAATTTTTTTCATTCCATTAGGATCACAGATTTAGAGCTAAACTGGGTGTTAAGAGATCATCTAGTCCAACCCTTCATTTATTTTACACATGAAGAAACTAAAACTCAGAGGTATGAAGTTCCTTAATTAAAGTTTATAGACAATAAATAATAAGGCCAGAATTTGAGCTCAAGTCCTGTGATTACAAATTCAGTGCATTTTGACTGTACCACTGGGTGTTAGTTACCAATGCAAGTCAACACACATTAAGCATCTCTTAACACAACTTTACTGCCAAACAGTAATGTTCATTATTATACTTTTATCAACAAGTAATGACTGTAATGATAACAACAATAATACCAATAATAAGCAGAAACTCTATCATGTGGTTTGTATTGTCTCAAATCACACAGCTCCTTATTGGCAGGGTCAGGATAATAATACAAGTCTGCTGACTTGTAGAACTATTTCATGGTGCTACTTCATAGTTGATTGTGTCTATACTACATAAACCTGTAAGAATATATATGACATTGCTTAAGGGCACCCAATCTGAACAGTGTTCAGCCTTCACAGGAAGGGGTAAAATATGTATGGCACTCAACTTTTTTTTTTCTTTAAACAGTATTTTATTTTTCTCCTCAGTTACATGTCAAGAAAATTTTAGCATTCATTTTCACAAGATTTTAAGTTCTAAATTACTCTTCCTCTCCCTTTCTCTTCTGAAAATGGTAGGCAGTTTGTTTGCTATAGTGTATACATGTGCTATCAAGCAAAAATAATGCCATGTTAGTTACAGTTGTGAAAGAAGAACCAGATCAAAAGGGAAAAAAAAAACCCAAGAAAGAGTAATAAAGTAAAAAAAAAATGCCTCAATCTACATTCAGTCCACTAGTTCTTTATCTGGATATGGATAGCATTTTCCTTCATCAGTCCTTTGTACTTGGTCTTGGATCATTGTGTTACTGAGAAGAGCTGAGTCATTCATAGTTGATCACCACACAATGTTGTTCATGTTGTGTACAATGTTTTCCTGGTTCTGCTCATTTCACTTTGCATCAATTTGTACAAGTTTTTCCAGGATTTTCTGAAATCTACCTATTCATCATTTCTTATTGCACAATAGTGTTCTATTACATTCATATACCACAGCTTGTTCAGCCATTCCCCAATAGATGGGCATCCCCTCAATTTCCAATATTTTGCCACCACAAAAAGGGATGTTATAAACATTCTTGTACGTGGTCTTTTTCCCTTTTTTATGATTTCTTTAGGATACAGACCTAGTAGTGGTATTTAGCTAGTTCAAAGGGTATGCACAGTTTGGTTGCCCTTTGGGTACAGTTCTAAATTGCTTTCCAGACTGGCTGGATCACTTCACAACTCTACCAACAATGTATTAGTGTCCCAATTTTCCCACATCTTCTCCAGCATTTATAATTTTCCTTTTCTGTCATATTAGCCAACCTGACAGGTGTGAGGGGGTACCTCAGAGTTGTTTTAATTTGCATTTCTTCAATCAAAAGTGATTTAGAACACTTCTTCATATGCCTTTGGACAGCTCTGATTTCTTCATCTGAAAACTGCCTGTTCATATCCCTTGACCATTTATCAACTGAGGAATGACTTATTATAAATTTACTTAGTTCTCTATATATTTGAGAAATGAGGCCTTTCTCACAGACACTTGCTATAAAGATTGTTTCCCATCTTTCTGCTTTCCTTCTAATCTTGATTGCACTAGTTTTGCTTGTACAAAAGCTTTTTAACTTAATATAATCAAAATTATCTATTTTACATTTTGCAATGTTCTTCATCTCTTGTTTGATCATGAGTTCTTCCCCTTCCCATAGATCTGACAGGTAGACTATTCCTTGCTCTTCTAATTTGCTTATGGTATCATCCTTTATGTCTAAATCATGCCAAAAGTCTGTCATATCTAATTTTTTTTAATACTCTAATTACTTCTTTAGTTTCTTTCTTATTTATTTTTTGGTTGGATTTATCAAGTTCTGAGAGGGGATAGTTCAGATTCCCCACTAGTACAGTTTTGCTGTCTATTTCCTATTTCCTCCTATAACTCACTTAACTTCTCCTTTAAGAATCTGGATGCTATACCACTTGGTACATATATGTTTAGTACTGATATTGCTTCATTGTCTATGGTACCTTTTAGCAAGATGTAGTTTCCTTCCTTATCTCTTAGTTAGGTCTATTTTTGCTTTTACTTTGTCTGAGGTCAGGATTGCTACCCCTACTTTCTTTTTTTTTTTTACTTCAGCTGAAGAACGACAGATTTTGCTCCAACTCCTTATCTTTACTCTGTGTGTCTCTCTGCTTCAAGTGTGTTTCTTGTAAACAACATAGGAATATATTATAGGATTCTGGTTTTTGATCCACTCTGCTGTGTTCTTCCACTTTATGGAAGAGTTCATCCCATTCACATTCACAGTTATGATTACTACCTATGTATCTTCCTCCATCCTATATTTCTTCCTGTGTGTCCTTTCTCTCCTTTCACCGCTTCCCTCCTCACCAGTGTTTAGCTTTGGTCTACCACCTCCCATGGTCTGCCCTCTCTTCTGTCAGTCCCCACCCCTCCATCCCTTTTACTTGATCTCCTCCCCATTTACTTCCCTGTCTGGTAAGACAGATTTCTATATTTAACTGATTGTGTATATAATTCTCTCTTTGAGCTAAAACTGATGAGAGTAAGGTTCGAGTGAGGCTTATCACTCACCCTCCAGTCTTCCCCTCCACAGTACTAGGTCTTTCACGCCTCTTCACGTGAAATAATTTACCCCATTCTACCTCTCCCTTCCTTCTGCACACAGTATACTCCTCTTTCTCATCCCTTACTTTTTTTTTATGTCATTCCCTCAAATTCACCTTCTACTTGTACCCTTTGTCTATGTATATTCCTTCTAGCTGTACTATTAGTGATACAATTTTTAAGAATTACAAGTATCATCTTCCCATGTAGGGATGTAAATAGTTTAGCTCTATTCAATCCCTTATGCTTTCTTTTCCCTTTGTACTTATTTATGCTTCTCTTGAGTCATGATACTGGAGGTCAAATTTTTGGTTCAGTTCTGGTCTTCTCCTTATGAAAGTTTGAAATCCTTCTATTTCGTTGAATGATCTTTTTTTATGATGTATTATGCTTAATTTTGCTGGGTAAGTAATTCTTGGTTGTATTCCTAGCTCCTTTGCCTTCTAGAATATCATGTCCTCCGATCCTTTAATGCTGCAGCTGACAAATCTTGTGTAATCCTGATTGTAATTCCCCACTATCTGAATTGTTTCTTTCTGGCTACTCATCGTATTTTTTCCTTGCCCTGATAGTTCTGAAATTTGGCTGTAATGTTCCTTGAAGTTTTTATTTTGGAATATCTTTCCTGAGGTGATCAGTGGATTCTTTCAATGCCTATTCTCCCCTCTGGTTCCAGGACATCAGGAGAGTTTCCTTGATAATTTCTTGAAAGATGCTGTATAGGTCCTCCTTTTGATTATGGCTTTCAGGTCATCCAATGATTCTGATATTGTCTTTCCTGGATCTATTTTCCAAGTCAGTTGTTTTCCCATGAGGTATTTTACATTTTCTTCCATTTTTTTTCATTCTTTTGAATTTATTTGACTGATTCTTGATGTCTCAAAGAGTCATTAGCTTTCACTTCCCAATTCTCACTTTTAAGGTGTTGTTTTCCTCAATTAATTTTTCCATTTGGCCAACTGTATTCTTTAACGAGTTGTTTTTTTTTTTTTCTTCAGTGGATATTGTATCTCCTTTTCCATTTGGCCAATCCTACTTTTTAAGCAATTTTCTAAACTGTTGACTCTTTTTTTTATAATTCTCTTGCATCACTCTCATTTCTTTTCCCATTTTCTCTTCTATTTCTCATACGATTTTTAAGCTCCTTTTCAAGCTCTTTCCATGAGTTCTTTCTGGGTTTGAGACCACTTCCCATTTTTCTTTGGGGTTTTACCCATAGGTGTTTTGACATTGCTGTTCTCTTGTGAGTTTTTGTATTGGCCTTCCCTGTCACCATAATAACTTTCTATGGTCAGATTCTTTTTTGGTTTTTGTTCATCTTTTTTTTTTGGGGGGGGGAGCGGGAGTGTGTTTTCCTTTCTTTTAAATATGAGCTTGGCACCCAGGGTAGAAGGCGCACTGTCTCAGGCTTCTTGTGCCAGTGGCTGTAGGCCCTGGCTGTTTACCTGGTACTGTGCTGATGTTGTCCTGAGGCCCCCCCCAGGGGACCCTGGTGTCTGGTGCTGTACTGAGGGTTTGGAGTGGGAGGTAGCTGGTGCTGCTGGAGGCCTTAGAAGTCAGCTTACCTGGTGCTGAGCTGGGGTCCTAGTGGTAGTGTCTGGCATATGCTGAGGCCCAGTGAGGTGTTTCTGCATTTCCATGGGCCTAAACTGAAGCCTGTGAAGGTCTGGCTGCTGAAGGATGCCTGTTTGCTCAGGGCTATACTGAAGCACAAGGTGGTTCTCTGAGCTGGAGTCTGCTGGTTCCCCTGACTATGCTAAGATATGCTGGGGGGGAGGGGGGGGTCCCTGATGTTGGTGCTCGCCTACTCTACCACACTGGGGCTCAGGATCTCCTGCTGATTTGCTGAGGTAGGGCTTTCTGCTGGCTTGCTTGGGATGCTTCCTGTCCTGGAATGTACTCCCCCTTTACCTGAGTGAGACGGACTTTTTGCCAATTTTCCAAGCATCTTGGACTTAAAGATTATTTCACCCCTCTTTTTGCTGGTTCTGTTGTTCCAGGCTTTGTTTTGGGGTGCTATCTTATAGTTGTTTGGAAGTGAACATGGGAGAGTTACAGCAATTTACTGCTTACTCTGCCATCTTGGCTCCCAAAAGTACCCCCATCTTTTTTTATTTTTAAGGAGCCACTGTCTTAGTCAGTTCCAGGGAGTGAGTATCCATTTTCTGTGGAGAACTTTTCATAGAATGTCATAACCTTCTCCTTACCTTTTAATTCTATCTCAATTTAATTCAACAATTAAAGAAACATTTAAAACACAGTTGCTGTATGAATGTAAAGTAGATTAAAGTTAAATGATTTATTCACCTGAGAAGCACTATGCTTGATTGGTACTGAAAATAAAGATATGAAAAACAATGGCATCTCTGCCCTCAAAAAATTATAATCTAATAGTGAGATATGACATTTCTACAAACAAATATAATGTAAAATAGGACTTGTAGTAAGAGCAAAGGAGAAATCCACAAGAAATGTTTTAAGATAATTTGGGGAAGGTGATATTTACCAAATTCCTTCAATAATGTATACCATAGTTGCCAACTCATTATTTCCCGTATTATTTTCTTTTGGGAATTATGCAGATGGAAGATAGATCACTTCTAGTATAAATCTCCTCAAAAGCCTTGATCAGACTGTTGATACAATCCTGGGGAGTAGGCATAGGATGTATAAATAACAGCCATGCTTCAAAGCCTAGCAATAAGATTGTACATGGGGTACAATAAAAGTAAAATTACATATAAAGAGCTAGTCATAAAAGGTATTCAGTATGAACACAATCTAAAAGTTTGAAAGTTGTTATTGTTGGTAGTTGATGCGTGAGATTTTCTCATGAAAGATATACAAATTATACTTGATGATTCTGTCCTATTTCAAATATTTCATCAAGGAAGGGAAGGAAAGGACTAAACGTGATCTAAAATATTAAGCTAACTCTGAGTCATTATAATATTACCTACCTCAGCTTCAGATTTCATCTGTTGCCATAACAACTGACAAGTGTCAAAGCGTAGTTTGCTATCTTCAGAAAGACTTTTACCTTCATTGAAATAGTCAGCTGAGAACACAGAAAAGAAATAAGAACCTGTAATTTTTAATTTTTTTTCATATTAACTATGAAAAAACACTATGCAACGCCTTAAAAAAAAAACTTCTCTTGGTTTAAAACTAAAAATCACCCTAACTTGCAGAAGTGCAAGCTAAAATGTAAGTCATAAGACTTGTCAAAGAAAGTGGTTAACATCACACAGGAGAAAGGTATAAAATAAGGTCAAATCTTAACACATCTCAGGAATATTCATACGTGAAGATAAACACTTCCCCCAAAATATTAAGAAGTGGGCAAAAAAAATGTTCTTGGAAAATCATAAATCACAATATCTCAGAACCAGAGAAACCCTCACTAATCATCTAGTCTAACCCATACTTGAACCAAAATCCCTTCAACAATAGCCCTGCCATCTACTATGGCCGGCCATTCCATTCTGGAGCAGTTCTACTTGTTAGGAAGCTTAGGTGGCTTTGGCAATTAAGTTACAGAGTGGCCAGCTGGGCACAGGTTTGACATCAAACCCAATGACTGGGTGTAGCAATAAACTGATGACCTCTAATCTTTTCCATTCTCTAAAAATCAATATATGGTGAAAGTTAACTAGCTGTGTACTCTTGAACAAAAGAGATCTTTTGGTCTCAGTCCATAAAATAAATGCCTTTTAATTCTCAATGTCTCTGATCTTAAGAATCACAAAGGATCAATGTTGCTTGATACTTTTCTAAGCTGTCAAATAAGACCAATTTTTAAATGGTAAATCGCTACATGGCGTATGAAATGAGTTCAGATTTCTAAATTCACTTTTCAATGCTTCAGTTCTGTTTATTAGCTTAAAACAAGCTAGCTTGCCAAATGATAGCCCCAAAATGCCATCTTCAGTGTTTCTAATTTCATTTACCAGGAATGCCATGAAAAGAGATACATCAAACCTGGGATAAATATGACATAAATATCTTTGGAACAGCAAAACAAATTATGGCATATGAATGCAGTGGAATATTACTGGGACAAAAGAAATAATGAAACAAAAAGAGAAAGGTTTCAAAGTGAAATGAGCAGAATCAGAGGAACAATTTATATGATAACAACACTATAAAGACAAGTGACTTCGAAAGAAGTAGGCAACCTGACCAACCATGATTCTAGAGGACCAATGGTGAAACATACTACCCACCTCTTAAAAGAGTAGTGATAGATTCAATCCAAAATGAGACATAAATTTTTTTCATACAGCCAAGGCAGGAATTTATTTTGCTTGACTCTGCACATTTGCTATGTTTTTCTTCCCCTTCTTTTGCTGGGGATTTTGGAGATAGGAGGGGGAGGAAATAGATTTTTGTTCATTGAAATAAATTAAGAGAATAAACAATATCACTTTGGCTTTGCATAGTGTTCTATAGACTTCAAAGTACACACACATTATTTTACCTTGCAACAGCCCTATGAGATAGGTAGGGAAAATGAAGAAACTTAGACACAGTAGTTAAACTCCTTGTCCAAGACCACTGAAGGAAGAAATAGAGAAGCTAAAACTTTTGATGTCAAGTCCTATTCAATGTACAGTTCATGGTAACAGATAAACATGGACCAAGGTACATTATCTAATTCCACATAAATATGCAGTCCTAAAGAACTTCTGTTTTGTATATTTGTTGTTTTTTTAAACTGTAACATTTACAAAAGGATGGGGCCCACAATTATTAAATAAGAATGCAGCTATTTCCAATGCAGAAAACCCTAACAGTAGTGGGAAACAGTGAACTAATAAAGTACTGGCAAAATATTTAAGGTGACAAAACCACACACTTAAAAGAATTTTTGGATGAGCTCAATGATCCTTCTTCATACGTGGTTCTCACATCTAACCTTGCCTGCTGCTTCTCTGAATTCCCACTTTTGTCATTGCTGACCTGTATTTCTGAACCTGGAACATATCTCCTTCTCTGGCTCTGGCCTACTTCCCATCTGGTGATAATTAAGCATTGGCTCTCCCTGAAACAACCAAGCTCCTGGTGGTTTCTGACCCCTGCTAAGAAACTTGTCACAGTGGCTCCTGCTTCTGGCCCCACCCCTAGAGATTGGATCCAGGGACAACTGTACTGCTACTACTTTTATCTGGCAGTCCCGATACTGCAAAATTTATTTAAAAAAAAAAAGTTAAGTATAAATTGCTCATCTGTATCAGTAGAAGGAATTTTAGCACAGAAAGTTCTTCATGAAATCATGGGTCTGGACAAAAATAAAATTCATTGTATGCTATACAAACTGCTTTGTACATCATGAAACACTATGTAAATGTGGGTTATTTGGCAGATTTATTGTTACATAAACAAATCAATAACACTGATTATTGAATTTTAGCTAAAATCCTATAAAATGATTTTATATAATATACTTTATACAGCTAATAAAAAAAAGAAATTCTGTCACCATATATTGTTTACTTTTTTTCTTTTTTTGGTGAAGCAATTGGGGTTAAGTGATTTGCCCAGGAAACACAGCTAGTAAGTGCCAAGTGTCTGAGGCCACATTTGAACTCAGGTCCTCCTGACTCCAAGGAGGGAGCTCTATCCACTCACTGCACCACCTACCTACCTGTCCCATATCATTTACTTTCTTGAAAGTAGAAAAACAAAATAGAATACAAGTGTAAATTAAAAGTTTCTATTTCTAAAAACAATTTCTAACATTAAAGGATTTTATTTTTATTATTTACCAGTCCCTGAAAAAATGAATTATTTCTAATGTGTATTCACTGTTTACTATCTCAAGCTTATCTCTATGACTTTCCAATCTTTCAAGGAAAAAAAATAATTAAAAACTGAGACAGGGTACTCTAATTTGAGACCAATTAATAAAGCCCAAAAAGTCCTAAGTCACTTTTTTTCTTCTGTTACTGAGAAGTTCTAGTAGTATTTAGAGCAGGGATGAGGAACCTGTGGCCTCGAGGCTATAGGCTCCCCACCCCTGGTTTAGAGTCATGTCTTCTACTTTTTTTTTCCCCTACAGTGATCATTATTTTCTTCTCAAGCATCTGGTTATACATCAGCCTGACTTAGATTATAAGGAACAGGTCAAGAGTTGATCTCTTTGATCCTTGAGAAAAGTCCTATTCCACATTCAAATTATTACTTTTGTCTCATTTCAATAATTTCTTGACTAAGTGGGTCTTTTAAGTTCCTAACTATGTAGCTGAGACTATCTTTACTTTTGTATTTATATCCCTAGCACAGGAGTTGGCACATAGTGAACACTTAATAAATGCTTATTCATTCATTCATCCTAAATGAGGTAAAAGGTACACATGCTTCACTGCAAAATTATCGTTTCTATTCCATGGCAACTAGCAGCACTATCAGATAATAATACTTGATACTTTTTTGATTGATTGAAATTTGGTTTGCATGAGTAAAGTAAATCTATCTCAAAATAAATAGTTCTCTGCTGACACATAGAAAAAGTAAGCAGTCAGTATCTTTTTAAAAACTGAAAACATCCATTACAGGACATTTACTACATGTCTTGATTTTTGAAGGTCTATTTAGATTCTTCTTTAAGTCAAAGCCCCAAGAATTTATCTTCTCTATCTGACAGTCACCAAGGGAACAAAATTGGTAATGTATGCATGGGTAAATAAACCAACCTTGACGTGGGAATTACTAAACTGACCTAGCATTGGGGCTGAAAAGATTGACAGGTTCCTTAGATCAAAAAAACAAAGTATTAACTTACCTATTGGAAAAGAGACCTTCTTCCTCTTAAAATCTGGTTTAAACACAAAGCAACCCTATAGGAAAAAAGTGAGAAATTAATAAAATTCAAAGTATAAAAGTAACATATATATCTATATAGCTAAAGAATTTGATTAGCCAATTAAAAAACCACATATGGAAGCCAAAACCTTTTCTCTATATTTTAGAAAGAAAATATACTCTCTAATTATCCAATTTGTAGATCATCCATTGTCAATTTAAACTCTTTTACATAATACTTTGCTGTTTAATGCCGACCCATAATAAAAGACAGGGAAAATGAAAGAAATCTTGTTTCTTGTTAGGAATTCCTATAAAGGAGGAGGAGCAGCAGTATATAAACTATAAACCAAAATGAAGTTTGAGGTTTATTGCTAGATTTTTAAAAACTATAATGATTTCCTTCCTAAATTTAATTAATAAAAAGCAAATGCCACAACAATGAGATCAAAGGGAGAAAAAAATGGTGACGCCAAAAAAATTCTTGATGCCCTTTCAAAAAGACAGACATGGCACCAAAGGGCAATCTCAGTTTAGAATAAAATTGGGAAGAAGTTTGATACAGGGGACTTGTAGATTAGGAAGGCCTGGACTGGAATTCCACATCAGACATATACTCTGTGTGTGTATATGTAGGGGATCATTTGATCTTTCTGAACGTTAGTTTCAGAGGTGTTCTGGAGCAAGCTCAAACATTCTCTATTTGTTACATTTTAGGTTTGAATATACACCTCAGAAATCAACACATGCTACAAAAATCAGGGCTTAATTTATTGTTTTATTGGTGTCTAGAATTAAGATAGTGAGTGATGGTGAAAGTGCTAATAACGCATATTAAACTTAAAAGTGTGTCCTGGTTGCTAAAAATTTACCAGCATACCTTTGCACAGCTTCTTCATTTGCAAAATGAGAATAAAAACAGGACCTATCTCACAGTGCTAGTGTATAGATCAAATAAGATAATGTATATAAAGGGCTCTGTAAACTTTAAAATGTTATACTAAAGTGAGCTATTATTATTATTGATATAAACTCATTTTGAAAATCTTATTTTTCAAAAGTAAGAAGCAGTGAGGGGAAAAAGTATTTTGTGGAAAGTTTGGTGTGAGACCCAATTAAGTCAAACCATTCCAAAGACATTTAAAGACAAAACTGGAAGGAGAGATACACACACACACACACACACACACACACACACACAAAAAAAACTAAACAAAACTAAACTAAACCCTCTACCACCACCATTAAACAACAACAAAGACTGGTCAGGATTTCTATACCCCAAAATTTATTTCCTCAAGAGTGAAAATACTACAAATTGGACTAACATGTCAGTCTCCAATATGTTAACAGAGGAAAAAGAAATGGAAATAAAAGAAACAAAGACAGGAAAAACATCTGAATGAGGTCAAGTATGTATAAAAGGTATACACAGGAGAATAACCTTCCCCAAAGAAATTACTACACCTTACCTGTCCAAAGGAGGCAACACAGAGTTGTCCAGCAAACCTACCCTCCAATTTCCAGAAGGCTTCTTCCAGGAATGTGTACCACACCACCAATACCCCCTGGCTTTTACTGTCTTTAGAACATGTAGTTCCCTCTTTGAGAACTCCTTTACTGTCCTGCCTCTTCCTCTTCACAAGTATCATCTTTGAAGCAGAAGGTGTTCTCTAGGGAAGACTATATGAGTAAGCAGACCTTCCCTGCTAGAGGCCCAAGAACATCCTCTGGTCAGTAACTATGCTCAGCTCCCTGTGGACTTCTGATTTCCATAAGATCTGGATTTGGACACATAGTATTTAAATGCTTTTTCATTCATTCTGTCTGCTCACTTTTATAGGCTTAAGACCAAGTGTTGAGGTCAATAGCCTCAATCAAATCATACTTTTAAAAATTATTTATTTTTAGTTTTCAACACTCATTTCCATAAGATTTTGAGTTTAAGATTTTCTTCCCCTTTCTTCTCCTCTCCCCTTCACAAGACAGAGTGCAATCTGATATAGGCTCTATTTATACATTCATATTAAGCATATTTTCCCATTAGTCATGATGTAAAGAACAATTAGAACTAGTGGGAGGAACCATGAGAATGAAGTAATAAAACAAAACTACAAAGGAAAAGGAGAGCAAATACTACACTTCCATCTGCATTCAGACTCCACACTTTTTTCTCTGGATGTGGATAGCATTCTCCATTGTGAGTCTTTAGGAGTTGTCTTAGATCCTTGCATTGCTGAGAAGAGCCAAGCCTATCAAAGTCAGTCATCACACAATGTGCTGTTATTGTGCACAACGTTCTCCCCATTCTGCTCATTGCACTCAGCATCAGTTCACATAAGTCTTTCCAGGTTTTTCTGAAGTTTGCCTACTCATCATTTCTTACAGCACAATAGTATTCCATTTACATTCATATACCACAACTCCTTCAGCCATTCCCTAGTTGATGGGTCTCCTCAATTTCCAATTCTTTGCCACCACAAAAAGAGCTACTATAAATATTTTTGTACACGTGGATTCAAATCATCCTTAATGAGATATCAATAAGTACCCAAGCTAAGGGTATTTCCCATACTCTCTCAAGGGAATGTCCTCAATTATTTCAACATGATATTAAAGAGGATGTTCATGCTTTCCACTGGGAAAGTCTTAGAAGGCAGAACAAAGTTTTCATCATTTAACCTCATCAAGTTCAACTAATCACACATAAAACATTTCCATATACTATATTTCAATTGAAGAAAGCTTCCTTGGAAGGTAAAGCATGAAAAGTATCATAACACTCAGAAACACCCCCTCTCTGCTAAAAAAAAAAAAATAAATGAATAAATAAATGGGATTGAGAGACCTACAGACCCATATGCCTACTATCTGAACTCTATAAACTCCTTATGAAAATGATCTAAATATGCATCAATGATATGTTTAATGAAAATAGGAAGGAAGCTTTTGAGCTTTTGCAAATTACAGCATCCTCAAAAATGTGAGCAGTGCCAATAAGCCAAGATTACACTATTCTTACTCTTGATTATTTTTTAAAAGCATTTGCTTTCATAAAGTAAAATGTAGCCCTAAACACTCTTGTCCAACAGAGTGTTTCCCATGCATATATTAAAATCACATACTATCCCTTGATAAATGCAAAAGATATAATTTGTTCAAGAATCTTGACCGTCAATATCAAGTGAGGCATGAAACAGACATATAACTGCCAAAATTGTTCACTACTCTCATAAAAGATAGACAACAAATACAAATGAAGGAGGAATTCTTTATAGATGGTGACATCTTCCAATGCTTCTTGTGGAGGGCATTATGCTAATTGCCCCTAAACCCTGTCATCACCTGAGATTCATAATCCCCCAAAAGAACTGGCCTAATTACCCACACAGGAAAAAACAAGTAGATGAAGAATTAATATTATCTAGACTATATAATATGTAATTGAATGGAAAATTCATAGAAGAATTGATTCAAATGTGTAAAGACAGTCGCACGACAAAAAGCAGGATCTGGAAATGAGTAAGAGGAAGAAAGCATGATGGATTGCTTTTGGTAATCTGCACGGTGCTTTCATTGATCCCAAGCTGCGACTAGGCATAATATTCACTTTTTTCACTGTAGTACTGTCTGAATAATGTTATATAGCTGCAAATTATGGAAGAGTGCAATCTTTGAAGAATGACAATCCAGCCTGGTCAAAGATTTCTTTTTATCATTTCTTTTGCTATTTTTGAGGGGAATGCTGATGTGTTAGGGACTCTTGTAGCTTTTCATTCCTCCGTCTTCCTGAAAACCCTCTTTGTTAAATTTTCACCCAGTGATTCAGAATTTGTTCCTAGGATGCCCTGGAACAACCTACCTGTCTAGCTCCATTGCCTCCCTCATTTCAGAAATATCTTAGTCTCTTTGACTTTATTTGTCTTATGTGTACCCTTAGGCAACTATATATCTACTAGAGCATAATCTATATACAGCCAGCCAGGGTGTCTCTCTTCCATCAGACACACATTTCCTAAAAATCTCACACCTGCCACAAACTAAACCTCCTGAACTGATCAGAGGCAAACAGTTTCTTGTCCATGTCTAGTCTGGCTTTTGAACCTTACAGTCATTCTTCTAATTTTCCTCCTTTCTTATAAGTTCAATTTTTTTCTCCCACCCAAAATGGATTTTTACATGTAGTACATGAGATAGCTGGTGGAGAGTGAAAGCTAGACTTAGTAATTCTTTTCTTTTTTTTTATTTAAAAAAAAATTTTTTTTTTAGTTTTCAACATTCACTTCCACATGATTTTGAGTTCCAAATATTCTCCCCATGCCTCCTCTCCCCCTACCCGAATGCATTCTGATTACCCCTTCCCCCAATTTGCCCTGCCTTCTATCACCCCCTCCCTCCATTCCCTTCCCCTTCTCTTTTTCTGTAGGGTAAGACAGACTTCTATACCCCACTGCCTGTGTATCTCATTTCCCAGTTGCATGAAAAACCATTTTTAACATTCATTTTTAAAAGTCTGAGGTGCTAATTCTCTCCCTTCCTCCCTCCCCACCCACCCTCATTGAGAAGGCAAGCAATTCGATGTTATACATGTATAGTCATGCAAAACACTTCCATAAGTCATGTTGTAAAAGACTAATTATATTTCCCTCCATCCTATCCCACGCTCCATTAATTCTATCCTCAACTTGGACCCTGTCCCTCCTCAAAAGTGTTTGTTTCTGATACCCCCTGCCTGAATCTGTCCTTGTATTACACCCTCTCCTCTTATCCCTTCCCCCCTACTTTCCTGTAGGGTAAAATAGATTTCCATACCTAATTGAGTATGTATGTTATTCTCTCTTTAAGCCAAACACGATGAGAGTACGGTTCACTCATTCTCCCTCACCTTCCCCCTCTTCCCCTCCACTGTAAAAGCTTTTTTCTTGCCTTTTTTATGTGAGATTATTTACCCATTCTACCTCTCCCTTTCTCCTTCTCCCAGTACATTCCTCTCTCATCCCTTAATTTTATTTTTTTTAGACATCATCCCTTCATATTCAACTCACCCTATGCTTGCTATCTATCTATCTATCTATATGTTCCCTCCAACTACCCTAATAATGGGACAAGTCTCATGAATTACAAATATCATCTTTCCATGTAGAAATGTAAACAGTTCAACTTTAATAAATCCCTTATGATTCCTCTTTCCTGTTTACCTTTTCATGCTTCTCAAGTCTTATACTTGAAAGTCAATTTTTCTATTTAGCTCTGGCTTCTCAAAAATGCATTAAATTCCTCTATGTCATTGAATATTAATTTTCCCCCCCTCATTGATTACACTCAGTTTTGCTGGGTAGGTGATTCTCGGTTTTAATTCTAGCTCTTTTGACCTCCAGAACATCATATTTCAAGCCCTCTGATCCCTTAATGTAAAAGCTGCTAAATCTTGTGCTATCCTGATTGTGTTTCCAAGATTCTTGAATTGTTTCTTTCTGGATGCTTGCAATATTTTCTCCTTAATCTGGGAACTCTGTAATTTGTCTATAATATTCCTGGCAGTTTTCATTTTGAGATCTCTTTCAGGAGATGATCAGTGGATTCTTTCAATTTCTATTTTACCCTCTGATTCCAAAATATCAGGGCAGTTTTCCTCAATAATTTCTTGAAAGATGATGTCTAGGCTCTTTTTTTGATCATGTTTTCAGTTAGTCTATAAATTTTTAAATTATCTCTCTTGGATCTATTTTCCAGGTCAGTTGTTTTTTCCAGTGGCGTATTTCCCATTATCTTCTATTTTTTCATTCTTTTGGTATTGTTTTATAATTTCTTGATTTCTCATAGAGTCATTAGCTGCTATTTGCTCCATTCTAATTTTTAAGGAATTATTTTCTTCAGTGAGCTTTTGGACCGCCTTTTCCATTTGGCTAATTCTGCTTTTTAAAGCATTCTTCTTCTCATCGGCTTTTTTAGACCTCTTTTGCCATTTGGTGTAGTCTATTTTTTTTAAGGCAATTGGGGTTAAGTGACTTACCCAGGGTCACACAGCTAGTAAGTGTCAAGTGTTTGATCTGAGACTGGATTTGAACTCAGGTCCTCCTGACTTCAGGGCCAGTGCTTTATCCATTGCACCACCTAGCTGCCCCCTCTAGTCTGTTTTTCAAGGTGTTATTTTCTTTTGTATTTTTTGGGGTCTACTTTAGTAAGCTGTCGACTCATTTTTTCATGATTTTCTTGTATCACTCTCATTTCTCTTCCCAATTTTTCCTCTACTTCTCTTACTTGATTTTCAAAGTCCTTTTTGAGCTCTTCCATGGCCTGAGACCAATTCATATTTTTCTTGGAGGCTTTGAATGTAAGAGTTTGACTTTGTTGTCTTCTTCTGATTGTATGTTTTAATCTTCCTTGTCATCAAAGTAAGTTTCTATAGTCTGAGTTTCTTCCTGCTATTTCCTCATTTTCTCAGCCAATTACTTGACTTTTTAACTGTTTGTTAAGATAGGGCTCTGTTTCCAGTGTGTAGGGCATACTATTCCAAGCTTTAAGGGTTCTGTGCAGCTGTTTTCCAAGATACTTTTACGGACTTGTAAGTTTTCAGTTCTTCCAAGGGGTTATGATCTAAGGAGAGGTGTTTCTCCTCCCCTGGCCACAAGCACTCTTTTCTGCCCTGGAACTGTGAGGAGGGTTCCCTCTGCACTGCTGTCACAAGCTCTTCCAGTGCTCTTCCTTGCCCCAAAACTGCCACCCAACTCTGTGACCCAGATCCAGGTATGGACAAAGCAACAGTTTCCTGCCTTAGTACCAGAAAAGGGAGCCCTATAATGTCCTTCTAACCAGCTGTTCAATCCTCTTACTGTCTGTGGGCTGACAGCACGGGAAGCAGTTGCTGCCCTGGGGCTGTGCTAGCGCTGGACTACGTTCCTCTCTCACCCAGGTCTGACAGACCTTTCCTACTGACCTTCTAAATTGTCTCTGGCGTTTGTGGGTTGAGAAGTCGAGAAACCACCACAGCTGCCAGTGATTCAGTCCCTGGAGGCCTGCTCAGGGTTTGCTGGGGCCCCGTCTGTGCTTGCGCTGCTTGTGCTGCACTGCGCTCCTCTATCAGCCTGGTGCAACAGACCTTTCCTGTCGACCTTCCTGGTTGTCTTGGGCTGGAAATTTGTTTAATTGTCTTTTTCTGGGTTAGAATCATTTTTCACAGGTATTTGGAAGGCTTTGGGGGAAAGCTCAAGCAAGTCCCAGGTTTTACTCTACCATCTTGGCTCCACCCCAGATCTAGCATTTTCACAGAACTTCAGAGCTGGGAGTTTACTGAATCTTTGCACCTGAAGAGTAATTATCACGCCAACATCATGGACTTATAGTTACACAGACTTCACCTGAAGACTTCCAGTGAAGGAGAACCTACTACCTCAGCAAGGCAGCATATTCCGCTTTTGGAGGGATCTAATCACTAGGAAGTTTTCCCTACACTGGACTGAAATTGACCTCTCCAGGACGTCTGTCGTCTGTCTATTGCTCTCAATTGTGCCTTCAAGGATCAAGTAGAATAAATCTAATCCCTCTTAAAAAGTTGATTCTTAGGGGCAGCTAGGTGGATAGAGTACTGGCCCTGGAGTCAGGAGGACCTGAGTTCAAATCCAGCCTCAGACAATTGCCACTTACTAGCTGTGTGACCCTGGGCAAGTTACTTGATCCCATGGCCTAGCAAAAAAAAAAAAAGAAACAAAAAAGAGTTGATACTTGAAACAGTTATCATGTTCTTCACTCCCCTGGCTCTACTCCAGTCTAGATCCTTGCAATTCTTTAAATTAATATATTCCTATAAATGGGAGACTCCAGTCTTCTATTCATCCTGGACATACCCTCCAACTTTTGATTGCCCTTATTAAAATATAGGATTCAGAACTGAACACAATCATCCAGATATGGTTCAGATGAGGTTAAATACAGTAGGACAATCACGTCCTTTTTTATGGACATTATGTCTCTTTTTTTAGGCAATTGGGGTTAAGTGACTTGCTCAGGGTCACACAGCTAGTAAGTGTCAAGTGTCTGGTCTGGCGCCGCATTTGAACTCAGGTCCTCCTAACTTCAGGGCCAGTGTTCTATCCACTGCACCACCTAGCTGCCCCTGGACATTATATCTCTTAATGTTACCTGATATTATACGAACTTTTCTGAACATCTTATTGAAAACCATGACTTACATGGTTTCAAGAGCAATGAGTCAACACAGTAAGAGCTCATAATGAGATCTTAACCAACAAAACCCTCAGATATTTTTCAAAAGAACTATTGTCTAGCCTGCCTCACTTGCAATTTGGCTTCTGAAATCACCACTTAAATGAAAAATGCCCTCTCCAAGGTTACCAATGATCTCAATTACTAAATTCAATGGCTTTTCTCAGTCCTCATCTTTCTTGATCCCTCTGGAACATTTGATGTTAACCACCTTGTCCTTGGATACTCTTTCTTCTCTGGATTCCTTTAACACTGACTTTTCCTGGTTCTCCTCCAACCTTTGTAGCTCCTTCTTCTCAGTCTCCTTTGATGGCTCATCATCCTGTATTCACAAATGCACACAGGACTCTCTCCTGGGCTCTTTTCTCTTCTTTGTTTGTGATCTCATCAGGTTCCATAGTTTCAACTATCAACTCTATTCATACAACTTCTAGATTTTTCCACCTAACCCTAGTCTCTCCCTTAAACTCTAATCCTGCATCACCAACTACTTTTTAGACTTCAAATGGATATGTCCTATATGCATCTCAAATTCAACATGTCCAAAACAGAATTCCTCTTCTTCACAAAATCCCTAGGCCCCCAGAACCCTCCCCTCTTCCTAACTTTCCTATTACTGTTTAGTATACTATTATCCTTGCAGTCACTGAGGTTTGTAGCCCTGAAATCATCCTTGACTCTTTCTTTTTCTTTACCTTAATATCCAACCAGGTTTCAAATCTTTATTCTACCTTTATAATGTCATGGTTTTCAGGGAGTCTAATGAATCTTGAATTATCTCTTTGACCTGTTTTCCAAGTCACTTGTCTCAATATCAGATAACATATTTTCTTATATTTTTTCAGTCTTTTGATTTTGATGTAATATTTTTTGCTATCTCATGGAGTCATTAATTTCTGTTTGGTATGTTCCAGTTTTCAGAGAACCCATTTCTTGGGTAAGATGTTATTGTTATTGTTGTTCCATCATTTCAGACTCTGTCTAAACCTATTTGGGGTTTTCTTGGCAAAGACACTGGAGTGGTTTGCCATTTTCTTCTACAGCTCATTTGACAGATGAGGAAACTGAGGCAAACAGGGTTAAATGACTTGCCCAGGGTCACACAGCTAGTAAGTGTGAGGCCACATTTGAACCTCAGCTCTTCCTGATTCCAGGCCCAGCACTCTATCTACTAAGCCATTTACCTGCCCAATTAAGGTAATATAGTGCTTTACATATATTATCTCATTAAATCCTAGTGACAACTCTACTAATCAGATGCTATTATTATCCTCATCTGTCCAAGCAAAACAAACCCTAACAAAGGACAGTGGATTGAAAAAAATGGGATTTAAAAGAAAAGATAAGAAACTGTAAGTGGGCTCTAGGTGAGGAAAACAGAACTAGGGCAAGGAAGTAGAATCAGATTGCACCAAACACAGCATGGAAGCTAAGCATACACCTTCCCCCTAACATCCCACTTTTTTATAAAGAAGGTACAGGGAAAAAAAGAAGAAAAAGTACAGTAGAGTAGGATGGAGGAAAATAGACATTTGCTGTGTCATTACTGTGAATGTGAATGGGATGAATTCAACCATAAAACAAAAGAGGATAACAAAATGGATAAGAAAGCAGGACCCAAAACTTTAAACATAATTCACACAGAGGTAAAATAAGGGGCTGGAGCAAAATGTATTATGCTTTGGTTGAAGTAAAGACTTAAAAACTCTTATCAATTCAATCAACAAAACAATTCCAGAAGGATGGAGCATGGTACACAACTCCTGTCAGAGGGATTATGGACTCAGGGTTCAGCACGAGATATCCATTTTTGGATATGCCCAGTATAAGAATGTGTTTTGCCTATGCATATTTCTTTTTAAAAAAAATTCCCAGCTCAGATTCTTACAATCTAGGCAATAGCTCACTAACATTCAGACCCCTTAAGAGTCTGCCCAATATGACAGATGTTCTAATAACATCTTCAGCTGAAAAAAAAATTCCCCCTACCCCCCAATTTGGGAGATGAGGAAAATTGATGCTTGTTAACTGACAAAAGTTAAAATAAAAGTTACTTTAAAAATAACTTTAAAAGCAAGTTCTAGTTATTTTACTATTTGCTTCTATTTGTGATTATAAAGCATAATGCTAAACACACAATGTCATAGACTGATTGATATAGAACACTATAGCACAAAAGAAGAGCTTAGATTATACCCCAGGAAAAGACTTCACAGGGAATTAGGGAATGAAGCGAGAGCCAACAGGGAAGGGAGAATGGCATCAAGCTATCGAGTGGGCTTTCCTGGATCCTGTTTCTTCATATGTGTGATATGCCCACCCCAAACCTGTACTTTCAACAAACATTTATTAAATGCCTAATGTGTACTATTTTATACTGTTTCCTAAGGCACCTTCTATAGTAGCTACTGGGGCCTGGAATCAGCAGTTAAAACCTGGACCTATCAAAGTGCTTTTATTTCAGAGGATTGCAAACCTGGAGCAGGAAAGAACTTCAGAGGCCAATTCCCTTACTTTTTTGGAGAAGGAAACCTGGGCCCAAGTTACTTGCCCTAGGTCAGATATGTAACAAGCATCACAGGCAGGATTTGAGCTTTGACCCTATGTCACCGGGTCAGCGCTCTTTCTGCTGTTCTGGGAAACAAGCATGTTGCACAAAACAGAGCTAAAATTTCCTCTTCTCTTATACTCATAGACTTCCTCCCTACCTATTTCCAGCTCCATGAATCTAGCACTCACACTGCTTCCTTCTCCTCCCTTCTGATGTGGTGCTAGGGTGCTTGTACTGGAACCCCAATTCCATGACCATGTTTCTCTCTAGCCTCAGAAACACTATCCCTGGCAGTTTCTCCCCAGCTGAGGACACTGTGCCTAGCACTTACTCATGAGTGGGCCCCAGCCAGACCCTTATCTCTCTCCCTGGTGCAGTTACAAACAGCACCTGAAGGAATTATTAGTTTGAACTGGCTTTGCACTGGGTCATAAAGATATTCTTACCCACTGGACTATCCATACTACCACCCTACCTCATTATCTACATCCTGGACTCCTAGTTATCTGTATTCTAGACCTAAGACACACTATCTTGTCAAACAAGACACTGACTGGTGGCAGACTGGACAACTCTTAGTTACCCCTGAACTCTAATTAACTTAGTGATGTAGCAGGCCTAAAACCACACCTCCATGTGGCCCACCTTGTGTGCTTTTCCTAGTGAACTCTGGGTAAAGTAACTGCACAGTAGATACAAAAAGTGCATGTTACTTTAAGAACACCACTCCTCAACCACTCCCTAATCCCACCCTGAATTACCTAGTTAGCACGTTCAGCACATGTTTTATTGTATTTTATCCTATATAAACTTTAACTGTACCCCTCTAAGGTCACAGGTTCCTTAAGAATCCTTGCCTGCTGAAAAGTGTAACAATAAACTTTTTGCCAACTTGACTTGAGTCTGTGAATTCATTCCAGATGACCCAGTCCTGTACTCCAGTCTTTGAGGGGTCTCAACCTCTCAGACTGCAACACTTCCACATGTCATTTAAATAAGAGTTATGAGGTTTTACAGCTGTTTATCTAAATTATAATTGGCATAGTTTGATACATGCCCAGCATTCAAATTTTCACCTGGGCTTTGAGATGAGGGTAAAGAAGAAGAAGTGAAAGGAAATTCCTGTAAGAGGTTTGAGGAGAGAGATACTTCTGGTTGGAAGTCATTAAGTCAAACTGAGACCTGAGAAACAGGGTCTCCCACTGCATCCAGGGCCATCTCCAGGCATCCTGATCTACATCTTGCCACTGGACCCAGATAGCTCTGGAGGAGAGAGTGAGGCTGGTGATTTTGTACAGTCCTCCCTCACTTAAATCCAATTCATTTGCAAGTCAAGGCATCACCTTCCTGAGGTCACGGTCCTCTACAAGAATGAAAGACAAACAACAACAAGCATTTATTAAATGTCTGCTATGTGCTGGGCACTGTTTTAAGCAGCTGGGACACAAAGAAAAGCAAAAGACAGTGCTTGCTCTCAAGGAGCTTACAGTCTAATGGAAAGCTTCCTGAAAGAGGCAGCACCGAATTAGAGTGGCAAGAACTAGGTGTGAATTTAATCTTGCTTTTTATTCTCTGTGTACAGTGAAACCCAGGAAGCCCTGGATTCAAATCCTAACTTGTCCACTTATTACCATGTGACCCCGGCTAAGTTGCTTAACCTCTATGGATCTGTTTCCTCATCTATAAAATGTGAAGTTGGACAAGATGATTCCGTTTGCTGAAAGCTTTAAATCTTATCACCTTAGAATTCTGGTTCCGGTTAAGGCTGGGAAGTTGGGGTATGTAAGGCCTTGAATGTCAGGGTCTTAGCAGGTGCTACTAGATGACAGGTGGATAGAGCAATGAATAAGGCTCTGCTTCTCAACGGTGGGGTGGGGGAGTCGGTGGAGGAAGAATAAGCATTTATCTAGCGCCTACTATATGCCAAGCACTATGCTAAGCGCTTTACAAATATCTCATTTGATCCCCACGACAATTCTGCAAATATATCCATTTTACAGTTCAGGAAAAAGGACAAAGAGTGGTCACACAGGTACTAAACGTCTGAGGTCGAATTTGAACTCAGGTCTTCCTGACTGCTGGCCCAGCGCGCCTCGCCGGGCGGCGCACAGACCAGGCTCCTCCCTCCCTCGGCTACTCCCGTCCGGACACGAGCCTGGCCTGACGCCGGATGCAGGCCAGGCAGAGGGTGAGAAAGAGGCCCCAGCCATTGAACAGGAGGAGGAAGAGGGCGTAGCTGAGAAGTGGGGGAAAGAGCAAGTGGTACGTCCATTGCGTGCCCGGAGACGCGCCCCCTCCGCCCACTCACCTTGGACACCGAGAAGTAGCCATGATGCCCAGCTCCCGCTAGATTCAAGCGGAATTGGGCATTTCCCGAGTTCCCCAGCGGCAGACGGATGGGGCGGGGCGAAAGGTCAGAGGGAGCGAAGAGCTCCTGATCAGCGATTGGTTCGCAGTTCGCTTCCGGAATGGCGTTTCGCGGGGTTAGGGGGCGGGGCTCCTGGAAAGGGGCGGGGCGGGACGAGCGCTGGACGGGGTGGCCTGGGGTCTAAGGGCTGAGGTGCGGCGCGCGAGGGCCCAGCCTCACGTTCTGGAGTCTCGATTCCCCCGAGCTGTGGAGCCATGGCCTGCGCCTTCCGCAGGTCCATCGCCTCTCAGGTACCTAGCCCGCCCGAGAGGGGGGAGGGAAGCTCGGCTAGGACAGATTCCCGGGGGACGCCTTCTGCCACGGAGTTGGGAGACTACCGCGGCCGTGCGCCCCTTTCGGGGCGCCCAGGCCTCTCCCTCAGTCCGCAGTCCCGTCCTCCTCCTCCTGGAGACAGGGACAGGTCGGTGTCGGGGGCCAAGGGCTTTGAGTCACCAGGACAGGGACCGGGTTTGCAGCTTGTCATTTCTGTTAGCAAAACTTTCTTCTCCGCCCTGAACTTCCTGTGGTGTAGTGGGAACAATAATTACGACTCACATTTCTAGAGCACTTTTAATTTGCTTTCTCCTCTTAACAGCCCTATGAAGGTGAGAAGTGCGAGTGCTGAAGCGCACACTTTGTGGGTTAGGAGCCTCGGACCCCTGGTCACCCAGCTATCTGGCCAACTTTGAAACCAGGGTTTCCAGCCAGCTCCCTTCACTCACTGTATGAGTCTCCAGGCTAGGAGATGGGAAACGTGGTTTCTCATCCTAGCCTTGAGACCAAACAATCAATCCTCAGATGTTTGTTAAGAGTTTGTTGGGTGTCCGACGCTGTTAAGCACAGAAAGGAAGGAATCAGATTTCCTGCCCTCAGGGAGTTTACATTGTAATGGGGCTAGGCAACATGTGTCGCAGCTGTGTGGTGCTGGGCAGGTCACTTTTCCTATTTGTACCAATTACCTCAACCAATTTTTAAATGTGGGGGAGAATAATCTTTGTGGTAAATACCTCAAATTTATTGTAATGAAAGGAGTGCTGTATATGCAGTAGGGGAATCTGGGTTTGGGCCCTACTTCTGCCTTTTACTACCTATGTGATCACCCTTCTCTGCTCCTTTGCACGTTTGTCTGTCTCCCAAGCTTGGAATATACATCCTCTTCCCTCTCAGTTCTTACAATCCCTAGTTTCCTTAAAAGCTTTCCAAGGATCCTCTTCTACAAGAGACTGTTCTGGATAACCCTGCCAGCTGCTAGTACCTCCTCCCCAAAGTTACCATATATGTGTATAATCTCCCACTCACTCCTTTCACCCAGTATCCAACAAAAAGATGGCCTTTCTCCTTGTCAAGACCTAAACCTCTGCATATGAATTTGAACTCATTCCTTTCCATTTCTCCAACAGATTATATCCTCAATCATGCTCTGTTTCACTCCCTCTTTCGCTCATCTTCAGACTTTTCCTATCTACTGGATCCTTTGTCTTGCCTTAAAACATGCTTGTCTCCTTAAAAATACTTCATTATACCCTACTATTGTCTCAAGCTCTCCTCCTTTTCTTAGTCATACTGTTTGAAAAAGCTGCCTATACCTAGTGCCTCCAATTCCTCTCACTTCTTAGCCCCTTTGCAATCTGGTTTTGAACCTCATCACTCAAATGAAATTATTTTCTTCAAGGTTATCAACAATTTCTTAATTACCACATTTTGTGATCTCCTCTCAGCCTTCATTCTTCTCAGTCTTTCTGCTGCATTTACCAATATTTACCACACTCTTTTGAATATTCTCTACTCCCAGGAGGTTTTGGGGAAACTGCTCTCTACTAGTTCTCCTCCTACCTGTCCATTCTTTCTCAGTCTCCTTTTTTGGCTCATTATCCCTGTCATGCTTTTTTTAAAAAAATTCATTTATTTTTACTTTTCAACATTCACTTCCATAAGATTTTAAGTATAAAATTTCTCTCCCTCTCCCTAAGATGGCATGCAATCTGATATATGCCCTACATATACATAAATATTAAGAATTTTCACGTTAGTCATGTTGTAAAGAAGAATTAGAACTGATGGGAGGAACCATGAGGAAGAAGAAAACAAAACAAAGAGCAAATAGTATGCTTCAGTCTGCATTCAGACTCTGTAGATCATTCTCTGGATGTGAATAGCATTTTCCATCATGAATCTTTTGGAGTTGCTTTAGATCTTTGCATTGCTGAGAAGAGCTAAGTCTATCGAAGTTAGTCATCACCCAGTATTGCTGTTACTGTGTACAGTGTTTTCTTGGTTCTGCTCGCTTCACCCAGCTTCAGTTCATATACATGTTTCCAGGTTTTTATGAAGTCTGCCTGTTTATCATTTCTTATAGCACAATAGTATACCATTACATATATATACACTACAAATTGTTCAGCTATTCTCCAATTGATGGGCATTCCCTCAGTTTCCAGTTCTTGGCTACCACAAAAAGAGCTGCTACAAATATTTTTGTCCTGTCATACTTTCTAACTGTGTGGTTTCTCAAGGTTCTGTTCTAGGACTTCTACTTTTACCCTTTTTAAAAAAATTTCATCAGCTCCCATAGAATAAACTATCATTTATATAAAGATGACTGAGATTCACAAAAGATGTCATATGCATGATAAATTTCCTCATTTGTAAAATGGTGTTAATAATAGCACCTATCTCCCGAAGTTGTTATAAAATAAGATCAGTTTCTCTTGAGTTTTACCATCTGTTCATAATGTCAGCTCTCTATGAGGCATTCAAGCTGGATGTCACTGAGAAGCCTCAAATGCATGTACAAAACTGAGTTCATTTCCCCCCAAAGTCTCCCACCTCTTCTAGACTTCCCTGTTTCTGTTAAAGGCACCACCATTCTTCTTGTCACTAAGGTTTATAACCTTGACATTATTCTTGACTCCTTTCTTTATCTTTCCTCATGTCCAATCAGTTGCTAAGTCTTGCCATTGATACCTCTGTAATATCTCTCACATCTGACCTTTTCTCTGTTCATACAACTGTCACTTTAGTTCTTATCACTTTTTGCCTAGATTATTGCAACAACGTCCTAAGTTTATCCTTGCTACAAATTTCTCACCATTTTAATCCATCCTTTACAATGCTTTCAAAATAGTTTTTCCTAAGCCTGAATCTGACCATGCCATATTACTTGCTCCATCAATTCCAGTTATTATCTCATCTCTGGGATGAAATATAAATTCCAGTGTTTAGCTTTTAAAACCCTTCTCAACCTGTCCCTAATCTGTCTTTCCAGCCTCACTGGAAATTATTCCACTTACTACAAACTGTCCAGACAAATTTGATCTTCTCACTGCCCTTCAAACAGGAACACTCTATCTGCCTTTGAGTTGGATGAATCACATGCATAGAATGCACTCTTTCTTGCTTCTTTGTGGAGTCCTCTTCCTTTTAAGATCCAGCTCAGGTATCATCTTCTATATGAAGCCTTTCCTGGTTCCCTCCAACTGCTCCTTCCCAGACTACCTTGTATTTAAATACTCTATCTGTAGTTTTTATTAACTTTATATTTATCCTGCATATACTCATATACGTACCTGTTGACTTTCCCCATTAGAGGATAAGGTACCTTTTGAGTAGGAACTATTTCATCCTTTGTACTTTCTACTTGTACCAAATACCTAGCATTGTGCCTGGTGTAGCAGGCACTTAAATGCTTGATGCTTGATGATAAATGAATAAATTTTAAAAAGCATTTGTTAAGCACTTACTATATGCTAAGCACTATACCAGCCATTTAGAGATACAAATAGAAAAGAACACTAAAAATTATGCAATGAATATTCTTTTTAAGGAATAGTTCCCTCCAGCTCTGAGATTCTGTTATTTTGTGGCAAGCTAAATGTGGTGGAACTTAAGTTGACCCACAGATGATATATTGGATTTGAATGGACAAAGAAGGTGGCAGGAGTAGGAGGAAGATAAGGGGGAATGTTCCAAGCAGGGAGAAAAACATGAAGAAAGGTTGTGGGGAAGGAGGAAGTCTAGATATTAGGAGTTTAATAAGGAGACTGGACTCACTGAATCAGAGAGAATGAATTGAAATATAATATTAGAGAAGGTTAGATAAAGTGGAGCTATTTGATAAGGATCTTGGAAATATTTATCTAATGCAATGATTATTAACCTTTTCAAACTACACAACCCTTTCATAGCCTCATATCCTACTTTATTTGAGCAAATATTGATTGCCTACTTACAGGACCCTGTGGTAGGCAATGAAGCAGGTACAGAAAACATGGTTTTTAAAGATGGTGTAGTGGGAAGAAGCAGTACAATCCAGTTCTGCACTCCTCCAACAAAAACTGAGAAAGAAAAGCACCATACTATGTAATGAAAATACAAGGAAAAACTACAGTAGGTAGTTTTTTAAGTCACAGATTATGCATTCAGTGTGAAGGTAAGTAATCAGAGTGGATATTATGAATTATTTTGAATTTAGCTTATAGGTTAGTGACCAGGACAGGGACTCTGACAAGAGGTAGACCTTTATCAAAGGATATGAACAGGCAGTTCTCAGATGAAGAAATGCCCTAAATCACTGTTGATTAGAAAAATGCAAATCGAAAGAACTCTGCGGTACCAGTATCACACCTATCAGATTGGCCAACATTACAAAATAGGAAAATGATCGATGTTGGAAAATTGGAACACTAATGCATTGTTCGTGGTGTTGTGAACTGATCCAACCATTTTGGAGACCAATTTGGAACTATGCTCAAAGGGCGATAAAAATGTACATACCCTTTGACCCATCAATAGCACTTCTAGGGCTGTATCCCAAAGAGATCATGCAAATGGGAAAAGGACCTACATGTACAAAAATATTTATAGCAGCTCTTTTTGTGGTGGCAAAGAATTGAAGATTGAAAGGATGCCCATCAATTGGGGAATGGCTGAACAAGTTGTAGTATATGAATGTAATGGAATACTGTTGTGCTATAACAAATGATGAACAGGTGGACTTGAGAAAAACCTGGAAAGACCTGTATGGACTGATGCTGAGTAAAGTGAGCAGAACCAGGAGAACGTTGTACACAGTAACAGCCACGTTGTGCAGTGACTAATATTGAAAGACTTAACCCTACTCAGCAATACAAGAATCTAAGACATCTCCAAAGGCCTCATGATGGAAAATGCTATCCACATCCAGAGAAAGAGCTATAGAGTGTGAATGCAGATTGAAGCATACTACTTGCTATTTTTTTTCTTCTGTTTTGTGTTATTTCCTCTTTCTGGTGGTTCCTCCTATTGGTTCTAATTCTTCCTTACAACATTACTAATGTGAAAATGTTTAATAGGAATGTATATGTATAGCTTCTATCAGATTGAGTGCCATCTTGGAGAAAGGGGTGGGGTAGGGAAGGGGAGAAAAATTTAAAACTCAAAAGCTTATGGAAGTGATTGTTGATAATCAGAATAAACTAATAAAATTTTTTAAAAAAGAGGTAGACCTTTAGTTCTGTCATTCTGACCCTGAAGCAGAAACAAGGACATAGTCACTGACCTGAGCTGAGGTTGTTGCTAAGCTACAAGGCAGAGTCTGTGGACCAGAAGTATGACTACAGCCCTGTTATTGTGAACTCACAGAACCTCTCAACTAGTAGACAGAGACTAGCAACTGTCCTCTGGAGTTCAAATGAGGGGCAAGAGAACAGTTGTGTGGCTCAGATCCAAATAAGGATCAGATGCTTGCAAAGCTAAGACCAGGAGGGAAGCCATTGGTCAGACTTCTTATTTTTTGCTAAAAGTTTGGAGCTCCCTAGCCTAAGCCACCCACTAGAGGCCTAAGGAATATAACTTCCCAAATCCATTAGAACCAGAGTACAAAGTAAAAAATAGACTGTACTAGTCACCTTCTGAAAGAAACTTTCAAATAAAAACTTCCATCAAGACCTTTTAGATCAAAGAAAAATACTGCAAGGAGGCAAAAAGAGAGTTCAGGCACTGAGTATCCACAATTAGGATCATCACAAGATTTGGCAGCCACTCTTTTTCAAGAGTGCAGAGCTTGGACTGCCAGATTTCAAAAGGCAAAAGATACAGGCTGACAAGAATAATTTACCTAGGAAAACTAAATATTATCCTTGGTCAGCTAGGTGGTACAGTAGATAGAATTCTGGGCCAGAAATCTTCATTGGTTTAAATCTGGCCCCAGACACTTACTGTGTGACCCTATTTGCCCCAATTTCCTCATTTGAAAAATGATCCGGAGAACTACACCAGGGACCATGAAGAGTTGGACATGACTGAAATAACTGAACAACAACAATGAAATAGAGGTCTTTTAAACATTCTTAATGAAAAGACCTTAGAGAAGTAGAAATTTTGAAATACAAACACTGGAGTTCAGAGAAACATAAGTAAATGTGAGCAATCAGAAGGAACTAAAGAATGAAATTTTTATATTCTGATGAAGGAGATATGTGTCCTCTCAGAATTGTAATGTCATTAGAAGTTTTAGAATGGTTTTGTTAACTTTTTTTGTTTTGTTTTGTTTTGGAAAAAGCACCTCTTTATTTTTATTAATCTCAAACTAAAATTTAACATTTCCTTCAATTCTGAATGTAAGTAGTCTGCTTTATTCTGACAAGGCATCCATAGGTTTCAACCAAACTGCCAAAGGAGTCCACTTTTTAAAAAATTTTATTCCATAGTTTTTCTTTTTTCTTTTTATGAATTTTTTTTTGTTTATCAACAATCACTTCCACAAGCTTTTGAGTTTTAAATTTTTCTGTCCCTCCCTCCCCACCTCCCTCTCCAAGATGGTGCTGATACATGCTGTACATATACATTCTGTTAAACATTTTCACATTAGTGATGTTGTAAGTAAGAATTAGAACCAATAAGAGGAACCACCAGAAAGAGGAAACAAAACACAACCGAAGAAAAAAATAGCAAATAGTATGCTTTGATCTGCATTCAAACTCCATAGTTCTTTCTTTGGACGTGGATAGCATCATGAGGCCTTTGGAAATGTCTTAGATCCTTTTACTAGTATTTTGCTAGTAAAAATGTTTAAAAATTTAAAAAAGTAAATAGTATTTTACTGTTTACTAGATCTTTCTCAGTATTACTGAGAAGGGTTAAGTCTATCAATATTAGTACCTAACTGATTATGTTATTCCCTTCTTGAGCCAAATCTGATGAGAGTAAGATTCAAACAATGCTCATCTCCCTCCCTTCTTTCCCTCTGCTGTAATAGGTTTTTGTGCCTTTTCCTGTAATGTAATTTACCCTTGTCTGCCTCTTCCTTTCCTTTTCTCTTTTCTTAGTTAGATCAGATTAATTCACTTACTTGGATCCATTTAACCCCCTTGATTAGATTTTTTTTTTAACCATTACATCCAAGTCAACTTATATCCACCCCCTTTATATATGGGCCTTTAACATAGTGTAATATCAATATAGTTCTCAAGGGTTACAAGTGTCATCTTCCCTTGTAGGGATGTAAATAATTTGCCCATATTAATAACATTTGTTATGAAACATGTTGCTTTCTGTCCCCTTTACATTTTTGTGTCTCTCTTGAGTCTTGTATTTGAAGATCAAATTTTCTGTTGAGCTCTCCTCTTTTTATCAGGAAGGTTTGGAAATCCTCTATTTTGTTGAATATCCATCTCCTCCCCTGAAAGATCATGCTCCTTTTTCTGTGGGTGGTTGATCCTTGGTTGTGTAATCCAAGCTCCTTTGCCTGGGGAAATATCATTCCACACCCTACAGTCTTTTAATTTAGAAGCTGCAAGGTCCTATGTAATCCTGACTTGTGGTTCCATGATATTTAAATTATTTCTTTCTGGCTGCTTGCTGTATTTTCTCTTTGACCTGGTAATTTTGGAATTTGGCTACTATGTTCCTTGGCAATTTCAGTTTGGGATTTATGTTTTGATGATATAAAAAAAGAAAAACACTAGCAAAGAAAAGGTGGAGGAATTTACTATCTCACATAATCTGGGTAGGCAAGTAAAAGACAAAGAGGAAGGGTTGGAACAGATTATCACTTAACACTTTCATCTGAACTGATCAAAGGTGTATATAACACATACCCAGTCATTTATACACACTGTGTTTGGTTTGCAAATAATTCAGCTTAACTTTAACTGGGGAACTGGAAATATGGAGCTAAAAAGAAATGAGATAAAGATTAGTCTAAGGCAAAATGAGTGGGGAAGGGGGGAATCAAAGAAAGGTTTTGGGTGTTATCTTCCTTTTTAGATTGTAAGCTCCTTGAGGGGAGGGAATGTCTTTTTTTTCCTATTTGTATCTTCCCTGTTTGGTACAGTGCCTGGAAGAACCTAGTACAATAGTTCTTACCAAGTACACTTCATCCCTAGCCAGTATTCTGTCATTCCCATGTTTTAACATGTTATCCAGAAATAACTAATCCTATTTTCAAGCAGCATTTTCCGAACCAGATGTATTCTTTCTCAATTTTTCTATCCCTTCTAAATCTCTTGACTTCAGGAGAAAACAATGATTTGTTTCCCCAAGCTCTTCAGTTTTTTCTTCAGGACTTAATCTTTAGTGTTGTTTTTCTTGGTTCTTTCTAGCAATATTATTTTTACCCAGGTAAATTATCCAAAAAGTATAGTAGTTACCTGGTTGGGCAGGTTTTGGAAGTATCTCTCAAAGAATCTTTAATCCCAGACCTGCTTTTTGTAGATGTTGTGACCTTGGATAGATTGCTAGAATTCTCTGGCACTCAGTGTTATCTATAAAATTGGGGAAAACTGGAATGTTCTCTTAGCTCATTTCAACAAACATTTCCTATTGCCTTATTTAAATAATTAATTATTGCCAGAAATACACATACAAATAGTAATGAACTTACTAAATATTCTTGGTGCTGATTGCCCATTGTTTTGCCTTTTGATATGATATAGACATGACCTAAAACACAGGAAGAAGTCAACTTAGTCATATAATAAATGCTTTGTAATATAAAAAAAAAATACTACCTCTGGGGTCTGTGTGTGCCTATGGGCACGCAGGAGTAAATTTATGTGACCTTAGGCAAGTAATTTGCTGTATAGCGCTCTGTTTCCTCCTCTGTAAAATTCAGGTATTAGACTAAATGGCTTTTGAGATCTGTTCTTGCCTTAATCTGTGAACCTCTGATGATAAATATTAAGGACAAAAATTCCAAACTGAATTTTAAATAGATTTTGATGGAAATTTTTTTATCTTAGCCCTAAGCCCTTTGGTGGCTTAGTTTAATGCTTTTGTACTTGACTTGACATTGTCATTTACTTAAAAGTTATTTCCATAAGTATTAAAATAATTTGAAATTAAAATGGTTTTTTTCTAGCAGTTTAATTCATTTTTCTATCAGAATTATTTTGTTCACTTGAAATCTTAATCACTTAATTGTTAGCAAGGTTTTCATTCACCAGGTGAAATAATTTATAGTTGACTTGGGTGAGGTTCTTGTATATAATAGAGCCCATTTTTCATAGGGGATTTCAGAATTAGCAGGTACAATATCCTGGCAGTTAAGAATGATGTTTGGTTTCATGTTCAAAATAAATTAAAACAATTTTTTTGAAGTTCAAAACCTTTTAAAGTGATTTCCTAAGTCAACATTTGTTAATTTTATCATATAATCAAATGACTTTTATTAAAAGTACCTGGGTGCAATATGGTGGAAGTTAGACATGTTTACCATCCGGAGGTGTGAGTTTTATTTTTGAGGCTATTTCCTTTTGTTTTTCTTTTTAAAGACCAGATTTCCAGTTTGTTGTGTTGCTAACATTTGTTGTCATACCCTTGAATATTAAAAATATTTTTGTCTTTGGATTGTTACTGTTAATAAAACTTAGTTGCTATGAAATATTTAACATTGGATGTTCTTGTTGAATGAAATTTTTTTAAATCAGTCAATTAAAATTGGAGTTATGTACATGTATGTAGTCTGTGACTGAATATGACCCTATGGAATAAGAATATTTTAACAGTCATTTTGTACTGGCTTTTATTTTAATTTTAGCTTTCCAGAGTTTTGGATCTTCCACCAGAAAACTTGATCAAGTCAATATCTGCAGTTCCAATCTCCAAAAAAGAGTAAAGTATCTTATATTTCTTATATAAGATGCTACTATTCTAGTTAGTATAACATGTGTTTATGAATATTTTCTGCTACAGTATACAAAATAGTTAAGTTTCCAGGAAGCTAGCTATGGAAATAAAATTTCATATATTAAAAGATTTTCTCATTGACATTATAAAATAGAAATATATGTGCAGAAAAAATTATAGTCCCTCTTTGAATAATTAGTCCTATCCAAAAGTGAGAATGGTTTGCCTTAGGAGGTCATGTATTTCTCCTAATCCAGTTTCTGCAAATAGAAATTGGGCTGTGGGAGTGGAAATTCTTTAGAGTATATTGACCCCAAAGGCTCTTCCAGCTGTTAAATTCTGTAATTATCCTATATGCTGGCTGTTATGGCAAGTTCTAATAATTCTCCTATGCTATCCATACTATTATTCTCTTGGAGAGGTAAAGTTGTGTTTTTTACTAGAATTGAGAACAAAGAAAAAATATAGGGTTAGAGTTTGTGACTGCTATCAACAAATTAGATAACTGGAGTGTATTTAGGGCTTCCATTAACCAGATTCTGGTAGCCTGAAACACTGGTGCTGTCTAGAATATAGTATCTCTTCACTCTCACTCTCACTCCCACTCCCACCCTACTTCTCTCTGAGGAAGTTTGGTCCAAGGATCTCAGAGCTAAACAGGGCCTTAGAGATAATATCATTTGACACCTTTCTCAGCATAACATCTGTCATATTGTATTGAAACACATATTGTACTCAATATTGTGTGGCCTGTACTCAAGCCATATTGTAGTTGGTGGCTGAGATATACCTATTCCAGTATATGTATGAAACATTTACTTGGATCGCTTAAGTATTATGTTGATTTAATTAGTGTGGATACTTTTTCCACTGACTTGGAGTAAAGCCTTTTCATGCCTTTTCAGCTTGGGCTTGTACAGCTTGTCTAGCTTTTCTATACATACGTCATAGGTGATCTACTCAGTGTGCTGGAGTCCTTCCTCTTTTCTTTCGTGTTCTAAAGATGCCACTGTACTGTGTAAGCCATCTATCAATTGCTCTCATTCCTCTAGAGGGCAAGAAGCAATACCACTGTAATATCTTGAAACATCTAGGCTCCTTTCTTGCACCTTTTGAAAGGTGTTTTTTTTGGTCTGTAAAATGTGAATAATAATATTTGCCCTTCCTAACTCTTGAAATACTGCAGTATTCCAGATAATAGAGGATTATTTTTAAAAGTATAGTACAGATACAGAATAGTGTTATTTATTTATGTTGCTTGTTGTTAAAGCTTTTTTAAATTGTAAATAGAAGTTGGAAATGGAAAATATACATAGTCTTTCTTTAGAATTTCTGTGACTTTTTTATAGGAAGAAATAATATTATTCTCTTTCTGTTTTTTAGAGAAGTAGCTGATTTCCAACTTTCTGTACATTCTGTGCTAGAGAGCAGCAGTGATCACTCAAAACCAGATATCCAAGCTCAAGCTCAAAAACTAGCAGAGAAGGTACTTTAACACCTAATTGTCTTTCTTTGATTAGATTTTGAATTTATTATAGGATTTAAAATTATAGTAAACAGACTCTCATATTTATCATGCCATTTATAGTGATCATTGCCCAAAGTTGACCAATGTGAGTTGATTGCATTTTAAAACATCATTATAAAACTATGATTATTTTTCAGATCATATAAAAGATTTGCACTTAATCTAGCATCTTTTAATTTTCTGGTTAAATACTTGGAGGATGACTCTAGAGTATATTTAAATTTACAGATTATTTGATTCTGGACAGACTTCTGAATATTTGGGAGAAGGTATTTAAAAGGTGAGTGAGGTGGATAAATTGAGCAGTAGATGAGAATTTTAAAATAGTCCTCAATGATGATGAGCATAAAATGAGAAGAAAATGATTAAGTGAGAATAGAAAATAGTTGGAAAGAGTTTGTATGATTTAATAAGTCTATTTTACTCCTAATAGCCACAGTTTGTTTAGTAGCTGAAAAAAATGTGAGGGTAATTGAATGACCAAATGTTAGCTGTCAGTATAATGGTATCAGAATGTGAAGTTAGATAAAATCTGTTAACAAGTTTATTACGAGTGAAGCAGGGTAGGGGGGGAGAACTGGGGCAGGAGATGGTTTACAATAGAATGGTAAGATGATTTAGCTAATGAAGGATAACTAAGATGATAAAATAGTCCCGCAAATAAGAAACAGTTGGACTTTTTTTTTTTAATGTTAGCCAAACTCTCTTTAGGAAAGACATCCATAGCAAAAGAAATTACTCTTAGAATTGGAAAGGAACTTGGGGTCCTGTCTAGGTTAACCTGTAGTTGAAGCGTGAATCCCCTTTTACAATGTCCATGACAAGTGATCTCCAGCCTCTCTCTGCTGGGAGACCTCTGGTCTCCTAAGGGAGTGTCTTCTGCATGTAGTCGTCTTTATGCAGAAATTTTCCATATAGTCAAGCTAAAATAGAAACAAAACTTTTTTCACATTTTATTTTAAAGTCTAATTAGAATGTAAGTTCCTTGCAGAGAAGTATTATTTTGTTTTCACCAAGCACAATGCATTACACTTACTCACTAACCATTTAATGAATGTTTGTTAGGGTGAAATGAAATAAAATCTCTCTCTGCAACTTCTGCCCATTGTTCCTAGTTTTGCTGTCTGGTGGCCAAAAGAAGTCTAGTCCTTTCCCTTGGGATTTCCCATAAGATAAAGATATTTAAAGATCTTAATAATGTTTTAAGTCTTTTTTTTTTAATCTCTAGGTACATCATTCCCTGGTCTTCATTTATAAAACGAATAAAAAACCAAAACATTCTAGTGATGCTTTTTGTCTTTATATCATAATCAGTGATACTTCTCCCCCTATATTGAGACTTCCGTTGGTCAGTTCTTTCTCATGGGGCCTGTTGGTGTAGTTGAGACTATTATATCCCCTGTGTTTGGATGCTATAATGTTAATACAGCCTAGGTTTGAGTTACCTTCTATGCTCGCCATATTGTACAACGTTTGTCCTTTTTTGATCCTATATGTCCATGATTTTGCAGAAATATTGACTAGTGGCTCTGCAGTGATATCAACTAGTTTCATAATTTCCCCAGACTCTCTCATTCAGCCCTGTTCTCTGAATGCAGTTAGTAAGTTAACATACATAATAAGTAAAACACATAATTCAAGAAACTGAGCATTTTAGGCATCATTATGAAGAAATAAATAGAAAAACATACAGATAATTGTGCAGACATCAACTGAATGTTTTACATAATGTGCATTCGTATGCATGCAGGATCTTAAGCCTTGTAGGAACATTATTTTTCAAAAATAATGGCTAGTGGTTTCACAGTGACATTTGCCATTTCCTTAAGTTCCCCAAGCTGCATATCATCAGGCCTGTTTATTTGTATACATTTGATAAGTTAAAAAGATGCACATTCAAGGAACTTACTCTTAGGAGTCTCTGAGAACTGACACATAGAGCAAGATAACTGTCTAAACACAAGTTAAATACATTATGTACATAAGTGTAAGTGCTTTTAATGTGAAACTACATGCCTTGTGATGCTCAGATAGAAATAAAATGTGTAAAATTTGCATGTCAGAATGAATAGAGTGTTGTGATGGCCAGTCACCTATCTCAAAAACAGAAGTATTTAGAATTTCAGAGGAGAAAAGAATGGAGTCCTTGAGTGGGACAGTATTCCAGAATATAAGAGTAGGCAGAAAGGGACAAACAAAGGAAGGGAACCTGGAAAGAGTTAATCTGGCTAAAGAATAATAAACAGTAGGAGAATAGAGACAAGATGCATTGACTAAGAAAAAAATTCACTGAATGCCCTTGCAAACCAAACAGCTCTTTTTATCTTAATACTGTATGTGTCTCTTTTCATATGATATCTGATTTAATCTATTTATATCTTCAGCTAAAATGTGATACAGTAGTGAGTGAAATCAGCACTGGACATGGGACAGTAAATTTCAAAATAAACAGGGAGCTGTTAACAAAGGTAAGAATTGTTAGTATTGCATATTTTATAATTTAGGTGAAAGGCATTCTCCAATCATGGAAACTGTTCTAAGGTGGAATCTTTTGTAATTCATATGGAAGCTTATCTTTCAAACAGCAAGTATATATTTAGTGCTTACTGTTCAGTAACTTGGTTCAATTCAGCCAGTGTTTTTTTAAGCCCTTGTTATGTACCAGATGCTGAGACAAAAATGACAGCTTCTGCCCTTATGGAGCTTACATTTTACTGAGGAGATACAACATGTATGCAGATAATGTAAATACAAGATAATCACTGTACTTTCATAGTTGAAGACATAAGGGAAGTGTAAAAAGTGTAAAAAGTATCTGCTTTCTGGGAGCCTACATTTTGATTGAAGAAACTAGATTTCATTTAACACATTAGAAGTAATGCAAGACAGTATGTGATGATATACAAAATTATTTGGTACAAATGATAAATAGTATTATAGAATCATAGAATAAACCAGGACTGAATTTTAAAAACCATCTAGTCCAACCCCCTCTTTTTTTTTTCAGACAAGGAAACTGAAACCTAGCAAAATTAAGTGATTTGTCCATAATTAAGTGATAGAAACAAGACTCCCAAATCCACTTCCCTTTCAACTATATAACTCCCCAGGCTTCAAAGACAGGGGATATCGTGATGGGCTTTTTCATGACAGTAGTCATTCTATTAGTATTTGCTGATTGACAAAATACATAATGACAAAACCCTGAATTCAGTAATATTTCTAAATGGATTGGTATCTTATTAATCACAGTAGTATCTGTATAGATTGGAAAAATAGTAACCTATTTCTGTGCAAAGCATACTTCAGTCTACATAAGATAGGTATAAGGTATACTTATTTATGGATTTCAGTAGATTCATGAACCTATTATAATAATCATATGGCTCACAGTTTGAGAACCACTATTTTAGAAGATCTCCAGTTTGCTAGCCTCTTGATACAATCTTGGTTTGATTTTTTCCTTCACTTTCCAGGACATCTGGAAATAATACTTTTTTGGGGTGATAACCTTCTGCATATATAGAGAGTTTTAAGATGGCATCACTCTGTGCTGACTGTGTGAAAAAGAAAAAGGTACCTTATATGCAGAGGAGCACATTATAGAATACTTCATGTAATGCTTCCACCCTAGTGCCTGGAATAGTATCGTGCTCACAATAGGCAATAAATAATTTCCTCCCCTCTAAGTTTCAGAAACCTATGCTGAGGGGTTTTGATCTTCAGGAATTGAGGGATCAAAAAAACAATCAGACTAGGAAATTATTTTGGACTTAAAGTTTTCATCTTTAGCTAAAATATAACCAGTTTTCCTCCAGTTTAGTATTCTAAGGGAGTAATCAGTTTATCCAAGCCAGAGCTTCCAGGAGTAGAGCTAAGCGGTCTTTGTTGGAAGTATTCATTTTCCTTTGCCAGTTGCAAAATACTTAATACTAAAGAACCACATTCCCTTTTATTTTTTTTTTAATGAGAAACTGATGTTTAATTAATGGTCTTGTATTGAGTAACACCTGTATTTGGTGATGGGTGGTTAAAGTTACAAATTACTCTTTGACAACTCTATTTTGATTTATTTTCATTTTTTTTTTTGTTGATACACATTTGTCATTTGATTCATAGTGGTGAACTAACCAATAAAGACTGTGCTGTGTATATAGGAAAGTGTTGGGGGGGGTGTTGAATGAACAGGTGAATACTGGGAATTTTTCCCTCTTCTGGTATTGGAATATTTTGTCTCTTCTGGCCTAATATACTCAGCTAATAATCAGTAAATACCAAAGTTTCTTTTTGATTGATTCTAATCAGACTCTCTACTCAAATAGCTTACCTTTAAAAATATATCATTTAATAAATCTTTGTTTTTTAAATAGTCAGTTGCCATTAAGTGAAATGTTCATCATTAGAATGTTGATTAATATTGTTTTCTTTAAAAGTGAAATGTTTCTGAGGGCAGGCCCTCTTGTGGCTGTTGACTCAATTTGATACAACTAAGTGGAATTCATTTGAAGTATCACTTGAAGGGATTAGCCGGAAGGCATTGTAGACTGTGTTACTTCTGTAGTTGGCACTGCTCATAAAACAGTCTGTGAGACAGAATTTTTTTTTTGCTCAATTACTGATCAGGATTGAACTCAAAAGATTAATGTGTTCTGCAACTTCTGCTTATTGCATCTACTTTCACTTCCTTATTTAGTCAGATATTAAAGAAATAGCCTATTAGAATTTATTTGGCTGCACAAGTAGCCAAGAGTAAGCATATTAAAGTTGTAGTTATATTAGGCTGGCATTGCCAAGTGCTTAAGAACACATCTTTGCCAGTTAACCTAAAAATGTAGCTTTATTTAATCTAATATTGTTTAGGATATGATACTCATGAAGCCAAAGTCACATGTTGATTTTAGTGTGGGCCAATTAGCCTTTAACAAAGAAAAATAATAATAGTAGCAGCTAGCATTTATATAGGGTCTCCTATGTGCCGTACACTGTGCTAAAATGCTTTACAAATATTATCTCATTTGATCTTCACATCCTAGGGAGTAGGTGTTATTATTATCCCCATTTTACAGTTAGAGAAACTGAGGCATATAGGTTGAGTGACTTCTCCAAGGTCACACAGCTGCTAAGCATTTGACAGATTTGAAATTGGGTCTTTCTGATTCCAAACTTAGGGCTGTATCCACTGGGCCACCTACTTTCCTCCAGAGGAAAAATTCTGTAGTTTAAACTGATCGGGTGTCTTGAAGATGTGTATTCCATGATTCTTGAGGGAGTTAGGGAAAGGGATTAACCCCCCTTGGGGAAAAATACCTAAAAGTATGTGGTCTGCTGCCAGAAAGATAATCACATATTAGGTAAGACCTAGCATCTCCTGATACAAATTTAGAGATGAAATTGCCTAGTGTTGTTAGAATTTATATTATAAAACTACCCTGATGGTAAGTCATACCTTCTAATTGCAAAGAAACTTTTCCTTTCTTTCCTTATGTTCTCTTCTTAACCCCGTTTTGTTCTAGCTTCTAATTTTATCATTCCACTGAAAATGCTCTCTCCCAAGTTACCATTGTTCTTTTAGTTACAAAATCCAATGGCCTTTTCTCAATCCTCATTCTCCTGAACCTCTCTGGAGCCTTTGACACTGTTGATCACCTTCTCTTCCTTTTCTTTCTACATTTTAGGGACACCACTCTCACCTGGTTCTCCCATGTATCTGACTGATCCTTCTCGGTCTCCTTTGTTGGATCCTCCTCTAGTTAGCTCCCTAGATGTCTCCTAGGGTTCTGCCCTAGGCCTTCTTCTCTTCTCCCTCTGTGCTAACTCACTAGGTAGTCTCATCAGTTCCTATTGATTTAATTACCATCTCTAAACTGACATTCACAAATCTACCTATACTGCTCCAACCTTTCTTCTGACCTCCAGTCTCATAATTTCAGCTGCCTTTCAAACATCTCAAACTGGATGTCCAGTAGACTCCTTAAATTTAACATGTCTAAAACAGAACTTGTTATCTTTCCCCCTAAGTCCTGTACCCCTCCTACCCTCTCTATTACTTTTGAGGGTAACGCTATTTTCCCAGTTTCTCAGATTCACAAGTTAGGAATCAACCTCAGTTCTTCACTGTTTCACTCTCCTTATCTAATCAGTTGCCAAGGCCTGTGAGTTTCACAGTTTGTAACATCTGTCCTATACATCCCCTTCTCTCCTGTGGCACTGGCACTGCTCTAGTACAGGCCTTTGTCATCTCTCACCTGGACTATTGCAATAGCCTGCTGGTGGATCTGCCTGCCTCAAGTCTTTCTCCACTCTAATCTATCCTCCATTTAGCCACAGAGTGGTCTTCCTAAAACACAAGTCAGCCCATATCACCACTCTACTCAGTAAACAATAGTGGCTCCCTACTGTCTCCAGGACCAAATAAAAAATGCTCTGTTTCACATTCAAAGCCCTTCATACCCTGGCTACCTCCTAGCTTTCCAATTTTATTGCACTTCACTTCCTAGCACATACTCTTTGATCCAGTGACATTGGCCTCCTGACTCTTGAACAAATGAGACACCATCTCTCAGCTCTGGGTATTTTCTCTGGCTATCCCCCATTCCTGTAACACTCCTTCAGCTCTACCTATTGACTTTCTTTAAATCTCAGCTAAGTTCCATCTTTTACACAAAGCCCCTCTTAATTCTAGTGCCTTCCCTCTGATAATGATTTCCTATTCATCCAGTATGTTATATATATATTTGTTTGTTGTCTCTTCCATCCACTTGTGAGCTCCTTGAGGACAAAAACTGTCTTTTGCTTCTTTTTTTTATTCCCAGCACCTAGCACAGTACCTAGCACATAGTAGACTCTTAATAAATGTTTATTTATTGATAGATTTCCTTATGTGCCATATAAATGGACTTTTCTCTTTTATGGGGAGGGTTAGTGTGTCATAACTGGGGAGGGGTGCAGAGGTGGGAGGAAGGGAAAGAGAAAGGGGAGAGAATTGACATTTCTGTAAAGCCTACTATGTGCCAGACACTCTACTAAGTGCCTTACAAATACTATCTCATTTGAGGAGACCCAAAAAGATACTGAAGAAAACAACACCTTAAAAAATAGCCTAACCCAAATGGAAAGAGAGGTCCAAAAGTCCAATAAGGAGAAGAATGCCTTAAAAAGCAGAACTGGAAAAGGAAGTCCAAAAGCTCAATGAAGAAAATACTTCCTTAAAAATTAGAATAGAGCAAATGGAAGCTAGTGACCTTATGAGAAACCAAGAGATTGTAAAGCAAAACCAAAAGAATGAAAAAATAGAAGACAATGTGAAATATCTCATTGGAAAAACAACTGACCTGGAAAATAGATTGAGGAGAGATAATTTAAAAATTATTGGACTATCTGAAAGCCATGATCAAAAAAGAGCCTAGACATCATCTTTCAAGAAATTATCAAGGAAAACTGCCCTGATATTCTAGAACAAGAGGGTAAAATAGAAATTGAAAGAATCTACCGATCATCTCCTGAAAGAGATCCCCAAAGGAAAACTTCTAGGAATACTATAGCCAAATTCCAGAGTTCCCAGGTCAAAAGAGAAAATATTGAAAGCAGCCAGAAAGAAACAGTTCAAGTATGGTGGAAACACAATCAGGATAACACAAGATTTAGCAGCTTCTACATTAAGGGACTGGAGGGTTTGGAATAAAATATTCCAGAGATCAAAAGAGATAGATTACAGCTAAGAATCACATACCCAGCAAAACTGAGTAAATCCTTCAGGAGAAAAAAATGGATATTCAGTGAAATAGAGGACTTTTAAGTATTCTTGATGAAAAGACCAGAGCTGAATAGAAAATTTGACTTTCAAATACAAGATTCAAGAGAAGCATGAAGAGGTAAACGGGAAAGAGGAATCATAAGGGACTTATTAAGGTTGAACTGTTTACATTCCTGCATGGAAAGATATTTGTACCTCATGATGCCTTTGTCAGTATTAGGGTAGTTGGAGGGAAAAAAAATTAGAGAGAGGGCACAGGGTGAATTGAAGATTTGACTTAAGGAGGGAATAACATACACACTCAATTGGGTATGGAAATCTGTCTTACCCTACAGGAAAATGGGGGGGGGAAGGAGATAAGAGAGCAAGGGGATGATAGAGGGGAGGGCAGATTGGGAAAAGGAGTAATCAGAAGCAAACACTTCTGAGGAGGAACAGAGTCAAATGAGAGAATAGAATACTTGGCGGGGGGGCGCGGATAGGATGAAGGGAAATATACTTAGTTTTTTACAACATGACTACTATGAAAGTGTTTTCCATGACTGTACATGTATAACCTGTATCAAGTTGCTTGCCTTCTCAATGGAGGTGGGTGGGGAGGGAGGAAGGGAGAAAATTTGGACCCTAAAGTTTTAAAAACAAATGTTAAAAATTGTTTTCACATGCAACTGGGAAATAAGATATACAGGCAGTGGGGTAAAGAATTCTATCTTGCCCTACAGGAAAATAGAAGGGAAGGGGATAAGAGAAGGGAGGGGAGATAGACAGGAGGGCAGATTGGGGGAAGGGATATTCAGAATGCATGCCATCTTGGGGTGGCGGGAAGGAAGAGATGGGGAGAAAATTTGGAACTCAAAGTCTGTGGAAGTGAAAGTTGAAAACTAAAAATAAATAAATTTTAAAAAACAAAAAAAATAATATTGCATTTGATCCTCACAACAACCACCCTGCATATAGCCAACACCCTTTATGGTTAAGCTTCCTTTGCAAGAGTCCTGTTCTGATACCTGATGTTTGGGAGGGACCTTTAGTTTTTGAACATTATGCCACTAGAACACAAGCCCTGGCAAGGGCCTGTAAGCTAAAAAAGGTTTCAAGCACAAGGACTGGATATCTGTTGTCCAAAAACCATCCAGGGTGAGTTCAAAGGGACTCATTACTAGGTTGGCTCCCTTCAAAGCTCTAAAACCACTTACAAAATCGTAGAGGAATTGTGATGTGCATCACTAGAAGGAGTGCCCATATGAAGAAAATCCCATGATTTTGAAATATAGTAAACGTAGCAAAGGTTGTAATATGAACACGTGCACTGGTGCTGTAACTGTGAAAATGCACAGAAGCGTAACTCTCTTTTTAGTCCTTTATTTCCTTTTGCCTAGTCAGGGAAGTTTTAGGCTAGAATTTTCTCTTATGCTGTCACCTGAGGAGAGCAGATTTTATGCTTACTTTTTTGATAGTATAACTTCAGATCTAGAATGATAATAATGAAAAACTTCTAGTTCCTCTTGCACCTCAATGATCACTGAAGGTTTGATAGCACAATTTTTTCTGGCATGCTGCTGTTACAGAGCAAATGGAGAATTCCTCCCAGGATGATGACCAGGTTGGTTCATTGTGTATCTAGAAGAGAAAAATCTAATATAGTGAAGGCCATTGAGCATCTCTACTGCTTGATGCCTCAGCAATGACAGCATAGTCCTTTCTTTATTCGTGATTCTTTAATAACAGTGCCTAGCCCTATACCGGTAGAATCCAAAAATGTGGTTTCTAGCCTCCTTTTATGTGCTATTATGCTTATTCTGATGATCACCTAATTAGTGACATACTCTACTTAGATATATTTCATCATTACCATTAGGAAAATAAATTGGAATTTTATGAACTATAAAGTTCCATGTGAAAAATTGCCTGTACTGTAAGAAAACATCTGGAAATGCATTTTGAGTTTCTGTAAAAATTCCCCTTCTCCCCTCTGTTTTTCTGGCTGTGTAATCAGTATGCATTCCATTTGTTGCCATTGTGTTTTTAGGCCTCAGCATAGCTCGTGGGGACTCAATTAAAAAAAGCTGTGAAGATAACATTCATTTTGTGGTGAAATGTACCAGTGTATTGCCAAAAAAAAGTCTCAGATTCTGCTTTGATTGCCGGCTCATCTCAGATCAGTAAGCATTTATGAAGCACCTGCTGTGAGCCAGGCACTGTGTTATATACTGGGTATACAAAGACAGAGCTAAAACAATTCTTGCCCTCAGGGAGCTCATTTTCTGTTGGTGGAGGGGAACATGTACACATAGGTAAATAAAAAATATGTACTAAATAAAAGGTAATTCTGGATGTAGAGAAGTAGCAGTAGTTGTAGGCATCAGGAACGTTCTAATGTAGGAGGAGATGCTTCTTGAGTTAAACTTTGGAGGAAGCTAGAGATTCCAGAAGTTGAGAAGGGAATGCATTGCAGCGTTGAGGGACAAGCTGAGCAAAGGCAAAGAGACCAGAGATGTTATATGTGAGAAATAGCAGCATATGTGGCACAGCACAGGATACGTGAAGAGGAGTAATACTGGAAATATAGGCTAGGACCAAGTTTAAATGCCAGTCAGAAGGGTTTGTATTTTCTACTAGAGACAATAGGGAGCCACTGGAGCTTTTTGAGCAGAATAATGACATGGTCAGACCTTTGTTTTAAAAATAGCTTTTTCACAGCTGGAGGGTTAAAGAGAATTTTGAGGCAGAGTTACTAAGCAGGAGGGTATGTTAGTAGTCCACATAAGAGGTGTTGAGGACCTGAACTCAGGTTTGATTCTGAATGAAGTCTATATGTTGTTGGTCTGTGAGGATTTCATTGAAACACCATTAAATAAGACTTGGAGGTTGTGTGTTTTTTTCAGTATATGTTGATTTGATTTGATTTTTTTCAGTTAGCAGGGATTATTTTCTTTCCCACCCCCATGCATCATCTTCCCAGCTGGAAAAAAAGAAAGAAAAAAACCTTGTAACAAATATGAGAAGTGTGAAGTTAAGTAAAACGATTTCTTATAATGGCCATGTCTAAATTGTGTAAGACTTTAAGTTATTAACATAAAGGTGAGAATAGATGCCTAAGGATTAGGGAACACAATGATGCTAACATTTTGTGCTGGATTTGGAGTTAAGAGGACCTTGGCTTGAGTCCTTAATGTACTTAATACTTACCAGTGCGACCTTGGGCAAAACAGCCTCCCTGGACCCTCCTGCGTTTCTTGATCAGTAAAATGAGGGTGTTGGACTAGATGGCCTCTGAGGGCCATCCTAGGCTGTATGTAGCATTGAGCTTTCCAAGCATTGTGTGTGTGTTGTCTCATTTGATCCACGTGTGGTTAATGCTGTAGGTCTAAATCTCATCATTTTAGAGATGAAAAATTGAGGCAGTTTGTGTATGTTAAAGGTAGAATATGAACTAGTTATCTCCTTCAAATCCAATACTGTTTCCACAGTGCCCAGGTAAATCTATCTTCGGTCAAATGCTATGTTAAAGGAGAATATGCTGTATATAAAGATTATAATCAGGCCTCTATCACAGCACTTTACTGAAACTGCTCTCTGGTAATGACCTTATTCTCCTTGAATTTGACACTGTTGACTACGTCATCCTTTTGGATACCCACTTCTTTCTTTAGCCCCCAAGATACTTTCATTGTCTTTTCTTAACTCTTCCAAGGTTCTTTTGTTTCCTCTTCTACATTTTGTCTCTTGACTCATATAACATAAATTATCACATATTCTTGTGACTGCCAAATCTCTATATCCAACTCCAGTCTCTTCCCAATAGATTTGGTCTCATATTTTCAGCTGCCTCCTGGATTTCTTTATCTGGACATTCCACCTATCCATTCATTCAAATTCAGCATATCCAAAATTATGGTTCTTATCTTCCTCCAAAAAACTTTGCCTTCTACTTCTATATTTCTCTTGATGTTACCAGCATCCTATTCATCCAGCCTCTGAACCTTGGAGTCATATTTGACTCTTTGCTCTCAGTCTTTAGCTTTTCTGAACTCCTGAAGGTAGAGATTTCTGTGGATAAATTTCAGTGTTCTATTGAATAATAAGATAATTAATTATTTAAAATCAGTTTTTCACAGTGCTTTTTAAAAAATTTAATTCTACTTTCATTTACTTTTTAGACAGTGCTACAAGAAGTATTTGAAGATGGTGCACATTATGGATTAAAAAGTGAACTTTTTTCTGGTCTTCCACAGAAGAAAGTGTTGGTTGACTTTAGGTGAGTACATATACTTAGGTACTAACCAGTTCACATGACTGACTTAGAAAATTCTTTTCAGATTAGTGCTTTATAAACGTTAACTACTCTTGTATCTTTTTGCCATTAATGAACCTCAGAAGCAAAGAAATTAGGATTTGAGGTCACAGTGCATTATCTGAGACATGAATTTATAGGTAACCAATCCAGAGATTTGTACACTAGTGTAGAACAAACTTTGTCTCTTTTAAATAAACCATCATTTATTTTCTTAGTAAAAGAATGTCACTGCACAGCATACTTTTGGTATATATGTGTTGCTTGACTGGCTAAGAATTTTAAACTATAAAGAGTACAAAGCTTTGTGCGATAAAGAGTACAAAGCTTTGTGCGAAGTCAGTAGTTATTCTTACAGTGGTGTTTGTGATCTGTTTTTAAACAACCAAAGAGGAGAGTACCCTACCAGTATGTAGTTGGCCATCAGACATATATCAATAACAAAAAAAAATTGCTGTACATGTTGGTTTTATCTTTGTAATATATAAAGAATAGCAGTGACAAATTTTTATTTTTCTATTTGGAAGGTCAAAAAATGCTGTAGACAATTGGTCTTTTAAGTTTAAGTGTTTCTGTGGGAGGACTTAAAAAACAGTAGCCATTGAATATAAGCCCCACTCCTAAAATGAGAGTTCTTTGAAAGGAAAAAATAGGCCACACTCAGGTAATATATAAACCTGATTTGGGGAAAATGACTAGCCTCTAATCAGAGGCTTAGTAAATCAGAAAACTGCTTAGTAAATGAGGAATCAGCAAAAGGGAAATAGATGGTTTCATGGAGTATTTAAATCTGTTGATACTGGAACCTGGATAAATAACACATTCCATTTTTAGGAGTCATATCTTTCCAAAGGACAATTTGAATGTCAAAATAATCCCCTTCCCTTGAAAGTGTTGAGACATCACAATGACAAGTCATCTGATTTTCCTATTCTTTTGATTCTAATAATCACACCAGTCTTCTATTTTGCTACCTTATTTCTGCTTAAAATAATCTTTTGCCATTTTGTGTTACACCATGATTTTAGCTAGGTTCATGTAATGTCATTGTGATTAATGATGCCATTTTATAACTAATAGGTTCTTTTTGATTAAAGATCATTGTTTCTCCCTGACCTTTGCCTGGTTGACATTTTCCTGAACTTGCGTAAGGTTCCTCCTGTAAACCCTTTACATTTTTTTGGTTTTAATATGATTTTTTTTGTTACGTTTTAAGTTTCAAGCTATCTTCCTCCCTCCCACCCTACATGAGAGGAGGCTACCATTTAACACAGATTTATAAATATATGTAAAATTATACTGTTCTGTGTATCAGTTCTTTCTATGGAGATGGATAGCATCTTCCTTAATAGGTCCTTTATGGTTGATTTGAGCATTTATAGTACTCAGAATAACTTGCTTGCTCACAATTCTTCTTCAAACAATATTGCTGTTACAATACAATGTTCTCTTGGTTCTGTTTGCTGTTTTAAAATTGTAGTTATTTTGTTTTTAATTAATGGAACAAAAAACCATTTCCATAACAGTGTAATTTTAAAAGATGATTGCACCTGGAACTGCAAATCGATTTTGTACAACTTGCTTTATACATACTTCTGTTTATCATTTCCTTCTCTGGATGCAGATAGCTTCTAACTTCGTATGTCCTTTGTAGTTAATTTGGGTGTTTATAATAGTCAAAGTGACTTATTCTCTCAAAGCTGTTCTTAAAACAATATTGTTTTTTCTGTATACAACATTCTCTTGGTTTTGCTCATTTCTCCATTATTTCATGCAAGTCTATCCATGTTTTTCTAAGATCATCAAGTTCATTATTTCTTATAGCACAGTATTCCATCACAATCATATGCCACAATCTGTTTAGCTATCTCCCAATTGATGGGCATCTCTTCAATTTCTATTTCTTTGCCACCACAAAGAAAACTGCTATAAATATTTTAGAACATATAGATACTTTTCCTTTTTCTCTAATCACCTTGGGAAACAGACCTAATAGTGGTATTGCTGAGTCAAAAGGTATACAATTTTATAATTCTTTGGGCATAATTCCAGATTGCTCTCAAACAGTTCCACCGACTGTATTAATGTCTACCCTTTACATTTTTTAAACTTTGCATAAGAATATAATTCTTGAAATGTTGTGTTTTTTGTTTTTGTTTTTTCAGTTCACCTAATATTGCTAAAAAATTTCATGTTGGACATTTGCGTTCTACAATCGTAGGTGAGTACTAAAAATGTCTTTGGGACTGTGCTGGAAGTCAAAATTTATCTGAATATGATATTTAACAAAATGTACAACTGAAGCTAAAATGTGTTTTATACTAAAAGATTAAATGAAGAAGTTAGGAAATTTTTTCTAGATTTCTGGAAACCTTTTAGTTTGTCAACATTAGTCTTATAGTGTGTTGACCAAAACAGAGTACAGGATTCTAGTTTTGGTCTGGTTTGTAGAAGTGCAATGATCTTCCTCAGTCTCTTTACACTATACTTCTCTTAATGCTGCCTAAGATTGCATGAGCTTTCAAAAAAAAAACCATGTCACATCCTTTACTCACACTAGTCCTACAGTCAAAGTGAAATTCTGTTTTTTCTTGTAAATTTTTATTTTTATTTTATCTATTATATTAATATTATATATTAATTATAATAACAATTTATTAATGTGTTTATAGTTTTGTTTTATATTTTATACTTATATTTTTATAAAATTCTTTTTTCTTGTGAACAGGTTGGCTTTTGAACTAAATTCATGATACTTTTAATTTGGATAAATTTCATTTTATGAGGTTCAATACCAGAGTTTTGGTGAATGAATAAATGTTGAAAGGCGGGGATGAATGAATGAATAAATAAATAAATAGTGAGCTAGGATTAGTGCAGTCATGTGGTCAGAGCCTAGAATAGAGCTTGTGCATTAACAAGACTAGGATTGCTTATTTAATGAGAGACAGTTACTTGATTGGCTTGTGGTGATAGCTAGATAAACCCAGATTAAAACCCTGCAAACCTGATAAAAAAAAGAATGGTGAGTTTATCCTCTTCCTCTTTCTCTGTCTCTTTCCCTTCCCTCCCTTTTGTCCTTTTTGTTTTTTCTGTCTTTGTGATTTCATCACCTTAGAAGTTCCTGATAGAAAGTTTTTCTACCCTTGCTGTACCTTCTCTGTTGCTTATAGTTTAAGAGCCCAAGGCACTGAGGGTTTAGATGATTTACGAGGCTGACACAGCTAGGAGGGATCCCAAGGCCAGCTTTTTATCCACTATACTATGCTGTGACACTCTACTATTTTTAAAATGTCTTATTGAAGCTTTAGTTTTAACATTACTGTCACTTCTCAATGACTACCCTAGAGCTACTCCAGTACCCTCCCTAGTAATAAATAAAGTGCAGTTAAGAGAAACAGATAAACATTTGGACACACCTAAAAATGCAAACCTCATTCTGCATCTGTAGTTGATCACCTCTGCCTAGAGGAGAGAGGCATAATTCACCATTATTCCTTTGAGGTTGTATCTGGTCATTTCACTGTTGATTTCCTTTCTGTCTTATTGTCATCATCATGTAAATTTTTGTCCTAGTTTTGCCTATTTTGTTCGTCATCAATTTATATGGAGGTTATTTGTCATTCTTTTATGGTACAATAATATTCAGTTAGATATAACACATTTTGTTCAGCCATTTCCCCCTTTCATGGGCTTTCTTTCCATTTATTTGCTGCTACCAAAAGTACTAAGGTGAATAATTTGTTCTGTATGGAAACCTTCCCTCTGTCTTTGACCTTCTTCGGGTATAATCTGGTCATGGATAAAAGTATACAGTTTAGTAATTTTTTTTAGTGTAATTCCAAATTGTTTTGTAGAATGGTTGAACTACTTCGTAGTTCCAACAGTGCATTAGTGTGTTTGTTTTCTTATAGCCCCTCTAACATTTACCAGCTAGGTGGCATAGTAGATAGAGTGCTGCACTTGGAGTCAGGAAGACCTGTGTTCAACTCCTGCCTCAGATGCTTACTTGCTGCATAACCCTGGGAAAAACCAGTTAACTTCTCTTGGGCCTCAGTTTCTTCATCTCTAAAATGAGGGAGTTGGACTCAGTAACCTTGAAGTTCCCTTCCACTTCTAAATCTAATGTTCTATGATGCTATGAAGTATGTGGAAGTAAATTCTGTATTCTTCATTTTAGGTACAAACCTGCCATAAACAATTTTTATTATGTTATTCTAATGAGAGCATTTCTACTTAGAGAAAAAAGGACCAAAAGTGTGCAGAGCCAATCTATGATTCTGAAAATAGCTTTCAAAGAAGCATTTTTTTGGTTGGAAAAAATATATATTTTCAAAGTAATAAAGAGTATTCTGTAGTTAGATAAAACATAGTTTTACAGCACTGGTTAAAGTTCAGTTAACATTTTGCTTCATCATACAAAATAGTAGTCAATTTAACTTTCAGAACATAGCTGGAGAATCATTCAATCCTTCTTTCACCATTCCCTTCAAGGATTTTCTTTTCTAGTATTCCTTTAATTTTCAAGGAATGAATGGTTTAACTCCTCTGAAAAGGTTTCTGAGGCTCCTGACATATTATTAGTGGGCAAGTGGCAATCAAAGCTTTGCTAGTGTGGAAGACATAGAAATACTTTATAGAGCTGGCATCTATTTCTTTTCAAGCAGGGATTCAACTTTGGAAATTTCTACTTTTCTTATTGTTTATCTTTGGATTAGCTGGCAAGGAATGGAGGAGGGGAGATTAGCATCTGTGTAATTAGGCGGTTGGCAGCATCATTGTCTTTTCAGTTAATACTATGGATGGTTACCAACATTGAATGGAGGATTAAAAATGTCTCTTTGCTTTGCTGGGAGTATCTCAATACAGGCAGCCAGCTGGGCACTGAGTACTCACTTGATGCAATGACTGTGTCTGATAAATGTAGACAGTAATAGTCCCCAAGAGGAGGTAGTTGTGTTTCATTATTTCTTCTTTGGGATCATTGTTGGTTTTCTTTACTTAGAGTCGAGCTTCCTCATTTATATCATTGTCTTCATTGTATATATTGTTCTTTTGGTTTTGCTTATTTTACTCTGCATCAGTTCATACCAGTAGTTTAATTTCTCTGAATTCTTCATATTTGTTATTCTTCTTGCTCAATAATATTCCATTCTATTCAAGTGTTGTTGTTGTTCAGTTGTTCAGTTGTGTCTGACTCTTCATGATGCTATGGACCATAGTATGCCAGTACTGTCCTTGGGGTTTTCTTGGCAAGCATACTGGAGTGGTTAGCCATTGGATTAAGGCACAGGTTAAATGACTTTTCCAGGGTCACACAGCTAGTAAGTGTCTGAGGTCACATTTGAACTCAGGTCATCGTAACTCCAGGCCCAACACTCTATCTGCTGATCCACCTACCTGCCTCCTATATTCATGTACCACAATTTCTCCAGTTTCTCTATTCAACAAGCATTCAACTTTGTTTTTACATTTTTGGCTACCACCGAGTGCGACTATGAATATTTTGGTGTTCATTACCTCATTGTTTCTGATTTTGACCTCCTTTCCCCTAATCATTTACATGAGCTTCTGACTAGCCAGCTTTCTCCTTTGTATTACTGTAGTTGTTTTCTTAAAATCTAAACTTCAGTTTTGACATTGATACTTCTATTGCTGTCAGGTTAATAGCTAGAGAAGATGGCTCTTGCTGCCATCTATAGATTAGAAAAAAAAAATCAGAGAGATACACAGAAGGAAGAATTGCACTATTCCAGGCATGGTGTGGTTATACATTGGATTATATAATGCTTTCCTCAAAAAAGAGCAATGCCATCAGCAAAAGATAGGAGTTCAGGAAACAATAAAAGTGAACTATTTGCAGACTGGCCCTAGGTGAAAGAGTAGTGGAAGTTGCATAGAGCGCAGCAGAAGCATAACTATTTTGAGTCTTCTCCTTCCTTGCCTGAAATTGGTTTAGTAATTGCTAAATTTTCTGTTCACAAATCCTACTAGTAGAGAAAATTCTATTCATGTAAAGAAAGTGCATATTAATTTCTTCTTGGTTTCTGTCTCATAAATAGAAAATGTAATGAATGAGCTAATAAAAAATTAATTCATATGGTGAATTTCTAGCAAATGAACAATGTGCTTAGCTAGAGTTTTGTTATAGAGAAGTAGAAAGGTTTTATGCTTGAATGATGGTAAGAATTAAAAACTTTTGTTGATTACTAGGGAATTTTATAGCGAATCTCAAGGAAGCACTAGGACACCAAGTAACAAGGATAAATTACTTTGGAGATTGGGGAATGCAGTTTGGTAAGTATGTTTAGGATTAGTTCTTTTTCAGCTATTTTACTGTAAAATGTAACCTGACCTGGCTTAGTTTTTGTTTAATTTCTTGTCATTTTATTGCAGGGACACAAATAAAAATGTATTCACTGAAATAGAACTTTCTACTTGACTAAAGATTTGGGGGAGGCATATTTTTTCCCACAAAAATGTGATTTTACAGTTAATGGGCAAGCTGTAAAGTAAAACTACATAATATAATCGTTTAGGTCTAAATCAATGTCTTTGCAGAATTCCAGATTTTTGTTAAAATTTAAGTGGCTTCTACTACAGGATTTCTTAGTTAAATGTAAAGATTCCTATGACAAAAGGATATGAGTAGTTAGCACCAGTTTGTTTTCTCCGTCATCCTCTTTTCCCACACACACCTCTGCTTCTAGCCCCTATACCCCTGTCATTTCAGTTCTATCCAGCCCAGTTCTTTTATGCCTCATCACACAGAGTCTGCTCATTGTATCATTTACCCCTGTCAGCATTAAGATAAAGAACTGCCATTTTCCATTCCCCTCTGTATTGCCAGAGGGAAGCGAAAGGGAAAAGAGAGTAGGAAGGTTAAAAAGGGTACAGGATGTGAAATAAAATGCTTCTAGTATTCCAGAAACATTCAGAACTAGAAAATCAGGTAATCTTGTACTTGGAGTAGGGAGGGCCAAGATGATCAAGATCCTATGTTTATTAAAATCAACAAGAGCCTAGTTTACAGTCTACTAAAATAGATTTTTGAAAATGCTTAATTTCAAAGAAAATAAGATTTTGACATATAAACTGAAGTATCTATCACACATAAAATATGTAATGTGTTCAGCATTTAGGAAGGAAAAGGAAATCAAAGGAACCTTCGACAACAGAATTCATATAACAGTTCTTTAGAAGGAATTTTTTCTTTTAACTGTAGAATGTTCTATTATAAATAGGCAGTACCCTTTTGGATTAATAAAATTTTAACTTGTAGACTAAAAATGATCATTGTAGTATACTTGTTACTCACAAGCTAAGCAGTAAGAGGTCATGTTCCACATTTTGCATTCCACCTGCAGCCCAGAATATAGCTTGTAGCACCAAAACCCAGGCCTCCCTCCTAGCCTTGATGGTCTAGTTTCAACAGTTGTCCTCAGCTTGTGTTACGTTAACTGGACCAAATTAGACATTTAGCAGCTATTATAGAAGATGTGACCATGGTGTACCAAATTATAGCTCCAGGATTTTATTATGATAATGCTTCTCTGGAGTACTGCTGTAGTTAATGATCTGTCAGCTTTTCCATTATAAGCATCATTGTGGAAGATCATCATTTTGGCTGTTTGAGTAATACATAGATTGTAGAAAGTTTGCAGACAGGTCTAAGCACATAGCTAATTTTTTATACTGTGTGGGTGTGTGTGTCTGTCTATATGTGCACACACATGTACAAATGTGTGTGCACACCAGTGAACGTTAAAGGGTCTTCATTTTTCCCATTTATGCTTTTATAGAATTCTAAGCAGTTTTCTGCTTCCTGTTCTCTTGATCTCAAATCACAACCACATTTTTTAAAAACATATGGGACCTAGATGGCTGCTGATTATTTAGCAAATTCCTCACTATAATGTTATGTACCTATAGTGCCCATGTTGTTCAAACTAAAAATGCACCTGGTTTGCAAAGTATATTCCTTTGGTAAAGCCTCATTTAAAAGTATACTTTTTTTAAAATCCTAACTGCCGTGGACAACTTGGATATGCCTTATATGTCGAGCACTCAAACCTTATGTGAAAAAGTGTACATCTGACAATCCATTGTCTCTTGGATGATTGAGTAGATGGCTTTAGAAGATCTACCATAACAATCCCCTTTCATTTTAAAATTTTGCTGCAGTTTTAGAGGCAAATGGACTTTAAAAAAAAAATCCCCAGGTACTGCTTCCTGTGAAGTTACTATAAATAGATTCATACTACATACATTCTTTCAGAATTAAATTGTAGAATCTGCTATTATCAAAATGTCTTTTGAGCATAAACATAGCTTTTCAGAAAGGTGTTTTTTTCATCCCTCATTCCTATAAAGACACCTTGCTTTTTTACATTAAAGACCTAAACTACTGTGATTCATATTTATTATATAATTTATATTCATATTCATAGTTTGTGAACATAACTCTTGATTAGAAAAAATTATAGTTTTGGCAACGTTGAAATGAATATTAATATAAAAACAAAGTTTTTGTTAATGGTATTAAGCATAAAATGTGAAGCAAAATTTTCATTTGGCATTACATAAAGATAATTTCATAGACGCAGTGTTTATTCTCCTAGAATTTATAATCTAAAATGAATAAATCTAAGGATATAAATAATAATAGCTAAGATTTATATGTCACTAAGATTTGCAAATCAGTTTACAAATAATTACACATTTTATCATCACAACAACCCTAGGAGGTAAGTGCTGTTATTATCTCATTTGAAAGATAGTCAAAGGACATATGTATGGTCAAAAGCAGTACATTTTTAATTCAATAGAGTTGAACAAGAAATCTGTCTCTGAATGCTTTGAATTATTTCCTTACCCCACTTATGTTGAAAATAACTAAAGAATTTTAATTTTCTAAGGATATTCCTCTTTCTAACTTCCCTTTTATTTTATTATGTGTACATGTATAAATATGTATATGAGATATATACACAATGTATTATAAAAATTAATTTTATATAATTATCCGTGTCGTAGATGATCTGATGTATAAGAATGAACAGTAAGTGTAGGAATTCAGAGAAGCTAAGAAAAATAGGGAGAATGAGATTATTTTATATTAATTTATACTGAGCATTTATATTGGTTGGCTTGGATTTCAGAGAGATATGGAAATACTGATTATCAAAAGATACTGATGTCACACCTTAGTGTCAAGACATTAATTTGGTATAAAAGATTGAACTTTTCCTAGAAATATATTCTGATTACATGCTCTTTAACATCCCATTTTACAGTATATTCATTTATTGATCATTATATTAGGTCTCTTGGGAGCTGGTTTTCAGTTGTTTGGCTATGAAGAAAAACTTCAGTCCAGTCCTTTACAGCATCTCTTTGAGGTGAGTTATTTAAAAATATCCTTGCCCCACTCCCCAAACTCCTCCTGTTCCTGTTACCTTCTGTACTGCAAGATCCTCAGAGAATGGCCTGACCCATGATGTACCAAAAAGCTTTTTAGAAGACTTAGGTTCCACCTCCTGTATGAACCCTTTCTTGACTTCGCAAATAGATGTACACGGTTTTGTTAGTGTTTTCTGCCTCCCCAGATTGCCTTCTATCATCTGTTTAAATGTTATATATTTCCAGTTGAATATAAACTTACTAAGGGCAGGAGCTGTTCTGATTTTGCTTTGGTATCTTACATTTCTGTTCTCTAGCATGGTGCCTTGCACACAATGGACACTTAATTCAGTTCAGTAATCATTTGTATATGCAAGGCACTGTGGGTACAAAAGAAAAGGAAAAATAATCCTTGCCCTTAAAGAGCTTACATTCTACTAGGCAGACATAATATTTACGCAAATAAGTAAAACATAATGTAATTTGTAGAGGGAACTGGGTATCAAATTTTAATAAGAATATTAACAAGCTAGAGTTCACTCAGAGGAAGATGTACAGGTTACTGAAGGGATTTATTTATGAAATCTTTCACGCAAGACAAGTTATGAAATAAAATTTTTACTTTTTTTCATAGTATTTACATGCATAACTGATAGCTCATAATAAGCCTGCCGATTCTTCCATTTACCTGTCATCCAAATTGAAAGTATTCTCTGTTGCCTCAAATATTTCTAGACTACTTTGGATAGCTCTTTTTGCCTCTTCATATCTCACCCTGTGTTCATGAGGCTTTTTTTTTTGAGAAATTGTTTGATACAATGAGAAATGTACTTAAAGCACTTTTATAGTCATCAGCTGCTCTTGTGGTTTCTTCTGTAGAATAAGGACAGAGATCATCATTTCAGCACCTAACATAAACAGTCACCCATAGAAGACAGTCAGTAAATGTTTATTGAATTAAATTGGTCTGGTGGGTTTTAAAGCATCCTTCCTTTAATGAAGAGACCAAAACTTAATTGAAAAATGTTGCCTTTGTGTTATTAGCAAATGGTATTTATAATTTTAAATGATAGATATATTTTTAGTTTTTTGTTCCTTTTGTTAATCACGTTTCCAGTCTTCACCATACAATTAATCCATAAAGAAAGAGCTAAAGAGTTTGCACAATGAGAATGAGTGAAGCATTCTTCAAGATTATAATTATAATCTATCCACAGTTGAAAAATATAACAAACATATTACAGAGAGAATTTTCTTTGTATCACTGAACAAATTAGGAAACATGATTTTTAGTCTGTGAATGAGAATATTTTGTTGTTTTTATGTGCTTTTGGTCTGTGTTCTTTTTCTGTTGTGTATCTTTTTTCCTCTCTCACTCTCTACAGGTCAGACTTTCTGTTTTATTTTTTCTACCAGTCCCTTTACCTGATGCTTATCTCTTCATTTGTCCAGTTGAGCTCTTAGTTTCACTTAACTGTCCTTTCCTTTAGGGACCCACAAGTAAAATCTCCCCTGTGCAGGTTCTCTTCAATGCTAGCTTCTCCATTTGAGATCCTTCAGGTCAGTGGCTGCGTTTTTTCATCACCACGTGGGAAGACACATTTTAAACATTTAGGACTTATTTGGGACAGACAAGGATCCACTTTAGGATACTTAGAAGGTGCATGGGGGGAAAATATTCTGAAAAACTGTTTTGCTTTTTTAAGTTTTTCTTTTTTCTTTTTTTTGTTAGGTAAATTTTTCTGCCACAGGCTTTGTAGTGAACTGAATGCTGAAGGTTGCTTCTAATTCTTAAATGCCTTCTAAAGGTTTATAACTTTTTCTTTTGTATGTTTCTGTGCTGTGCATAAGTGATTATATTTTTATTTACCAAATTAGTAAAAATATTTTTGCCTTCTTTCCTATTAAGAGTTTTGACAGACGAGAGGTTGAAATATTAATAACCTATTTTCATGGTTTCCTATAAATAAGATATGCTTCTTTAGTTTCTGAAATTATAACTTTTTTTTAAGCTGTTGAAGGATGAGGAGTGCTTTTTAAAGAAAATAGTCACCTTTGAATATATCCATACCAACAGGGAAAACCCACATCACAAAATAGCTATACATTAAGACCTTGCTGCATTATTAAGGGAACACTTCAGGTATGTAGTCAAACATGACATAGGGAAAATAACTACCTCATACAAAGAGTTCCAAAATTCAGATTTTTTTGAGACTCAGACTTTAGTTTTGCTAACAGTTGATGATGAGGTGTAAAACTATAAAATTTAAAATATCAGTTGCTTTCTATGTTATTTTGTGTCATTTTCTGCTTTTCAAGGTGGGGCAGAATTGGGATACTTTAATTGAATTTCAGTTCACATACAAAGGGGTCATAGTTAGAATATTATATGAATAAAGAACATGAGGGGATGAGTATTTGTTCTGTTTGTAAAAACGGGAAAAATGAATGACATTAGTATTTGTTATTTTTAAAAATGTCATTTTCAGAAATTTGTTTCTAGGAGAAACATTCATGAAAAAGATGAAGGGGCCCTGCTGTTATACCTTTCTGTTTGTATATAGATGGCATGAAATAATCTAGAAGGATGGGTTAAATCTGAGCTTATTCTCCCAGGGTTTTTATAGAATTATAGAGCAAACTCATCACTTAAAATGGCAGCCTTCAGATTATTACATTTTTATGCTAATTCTTTACAGAGCCAATTTTCCGTTTTAAAATGATTGCTTGCCAGTTGGTAGATTCTTTTACATATGAACTTTAAGTCAGATGAATTATTGTCTCCACTTTGTTTTCATATTTTCATACAATTGGTTAATGCCTATGAAGGGCTTTCTTCTGATCCTGAAGGAATAAGAGAGATCCATTTGATGAGCTAGGATGTAGTACCAGGAAGACACTTTTCTCTGACTTCCAGTGATCATAAAAGTGCCTTCAGACAGTTCCCCATGGTGTATCAGGAAATAACCTGTCTCTTATTGCAGAATATTTTGTCTTTTTGTCCTGGTAGCAGAGCCTCACCCAACACTAACATGCTTGGAGAGAGAGTAACCATGAAGATAGAAGTACACAGAATGTTAGAAATTAATTTGGGGGCTATCTGATAAGTAACAAAAGAAGTAGATGAAATTTGCATTTCCTTTTCCTCCACCATAAAGTCTGTTTCACAATGCCTTTTTTAAAAATCATTTTGGTCCCTTTTTCATACTGTGTACATCTTTCATGGGGCCCCAAACTGGGCATATAACATTAATAAATACCTGTCTCATGCTGAATATAATGATAAGATATCTCAGCTCCTATATTCCCATCTCATAATTCCATGTTAGTTCATTTAGTTTATACCAATGTCTTTGAGTAATATATTGTTGCCCCAGTTTATTTAATTCAAATAGCCCAACGTGATATTTCTTTCCACTATTCGTTTGGGAATATAGCATTTATTTGGGGAAAAGTAAATGTCATATTTCTATGGAAATTGATCCAGTGAAGATTATACTTCCATCTGTAAATGAATACAAAGGCAAATTAATTGGTCCACAAAAAAAATGATACCTTTAGTAAAACTTGTAATAATCACCTTAATTTCTCCTGACTCTTATATGTTAGTTATATTAGTATGTTAAGGTCACACAGCTGCCCTTTTCTCCCCTCTGAATTTCCAGGCTTAACTGGTAGATGGTTCTTAATGATTTATACCTAGCTACTGCCAATTTTCCTCTCTGAAGTGGGATTCCATAGAAACCTCCTTGACCTACAAGTGATGATGTGAATCTTTCCTTAGGGCGTTCCACAAAAAGACCACTCAGATTTTATTTCACGTATGTTAAAAATATTTTACTATTAAGCACTACACGGAACATGTACAACATAATGACAATAACAAACCAAAGAGGGAAAGTTACAAAGCTCAATCTTGCTCCTCATACACAATTATATGAAATTAGGTCTTACTCTTGTTTAAGAGTGGTGTAGTGGAGAGAAGCCAAGATTTGGACCATTGGTATATCTAAGTCAAATCCTGGTTCTTCCACTTAATATCTGTTGTGTTATATCTGTGTGATACCCTTGGTCAAGTAACTAAACCTTTCTCAGGATCAGTTTCCTCATCTGTCAAATGGAAATAATAATGCTTAATAAAAATGCATTTATGTAGTTCTTTAGCATTTGCAAATCACTTTTTATACATTATCTCATTTGAACCTTACAACAGCCCTGTGAGATAAGCATCATAGTTATTAGCATCCACATTTTATAGATGAGGAAACTGTCTCAGAATGGTTATGACTACTACATAAATGTTAGAGGTGGTATGACCTTTCATCTTTCTGACTTCAAGTCAACAATGTATCTACTATATTGGATATATTTGTACTAACTTCACAGGATTGTCATGAGGAAATTACTTTTTTAAAAAAATAATATTTTATTCTCCTTCCAATTACATATAAAAACAATTTTTAGCATTTTTTTTTAAGTTTTGAGTTCCAAATTCTATCTCTCTCACTCTCTCTTTCTCTTCCCTCCCAACTTCCTGAGATAATAAGCAATCTGATATAGGTTATACATGTGTAATCATGAGGAAATTGTTTTTCAAGCCTTAAAATGCTATACAAATAGATCACATCACCTCCATTGTTATCTCTTAGTTTCACCTCTTCTCCTGAATGACATCATCCCTCTATTTCTCATCCACAGGGTCATCAAGCCCATTCCTTTCTGGGCTGGGTATAAGTGGTTAGGCTGGCTGTTACTTACACTTGTTCTCGTTTTTAATTCAATACGTTCAGCGTAGTGGAACTGTAGTTATCTCAGCCCATCTGGAGTCTAGATTCCAATTCAACTCTGGGCGTGGAGCTGCCAGGCTTGACCAGTGTGCCGTCAGATCCTTGATTGTGGGATATGTGTTAATGGCACATGTTAGCTGCCAACCACTTAGCTGTCCTTGTTACATGCAGTTGTTTTTCTACTCCCTCTCTAGGAGGTATTTGTTAGAATCCAGACTTATTATTAGAAAATTCTTTGCATGATGACATTGCTTACCATCACCAAGGGTAGAATCTGGCACCACATATTCCACAAAGTTACTTTTTCAGATACTTATTTATCTCTTCTGTCCTTTAATACTGGCAGAATTTTTCTTTCTTCGTTGCTTAGCAGGGTGCCTTACACATAGTAGACAGTTAACAAATTTTTATTGACTGTTGCATCAAAATTGTCTTTGCAAAGCAGATTTACCATTTTGGCAGATTCCATGCTCTAGCATAATGACTGCTGTTTGTTGTTTGTTCAGTTGTTTTAGTCATTTCCAACTTTTCATGATCCCATTTGGGATTTTTCTTGGCATAGATACTGGAGATGTTTGCCATTTCCTTTTCCAGCTCGTTTAACATATGAGGAAACTGAGTTAGACAGGGTTAAGTGACTTGTAGTATTTGAGGCCATACTTGAATTCAGGAAGATGAGTCTTATTGATTTCAGGTCAGGCATAGCATGAGTGCTGCTAGTTGGACTTAAATCTAATTACTAGCCTAAAACCTTCCTGGAAATACTGTTGTGATGAATAACTCATCGATTTAGGTTCTATTTAGGAAAGAATAATATGACCTTATAAATGATCTTGGGATGGCCTAGGTGGCAACAGTGGCTAGCGTGCTGGGCCCTGAAGTCAGGAAGATGCATCTTCATGAGTTCAACTCTGGTCTTATACCTTTGGCAAGTCACCTAATTTCATATGCCTCAGTTCCTCATCAGTAAAACGAGCTGGAAAAAGAAATGACAGAACACTCCAGTATCTTTGCCAGGAAAACCTCAAATGGGTCACAAAGAATGGGACACTGTTGAAACAACTGAACAACAACAAAATAAATGATCTTAGAATTTTATCCTTCTGTTAAAATAAGTATTTTCCCTTTTGCAGCTATTTTTTACCCTGTTTTATCTTTCTACATTCTCCTGCTATGTCTTTAATTTTTCTCTGTTCTTACAAGTCTGATTTTCTTATAAGTAATGTTTCTGAACAGAATAGCAAAAAAGCATTTCTTTGGGCAACCATTTCTTGGCAGAAGTGACGATTACCAATTGATTGGTTGGAATGTTTCCTATGGAATCTGCCTTTGGGGTTATTTTGTGTGTATCTTAGGGATTTTTTATTGGTTGCCATTTAAATGTAATTTCTTAATATTTGGGGGGGGTGTGTGTGTGTGTACGCGCGCACATAAATTTGCTTTTGGCATGAAAGAGAGAAATACTTTTGCAATGATTCTTTTTCTTGAATTGACTAATAAGTTAAATAACTAGCCTAGACAGATATTTTGCCTTTTCAGAATTTGCACTGGAAATTAAAGGAAAACATGTATTATAGGCTTGGGCACTATCAAAATATCCTTCCAACCTCATTGAAAAGTAATTTCTCAAGTTTTCTCCAAAGTTTCAAATATTCATCCTCCTTTCTGTGTTTTGGTAGTAAACTTGTCTTATCATATTTAATTCTACTTTGTTTTGAGCCTAAAAGGATTAACTTCATGTTTTTAGTGTTGTTTTCATACTTATTTTATTTGATTTTATCTCTTAGACTGGTGAGATGTTAAAAGAAAAATTTGAAATTTTTTTTAATGTTGAATAATGTTAATATTAAATTATGTTAAATGATAAAAATGAATATTTAAAAATGTTAAAAGAAAAACAGAATTTTTATGCTATAAAGGAAGTTTACTTGATTTAAAAGAAGCCTATTATAAAATGACTTCTTATTTACATAGTTTTAGACAACTTGAGTCATAAATTCCCCTGGAAAAAATGTCATACAGTAAAAGCCTGGTATAATGCGGTTTATACGGTCATTCTCCTTCAGCACCAGCACAAAGGGGTTTTATTCCACTAAATAATAGTAACACGTAGTTTATTTTTATATGGTACTTTCAGGTTACACATATTAACTCATTTGATCTTCAAAACAAGTAAGTGCTATTTTTTAAAAGTTAAATTTTTATTAATGTCTTTTATTTTGTACGTAATCATAGTGACCCTAGACACTTATTGTAGCTGAGTAAACCCTAGGCAAGGCACTTAACCTCTGCCTCAGCTTCTTCATTTGTCAAGTGAAGATAATAATAGCACCTACCTCTAGGATTGTTGTATGGCTTAAATGAGATAATATCTGTTAAGTGCTTCACAGTGCTAGCACAAAATAGGCTCCAGATAGATGTTAGTTATTTTTATTATCATTGTTTATCCCCAATATGTTCTTACCCTCCCAGAAAGTTATCCCATGTAACAAATAGTACTTTTTGTTTTAAGACAAAAGAAGAAAAATAGCACAACTGATCAGTACATTGAAAAGGTAAAAAAACATGTGCAGTATGTAACTTCTACCTCCCTGAAAGGGTGGGTTGGAAGTGTCCTCTCATTTTTTTTGTCATATTCACTTTTGATTCTTTTGTGCAGTTGTTCTTTCTATTTATGTTATTATATTTAGGAAATACAAAGATAAAGAGTAAGTATGTTTTAAGAATAAGTAATAGGTAAATATTTGATTGGGAGAGATTGAAGAGAATAGCTATCAATCAATCAACAAGCATTTATTAGTCACCTTCACTGCCAAGAATGAAATAGTTCTTCTCTCAGGGCACTGGCATCCTATTAGGGGAAGGCAACAAGTTCATAAATAAGTATATACATGACAGAGGGAAATAAATGCAAAACAATTAAATGAAAAGTAGCAGGTGACTGGAAGAACGTGCCTATGACAAAAATAGGGAAATCTGGAAAAGGGTTTTTTTTGGGGGGGGGAAAGATGATAGTGTTTTTTTGGTTTTTTGTTTTATTTATTGAGTATGAGATATTCAATAGGCAATTGGTGACATGGAACTAAAACTTAGAAAATCAGACTGAGTGTATAGATTAAGCCTGTGGAAGCTAAAGGAAAAAAAGAGGAAGGACCTAGGACAGAACCTCGGGAAATATGCGCAGTGAGGGTGAGAGTTCCCATGTTGATGAAAAAAGTAGCCATACAACCCTTAGATGTGGCTTTTGTAGAGGCTAAATGTGGGTTAGTAAGTGCCTATGTACTATGGACTATGTAGTCCATCAGGGAGCTTATCTATCAGGAAAGACAGAGCAGCTACACATATAAGTAACTACAATGTAGATGCAAAGTAATTTCAGAGGGAGAAGCTAACAATTGGGAGAGATCAAAAAAGGTGTGAGGAGGTGGTACATAAGCTTAACTTTGAAGGGAGCAAGTAGGGATTCTAAGAGGTAGAACCAGAGATGGAGTTTGTTCCAATCCTGGGGACAGCCTGGGCAAAAATAAGGGAATGGGAATAGAATGTTGAATAAAGGAACAGTGAGTGAAGAGGAATCGTGTGTAATAAACCTGAAATGGCAGGTTGGAACCAGTACAGAGCCACTGAAGCTTCTTTAGCAAGAGTCTAACTTGGTTAGGTCTGTGCTTTAGGAATATCCATATTTGTAGCTATGTGAGGAGGAGAAAGACTTAAGTCAGGAGGCCAGTTAGGACTTGGAACAGTTCAGAAGAGAGGGGAGCCTAAGGCAAAGCTAAGATTCAAACTCCAGTCTGCTAACTGTAAATCCAAGTATTCCTTCTAATACTCTCATACTTTCCCTCCCAAAGATATCTCATTTTCTTTGTTTTACTTAAAAAAAATTTTTTAATAAGCAGTGTTTGCCTTTGCTGCAGTCACTTGTTTTATACAATTTGTTATTGAGTTCACAAGATATTGACCCATATTCTTTAATTCTTCATTATGAAACCATGCTTTTACGTTGGATATTAAGTGTTCCTTTCACAAACAGTCCATTATCCCACATCTAGCCATGATTATAGCCTAGAGGTTTTCTTTTTATTCTGCTTATATCAATTAACAAAACATTTGAAAAATTAATCTATCCCTTCCTCTTACTCCCAGATTGAGCAAATAGAAAAGAAAAACCTGAAAAATAAAGCCTTTGATACATAGCTGCATAATCCTGCAAAACAAATTGCCCCATTAGCCATGTCTGAAAAATATATCTCTTTCTGCATTTTAAGTTTTTCACTTCCCAGGAGGTGAATGGTATGTTTTCATTTTCATTCTTTTGGACTCATGATTTATCATTGCATTGATCAGAGTTCTGATGTCTGTAAAAGTTGTTTTTCTCTGTAATGTTATTATCAGTATATAGATAGTTTTCCTAGTTCTGCTGCCAAAGATATTTCCCTTTAGAGTTGCAGCCTATATTTGAATAATTGTGCCGAGCAGCTACTCCTTAAATGAATAGAGATGAGATAAAAAGGGGTTAAGGCCAGACAAAATAGGTTTGAGCCTGTATGTCTGATGGCATTCCAAAATTTTGTAAGTGTTTTTTTTAGATTAGCTGTTGGTTTAGCTTACTTGGATCTCTGCACCCTTAGTTTCAGATTATCTAACAAATAGCTGTGGTGTTTTTATTTCTGTTTTGCTTAAGTGACAGATGCTTTCTCTATGTTTTCATCTTTTAATCTTGACAAATGAGAGGTAGCATTCTTTTTAAGAAGGAATAAAACAACTGTTTAATTGGTTTAGTATTTTAGTAATTAAAATTTGTGCTATGCTCTTAGCTCTCAAATAAAACTTTGTTAAATCATATCTGTCTCAATGTCAAATATATAATTTAATAACTTTACCTGTATTTCCTTTGTTTTTAGATGCACTTCCTAAACAAAGGTACTTTCAAAGATGATTTTCTCCAAGAAAGGGCTTGTGTCAAATGTAAATTAAAAACCCATGCCTTTTATTTTAGAGCTGCATCTTGTTAAATTTCTTTTATGAAACAAGAATATTTTTCTCCCAGACTGTGATAAATGTTAATAGAATTAACCTCACATTTTTTAATGTTACAGGCAGTTTGATAAATGCCTACTAGGTTAGCCTGTTGTGCTGGTTGATATTATATGTCTTTTGATTTTAAGTAATCTGCAGTTTAAACAAATGCTAACATTCTTTAATCTTGTTATAATGGTTTCAGGATGGATTTGGGAGGTTTTTAGAGGGGGGAAGAGGGAGGTGTGGGATATTTTTACCTTCAACTTAAAGAAAGCAAAACAGACTAGTGGAATTTTCATTTTTAGGTTTCTAAAACTATACCCTCTGGTATCTTTAGGCATACTAAATTAATAGATATGCAGTTACCTAATCAAAACAATTTCAGGAATCTTGTTTTAGGGTTTCAAATACATATTTCCAGCATCTTTTGATAGTTCTGAAATTTGAGAGGAATATTTTTTGGTTTGGCATTTTTTTAAGTCTAAATATGGCATGTATAAAGCAATATGTGTGAGAGGTAGACAGTGTACAAATAATCACAGTCTATTATTAGCAGTAGGAAGATGGTTAGACCAGGAACCAGGAAATCTACAGCTTATCCACATTTCTGCCCTAAGATGCAAAATTTGGATGATGTATTCCTCTTATCCTCATGGAACTTTGTGTGTAGTAAGGGCATATTATAGACATAAATAACTAAAGTTATATCATAATCATAATAATAAAGTATATAATAGAGATATAAGCAAATTGCTGTACCTTACAGGTAAAGAGTCATCACTGATCAATCAACAGATGTTTAAGTGCTTGCAGTTAAGTTCCAGGAGCTCTGCTAAGTGGTAGGGGTACTCTAAATGCATTCTCACTGGCTTTCCCCAACGCTATCCCTCCTCAACCCCAGCTCCTAACTTCCTTGTCTTCCTTCAAGTCTCAGCTAAAAGCCCACCTTCCATAAGAAGCCTTTTGAGGTAGTTAGGTAGTATAATGGATAGAGCACTGGATTCAAGTTCCTTCTCAGATGCTTATTAACTACATGACCCTGAGCAAGTCATGTAACCTCTGTCTGCCTCAGTTTCCTCAGTTGTAAAATGGAGATCATAATAGTATCTACTACCCAAGGTTGTTAGGTCGAATGAAATAGTATTTGTAAACCACTTAGCTCAGTGCCTGGCATGTACCAGGTGTTTAATAAATCTTTCCTTCCTTCTTAATGCTTGTACCTTCCCTCTGAGATTACTTCCAATATACCCTATGTGTATTTTTTGAACAGATTCTTTGCATGCTGTCTTCCCCATTAAGAACATGAGTTTCTTAAAGGCTAGGACCATTTTTTGCCTTTCCTTGTGCCTAGTGTTTTAATTGCTTAAATACTTGCTGACTTGACATAAGTACAATGAGTAAAACAATTCCCACTCAAAAGGACTTTATATTCTAATGGATACAAGTACATATAAAAATAAATACAGCATTAGTATAAATGTGAATATGTACAAAGCAGTTTTATATAAGGTAGTTGGGGGGGCAGAGCGAAACGTGTAGAAGATGGTACTTGAACTTCATCTTAAGGAAAGAGACTCTTTGAGGCAGAGAAAGGAAAGGAGTGCTTTCTAAGCATGTGAAGTGGTGAGTGTAGAAGTATGGAGATAGGAGTTGGAATATTGGCATATAAGGAGTAGAAAAAAAGCCAGATGGTGTTTGGTCTTGGCTTTGAAAGTAATCATTCTCACGGGGAAGGAGGGGTAATTGTATGATATATTCAATAGTTCACAGCTGTCCTACTTGTCTGTGTCTTCTACTGAACTACCTTATGCTCTATTCTGTTCATTTTTAAAATGCTTTATTATACTATGTAAGACCATGTAAGAAACAGAAAACATCAATAAAATTTTAATGAAATTTCTTTTAAATGAAAGACTTGCTTGAACCAATGCAGAGTAAAGTAAGCAGAACCAGAAAAGTTTATTCCCTATCATCAGTATTATAAAAATGAACAATTTTGAAGATTCTTATAAACTGATTAAAAATGAAATGAATGGAACCAAGGAAAGGAGTTATACAATAAGAACATTGGAAAAAAGTGGGGGGGAAGAGCAGCTACATGGTGTAGTAAATATAGCTCCAGCATTGGAGTCAGGAAGACCTGAGTTCATATCCGGCCTCAGACTCTTGAAACTTACTAGCTGTGTGACCCTGGGCAAGACATTTAACCCTGATTGCCTCACCAAAAAAAAAAAGAAGGCAACTTTGAAAGCTGAATGAACTATGGTCAAGAAAATGACTGTCTGATTCCAGAGGATTGGTGGTGAAATATGCTATTCATTACAGAAATGTTAAAAACTTAGGGTATAGCATGAGACATACTTTTTTTTTGTTCAACCATTGTGGGAATTAGAATTTTATTATGCATATTTGTTACAATAAAAATTTTTCTCCTGTGCAAAAAAAAATAAAATAAAATAAAAATGTTTTATTAGTGTTTTCATTTTTTTCATTGCTATCTCACCATCTCCTTCCTCCCTACAGTTCTCTCTCTGCAAAAAAAAAATTAAAAATTTTTAAATCTTCCCTTGTAACAAGTAAACATTGGCAAAAGCTAAATCCATACATTGGTTATATCTGAATGTGTATATTTCATTATTCAGACAAATTCAGCTGGGTCAGTGAATGACTAAATCATCTAAGACAGATTGTTGTCCTTTGTCCAGGAAGTGAGATGCCATACTGTGTCTCAGTAGTGCATTCTAATATTTTTATTAATCTTAAAGTCAAAAGATCTTACTTTTAGCAAACCAAAATCTCCATAAAAATAATTATCTGCCTTCTTTTTTCTAGGCTGAATAGTCTCACTTCCTTTAACCTTTTCCCATGGCATTTTGAAAAAAGAGGCAGTACTATCTTAGTTTAAGCTATATAGTCAGACTGCTTTAGTAACCTTTAAGTGAGCATTGCTATGTAATGTGACTTGTTTTCTCCCTGTGGTTTAGTTTTTGTTGTTGTTTTCCTTGTTAGAGTTGACATTAATCTATTGCGATTTTCAATTTTCCTTTTTATTATCGTGAGCTTAACCAACATTAATAAACGTGAATCTTTCCCTATAGAAAGAAGAACAGAAAAAGACTACGCATCTCGTAGGAAGTTGGTCCACTGCTCTGCTTGTCTGTGTCACCTAATGAGCTTCCTTCTGCTTTCCTTTGATTATTTTAGTGATTCATCAATGTTCTTTTCTTTCTGCCATTTTATTTTTAGATTTATGTACAAGTTAATAAGGAAGCAGCAGATGATGAAAATGTGGAGAAATCAGCACGTGAATTCTTTCGTCAAATGGAAGCAGGTGACGAGCAGGCACTTTCGTTGTGGCAGAAATTTCGGGACTTGAGCATTAAAGAGTATGTCCAGATTTACAAGGTATGTGGAGGTCACTCCTCCTGAGAGTAGTATGATGCATCATGAAGTAGAGCCACTGCGTATACGTAAACCACTGCATCTTGAGTTACTGTTTAGTTAATTTAGATGACCTTAGATTTTGAGTGACATTGAGTAACACATAAGCAATTTGAAGATCCCCCCTTTTTTCTTTTCATTTTTTCTTACTTTTTTCTTCCTTTCTCCTCCTTAGACTCTACCTCTGATACTTGGAAACATAACCACTTTCTCCTCAGACAGGGCTTCAGAAGTTGATTTGTTTTTTTTAGTCATTGTCTCAAATCATGCAGATTATTAAATGGGTTCATTGCATCTTGTTTGCATGATTACCATGTCTGTGAACTTGTGATATTTCATGGAATTACTTGAAGCCAGGACTTAATAAAACCATTAAAAAATAATTAAGAAAAAGAATCTGCTTTATAATAGGCTTCAAAGAATAAGTCAGGATGTCCCAATATGTCTCAATTAACACAAATATCATAGCCATAATTGTATGTTTTTTACCTTCTTGAACATCCCATTCCACTGTATCATCCGTTTATGTATAGAGGAATAACTGCCCCTAAAGTTCCCATTATCAGACCTCCAGCACGTTGGTCAATAAGATAAGTCGGGGATTTGTGTGTGTGTGTGTGTATGTTTGTTTTTGTTTTTGTTTTTTTGCAATTGGAGTTATGTGACTTGCCCAGTAGTAAATGTCAAGTGTTTGGTCTGAGGCTGGATTTGAACTCAGGTCCTCCTGACTTCAGGGCCGGCACTCTATCCAGTGTGCCACTTAGCTGCCCCTAAGATAAGTTGTTCTTAAGGAAACATCTGATTCTTATCTTTTTTAGAATGTGAACGTACCACTTCTATGGCATTTAAAAAATATATTTATTTAATTTTAGTTTGCAGCATTGACTTTTATAAGATTTTTTCTATGGCATTCTTGACCTAACAATATGGAATCTTTTTCTTTTCTTTGGTAGATTAGAGCACCAGCCTAATTTTTAGTTTTCTTTAAATGTGAAGTTTTCTTCTTTTGGCCTTTTATGGGATGGTAAGACAACCCCTGTCTTAGAAAGAGTAAAACAGGAGTGGGGAACCTCTGGCCTTGATGCCACATGTGACCTTCTAGGTCTATGGGTACGGCCTTTTGACTGAGTCTAAGTTTTATAGAACAAATTCTTCTATTAAGGGGATTTGTTCTGTGAAGTTTGTATTCCATCAAAGAGCTGCACTTGAGGACCTAGAGGGCCACATGTGGCTTCAGAGGCTGTAGGTTCCCCACCCCTGGAATAAAATTTTATTTTTTACCCTGACTTTTTTGTTTCTGAAACTTTGTAGAGGCTAGGAGTACATTTTGATGAATATTCAGGAGAATCGTTTTATCGAGAGAAATACCGGGAAGTCTTAAGGTTGCTGGACAAGAAAGGACTCCTACAAAGAACAAAGTATGGTCAAAAAAATTTTTTTGCTCATTGTGTAGTACACTTTGAAATGCATGTATTTTTTTTAATAAAGTACTTTTGATTTTTCAAAGTGATTTCATAAATACACAACAACCCAGTAAAAAAATAGATGTTATTCCCATTTTATGGTGGTGAAGCCAACTAACTTGCCTGGTGTCACGGAGCTCCTTAATAGCATAATCAGACAATTAGCAAGTGTTTATTAAATGCCTCCTGTGTGCCAGGCATAATGCTAGATACTGACGGTACCAGAATAGAAATGAAACAGTCTTTGCCCTAAAGAAGATGATGTTTTGTTAGAGGAGATAGCATGGTACATACAAGGTAATTTTTTGTGAGGGAAAGCTCTAGCCACTACAGGTATCAAGAGACGCCATATGTAGAAGATGGAGCATGAGATGACCTTTGAAGGAAACTAAGAATTCTTAGAGGAGTAGGTGAGGAAGTAGTGTTCTCTAGGCATGGAGGACATATTGTGGATATAAAAATAGCTAACATATATCACTTTAAGGTTTGTAAAATACCTTACATAAGTATTATTTCATTAGAGTTTCACAACAACCTTGTGAACTAGGAACTACTGTCCCCATTTTACAACTAAGGAAACTGAGGCTTACAAAGGTTAAGTGACTTTCTTAGGATCATACAGCTAGTGAATATCCAAGATGGGATTTGAATCCATGTCTTTCTGGCTTTGACTGCACCATAGAGTGCATGAAGGCCAGTAAAAAGCTTGTATGAAGAGGAGAGTAATAGGCTGGAAAGGTAGGTTGGAGCTAGATTGTGAGGAATTTTAAATGGAATTTAGAAAAATTTGCATTTAATTCTAGAGATAATGAGTAGCCCAAGTCAAACTGTGTATCCTAGGGAACCTCCCTTTATTCCTCTTAAGTTGTTGATGACCATTTTGTCCTCAAGTATAAGGAGAACAATGGCATGATCAGAGATATGCTTTAGAAATATCATTTGGCAGCTTTTTGTAGCATGGATTGGAGAAGGGAGAGATTTGAGACAGGGGCACCAGTTAGGAGTCCATTGAGTTAAGAGTCTGGGTCAGAGGTGATAAGAATCTGAATTGGGATGGTGGCCCAGATAAAAAATAGATTGAAGAAAAGAGCTTGGAGGGGAGAAATGTTCTGGGGGTAAATTGGACAAGACTTGGCAGCTAATTGAACATGAGGGTGAGAGAGTCCAGGAAGTCAAAGGTAACTTGGGAAACTAGAAAGTTGGTCATATTCCCAGTAGTAATAAAAACAAGTTCAAAAGATGAATTCTGCCTCAGATATGCTCAGTTTAAGATGCCCACAGAACATCCATTTCTAAATGTCCAGGAGGTGATCAGTCATGCTGGACTGGAGTTCAGAAAAGAGACTAAGGCTGAATATAGGTCTGGGAGTTCTCTGCATAGAGATCAAAATTAAACCCAGGGAAACTGATCATGTCACTAAGATAAAGTGAATACAATAGAAGAGAAGAGGGCCCAGAACACTTGGGTATATCTATAGTTAGAGAGCATGGTAGGGTGGTGATGCTACAGAGGAAAGGAATAAACATTTATATAGCACCTATTGCGTGCCAGGCAGTGTGCTAAGCACTTTACAAATATTATCTCATTTGATATAACAACCCTGGGAGGTAAATGCTATTATTATCCCCATTTTACAGAAAGGAAACTGAGACAGAGGATGAAGTGACATGCCTAGGGTGACACAACTAATGTCTGAAGACAGGTTTGAACTCAGGTCTTCCTGACTCCAGGCCCAGCACTATATGCACAGGGCTACCTAGTTGCCCTCTGAACTTAACTCCATTTGTGGTTTTGGGTGTTGGTATAGGTGTGTATCTTCTATGTATATAGTTATTTGCAGTTTGACCTCCCCATTGGACTGTGAGCTCCTTGACTGCAGGAACTATGTTTTTGCCTTTCTTTTTATTCTCAGAGTTTAACATGGTGCCTGCAATATAATTAGTGTTTAAAAATTGCTTGTTGGTGTTTTAAGTGATGTCTAATAGCTGCTTCATAGGATTATTGTAAGAGTCCATTGTACTAATATATTTTAAAATGCTCTGTAAATTATAAAGCACTACACATATTGTTTTATAAAAAGTAAAGCAGTATTCAGTTATTATTATTATTAAATTATGAACATCTTAAACATATATTATGAATATTATTATTGTTATATCATGAAAAGCTTTAGTTTGCTAGATTAGGTGACGGCATACTCAATAAATTCCATTGACTCCCTATCGCCTCCAGGATCAGATTCAAAATCCTCTGTCATCCAAACCCCTTAATAACCTAGCACCTTCTGCACCACCCTCCCTTTCCCAAACCTTTCCATTCTTCTTATGTCTTATACCCTTCACTCACACATACTCTTCAGTCCACTGACACTGGTCTCTTTACGGTTACCCAAACAAGTTACTGTCTCACAGCTCTGGACATTTTTTCTGGCTGTCCCCCATCCTTAGAACACTGTTCCTTCTTATCTCCTCCTACTGGTTTTCCTGCCTTCAGGTCCCAATTAATGTCTCACCTTCTATGGGAAACCTTTTTTAATCCCTCTTAATTCTAGTTCCTTCTCTTTGTAAATTACTTCCTATTTTTCCTGTATGTAACTTGTTTGCACATATTTGTTTGCTTTTGTCTCTTCTTTTAGATTCTAAGCTCCTTGCATTTGTTTGTATCTCTGGCTCTTAGCACAGTGCCTGGCACCTAGAAGGAGCTTAATAAATGCTTATTGATTGACTGGAAAGAGATCTAGACTTGGTATCAAAAGGCTTTTTTTTTTCCAACTCTGAACTACCATTTTCTATCTTTGTCTTTGGGGCAAAGTCCTTAACCTCTATGAGCTTTGGTTTATTCATCTTTAAAAATGGAATAATAATGCTTACCATGCTACCTAGCTCTCAGGGTTGGTGAAACAGTCAATTGAGATCATGTGTATACTTGTTCATAATTGTAAAATGTTATATAAGTTAATTTTAACAGCAGAAAATCAAAGTGAATTATCCCATAAAGAAAGCATTAAGCATGCCATTCCCATGCCCAGTTAACTCTAATGGCTCCTTATACCTTTAGGATCAAGAACAAATTTTTCTGTTAGACATTTAAAATCCTTAACAACCTAGAGCCAGCTTGTCTTACTATACATTATTCCCCCATCATGGATACTACAGTCTAGCAAAATTGACTTCAGTGCTCACATCTTTGTGCCTTTGCATAGACTGCCCTCCATGCCTGGAATGCCCTTCCTCCTCCTTTTTGCCTCTTAGCTTACATAATTTCCTTCAAAGCTAAACTTAAACAACACTTTCTACACATTGTCTTTCCTGATCCCCTCCATTAGTATTCCCCCATTACCACCAAGAAAAGAATTGTATATATTATATAAAAATATATAAAATGTACTGGATATATTTTGCATATGTCTATGTGCATGTTTTTTCCCCTAATAGATTCTAAGCTCATTAAGATCTGGGTTGCATTTCTGATTTTTATCTCCACTGTCTAGTACTGTAACTGGCACATATTAGGTATTTAGTAAATATTTGTTGATTGGTTTTCTGGTGTTTTAGTTTGTATTTTACATTTGTCAATACCTTGGAGTAATCAATCTAATATTGAATATTAGATATGGCAGTCTTTGGAAAAACTACATTGTTTTACCTCATTGTACATCTTTCTTATCACTTGGTTGCTATATTACTTTACAAATTTTAAGAGTAATGTGTTTTCTTAAAAAATTAAAGTTTATTGATTATGTTTTGACACAATAGACATTGGCTGACAAATACCCAAACAAACTACCTTACAAAGTATATTCTCTGAAAGCTAGTTCATTGATCCTTAATAGAAAGGATTTATCTTTCACCTTTGATAATATGGTGCTAACATTGATCAGGGTTTTATTGCCTCTCAGAATTGACTTGATTACATTGTAGTCATTGTTTATAGTCTTCTGGTCTTACTTTCCTCATTCTGCGTCATTTCATGTAAGTACACCTATTTCTCTCAAGGCTTCATATTCATTCTTTACAGCACAATAATATTCCATTAAATAATAGCTAATAATAATAGCTAACATATAGTGCTTACTGTGTGCCAGGCACTGTGCTAAGCACACTACAATTATCTCATTTGATCCTTACAAAACCAGGGTGGGGTGGATACTATTATTATCCCCATTTTATAAAAAAAGAAACTGAAACAAAGAGAATTTAAGTAGCTCACTCAGGGTCATCCAGCTAGTAAGCATCTGAGGCATCTTCTGTATTAATAATTGGAACTAAAATTGAATATTGTTGAGGGTTTCATGTTAGAAACAGTATTTTTTTTGGTGGGGGTGGGAAGAACCTCCACAGATATTAGCTTTCATATTTCTAAGAGAACAACTCTCATTTTATTTGGTTAAACAATGGATTTTAAGCTATTAAATCATATATGTTGTATTTCATAGTTTCACATATTATTTCAGTGTTTTACTTTTTGCATTTCTAGAAAAGGAACAGCAATAGTAGATCTCTCTGGAAAAGGAGACTCTTCCTTGAGCTGCACTGTAATGCGAAGTGATGGGACTTCTCTTTATGCAACCAGGTTGGTACCTTCTTCAAGAACGACCTCAGGATATATAGATTTTGACATGTTCTTTGATCAGCAGTAAAATGTTGAGAGCTTAGGCTCATAGACTGAGAGCCAGAACACACTTCACAGGTCATTTGGGGAAAACCTGATAGGTATTTTTACCTTAGGATAACTGAAATTCCAGAGGTTTATTTCATACCTACTAAAATCAAAGACTGTTATTCATGGAGGGTCTAATTATGATCAAACTAATGACTAAAAAATGTATCTCCTTCGGAGCCAGGAATATTTTTTACCTTTCTTTGTTTCCTCTATGCTTAGCACAGTGCCTGGAAACGTAGTACTTGCTTAATAAATGTTTGTTGACTGGTTAATGTGGAAGATACTAGCTGAGATATCCCTAGGATGCCAGAGCATTTTTATATTTTAACAACATAAGATTTTCCCAGGCATTGGCTCAATAAATTGTGAGTTAAAGTAAATATGTTCTATTTCAGGTATCTTCACCAAAAAATAAGTATCCTAAAATTGAGCACTAAAAGGCAACCTTAATATCAATCAACAAGTAGTTATTAAACACCTACTGTGTACCAGAGACTGAGCACAGGGGTACAAAAAGAAATAGTCCCTACCTTCAAGGAGTTTACATTCTGTTGGAGAAAACAACATGGACATAACTTTGTAGAGGATATAGATGAAGAAAGATACATAGACAACTCAGTTGTATATGTGTGTGTATATACACGTACACACACATAATACACACAAATTAATGTGCAGTAAGGACTTTGGTGGCAGGGGAGATGTGGGGGAGTGAAGGGTAAGGAAAAACTTCATGTAGAACATGTTGCTTGAGGTGAGTCTTGAAGGAAACAGGATTCTAACAGCTAGAAATGAGGAGTGAATACATGTAAGTCAGGCAGTGCAAAGATGGAGATGGAAGATGGGAGTAGTGTATGTAAGGAACAGCATGAAGGCTAGTTAAGATTGGACTGTAAGCTTCTGAAAGTGTTAATCTTTAAGGCTTGAAAGGGATGTTGGAGCCACGTTTTGAAGGACTTTAAATGTCAGAAATGTTTTGTTGTTCTGCTTTAGGAAAATCACTTTGGCAGCTCTCCTCTTCCAAGCTTTTTCTTTTCTCTTTTCTGTTGAGGGTGTCATCATCCTTCCAGTTAATCAGCTTTGCAACCTCAGTTTTCAACTTTTCTTTGTCCCTCCCTCTTCATATATAAGAAGTTCTGTATCCACAGCTTTCTCATCATTCCTATCTTCTCACTAAACTTTTATCTCACCATTTTATCTATTATTGTAGTACCCTCCTGATTCACCTCCCTTCTTTGAAGTTTTTTCCTTTCCAATCCAGCTTCTACACAGCTAAAAAATTACTATTCCTTCAGCACAGGTCTGACCATGCCATTTCTCAGTTCTAGAATTTTCAGTTTCTGGCACACAGTAGATCCTTAATAAAGGCTTATTGAATGAGTGATACATTCAACATACACAATACATGATTTGAGAGTCCTTTCTTATTGTAGTGATATAAGTAATGGTTGAGGTAGATGTCACCGTCACTTTTTTCCTTCATTTTCATTCTTTGCTGTCACCCATTAGAATAAAACTTCATGACAAACTTCATGACAATTATTCATTAAAAGTTAACAAGCTGATTTTATTGAACTCACTTAGTTCTGGAGTAGTGCACACAGAAAAGAGAAGAAAATAGAATACCAATAAAATTAATACCACACAGCTGCAATAAGCCCTTCTGTTTATGGGGCTATGTTTTTATATGAGGTCACATACAATTTGTGTAATATACTTCAAGTTTTTCTCACTGGTGATTCAAAATAGCTCTCAACAAATAATCTCTTCATTTTTGTCTTTGCTTTAGACAGCAGTCTATATTTTGCTTTCTCATGTCAATGGGAATTCCATTTCTTAATATATTTGTATGCTTGTGTGTGTGTGTGTATACCTGTGTATGTGTAAAATATAAATACATATAAATATGTATTTAGATACATATTAATTTATTAAGGTAAATATAAAATAGGAGATACATAGCTATAGATATGTATCTGTGTGCACACACACACACGTGCACACGCAGAAAGGAGGAACACTAATTTCTAAATAGAAGTTCGTTGCTATTGCAGGGAACCAAAGATCACAAGAAATGTTTCTTATTTCTAGCAACACCTTGGTACTAGAAGAACTACCAAGAAAAAACTCGTAAGCCTTCACATGGAAGCACAGATTCCAGGAAAGGGCTAGAAACATTCCCAGTGCCCCTTGCCAGGCTCAGTACAATAAAAAAGCCCACAACTGTCTTTTACATTGTGTCTTTCTGGGTTTTTCACATATATACTTTTCAATGTTCTTTGATAAAATTAAGAAAAATTATACCATGCATGAGTTGTTACTTTGGGTTTGTAAAATGTTTTAGATGTAAGGAAATTGATGTTGTACCCTGAATATCCCAGGCAACCGTAAGATTTGTGCATGTTATAAACACACTTTTGTGTTTAGAATAAAAATTTTAAATTATCCTTCTAAATCCTTCAGATTGACAGAGTCTAACTCTATATAAAACTTATATTTGGGGTAAAATGTCTGCCAAAGTTGAAAATGCAAAAGGCTAATCAAACTTCTTGGAAAATATAATGTTGGCATTTTCAGTTGGTTATTTCTTTGTATACCAGACCTGTGATTTTATCAATGTTGGGACCTCCCAGGCAGGAACTTTCTTTTCCAGTGCCCGTTGGCATCATCCCTGTGATGTGTCTGAAGGAGCTGCATTGGGGCCCTGAGAGAGTGACTTCCCTAGTACATGTCAGGAGCAAGATTTGAATCCAGGTCTTCCTGACTTCATCACCAGTTCTCTCTTTACTCTGCCATGCTGGTTTTCAATGCGTATTGAAACAGCCACTTCTGATAAGAAAAGTAATATGTTACATCTCAAGTATGTTACATGCTAGGAGTTAAAACAGCTAGGTTCTGGCTTCATCTTTACCATTACTGTGTGATTTTGAGCAACTTGTATAACTTTTCTGGGCCTTAGATTATTAATCTAAAAAATTTAAGGGTTGAATTCAAAAGATTTCTCAAGGCTCATCAAGTTCAAAAAGTTCTGTGAATTTAACATAGTACCTTTTCTTAAATTGCTTCCCTTTATCTTTGATTTTTATTAGGTTTCTGTTTATTTTGCCTTTATCCCTCTTTTTGAGGTATTTTATGTATTGGTTGCCATTTTAGTAAAAGATCTAAGAATGTCAAGATACTAAAAAAATCTCTTTACTTAAACGTTTACAATTTGCAATTCACTTTTCATTATGTCCTCCGTACATTATACATAAGTGAGGTCTTTGCCAAAGAAACTAATATTCACTGTATTCAGTTAAGAATGCCTACCTTTTCTAATGACAAATTTAGAAGTCATTGTTAATACTGGCAAAACAGTAGTCAAGGAATTGGGGTTTGTCTTTTTTTACTTATTTTTTTCCCCTAATTTTCACTTGAGAAAAAAAGAGAAATCATAAGTAGGTGATTGTAAAATCTCCTTGGAGATTTAACTGGTTTCATATCCTTTCTTAAACATTCATCTACATAGTAAGTTTGAGGGCACCCAAATTTGCATTTGGTAGTTCATTTGGCTTTCCTGAAAAGTTGCTTCACATCCGCTAAAGAAGGGGTGAGGGACCTGCAGCCTTGAGGCCACATGTGGCCCTTTAGGTCCTCAAGTGCAGCCCTTTGACTGAATCCAAACTTCATAGAACAAATCCCCTTAATAAAGGATTTGTTCTGTAAAACTCGGACTCAGTCAAAAGGCCGAACCCTAGAACTAGAAGGCCACGTGTGGCCTTGAGGCTGCAGGTTCCCCATTTCTGCACTAAAGCATTTAGCTTTTTTTTTTTTAGATCTAAAGAATATTGTTAGAAGTACAAAGATCTAAGAAACTTCTAATTTATGAATTCATTTTTCAGAGATCTTGCAGCTGCTATTGATCGAATGAACAAATATAATTTTGATTCTATGATATATGTGGTAAGTAAACAAAATAAAGAGTAGAAGGCTGGAATTCCTTCCTCATAAACATCAATTATGCAAGTGGGCCTTTGGAGCCATTCTGGAAAGCAGTAAAAGAGATTAATTTCTGCCTAGTGTATTGGATTGCTACAGGAACAATGTGATACCAAGCATATTTAGATGGCAATTTTTAAAGAAAGCTTTAAAAAAGTAATTTCTTTTGCTTCATTAAAATGAAATTTTACTGCACTTTGAAGTAACATTGCGAATATATCACCTTTTCTATTATATCATGTAGTTTTACTCTAGAACGGAGGTTCTTAATCAGAGGTACACATTCCCCTTAGAGAGGGAATAGGTCCCTTAACTTTTTAAAAATATGTTATTGACTGTATTTCAGTATAATTACTGTCCTTTGTAAAATCTTACACATTTATTCTTTTTCTAAAAAGGGGTTCCTGGATTTAGCCAGACTGCTAAAAATGGGTTCCATGACACAAAAATGGTTAAGAACTCCTGTTCTGTTGGAAATTGTACTTTAACAGTTTCACCTGAATGAATAAATCTTTTCTATAACTTCAGCCCAGTTAGTCTTCATTCTGTTTCTTGGCCATTCTGAAGGTTCCTTCATCTCCTACAGTTTTCTTCCATTGCCATCCCCAAAAGAGTCAGCCTTTAAACACAAAAACTTCAGAACTTCTTTGCTGTGGTCTCCCTCTTAAAAATGTAAATCTTAAAGGTTAGATATTACTCACGTTTACTATCTCTATAGAGTTCCATGGTTTTTGTCTTGCTTCACCATCATACTTTGTAATCTGCATTGGTACACTGGATGTACATGTATACAGTTATCTACTTATTGACCAATACACTAATTTTTGTCACTGTTATTGTTTAGTGAGATATGTTAAATTTGTTTAGGCTTTGTTTGTTTGTTTTAGATTAAACTTGAAATGCTCACTTTTCTAAGTTTATTTTCTTTCTAAGACAGATAAAGGCCAACAAGATCACTTTCAGCATGTATTTCAAATTCTGAGGCTTATGGGATATGAATGGGCAGAAAGGTAATGTCTACCTATATAAGTAATATATTTCTAAGCTTTGGATAGCAAACAAGGCTAACAATAAGTATTCTTTGATAAATTATTAAAGATCTGAAGTCAAACTTTACTTTTTAGGTTAAGACCTTTCATAGAGAGAGATTGAGTATTTTTAATTTTGTGTATATCTTTTTTTTAATATTGTGTCTATATTTCTAACTTCAAGTATTATTTTTATTAACATGTTTTGTTTTTATATCACTTGCATTTCCCAATACAGAGAATGAACCACCTCTTATAACAAAGAATAAGATGGGAAAAAAACAGTTCAGTAAAACTAACCAAACACATCAGCCAAGCATTTGTAATGTTCAGCCTTAACCTAGCCTTCTGCCTTTACAATGAATAGAGGATGGGTGGAGGTTCGTTTTCATTAATCTTCTTTGGGGCCAAGATGCTCATTATAATTTCATAGCATTTAGTTTCAGTCTTTTTTATTTTCTTTCCATTTTCATTGCTATACTCATTTTTTTTCCATATTGCCTCCTTATTTCACTTTGCATCAGTTCATATAACTTCCCATATTTCTCTGTATTCATCATGATCCTTGTTTCTTACAGTGTGGTGGTAGATTATTCATGTTTGTTTAAACATTCCCTGATTAATGGGCATCTGCTTTGTTCTTTGCTATTACTAATATTGCTTCTATAAATCATTTGATGTATGTGGTACCTTTCTTTTTATCACTTACCTCCTCGGGGATAAATGCCTAGGAGTATCTTCTGTAGGCTAAAAAGTATAAACATTTTAGTCATTTAGTATAATTCCAATTAACTTTCCAGGGTGGTTGGACCAACTCACAATTAGTATGCCTGTCTTCCCACAACCCCTCCAACATTGATTATACCCATCTTTTGTCATCTTTCCGGTTTTCTGGGTTACTGAAACTTAAGGGCTATTTTGATTTGCAGTTCTCTTATTAGTTCTTTGGAACAATCTTTCATATAACTTTTAATAGTTGACAGGTCTTTTGAGAACTGTTTGTTCTTATGCTTTGATCAGCAGTTATTATTTTACATGAATTTGACTTTTTACTGCTCTTAGTTGCTTGACTTTTAAAGGTCTCATCCCTTTTTGCCCACATAAATGGAGTTCTTCATATTATGTTATGCATTACTTCAGTAATTTGATAATGACTTATTTTAAGTGAAGAGGGTTTGTTAGTTTTTTATTCAGTTGTTCAATTTATTCAGTTCTTTCTGCCAATTTCTGAAATGGGGTTATTGAAAACCTTGATCTCTGCATGTTAAGGAGAGTTTCTAATTCTTTTAAATTCCTTTTAACTCAGTTGTCTGTACTAAGTAAAAGGTATGAAAGTTCAGCTCCTCTCTCCCTCTTCAGGTGTCAGCATGTTCCCTTTGGAGTGGTTCAAGGAATGAAGACTCGAAGAGGAGATGTCACTTTTCTTGAGGATGTTATAAATGAAACTCGCTTAAGGATGCTAGAAAACATGGCTTTTTCCAAGAGTGAGTTTACTTCTTTTTAAATGTTGTTATACTCAAAATTGATCTGTTGTGATTACTACATGAAAGTGTATTATTTAGCATAATTAACTAATTATCAGAGTAGCTTCCATCAGTTCAAGATACCAGAAGTTTTGCAGATAAGCTCAAAGGAAGTAGCGTGAACTCTGAAATAACTATCACACCTGTAGAGGCAGCTTCAGTCTGCCTTAATTTCCACAAGAGCTTTGTGACGATTTCTGGTTTACAGTTTTGCTTATCACAAATATGATTTATCGAGTATAGTCAGATTGGTCTAATTTAAGACCAATTATTGCTAATGTAAGAAAGTAAATAAATTACTCACTGTGGACCTATTTGTTCTTGCTAGTTTCCTATTCACGTATATTTTAGGCAGATTATATCCTCCACTTTAATTGTCTGGCACAGTGTCATATACATTAAATCCACTAGCTTTGGTTTGTCAATATTTTACAGCAACTAAAGACCTAGAAAATCCACATGAGATTGCAGAAAGAGTTGGACTTGCAGCACTCATTATTCAGGTCAGTTGAAACTGTGCATCCCCTTCTCAAAGTTTCACACTTGTGAAAACCAAGCTGCAGAGTTCTTCTTTATCTTTTCAGGACTTCAAAGGTTACCTGTTGTCCGATTATAAGTTTAATTGGGACCGCATTTTTCAGAGTAGGGGTGATACAGGTGTTTTCCTGCAGTACACACATGCCAGGCTGTCTAGGTAAGCTGAGGTTCCTGGGAAAAGGTCCCTCTTCTCTATCCTCCTCTTGCGTCTTTCTCCCCACTTTCAGTAATTTGCTGTTGTAACCTTCTAAGAACAGGTTCCTTTCATTGTGTTTTTAAACTTCCCATCACTAATTTTTGGGCCTGGACCAATAGCTGTAATTAAAGGATAACTGACTTTTATTATGTGTGGTTTTTGTTTTGGAGTACATGATTTAGTCCATTTTATCTCCAAATTCCTATTATTTCGGACTTCTCCTACACCTTGGAAAATTTAAAAAAATGTTGAATTGCTTGCTTGCCCTCAAATGGTCATTCTTTAAATAGCACTAGTAATCAGTAATGGAGTGAGGGAAAAGAAATGGAAGTGGGAAGACTAAAATGAAAGAATGTAAGGAAAGTCGAAGAATTCCCAGTTTAAAAGCTAAAGCAGTAAAGCAAATGTTATTTGTGTCCTAAACACGTGATAATTTATTTCCCTTTAGTTTATCACATTTCTTAGTCAGAAGCATGTCTAGGTCTTAGACTAAAAGGAGTAAAAAACAAAACGAAAATTATTTGTACAAGATCTGAAGCTGAACTTTAGAGAATTCCAAAGAGTTTTCTAGGTCAAACAACTCCATCCATCAGAGTCTGGAGTGTTCCTTTTGAGTCAGAATGCCTGAGCTGTTTGGGGAGATCCTTGATGACAGCCTCCCTACCTGCCCCCGTAAGCAAGTATTGGATTTGATAGTTCTTCAAGGAAAAAAAATACAGCAGTGTTGTATTCTAACTTCACTTCCTTGATTTTGAAACTATTTTCATTTCTTCTCTAGTCATTTACTGTTTAACACCTTGCATTCCAATCCAGCAAACAGTTATTATCATCTGATATGTGTAAGATGCTATGACAGGCACTGATCAGGAACACCATCCCCTTAGGAAGCACGTGAGCTGAACCTAGAGGAAGTTAGGGATTCTGAGAGCTGTCCCAGAGAAAAGGGCACATTCTAGGAATGGAGAACAACCTGTAAAAATATTTCAGGGGCAAGAGATGGAGTGTGAAGTTAGGAAGATTACAAGTAGCTGTTCTTTGTACTTTTTAGTGTACGTGTACTTTGGCTGGAGAGTCCATAAATATTACCAGACTCCTGTTGCAAAAAAAGTTTAAGAACCCCTGGTATAGAGAAAATGAAAAGAAGAGGAGACCTACAATAATCCTAGGGGATATTCATGGTTACAAAGATAAGACATGAATGATTCAGTAAAAAGTCAGGGAGGAACAACAGTTTGGAGAGAGTGGTGTCATCAAAACCCAGGGAGAAGAGTATTCACAAGAGGGTGGTAAAGTGTTAGATACTACAAGAAAGGACTATGGTAAGCTCAGAATTTAGCAGTTAAGAATCATGGGGAATCATGGGTAGTCTAGAGTCTGAGTTCACCACTTAACTGAAACTGCTCTTTCAGTTGAGGTTGTAAATGGGAGGAAAGGAAATAGAGGTGAGTAAAGGTAGCTTTTTCTTGGAGTTTGGTTGTGAAAAAGAAGAGAGATGAAGAAAGGTAGCCTAATCAGTCAACTAACATTTATAAAGTGCCTACTGTGTGCCAAGGACTCTGCTAGGTACTGAGGATACAAAGATAGAAAGTGAAGCAGTCTCTGCTCTCAAGGAGCTGCTTACATTTTATCAGGGAGGACATGTACATATGTATAAGAATATAGAGGAAAGATCTATGTAGGATAAATACAAGGTAGTTAAAGAAGGCAATAGTAGTTGGAAAGGCTTTGTGTGTTCAAGATGTGGTGCTTCAGTTGTCTTGGAGTAAGTGATGGATCCTGGGCCACAAAGATAAAGAGGGAGTCTTTCCAAGCATAGAGTAATGTATAATGGGGCTGGAAAGATAGGTTGAGACCAGATTGTGACTGATTTTAAAGGCCATGTAGAAGAAGACTTTATGTTTGATTCTAGAAGCAAGAAGGTGCCCCAAGAGCCAATAAAATAGGGAAGTGACATAATCAGAAGTACTCAAGAAAAATCGCTTTGGCAGCTGTGTGAAATAGGGCTAAAATGGGTAAAGACTTGAGGGAGGGATCTCAATTTGAAGGCCATTGCAAGAGAGGAGAGCCTACACTAAAGTGCTATCTTTGTGAGGAAAGAGAAGGGATTAGAGATGCTGTGGAAGTTAAAAAAAACCCCGACAGGATTTGCACCTGATTGGATATATAGGGTGAGGGAGAATGGGGTAGATAGCTTTAAATGGCAGGGACAAGGATTTTTAAGGATGGGAAAAACCTAGGCATGTTTGTGGGTAGCACTGAATAATCTAATAGATAAGGAGAGATTGACAATAAAGGAAAAAATAGATTTTCCGGAGGATGCAGGACTTGGTGTGGCATCAGAGATACAAGGTGGGCCATCTTAGCAGATCCTGGAGCAAAAGATGAGAAAATGAGTGATATAAAATAGGAAGGAAATTCACAATAAATGGCCTCTATTTTCTCAATATCATATGCGCTGATAATCTCAGCCTGCATGGTTATGGGAATGATGTGGGAGATTTAAGGAAAGAAAAGAAACAGCCACCTTGGGGAGTGGCATTAGGAATTAGGAAAGAATAGAAGGATTGATATGCAGCAGTAAGGGCCCATTTGAGAACTGACCCTTTTGAAAAGCTTAAGCAGCAAAAGAATAAGGAGACAAAGGGCTTTACAGAGGACAAATGAGGCAGAGTTCCTGGGAGTGATTTTTTGGTGGAGGGGAAAAGAAACAGAAGGGGAGGCTAAGAGAGATTTATTGACTCACATAGTTGGGGTGCCCAAGTAGAAGTCTATATAAATGAGGGAAGAAGCAGTGGGTAGATCAGGCATCATTTGAATCTCACTTTGATCTGAATTGTTCAAAGGATGGTAGACACATTGAATTAGGCAGAGAAGCAGGAGGGGATGGGAAGAGAAAGGGAGAAAAGATGAAGGGATGGATTAAAAGAGACTGCAGCAACATATCAAAAAGATTATATACTGCAGCCAGGTTAAATTAATACCAGGAATACATGGTTGATTCAATATTATGAAAACTTATCAGTAAGTGGGCCTTTTTTAAATGTGGTAAGTAGTATTTTAAAATCAAGAACCAGCATTATATGTAATGTATGGTTATATGTAATGGGGATATAAACTAAAAACCTTTTCATTAAGAATAAAGAGTAAAGCAAGGATGTCCATAATCCCCACTACTTTTTGATACAATGCTAGAAATGCTAGTGATAGCAATAGCACAAGAAAAAGAAATTGAGGAAATATGAACAGGCAAAGAGAAAACAATGTTGCCTTTTGCAAATGATATGGTTTACTTAGAGAACCCTAAAGCATTAACTAGATAATTAATTGAAACAGCAACTTTAGCCAAGTTGCAGTGTTTTTTAAAAAACCCTCAGATCATTAGTATTTCTATATGTTACCAACAAAACCCAATATGAAGAAGAGAAATTCCATTTAAAATAACTACAGGATGTATAAAATATTTGGGAGTCTCTACCACCAGCACTCATAGGAACTATGTGAATACAATTGCAAAACACGTTACACTCAAGAATTCATACCTAAATAATTGGAGAAATTATTAATAAAAATGACAGTACTCCCTAAATCAATTTACTTATTAAATTAAACTGCCAAAGAATTACTTTATAGAGCCAAGAAAAATAATGAGATTCATCCAGAGGAACAAAAGATCAAGAATCTCAAGAGAAATAATGGAGGGAAAAAAAGTGAAGAAGGAAGCCTAGCAGTCCCATATCTCAAAACTGTACTACAAAGAAACAGTCATAAAAATAATTGGTTAAGAAATAAAAATGTGTATCAGTGGAACAGATTAAGTACACAAGGTATAGAAACAAATGCACCTAGTACTTAATGGCCCATAAACCTGAAGACCCCAGCTACTGGAGTAAAGACTCACTAATCAATAAAAACTGCTTGGCAAACTTGCAAAGTTTGACAAGTTAAGTTTTAGACCAGTACTTCATACCATACACCAGGAAATGCTGCAAGTGAATATATGACTTAGACATAAAAAGGTTACATCATCAACAAGTTAGAAGAGCAAGAAATTGCCTTTTATATGGATAGAAGAAGAGTTCATAATCAAACAAGGGATAGATATTGTTGCCCGCAACCACATTGTACACCGAACGGAGAGGCGTGAAATAACTTATGACATGGGCCAGGCGGAGTAGAATTACTGACTCAGTTTATTCATCTGAGGGCACAGAATATATAGGGAAGATCTAGCCTAACTTCAAAGAATCCTCCCTGTGAGATACTCCCCAGAACATCTGCTGAGGATGTAACAATCATGAATTTCCTCCTTATCAGGGTTCCTAGATTGGGCTGTGGATTCCAAGGTTTTCCCAGGCGCCTAGGCACCACCTGCATAGAGGAGTAAATATGTAAACCTAAGGTTCAGAGAGAGAGAAGGGATGTCTCAGAGACCTCTTTATCAGGAAGGAATTTGGGGAGCCGTACCACTTAATCCCTGAGCCCTTTGGGGTGAAAGCCTGAGCAGAGGTCAAACTCTGCCTTGGATCTTAAACCCTTATCAGACTCTTAAGATTGGCCCTCAACAAGATATGATCACAGAAGATGGAAGACACTTTTTATTACATAAAATTAAAACTCTTTGCACAAACAGAACCAATGCAGCTCCAATTAGAAGAGGAATGGTTAAGTGGTAGGAGGGCTGGGAGTGAAGGACGTTTAAAAGGTTAAAGCAGGTTTCTCTGATCAAGGTCTAATTTTCAAGAAATGTAAGGAACTCATTGAAATTTATATGAACCATTACCCAGTTGATAAGTGGTTAAAGGATGTTTCTCAGGAAGAAATCCAATCTATAACCATATGAAAAAATACTCTATATCACCAAAAATGAGAGAAAGGAAAGTTAAATCACCTCTGTGGTTCCATCTCCCACCCATCAGATTGGCAGAGTTAATAACATAAGTTAATGACATAGAATTAAGGTTGATGACAAATGCTGGAAAACATGAGGAAAAACAAGTACATTAATATGTTATTGAGGGAGTTATCAACTGGTCCAAGCCAGTGGACTTGGGAGGAGGGAAAGGAGGAGAGGATAGAAAATAAATGCTTTTTAATTGGAAAAAAAATCCTAAAACATTACATAAATGTGGTTGCCATTATACTTTGTGCCTCTCACAAATCTTTTTTATATTCTTTAATGTTTTCCCCCATATTAGAGGGTAAGTTTCTGATGTGTAGTAGGTGCTTAGTAAATATTTGTTGAGTTGAGCTTATTGTGATGCTTGTCAATAGCAAATAAACTATATGGCTATCTTTAACTCCTGTGTATTCTTTTCCTTCTGATTTTGGTCTCTTGAATTGTAGTTTAGAAGAGACATTTGAGTGTGGTCATCTGAGAAACATCAATGCAGCTTGCTTACAAGACCCACAGTCTGTCTCCATACTCCAGCATCTCCTCAGGTAATTTTCAGTGTAAAAGCATATGTTTCTGTTAGTTGGAATTACCAGTAGTGTTGAACATAAGTAGGTCGTCTACTCTATTTCTCATGCCTCTAAGAGTGCTGCACCTAAAGTTGTCATGATGAGGTAGTTATCCTTTTTAAAAATCTCAGATGTATTTTTAAGATACTGGTTCATTCCTCATGGGTGTAAATTCCTGCCCTTAAATAGGATGGGTTATTCCTGACAGGTTATTGCCACAACTAGCTGTGCTGTCTATCCCATATCAGCTCTTCTGGATCTTGAGCCCCATTCTTGTATGTGTAAATCAGTTTTCCCACTTAAAAACAAAGAAAGTATATTCTAGAAAAGGGGAAATGGCCTGGAACAATGCTTCTTTCTAATAGCAGTTATCGGGGGCAGCTAGGTGGCGCAGTGGATAGAGCACGGGCCCTGGAATTAGGAGGACCTGAGTTCAAATGCAGCTTCAGACACATAATACTTCCCAGCTGTGTGACGCTGGGCAAGTCACTTAACCCCAATTGCCTCACTAAAACAACAAAAAAACCCAAAAAACACTAATAGCAGTTATCCTGGGAATGACTTCCTGAATGGAAGTAGTTTTCCCCCTACAGCAACTGAAAAAAACAGTATACTAAGTTTGAGGGTACAGGTCATTAGAAGTGCTTTTATGTATGCAGAACCTAACAGCATATTGGTGAGCAAAAGACCTACCTTAGTTTTCCTGTGCACAGTAGAGCAGAGGATATTTCCTCAGCTTGAGCAATGGCTTTTTACCTAAGTAGGAAAAACATAGCTTTGCTAAAGTTCATAAGTCAGTTTACAGCCTCCCCTTTGGCATAGTGCTGTCTCCGTGCAGCTAAAATAAATTAAATTTCTAACTGATTGTTTCAAGATTCCTAGTTAGCTTAAATTAGCACATCTAGTGGTAGTTTCTGTGGTTCATAGAGTTTTTTCCCTTAAAATGAAAAGGGTTGATCAAGTTCTCCTACCCATTAAAATTCCTACATTTAATGTCAAGTCTTTCAAATGAGTGATTCCCTGGTAAATCAGCATCTACATTAGGAAAGAGAAGAGCAAATATGCCTCTCACCACAATTATGTATCCAAAAGGTTAATTGTAGGATATTCCATAGAAATGATGGTAAGAAGGAGGTGGTACAGATCTCTTATATCAGTGTCCAGCATGATTCATAGTATGTTTGGAGTACAGTGGCTCCAAAGTGCTTCCCAGTGCTTCCCAGCTTTCTCCTTTCTTGTATAGCCAGCAACCCTTCTCTGAAAGTTGTTGACCATTTTGCATTCCAGTGTAACACTGTAATTGTTGGGAACCAAAGTGTTGTCTGTTGTCTTTGTTTCTGGATCTGTACTTAAGGTTATTTGAACACAGATTGGTTTATGGGGCAAAAGAGAAAAGGAAGGGGAGAAAAGAATTGGACTTGCTCCATCACCTTTTCTTATCAAAATAAAAGCCTTTTCATGGCACAGGCTGAGAAACTCTGCAGGGCACAGGTTATACCGTGCACAAGTGATCATTAGGTCATAACAGGGTTGTATCAAAACAAAGAATGGAGGGGCCATGCTTTGTTATTCGTGACCTGAATTTCTCTCCTAAACTCTAAAGCATGTGGTAGGTACAGTAAACAAGCTAATATTCGTTTGGAGCTTTTGTTCAGTACTTCATATGTTGGGGTCTCTTGCATCAGTGAGATGGATCAAAAAGATTATGGCTGAGGACTAGAGTAGGCCCTAACAGAATGACAGTGATCATTCTTTGAACCTATTCTTTTCATCTCTTTTCTTAGGTATGATGAGGTGCTTTATAAATCCTCTCAGGATCTTCAGCCCAGGCATATTGTCAGCTACCTTCTAACACTGAGGTAACAAGACACTTTTCTTGCTGAGTGCCTTTTAACCCACAAAAAATAGGAGACCCAGAGAAATTTACCTCAGGTGACCAGACCACAGTGTTGGGAGGGTGTAATCTTACTTCCAGTGATTGGCTGATATAACCTTTGATGATCTGTGTTTTAGAAATATAGAATATAGGGGCAGGTAGGTGGTGCAGTGGATAGAGTTCAGCCTTAGAGTCAGGAGGACCCGAGTTCAAATTCAGCCCCAGATACTTGACACTTACCTGGGCAAGTCACTTAACCCCATTGCCTAGCCAAAAAAAAAAAAAGAGAGAATATAGTCTTTAAAAATCTCAGACCCTTCATGCCCATTAAGTTCTTACTTTGAAGCATTTTTCATTTTTCATCCTACATGTCACTATCATTGAGGATACTCATATTACAGATGTGTTTTCTTAAGCCAAAGTCTATTTTTACCCGAGATCTTTCAGCCAAAGACCTTTAGTAAATGAGGCCTTTAGCTTAGATATTAGAGGATATTCTCAAAATCATGGAGATGGGAGATGGTGTTTATTTCATCTTTGCAGTCAGGTAAGTTTATGATATAATGTATTTCCTTGGCATTATACTAAAGATCCCTTGTCTATCAGAACCACCTAGACTTATAAACTCTTGGACAAATTTTGAACAAAGGTTGGGTCCAGTCTTGTGAAAAACAATCATGTCTTCTAATAAACGCATTATTACAGAAGCCAAAAGGGAAAAGCAAATATTTTGATACATCCCTTGGTTATAGAAGTATATTTCCTCTTCTTTCCTCATGTTTCAGTTGACTTTTTTAAAAAAATCTTACTTGGTAGTTGAAATTTAACATTAACGTTTAGGGATTTATGCAAAGCATAACAGTTATGAGCAAGGCGACATGAATTTTTTTTAATTAACTATTGCTTAAGGATGATTTACACAGTCAGAACTCTTGAAATAGGCTTCTGCTTGATGATACACCTAAACAAAGAATCTCAGAGAAGCAAATGTTTTGGTTTTGGTGTCTTAGGAAGTGAGAAGAGTGAACTATGGTGGAAAAAGTAGCTTGCTCTTTTAAGTGGGCCAAGTAAGAACTAAATGATTACAGGTAACTGTTTGACAGACTTAAATAAATGTGAATAGTTAGCATGCACAGCAACCTACACACCTGGGCAAATATATTGCTCCATATTTTAAATTGGGGGGTGGGAGGTGAAGACACCTGAGCAAAAACAAAGCCCATTACTCTCCAAAAAAGAACTTACTGACTTCTCACTTTGGAAGAAAGCATTGAACAGGATCTAGTCCTACCTCTGCCAAAGCTGTGTAGCTTTGTTTAAGTCATGTAATATCTTGACCCCCTTCCCCCCCAAAATGAGGTCATTAAGGTTATATCAATTTCTCAAGCTGGTCTGTGAAAAGTGAATAGTAATGGGGGGGAGTCATTGCTAATCATTTTTCTGTATGAAAATTATGTAGTGAGAATACAGGTGGGATCATTTTTTGTTATGAAAGTAAGTATAATTATATAATTTCCTTGGTTCCACTCTAAAATTCCCTTGATTTATAGGAATGGCAGTAATAAGGGGCCCAAGGATGTTCTGTAGCATGATAAGGTTGTTTCCAACGGTAATATTCATTAAAATGCTCCTTATAACTATACTTTTCTCTCTTCCTGTTTCAGTCATCTTACAGCTGTGGCTCACAAAACACTGCATATAAAAGGCAGCCTCCCTGAAGTAGCTGAGGTTTGTTACTACTTTATCACTTGGGTTTTCTATTATTTCCTACACAACATCTAGTTAATACAGTGGAACTTAAGCTTTAATGTGTGGTACATATTTTTCTAAAATAATTCTGCCCATATATTTGTTCCTTTGTCTTTCTGATTTTTAAACAATTAATCATGCTTTTGAAAGCATAGCTCTTACTGCAGATGTTGGGAAACATCCTCCAAGGATCTCATAGTTCAAGAACGACAATATTATTACAACAAAGCTATTTACATTAATTTTTGTATTGGAAATTGAGCCTCTGAAGTTTGTTTTTTTTAAGGGTTGTAATAAGTTCAGCTTTGCTGTTTCACAAAAATCTGTTTGCCAAGTGCAATTGCCAGCAACTATGTACAGGTAAAACAACTATTGATACTTTGACTTTTGTTTTATAGGCCAGACTTCATCTTTTTAAAGCTGTCCGTTCTGTCCTAGCCAATGGAATGAAACTTCTTGGAATCACACCTGTATCTAGGATGTAACTTGTAAAGAAAAAGCAGTGGAATCCCAGTGATCTCTTTTACAGTTGAAAATGAAAAGGAATTTAATATAAAATTTTACCTGTGTCAAAATCCATATTTATAAGTCTGAATTTGTGTTTTAAGAATTCCTATAGTTTTACTCTCTTAATATTTTTTATTTTTTAGCAAAGGAAAATAACTGTTTGCCTTTTTCCACTGCATCACAAGGATGATGGGGCCTTCTAATTCAGTCGTTAACCTCCTATAAGTATGGTTTCTTCCCAATAGGATGGAGCTCTTTGAGTGTAGGAACTGTCTACACTTTTCTCTTTGTATACTCAATGCATAGCACAGTACTTTGTTCATAGTAAGCGCTTAATAAATTGCTCCTTCATTCATTGGACCTAGGCAGCAAGAAAACTGAGACACATTTAACAACCACACATATGTGTTTATGAAATTGGGCTCAGACTATTTTTATCTATATGTAGAACCTATATATCCATAGACGTAAGTCTGTAATCTAAACCCAGTTTCGGAATTGTGTGTGTGTAAATAGTCTGGGTTCAACTTCACACTTTTCCACAATCTCTTTAACAGTTAAATGGTGGATAGGAGAAAGTGAGAAACAGTAATTCAGGTAGCCCAGATACTTAAGCATCTTATTGGTCTGATAGTTTCATATAAAACAAAATTTGTGTTTATCCAGTATCTGCACATAGTGATTATACTATACTTTCTCTCTCAAAATGTGAACTGTCTGGGCCTAGTATAGAAAGTCAGCCCTTAAAAAGCATGCTGAGAACAGTTGGCACAGTGAATACCAAAGACAGTCTAGGATGAAAAAATAATACATATTATAATGACAAAGCATTTTCTTACATAATCTTAATGGGAGATAAATATATACATACACTCACACTCTCTAAAGATTAGGCATAAGGATTATGTAAATAAATTAGGTTTATTGCTGATTTCCCCATGAACATTATGGAGATTAAAAAAAAAAACACTGGTTTCACAAATTACTCTTGATGAATCCAACAGCTGATCGTTTTATAAAAGAGTACAAAAGTGACATAAAAAGTTTTATGAAGAAAAATTGGAATTGAGATTACTAATGGCACAGATACAGTGCTAAAGCAGCACTAAGTCACCACCTAGATATAATTAGAGTCACCAAGTGGATTCAGTCTAAGAGGAAATAACATGTTCAGTCTGTTTCTGAATTGACCCATCCTGCTTATGCATCTTATTTACAGGAGGCCTAAGCCTCTGTTGGAATAAGATTACATGCACTGCAAGGTGGAGAGGGATTTTCTCTTACCCTGGTACTTGACCAAGAGTCCCATTAGTGCAGAAAAAACTTTGGCACTTTAAAACATCATCTAGAACCACACCCCACGTTATTTTTTTAAAGCACTAAAATTCTTTTTATGTACATTATATACATTAATTCCTGTTTTCCTAAAATTGTACAAAGTGAGCCCCTTTTCATGTTGGCGACACATTCCTTAACTAAGTAGGAGTAAGTTCTCATGCCATACATTCAGTTTTTTTGTTTTGTTAAAGCTACCTTCTAGGATTAGCTTAAGGCTGTAGTTTTTGTTTGTTTGTTTGTTTGTTTTGTTTTAATATAAACATTTTAATCTTAGAAACAACATCACATATGAATTAGTTTCTCTTTTGAAGCGGTTTCTTCCACTTGGATTACTGTTGTATCTTGTCTGGGTAATCCATAAAGATATATTGAAACACACACAAGAAGGGTACCCAAAGCAAAGTTGAGTGCTGAAAGAAAACAAAACAATTTCATTATTGATTTCCTAAGTCACTTTTTTCACTGAACATTTCTTAAAATCTTTTGTGTAGTTTCCAACTTTCAAACTAGACAAGAAATAGTTTGATTTTAATAACTCATTACTTTGAAAATAAAACATTTGTCCATGAATGGCTAAGTAACACTGGAAACAGTCACTATCAATTTTTCAAACAACGATATATTTTGACCCTTGTACTGTGTCACAAATAAAAAGGGAGCTTAACATGTTTGTGCTTTGATTTCTATGTGATTTTAGGCAAGTCACTTAACCTCTATATGCCATGGCAACTTCCTACAGAACTATTTCTACAAAGGCTAATTATTGGAGCTGACCACAGTTACAAAGTCACAAGATCCTTCAGGTATCTAAGCACCACACCATGGATTAATCGCATCTTCACTCTGTACAGGGGAAACTTTAAAAGACTTCTACTAGTTATTTGACTAGATAAATGTAGAGTGTGGTAATGATAACTTATATCAGTCCAGGCTTTTCTATCTTAAACCTGGATTCCAAGGAATAAAATGAACCATTAGTGGTCAAGAGAGAATTTTAAAAGCCCAACAAATGTAAAAATCCAACAAAGGTTCATTTTGAGGAGACTTATTGTTAAATACCAGTTTTACCTTAGCACCTGGCCATCTTCAAAACTGCCACTCATTAAGTAGAGATTAAAAGAGAAAATGACTGACCTTGTGTTTACTTTTCTTGAATTTCCCTAGGTGAGAGCAAAAGCTGTCCCTGTCAGGTGTCACATTAAGTGTTCTATCCATGTTCTAACAACTGCCAGGGATAAGCAATCTTAGTATTACTTATTATTACTAGATTTTTATCAGCCTTCTTCAAATATTTCTTTGTCATGAAGGTAGTAACAGGTGAGAACTATGATTAAAACCAAATTTGTAAAAGAAAAAAAAAAGTGGTATAAGAAACCTCTTACAATACTGAGAGGGTAGCAGTGGCCTCAGATGATATCTAAAGGTCAGGAAGACCGAAGTTCAATTCCTGTCTGACATATACTGTCTCTGGTCACCTGGATAAATCACTTTAACCTCTCAGTGCCTTAAGCAACCTTGATGAAGTTTCAGAAAAGATACTTCACTTCATTAGCGGAGGACCCTTCTTTGTCAAGAACTCTCTATACCAATGAAATCAAAAATCTTCTAACACCTGAATTATGAAAATAGCAATTAGCCTCTATAAAGCCTTTATTCAGGATTTCCATAATGTGAAGTCCTTTCTATAAATTAATCTGTTCATCAATACCAAGAGCCACCTGGTATGTTTATGCCAATACATTAAAAACTGGCCAGTTTTCTTCCTTTCATTACTATAGGATTTCATGACAAATTAATTTGCTATCATAACAAATACCCAGGAAGGAAAATTATTACAGCATAACATATAAAAAAGGCTTTTGTAATGTCAGCCTTGTTGCTTAAATCAGAAGCTGTTTTAATACTGGCTATGGACTATTAAAAAAAAAAACCCTTTATTAAATGGGCTATTATGAGAGTGGTGACAGAATGACCCTAGTAGTTACGAATTATGTATTTTTTTATTTTTATGTAATATACATAAAATTGACATCTAACAATGTGTCTAAAAGAGAAAATAAAATTCTGGTTTAGGTTGTTTCCAAAAACCTCTAATTATTAGATTAAGATATTCAAAGAAACAAGCTTTAAAGATTCAGAGTAAGGTGACTTACACTTCCAATGATTCGAGTTAAACTATCCCCACTTACTATATTGTAAATTGCAAAAAATAATAATAATAAAATAATAATAATAATAATAAAAAAATAAATTTCCTAGTGACTACTTTTTATTTTACTCATCACCACAATAGCAATAGTCAAAAGCCTGTAGGACCTCTCATTTTATAGATGAGGAAGTGACTTATTGAGGCAAGGGGCAGAGTCAGGATAAGAATACAGATCTCTTCCTCCAAATCTAGGGTTCTTTCTACTACACTAACAGTATTTATGTTGCAGGGTCTTTCTCTGGGTTGGAAAAAAAGGCAAAGTTTAACTTTGCAACAAAAGGCTCTCTAAAGCTACCAACTTAGCAGATTGGAGCTAGCCCACGATAGTTTTCTTGCTCCTAGGATAGCACTTCATTTGACGCTACAGGAGCAATTCCAAACCTCTCCCACCTGTGCAACCCATACTGTTCTCAACTGTGAGAAGCAGCAAACAGCTAATCTTAAAATTAGATGTGAGAAAGCATCAGTAAACCTTAGGACATACTTATCTGTAATCCAAACAGTAGGACTGAAGCAACAGTAGAAAGGACAATGGCTGCTGCTGCAGAAAATCCTTTCATGATGTTGTCTGTGTATTTTACCACAACAGAAGTATAGAGTCCTCCAACACTGGCAAGCACTAGGATATAAACAGAAATAAGATCATCATTAACAACATTCTGTTGTGTGGTGAATTTTCAGAGACATTTTGCCTTTGGATTTTAGGTAGCCTCTAGCAAATATGCCAATGAAAATTAAGTTACTGTTTCTTTCTAATAAGATTTCCTCGTAGATGCCCAAGGGGACTACATAACTTACTGCTGAATAGACAAAGATTTTCCCTCTGATAAGTTTTAACTATGAAGACAAATTGCTTGGAATCAGCTATACCACTAAAGCAAGTCAATAAAATCAAAATTATTTTCTTTAACTGGTATACACAGTAGTGAAGAAATAATTTCAAAATACTGTGAAGCCTTAAAATTGACTTATAACAAGGTAAACCAACTCCCAGAATACTTACAGATAACAAACCAGACGTAGTATGTATAGCCATAGAAAAATCCTTTTTCTATAACTTCACCTCCATCTGACATGTAGACAGCAGCTAATGTCACTACAATTCCAGATAAATACATCTGGATATTTCTCACCCATAAGGAAGTATTTGAACTCTTTAAAACTTTTTCAAAATATACTCCTGGGGAAAAAATATATATAAATAAAAAATTTAAATACCAAAAAAGACAAATCCAAAAGAAAAAAAACTAGCTGACAAATAATAATAGTTTCAAATAATTTAACTGCTTCTATCACTTAAGTGATGCTATGCAGTACACACTGCTTATTTATGTATCTAGGGCACAGGTGTCACACATACAGCCCAAGCAAGATTAAAATAAAATTGCAAAATATTTGACAAATAAAAATGCAATAAAACATAAATAACACTTCATTTTAAAACTAAGTCAGTATGTGGCCCAAAGGGATCCTTATGTAAAATTTAGTGGTCCCAATTCTATTTGAATTTAATACCACTGATCCTGGGGAGTTGTAACTCTTACAGAACAGGCTCAGTTCAGGGACCACCTCTTCCATGAAACCTTTCTAGATCTCTGTACCTTTTCAAATTACCTTGCATTTACTTACCTGTGTACATATTGTATTTTCGAATAAAATTAGCTGGTTGGCCATTCAATGTTTGTGACAATAATAGCAGTTTTTGTTGTTAGGTCGTTTTTCAGTTGTGTCCCACTCTTTGTGACCGCTTTTGGGGTCTTCCTGGCAAAGATACTGGAGTGGTTTGCCATTTCCTTTTCTAGTTCATTTTGTAGATAAGGAAACTGAGGCAAACAGGGTTAAGTTAAGAGACTTGCCCAGGATCACACAGCTAGTAAATGATTCTGAACTCGGGTCTTTTGAACCAACTCCCTGCCTCCAACACATACACATAGTAACTTGTGACACTGATTTCTTATATAAAAATTACCCTCATCTGTACATTTTTTTTGAAAGTACTGGGGGATGGGAGGGCAAAATCTTTTTGTTTATTATCGTCTAAGGACAAAGTATCTTCCTTTAATATTAATAACATTAGTTCACATTAGGTTCTCTGGCTTGTTTTAAAGCCAATGACAGTTTTACTGCTGGGAGCTGGAATTGTATTATTATAAAATGAACCATTTTCTAATAAAAACCAATCTAGTTATAAGTACACTAAATTTTCAAAGTAATACTAATCACATTTGAAATGGTTATAGTACAAACTATTTAAAACAGAATTTAAAACTTAAGTCTTTTTTCATTTAATAGTAACTCACACTTTAAGATTTGTAAAGTGCTATACATATTTTGTCATTTAAAGTTTCTCATTCACAGAATTTCAAAGTTAAAAGGAATCTCTGTGACCATCAAGTCCCATCTATATCTAAAAAATTCACCTGGGGCACACTGAGCAAGCGACATTTAGCCTCTGAAGGGCTCCAGTGTGAGCAAAACAACTGTATCCCAAGGCAATCCATCCCACTTTTAAGTAATTCCAATTGCCAGGAAATTTTTACATGTCAGCCTGCCTAAATTTGCCTCTTGTTAGTGCTCCTAGTTCAACCCCCAACACCAGACAGGAAAGCCCTAATCCCTCTTGCATGTGATGGCATTTCAAATACTTCAACAAAACTATTATATCCCCCTTGCGTCTTCTCTTCTGCAAGCTAAACATCCCCAGGTCCTTCAGCTAACCCTCATGTGGCCTAAACTTGGAAGACCTTCATCACAGTTATCTGGACTCATCAATGTCCTTCCAACATTGTGGCACACAGAACTAGCCAGAATCTTCCAGATTGGGGGGGGGGAGAGGAAAACCACTTTTTTCCTGGAATCTGGGCCTTTATGACTGCTAAGATTAGCTAAGAATGCATTAACTTTCTTGGCTGCCTTACCACACTCAATTCAGTTTTAGTTTGCAGCCCACTAAAGCCACTATATCTTTTAAAGATGAACCAACCGTTATGCAGCTATGCCTCTCCTATCCTGTACTTTTGTGAAGTTGGTTATTTGAACTCATGTGTAAGAATTTATATTTATGGCTACTAAATTTTATCTTACTTGATTTGGCCCGATGCTTTATTTACACTGTCAATAACTTTGAATCATACAATCCAATATTTTAAGTATCCTTCCTAGCTGTGAGGCACTCCACTGGAGACCTTCAAAAGTTAACATCAAATCAGTCATCCAGCCAGTTGAGTTCATATAATTATATCTGCCTCACAGCTCTCCGCCTTTTCTACAAGACCACAAGAGACTTAGACTGGGACATTAATTTTACTTTAAAAAAAAAAAGCTTTACAGGCAAATGCAGAGTTAACAATTATTTAAGTGCCTTTTGTGTGCCAAGCAACAGGCTAGGTCAGGGGTGGGGAAGCTGTGGCCTTCTAGGTCCTTGGGTGTGGCCTTTTGATTGAGTCCAAGTTTTACAGAACAAATTCTTTTATTAAGGGGATTTGTTGTGTGAAGTTTGGATCCAGTCAAAGGGCTACCCTTGAGAACCTAGAGGGCCACGTGGCCTTAAGGCCGAAGGCTCCCCACCCCTGGGCTAGGCTCTAGGGATACGAGTTCAAATGAAACAATCCTTGTTCACACAGAATTTACATTCTAATGTGGGAGACCAGTACACATAAAAACGTACAGCATAAATATGGAGTTAGTAAGTACAAAGTAGTTAAATACAAGATAGGGAGGGAGGGTACTAGCAGTTGAAGGAAGCGGAATCAGGAAAAGCTCTATGCAGAAGGTGGCATTTAATTACATCTCAAAGGAAAGGTAAGGAGGGAATACATTCTAAGCATGGGGAGTGGCCAATAAAAAAGCAACGATTCATTATTATATAAGGGACAGAAAGGCCAGTTTGGCTGTACCACAGAATGTATAGGGGGTGAGGGGAATAATGTCCAATTAGGCTACAAAGATAGGTTGGGGCCAGGTTATATGGGGCTTTATTTAAAGGACAAACAAAAGAGTTTGGATTTTATCGCAGAGCCAAAGAGAAATCACTGAATTTGGCTGAGCGGAGGAATCACAGGTTCAGATCTGCACTTAAGGAAAATTACTTTGATAGCAGTGTGCAGAATGGACTGGAGTGAGAGACTTGGGGCAAGGACAATTAGGCTTTTTCAGTAATGTAGCTGACAGGTAATAAGGGCCTGAACTAAGGTGGTAGTTGTAAGTGGGGGGAAAAAGAGTTGGAAAAGGAAGATGTTATAAAGGAGAAATGGCATGATTTGGCAACTTATTTGGATATGTGGATGAGTCAAAGTGGGAGGATAACGCCAAGACTGCAGACCTGGGAGACTAGAAAGATGGTGGCACCTTTGACAAAAACAACAGTTTGCAGGAGGAAAAGACTGGCCTGGGGGTTGGGGGTGGGGAGAGTAGGGGAACAGAAAGAAATTCAGTTTTGGACATATTGAATATGAGATGCCTCCAGAACATCCAGTCTGAAATGTCCAGTAAGTAACTGGTGATGAGGGACTGAAGCTGAGGGAGGGACTTGGGGTTGAAATAGAGCTCTGAATCATCTGCATAGAGATGCTAATTAATCTAACAGGATCTGAGGAGGTTACCAAGAGAGTATAAGTGGGGAAGAAGAGAGCCTAGGACAGAACCTTGGCAATTACCTCACATTTTCAGTCTGGTTTAAGACCTTTGGAAATAGTGTTTGTAAGAAATTTAATCAACTGAAAAGTCTATGTAAATGAAAAACAGGAGAGTGCTTAATGAAACATTGTTACTAAGTAAAAAAAAATGCCACAAATTGGCAGTAAAGAAATGATGCCTGAAGCTGGTTTTGCTATAACCTTCTCCCAAAGAAAAATGCTCTACACTTCAGTTGTAGAAGAGACTAATACCACATATCTTTTTCCTACCTCAGAAGGTTTGTTAATGAGATTAAAAAGTATACAGGAAGGGTTCTTACTTGCTCACAGGAAAGGCTTTATAAAACATAAGATACTGTTGTTTTCTAGTAACCCCACATGTCCTTCCTAGGTTCCTTTTTTTTATTTCAAGATTTAAAAAATCAATTTGATATTTATTTAAAGAAACCTTCCATTCCTTGGTAATTTCCTGCAGTTAGAAGCCAGGAGCAGTGGGTGGAAGTAATATTCTGAAACTGTACTGTCCTGTCATTTCATAAATTACAAGTATTGTTTGCTTTCAAAGCTTAGGGGAAAAAAATGTAAATGAAGATATTCCTACTGCTTGGAACTGCTGAGCCAAGAATAACAAGGGCTCACCAATTACCACTAACTACTATTTCTTTAAAAAGTAAATTTGTAAATAAAAAAGTTCACTACACAGTATCATCTATTTTTGATTTACCATCCTGTAATCTATCACAGTAAAACTCCATTTATCTAGAATTATCAGGGAATAAGGTTTTGGATAAATACATTGTTTCAGGTACTGAAACTAATCACTACTCAATAAGCTTCCAGTGGCTCCTATTACTTCCATGATTAAAAATAAAATCTGTTGGCTTTTAAAACCTTTCACAACCTGGACCATTTCCTACCTTCTTGGTCTTACACTTTACTCCCCTCCATACATTCTATGATCCAGTGACACTGGCTTTCTTGCTGTTCCTTGAACACTCCATCTCTCAACTCCATGCCTTTTCCCTGGCTATCTTCCATTCATAGAAAGCTCTCTCTAAGACTCAGCTCAAATCTCACTTTTCTGCAAGAAGCCTTTTTCCTTCACTTTCCCCTCCCAACAGCCTACTTTCTCTCTGGGACTGCCTTACATATAGTTGTTTGCATGTCCTCTCACCCATTTAGAAGAAGCTCCTTGAAGGAAGGGCCTGTATTTTTCCCTCTTGTATCTCCAGAACTTAGCATGACGCCTGGCATATAGTAAGCCCTTAATAAATGCCTGTTGATTGATCAACTGATTTCTAAAGGAGTGAAACATCCACTGAAAAATTATATTGAAAATATTTTAAAGATACATACTTTCTTATTAGAGTAGACAGAGTCATCACTATAACTCTTAAATTATTAAACTCTATTAAAGTCAACCTTTGGGCATCTGAGGATTGTAGATCCCACACTACATGACTCCAGGCTGCTATGCTTTAAGGTGGCAATTGTTCTTAATGTTCCTTTGTCTCCTGTTAAACCCTATCCTTCCACCCGACTAACTGGTTTAAAGCTAAGGAGAACTGTAGATTACCAGGACAAGCCAGACAGAGCATCCATTTGCGTGAAATTCTCAAGTCAATAGGCTATGGCCTAATGACTGCTACACTGTTTTCTTAAGGAATAAATAGAGCCTTCTGGCTTTGGGGACTCTTTTTCTTGTTACTTTCTCTTGCTATTCTGGGACATTTTTCACTTACTTTCAGTATTATAGCTGTGTTGAGGAAGGCTAAGGTTGCTAGAACTATGTCAGATAAGTGTGGTGTTAGGAATCTGAGTAACGGATGAAGTCTACATTGAGTTTAAGCCATTGCTATATATTTCCTAAAGGTAAAGTGATACAAAACTAATTTTTGTGCTTGCATCTTAAAACTGCAATGAGACTTTGCGGACACCCTGTATAAGAAAGTCAGACTGTAATAATAAAGGGGGGCAAATGGCAGGTATGATAAAGCCAGATAAACAAACATCCCTCTTAAAGTATATTTTTCAATCCCCTATAGCTGAAAGAAAGCAGTGTTTTTATGATTTACCTGCAAATCCTGAACATAATACAGCAATAGCTATAGCAACAAACCCTAACAATGGATTCTGCTGCACCTGCAACATTAACAGAAACTGCAAGTTAGTTAAGAGATTTTGATCCCTTAGGGCATTCATTAGTGGCATGAAAATTTTTGATGTTGAGCAATGTTGTCCTAACAAGGTTACGCCAGAAGAAAAGTATGCTACAGCCTAACTTCACCAAGGTACAGTAGATTTGGCTCAACATGACTTGTTACATAGATTTCAATATGCTTTCAATACTTTAAAGGTCTATAATTTCATTCACGTGGGTAGTCCCTGCACCAAAATGTCTGACGATACTCCCATAATAATTTGGGTCTTTGAGGATTGCTGTAATTAAAAAGTTACAGTGATGAGCTTTTCCAAATTTACCTAGGCTGGTTATCAGACAAGAGACATAATATACTATTGAGTCCATCCTCGAAGACTTTCCAGTTTAGTAGTGTCTCTCAGAGCTTGCGCTGTATTGGCAAAGCCTTGGAGAATCTCCGTACTACAATGAAGTATCAGAGGAGGACTTTACAGGAAAAGATTTGGATATGCAAGGGGTTAAATTATGTCCCCCAAAATATAACCATTTCCAACAAAATTCTGATAAAACATTGTTCGACATGTCCCTCAATCTCAGAAGTACCTAGTACAATGCCTCAAATATAGTAAGGGCAAAAAATACATGTTGATTTTCCATTGCCACTACCACCTCAATGCCAGTCTCATCATTTTGTGTCTGAATACTACAATAACCTAACTGGTTTCCCATGCTTCAGTCATGCTTCCAATCCATCTTGCACAGTGAAGTTAATCTTCCTGAAACACAATTTTGATCGTGTCTACTCTTTGTTTAAAAGATCTCTACAAGTTTCCTGCTGCCGATATGGAAAAAAAAAATCCAAACTGTAATCTTTCATTAAGGATTCTTCACATAAGGACTCTGTGCTTCCCCTATGCTGGCTTATGAACTCTTAACTAACTTGTGACTTCCTGCCCTTGCCCCTCTGTTCATAATGTTCCTCCTGCTTGGACTGCCGTCCTTGCTCCTTTCTAAATCTCACCCAGGTCTTCAAGATCCACCTCAAATGTCACTCAAATTCAAAAATGCTGAGGAAACTTTATTTGTTGTTTTCTTCAAGTTCCGAACAATCTCTACCTTCAAATATCATCTAATACTTGTTCCTAGTAAATTATGCTACCTTATAAGACAAGGGATGAAACTGGTCTTTGACCCTCTTAAACTCCCCAGGCCTCTTCCTCCCTGTTGGCTGAGGCAACTTCTTTTGGGAAACAGTTGTTACTGAGGAGTATAAGGTTCATCAATCAGTGGGATATGGAGATACATGGTAATCCTAATAGCCTTATATCTGCACAAAACTTTTAATATTTTAAAATGATTTTATATCCATTATGCATTTTATCAGTGGACTCGTGTCTCCCAGATGGCTATTTAAATTTGGATAAAAATATTAGTGTTTAATGCTAATGTCTGAGAAGGGTCTAAATGGCTCAGAAAAGTAATTAGCGCCTTCAATTATTAGGTCTCTTGGCATTTGTATACCATGGTGACTGGTGCTGCTAAGAGCACTCATCTACATCCCTGATCCTTTGAAATGTGGCAAAGTAGGACTTTATGAGATCAGAGTATACCCTGAATGAAAAAGTCTTTACCTTTCCCTGTTCCTAGAAACATACTGGAAAGGATTAGAAGGGGCTTGATTACTGATTAAAGAGTAACAAAAAGCAATAAGGTTTAAAAATATCAATGATAAATGTGGACAAGTTAGCAAGTTGGTTTTTTTTTTGGGGTGTGTGTGTGTGTTGTTTTGTTTTTATAAACCTACCTTTGAGACTTTCGGGTCATAAAAAAATCTTAAAATTACCTTTTTTTTTTATAATGGCAATTCAAGTTGCTAAAATGAGCCTTCATCAGCAAGGCTATAAAAATGTGGATTTAAGGCAATCTGCAATTGATAGTTTACTGTGCATGACATTCCTTACCAATACTTTAGTAGCTTGAGCTGGTTTCCACTGAACAAGTGTGACTCCAGCACACAGCATAAAAACTGAAATCCACTGTAATTTACTGAGTGATCGGTTTAACATTAAAACAGTACATAAAGCAGTACAAGGAATCTTTAGTTGGTAGGTCACCTAGAAAAGAAACAAAAACATAGGATGAAGAGTTCATGTAAATCTCTAAATGGCACAAAAACAAAGAATCTTATTTTCTAATTTCATTTTCAGAAAATATCTTCAGAACTATTCAGAGAGACAATCACTTATGTCCAATTCTCATTTCACTGTGAAAAGATTTTGGATTAATTCCCATGTGATGCAATAATTAAAATTTTATTGTTTTCATTAAGCCCACTTACCTGGTATACTGCAGCATCCAAATTACTAAGAGCTAAGAAAGCCATGTTGTTCTGAACAGCATATACTAGAGATGGTACACTCAACTTCATCAGTTCCTTTGGGCTTCCTAAGATATTTTCTTTTAAACAAGTCTTGAATCTACCCACACTACCGGTTTCTCTTCAAAAAAAAAAAAAGGAAAGAAAAAGAAAGAAAAAAAGACATTAAATCAAATCTGGAATGCTTTCCTCACGCTAAGCATAGTCTATATGTTCTTCTGTGGTTCTCTGATGTAATTTAGCAAACCTAATTTTAATAACTGTCAGGTAATTTCAGAATTATTTAGAAGGAACACTGAAGATAAATGAGGCTTCCAACAATACACTAAAGAGAAAGAATAACACTGTTGTTTTATTTTTGGAATATATAAAAAGATAATAATCATGTTCAGCATCAACTGCCTCTATTCAGAGTTCCGGAGGCTCATCTCTGTTCTGAGAATGATCTCCAACACTAAGATGAAAGGAAAGTAGAATAATATACAATGTCTATAAGAAATGAATATGAATCATTCTGCATTTCACCCACATCATTTCCCCACTCTCCTCTGGTTCCCCAATGCATCATGTCCACACTACTGGAACTTTTTCTACTAAGTTGCACATCCTATATTTTCTCAAAACATCTCTTTATTAGCTCTACTTTTAAAAAATATGTGTTATAGACACTAGTTAGGAATCAGATATTTCATTATCTGAAGGTTATATCAATGAATTAACATCAATTTGAATAATGTGCTTGGTGCATAGGGACAACAGGGTCCAAATAATAGGATGAATCCAGAGGATTTGAGAACACCAAAAAATGTCACCATATGAAATTGAAATTAATAAACAACACAAATGAATTTAATTAACTATCCAAAAACTCTTCCTAGGAAGTCATACACACAGAGATAATTTATAAATGTGCTGCCAAGAAGGGTAAGGCATTTTCTCAACCTCAGCAAGAGGTGTCAGGTACTTTCTTAAAGAATAAAATACACTTTTTGAACATGACTAATAAAAGATAAGATGTAATGCTGTAAATTATTGCATGCTTATTATGAGGAAGCATTACAATAATAGGAATTCTGGAAAGAATTAAAGATTTCTCAGTGTTTATTCTAACACTTCATCTGACAAGACATTTCAAGTACTAGAAGTGTTTTCTATACTAAAATATCATTCTCCATTCACAGCCTCAGAAAAGTATCCCAAAAACAACTTTTCTGATTACTAATTTGATTCCCTCAGTACACTGATACCAAGAAACAGGGCACTTCTAAATAGTCAGCATGAGTATTTCAGTCACTCAAAAGGCCCATCCACCACTGTGCACTAGTAAACAGGCATTCTGGTTAATCAACTTATGCATGTGAATTGATCCATTAGAAGCTCTGGAAGAACAGAAAAAACAAGAGTTCTGGAACCTATTAAAAAGCTGAAGACCAGACTCAGAACTGAAGTGACCCTATAAAGGTACTGTCTCCTGGTGATATTCTGCCTAAACAACCAGCTATTCTTTCTTTTTGATGACTTAAGTTAGGCAGGTCCCTCAGATACACAGTCCTCACTGGAGCCACATACAGTAATATCGCTCAGTAGCACCTGCAAATGCTTATGCTCTACTGGAACAGCCTTCAATAAGCCACCAGCGTAGGACTGTAGGGAAGAAATGCACAACTACTCTTTTGGTAACTACAATGAGTGTAGAACTGAATATAAAAAGAGCACATAGACTGCTGTGTGAGGTAACAGGTAAAAGATAATTTCTGAGCTGGGTGAATCAGATTCCTGGTTGTATTAACATTTGATCTATATCTTGAAACTGAGTAAGATTTGGGAAAAGCAAGATGGGCAGAAGGAAGAGAGCATTACAGGCATAGGTAATGGCATAATTAAAGGCAATGAAGCAAGAAGCTGCTGCTAGGTGAGTAGAAGGGACACCAAATTGTCTGGTTTCACTAAAGCCAAGCACATAGAAGAAATGAGTCTGGAAAGATAAAGGAGATTCAAGTTATGGAGGGTTTTAAATAACAGGGTAAGGTACTTAGACATTATTCAGTAAACCATAAATTTTAAGCAGAGGTGAAACAGGATTAGATCTATGTAGAAGGAAGTCTTGTCGGGAGCAGTAAATAGAACAGACAGAAGACCAGTTAGGAAGCTATTAAATTAATCCAAGTAGGCAGTGATGAGAGCCTGTTCTAATGGCATTGAGACTAGAAAAAAAAAAGGACCCCACAACACATTCCAGAATCAACAGGATTTGGCAAGTGACTAAATGAAGAAGTTCAGTCAGGCATCCAACAGGCACCTACTAAGTACTGGGGATACAAAGATAAACAAAACCACTGTCCCTACCCTTAAGGAGCTCACATTCAAATGAGGGAGACAACATGTAAATAACTAGGTATTACAAGATGCATAGGGTAGATTAGGGATTCTTAACCTCTTTTGTGTCATAATCCCCAGACCTGTACCTAGAATAATATTTTTAAGTGGATAAAATTAAATATGTAAGATTACAAAGAAAAACAATTTTATTGAAATATAGTCCAAATACTAAGTTTCTGACCCTAGGAAAGAATTCCTGGGGTAGATGGAAGGTAGTAATCTCAAAGGAAAGGAACTAACATCTACTGGGGCTGGGAAAGGCTTCCTACAGAAGATAGGATTTGAACTGAGTCTTGATAAAAGCCAGGGAACTTAAGCACGGTGTCTACTGACTACAAAGGCAAGGAGTCAGGAGATGGAGTGTCATGCGTGAAGAATAGCAAGTAGACTAGTGTAGCTACATCACAAATTAAGTAGAAAGGAGTATGTAACAGTATGAGAGCCCTAGAATGGGAAAGACCAGCCAGGTTCTGAAGAGCTTTAAATGTCCAACAGAGGTAGTAGGCATTTAGTAAATGCTTGCTAATTGGCTCATTCTGGAGGTAAGAGGGGGCTGCTGGAGTTTATTGAGGGGATAACATTGTAAAACCTGTGCTTTAGGTGCCAATCACTTTGGCAGCTGAAATAAGGATGTATTAGAGAGAGACTTGAGGCAAGGAGAACAATTAGAAGGCAAATGCAATAGTCTGGGTGAGAGATAATGATGGCCTACAAGAGGGTGGCAGCTGTGTAAATGGACAGATGGGGTCATTTCTTTAAGACTTAATTCAAATATCACCTACAAAAGGCCCCTCATGATCCCACCAGCTCCTAATTTTTCCCCTTTCATACTATCTTCTACTCTGAATATATCTTCTACATACCTAGTTAGTTACATATTGTTTCCCTCATTAGAATGTATGCTTCTTGAAGGGAAAGACTTTTATTTGCTTGTTTATTTTTACCTTCCTTTGTATCTCTGATACTTCTTATTCTTAGCACAGTGTCTAGCACAACATACATCAAATACCTATTGAATGACTTGACAGATTAAAAAGTAAAGACTCAAAGAAAACATGGGGTTTTAGAGAACAGGTGATTGGGTGAATGATGACAGAAATAAAGAATTCAGGAGAAAGTGTGGGGCAGGGGAAAGAAGTAGTTTTACAAAAATTGAGTTTAAGATGTCCTTGTATAATCCACTTAGAGGTATCCAATAAGCAATTAGAAATATGGATGTGAAATCCTGAGTATAAACAAATACAATAAAGGTCAAACATATCTGCAGTGTACAAAAAAATTATAGAACTCTGTGCTGAAAAGGATCTTAATCATTTAACCCAACTTCCTGGTTTTGTAAATAGGAGCCAAAAAAGGTTAAGTGACTCTGAAACTTTTTTCAAAGTTCTATATGTAATATTATTCATGTGGATGCTATTTTGCCTTTGAGAGCTTCTGGCCAAAAAATTCACCAGCCTGTGAAGTAGTAATTCAAAGAAGTAATGAGCTACTCCAAAGTAGGCTTATTCCTTGGACAAGACATATAGTACAATATTGGGCCTGGATTTGAAGCTTTTCCAGATAGGACCTGACAGGGATTATGCCCCATTGGCAAAGTTAAGGAGAATCCAATCATTTCTATGACACGCTGGTTATTATAGAAAATTACTTTAGTGGAAAATGTTCATTGTACCTAATTTTAAAATCAACATATCCTTCATTTCACTTTTTCCTTAGAAGGAATAAACATGGCTTATACAATAAATATGGCTTATACTTTGCTGTAAAATAACATTTATTTGCTCAACAGGAAAATTGTGTAATCCTCCACTAGAATAAATATTCCTAGCTGAAACTCAAATTTCCCTCCAAAAGCACCACGTTATTTGGGCAATTACGACATGATTTTAACTCAAAATTGAGTTATAAGAAAAAACTCTAAATTTTAAATATAAGTGCAATCATCATTGTAAATCAAATTTAAATCCCATTTTGAAATTACAGGAAACAGATAAATTTAAACAAAAGCACAAGGACTATCTAAGGTAATATAATGGGAAAAGACTGTTGCAGCTGATAGTTGAATGAATCAATTAATAAACATTTATTAAGTGCCTACTATGTTCTTGGCAATGTTAGGGCAATCTCAAAGCAGAATCTCAAATTAGTGGGTTCTCCCTCAGTAGAGGTTTGCAAGCAAAAGTTGTATAACTACTTCTTAGGTATATTTTCGAGCAGTTTCCTAATCTAATCTACTACAAATTGGCCTAGGTAGCCTCCAACTCAAATTTAGCGTTTATTCTTCTCTGCTTGCACTTGAAATCACAACATTAAAAACTTTTTAATACCATTTTCAACCTATACCATTTCCTATGTCAGTTGGTCAATAAGCATCTTATGCACTTACTTACCATGTTCTAGGAACTATGCTAAGCACTAGGGATAAAAAAGCAAAATGTCAAAAGAATATGTAATTACACATAGCAAAGTCCCATCAACTTGACCATTAATTGGGAATTTGCTACATTATTCTTACTGAATAAAAACTTTTAGATAATTTTGTTAGCTGAAAACTTTTGGGTATTTTATTTATGAATAAAAAAAATCCAGGCTATATGCAATTGCTTTTTCCAAAAACTGGGGTCTGAAATTAAGGATTCATAGCTTTAGGGCTAGAAAAGACCTTATGTCTACCATTTCATTTTACAGATGAGGGGCCAAAGAGATAAGTAATTTTCCTAAAGTCACAAAGGTAATAAGTAGCCAAGCTGAGATCTGAACACTGGTACTCCTATTCAAAATTCAATATTCTTTCCATAATAATATGCCTTATACTCCTCAGTAAAGCAATCAATTTCTGCATCTTTATGTTTTGGGCACATCATAAAATCCTTTAAATTGTAACTTTTTCATTACTGTATCCCATTTCAATAGCTATTTTCCTGAGAACTATAGATGTTTACTAGGCAAAACCACATAGTTCTGCAAATTCTATCCAAGATACCAAATTTCACTGAAACCTGTTAAAAATTTTAAGAACATATATGCCAATTTTGCAAACTTGTTGTCGCCATTTTGCTTGAAGGCAGCAGCCCAAGCCACACATCAAACTTAAAGTATACCCTGACATCTTTTTATCATCATGTCAAATTAGGTTATAACTTCTACCTTCTCCCAAAGTTATTGTAAGATAAACAAAATTTAAATGATGAATGGTCCAACTGAAATAAAAACCTCTCTTAATTCACTTAATATACGTTTGTAGTTTTTATAGTTTCAAACTGTTTTTCAGAAAAACCTCCGAGGATCCGTGAAGCATGAAGAAAAAAGTTATAATGGTTGACAAATACATGGCAAACCCATCCATTTTGCTGTGTTGGCTGAATACAATCATTTAGCCAATGTGGAAACCCTTTGGCGATTGTTCAGAATCAATCACATAACCAAAAAGTTGGCCTATTCACTGAATATAACAATAATGTAAGATGCAAAAATAACCAGGTTTTTTTCCCCCACAGAGTACATATAAAGTAAACAGCACCCCATTCAGCTTTTATTTTTGTTTTAATGTGGATGTTTTTGACAAGAAAGCAAAAGTATTAAAAACTAAGATTTTTTCTGATGCAAGAAACATCCATGACCCTATTTCAAGTACCAAATATAGAAGAAATGAAAATATGACAACAGTCATCTCCACTTTGGCTTCACTTCAAGTAACCCTGAGGTGATATCTAAGTTACCAAACTACTGAACATAGTTCCCTGATTCAAGAAAACTAAAAATAAAATTACAATTTCCAAGCAAAACACAGATTTAAAATCAATACTCTCAAACTTTTTAAGCCAAAATGTGTTGAACAATCCCTCAAAATACGGTCCTACAAAAAAAAGAGGCCAAATGAAAATTGTAGAAAAGCATCACAATCAATATTGCTGCCAATAATACAATAATTGCTGGAATTTATATGGAGTAGTAAAGTTTGCAAAGTGCTTTACAAATATCTCATTTTATCCTCACAACAACCCTGGGCAGTAGATGTTATTTATTATCCCTATTTTACAGAAAAGGAAACTGACGCATGGAGTGGCTAAATAATTTGCCCAAGGTCATACTGCTAATAAGTATATGAAGTTAAATTTGAATTCAGTCTTCCTGACTCCAAGTCCAGTGCTCTATTCGCACTACCTAGCATCATTATTCTAATTTTTTTGTTATACTACTAATTTGGAATCAAATTGATCTAAAATGCATACAAGATTTTATCTTTCCAAAAAGTTTTTTACATAAGAATAACTTCAGCAGATAGTAGACAGTACTGTTCAAAGGAACAGCCTGTTCTGTTTTGTTTCAAATGCTTGAGGGTAATAATTTATAGGCAGGGAACAGACAACATAGTAAGAGAATCAGAGAAAGAGAAAGATCAATGGAACAAGATATTTGATTTCTGAGTATTTACTATGTACTCAGTGCTGTTTTAAATGCTATACTAGCTATAGAAAAATAAGACATGGTCTCTACTTTCAAGGAGTTCATAATATACATGAAAAATTAGTTTATAATACAAGATTGAAAATAATTAAGTGCTAGATTATTTGATATAAGCTATAAGCACTACAACTGCGAAGGGAAATTCAATGAGGGACAGAATTTTCGAGGAAAAGTTCACGAAGAATATGGTACCTGAGCTTGGACTTTAAAGGATGGGTAAGATTGGCCAGGTTGAGAGGAAGGCAAAAATGTTCCAGATGAAAAATGTTTCCTTCAGTTCTTGTTACTGTTTCTAATTTCTGTGTAGTTTTTATTAAATGAATTTCCTTGATTCCCTTTAATGATGGAATTTAATGAGGTTCAATTTCAGAGTATTAGGTATTCATTTGAGTAAACATGGAAAATATTTCCTGATTTACTGTTGTTCATAACCCCATTTGGGGTCTTCTTAGCAAAGATACTGGAAAGGTTTGCCACTTTTTCCTCTAGCTCTTTTTGCAGATGAGGAAAATAAGGCAAACAATGTTAAGTGACTTGCCCAGGGTCACACAGCTAGTAAGTATCTGAGGCCAGATTTGAACTCATGAAGAGAAATCTTCCTGGCTGCAGGCCTAACATTCTACCTACTGTGTCACCTAGCTGCCCATACAGTACTGATCATGTTAATAATAAGGTTGCCTTCTTTGTCGCCTCCTATTCAGTCTGTACCAAAATTTGTTTTAGTCCTCTCTTTAAGAAGGAAGGGAGAGGCCCACATTTGTTTGTGTGTATATGTAGAGAAGAAAGTGGAGGCAAGCAGAGCATTTAAGAATCTATCCTCTTTTTTAGATCAGAATGCAATGAATGCCTCAGTAGCATTCACCAATTTCATTATAGTTTAGATTTGATCTTGGTATTAGTAATTGACTTAACTCTACTTGTCAAGTCAAAAAACCTGTCATGACACAAACAAAAGAACATTCTGGTAATTATAAAGTTTTTCAAAGGTTTTCGGAGCTATGCAGCTTATACAGGATTCACTCTTTTCAGAGCAATGGTTCCCAAAGGGTCAGCAAATATTTAACATTTAAATAGTTACACACATAAAGGAGCTAGGTCAGGGGCAGTAAGCGAGGCGACTTTAGTGAAGGCAGGAGGAGGCAAAGAAAAAGACCTTCAAGGGCACAATCAACACTCCAATTAGGGTGTGACATCCTAGGAAACTGAGGAATAGGGAGGCTTGGGATGAGATTACAGAATTAAGGCAGGTACCTTAAAAAGATAAGGACATATAAGCATTATCTCCATGGGGAGCAGGTATGTAAATGAGATAGGACTCCCATTACTTTGAACACAGTATAATTTGTGAAAGAGACAGCTTTGGGCATCTTACAAAACAAGTTTACATCTAACAAAAAATCTCTTTTTCTTAGGCATAAAACAAGTCAAATAGACCCTTCATATTTCTAAACAGGAAAACATTACTATGCATTAAATTAGTCCACGGTCAAAATAATTCTATGTAGCAATGCAATAAATGGAAAAGCAGGAAAATAGACCTTAAGCATAAATAAAGAATAATTTTTCAACCACCAACCCAAGAAAAGAGATTCTCCCAAAATGCCAAAGAATCTAGAGAATAAACTTATACAAAAATGTCAAATGCTTCCCTTTAAATGTTTTTACTAATTTATGGCTATGCATAAAACAAAAAAATATGCAAAATGGCCCTCTGTACTGCTGTGCAGATTGCTTCTGCTTCTTCAGTGATGGTTCAGAAGGTGCTAATCAGTTTTTAGAGTAACTATCAACATTAACATAGCTGTTGGCACTCCAAACGTGAGACCTTCATCTAGTGAAAAATAAATGGACATACTACTGGAATTAATATATCTTTACACTGCTGTTATAAAAAAAAAAAAACTAGAAGACAAAAGGAAGTTACAGTTAAATGGAAGAATGATGAACAGTTTCTTCTTTAGGAGACATATAAAGAAATTGGCCAAGTTGGATTTATCATTATGTTCAAAGGCAACAATAAACATCACTTCAAAGGACACGTGGTCATCTTGTATTGCATCGTTCATGATAAATGTTTGCAAAAGTATACTTTAATACTGAGTGATTTCAATGAAAAAGTGGATATGAGGGCAGACAGCAAAAAATGTTGGAATATATGGTTCAGGCACAACAAACAAGAAAGGGCAAAAGCTTTTAGACTACACAGAAGCCTCACACCCACAGAGATTATAAACACTTTCTTTGGTAGGAGGCACTGAACACAGAAAAGTCCAAAAATATCAACTGAGAAAAAAATTAAATCAGTCATATTATAAACAGGCAGGTATCAACTAGTTATCTAGGAAATTCCCAAATCCTACCTAGGTATAGAAAAACCTCTTAGTTATTAGAATAGAAAACAAAATGAATAACAAACTAGAAAAATTAAAATGTAGAAATTATAGGGGACAACTGAGGCAATTCCAACCTGATCTAAACAAGCTTTTGAAGCTAAAATCAGAAACTGATAACAGAATAAACACTGACAAATGTCACTATTTCTAATGGAAGTTTAACTGGCATAAATAAATTGTCACAACAAGGAGACCAAAAAAATCTGAAAACTATCTCAGTCAGAAAATGCCTGATCTCTTTGCTAGGCAGAGAAATGTAGCAACCAATGGCAACATCAGTTTAAAACATAAACTCATTTGTAAAATCTTACTGAGGATAGTGGAAATTATACATGGTATTTTCTCAAAAAATAACAAGGAGTAGTGAAGGGAAAGGAAGTTTACAGAAAGCTTAGTGAGATACCCAACTAAACAAAATCTTTCCATGGGTATTTAAGGATGAAATTGAAAGGACAACAAACAAAAAATGGAAACAATTTTCATAACAAACTTCTTGATCATTGGCAGTGAACACACTGCATCTGGCCTCTAATATCACAGTTCCAGATGTGCTACATGATTAACAGAAATGTCAATGAGGAAAACAAAAATGGGAAGGGCGGCAGGCCTACATCAAGTATATAAGGAGGAAATCCCTACCAAATTATAACACTATTTTGAGGCAATAAAGAATAGCAAATGCTTGGAAAAAATCTCAGACCTTATTTTTAAAAAAGGCAAGCAAGAGAACACCAAAACTAACAACATTCCAATCTATATAAAAATTTTATGAGGATAATCTACACACTTATCAGTGGCATCTTTGAGGAAGGTGTGGAAAGGCTTTTCCAAATGATATTCTACAGAGGATTATTTTTACAGTCATACACCTAAATGAAAAGTGAAACAAATACAAGATCCCATTGTGCTTACTGAGTATAAAAAAGTATTTTACTCAACAGAGCCAAACACCAAAAGATTAACAAGATGTCTCCCATGAATACACCAAAATCATATAAGGTCCCTTGAAAGATGTAATAACTATGTATGTTTGTGTGACAACTCTCTGATTATTAATATTAAGTAAGGTATATATACATGCAGCAAAGATGATTGCCATTGTAACAGAAAAGGCCCAATGAAGAAGATTCCTCATATACATTCCTGTTTGCAGAGGAGATGATGCTGACTGCATTAAAATCTGGAGCATTACAGAACCTCCTAAATGATATCCATAATCACTCATAAGAATCCAGCAAAGCCTAGTGGATAAAGAATAAAAAGTTCAGTAGTATCCAAAATAGGATGTGTAAGACAATCCACTGGGACAAAAAAAATTAAAGTTTCTACATATTTATCCAAAAATCAGAAAGAAATTAACCTGTACTAATATTTAATAGCTAGATTCCCAGTGGAGACATCACTCAGTCCATTTGTTGGAGGGTCACCTGTCATGATCACAGGCTACGTGATCTGAAAATTAAAATTTTAGCTTCAAAGATGAAGACTGAGTTAATATCTTATCTGCAGAATTGTATTTTTACTTTATAAAAGAATGAATCTACAGACATAGTTAGACTTGCTGTTTGTTTATTATCCATTATTGGCACCAACTAATCATTGAAGATTTTCTTTTATGTGAACGCTTGGCAACAAACACCAGTAAGTAGTGCTGAAATATTATAAAATGAGTAACTTTTTTGAATCAAAGGGATTATCAGGGAACAACTCAGTTGACATTTGCACTGACGGTAGAAGAGGTGGGTAAGATGGTGGGTAAAACTGCTCGCACCTTAGAACAACAAATCAAGGCAGTGACACCAAATTGTACTAGTAGTCATTATAATCTTTACTGTCATGCACTTGAAGTTTAAAAAATGCCAATTTTACTTTAAAATGTTCTTGAAGAAGCAACATAAATTATTAATTTTGTCAAATCTTAATCCCTTGAGTATACATCTTTTTAACATTGTACGTAATGAAATAGAAAGTATTCAAAAAGCACTTCTGCTGCATACCAAAGTATGATGGTTGTCTCAAGAAAAATAATTTGCGCAATTGTTTGAGTTGTGAGCTGCACTAGTCACTTTTTTCATAGAATACCATTTTTACCTTAAAGAACAACTAAAAGAACTGGTTATTCAGATGGTTATTTGGAAGACATTTTCTCAAAAATAAATTAAGTGAAACTGTCATACGAATTAAAAATAACCAACAGTACTTGTTACCAATTACAAAAGTTGAGCTTTCATGTGAAATCTGGAAAACTTGTATCCATCACTCTGAGCTTAACAGGTTCCCAATACTTAAAAAATTTTTTCTATGAGATCACAGGCGATATTAACAAATGTGAGTTTTTTCTTAATATATAATGAAATGTGTCAATATTTGGAAGAGCTACATAACTCAGTGAAACAACTCAGGGGGCAACTGTGTGATGCAGTGGACAGACTATCCAACCAGGAGTCAGGAAGACCTGAATTCAAACACGTCTTCAGATACTTACCAGCTGTGTGAAGTGGGCAAGTCACTCACTTTCTGGCTGCCTCCATTTTCTCAACCATAAAATAGGGATTATAGGAGCACCCACCTCACAGGATCAAATGAGATAACTGTAAAGCACTTAGCACAGTGCCTGGCACATAATAAGCAGTATATAAAAGTCAGTTAATATTATTATTAGCAATATTTTCCAAATATTTTTGATGTTAGAAAATGAGACATAAGTTCAAAGTGCAAGACAGACCAATGAATTTTTATACAACATATGAAAAGTTCATTGATATGGTTTCAGATTCCACATTGCCTATAAAAAACAACCACTTCCTGAGTTTGCATGTAGTATCAAAGAACATCCACAATTATCTGAAAGAGCGATTAAAATATTCCTTCCTTTTCCAATGATATATCTGTATAAGGCTGAATTTTCTTAACATACTTCAACCAAAACAACATATCACAACAGACTGAATGTAAAAGCAGATATAAGAATCTAGCTGTCATCTTTTAAGCTAGATTTGAAAGAAATTAGCAAACATGTGAAATTCCATTCATCTCTTTTTGTTTTATAAAAGTTATTTTTCACGAAATATTATTTAACATGTAATGTTTATTATTTTAAGTGAATTAGTAAATATTTTAAAATTTATCTGCTTTAATTTCTAACACAGTAAATGTCAATAGCTATAACATACATAAACAAAAGTTCTTTGGGATCCTCAATAATTTTTAAAAGTATAAAGGGGTCCTGAGGCCAAAAAGTTTGAGAACTGCTATCTCCCACACACCACATTATGTGAACTCCCTAGAGAGAATATGGACAAAAGTCATATAGGATGGGTAGGCACAGATGGGCTGATAACTGCATTGTTGGAGGGAATACCCATATCAATGAGATCACAGAACCATCAAAATACTGATGCACTTTAAAATTAAACTAATTTCAAAATCACAAAATTCAAAAAAAATTTTTTAAATCATTATTTGCCACCTACTATGCACAAATCATTCAAGGATGTGAGATACAAGGATCAAACAAAGAAAACACAGTTCTTGTCCCTCAAGAGGTTTACTATAGTAAACAACAGTACTAGGTACAGCATACTCAGACATGTCTCATTTTAATTTTAAACAAGAATTAACAAAATGTTGGGTTTTCTTTTAGAAACTAGAAGTTTACGTCTACAGAAGCCCTTTGTGCAAATAAGGATTATTAATATTTACCCTTTAAGTTAGTTGTTTCTATAATGAAGATAATACTAAAAGGCAAAAAAACTCAGATCAAATTCAATGTGCACTACTGTTGCCAGAGTACTAATGCTGGAACAAATTACCTTCCATCTTAATAGAGAAGTGGAGAGCTATGGATGCAGATTATATTGTCATTCATGGTTGCTCTGTTAAACCATTCTGCTTAATTGCGCCGCTGCCCCCCCCCATTATAATGAAGAATGGCATAGTGAAAAAAGATCTAGCTTCAATTTCTGCTTCTGATATTTACTAAATACGGAATCATGGGCAAGGCATATAAATTCTTAGTGCTCCAGGCAACTTTCTAAAACCACAAGTTACAGAACCATTGCCAACCTGCATCTGTGGAAGGAGTGTCCACACCAGGAGTTCCTCAAACCAATGAAATCACAGCTCTAAGACCAGAAAAAAATATTAGGGTATTATTGGCAGGGGGAGAATTACTGGGAAATGAATATGGAATAAAAATTAAAATATAGTAATAGAGCATTCTCAAAATAACTTAGCTATTTTAAACTACAATTTAGATGAAATTATGTTACAATATTATTTTTTCAGATTATTCTTAAAACTAATCAAGGTAATTTAAGATCAGTTGGTAGCAATTTGTTTTTCTAAATTGTGCTACAGCTATCAAAACAGACCCTTTAAATTTCTGTGTGTCATTACTGATGATATTTGCACACAGAAGAGGAAGTGAATATCCAGGTCATGTAGTTTTAGAACAAATATAACCTCTGTATTGTTTGCTGTTCTCAGTATCTGTAAAAGTTATATAAACTCACACATAGCAGGAAGTGGATCATCATAAAAGTCATATTGTTTTGGGTGTGGTTCAGGCATAAGCAATAAAATATACATTGCATCTTAGTATCATTTATCTACTTAAAGGAAAAAAATGATTCTGATAACTTCAGAGCCCTGTGCTCCCTGTGAATTAATGGAGTAATCTCTCAAATATCTATAATTCTATAATGAACCTATTCAGGCTCTATGCTTTCTCTCCTGCTGCTTTTTAGAGACATTTTATTTATTAGCATGAGATTTAGGAAGAAGGATAAGAGGCAACACATCCATTTTTCCAAGTTTTTTATGTAAAGAATTTGCTGGAGAAGATAGCTGTCACTAAAAGCTAAAATATTTTAGATTCTTTATGGGTTTAATTATACAGTGTTTCCCTCTGTTTTCCTAATGCCATAAGTAATATGGTAATAAAATTTATTTAATAGATAAATTTATTTTTACAAGTTACTATTTATTATGGCAATCATCTGATTGTACATATACTCAGATAATACAGAGCAAAATATGTATCAGGTCAGGAAAAAAGACTATCAAAAATTTTAATTTAATTTTATGTTCTTTTTTGAAATATTCTTAAGGCTGCTGTATATTCAAAAAAAAGGTTTCTACTTTCATTCTTGAATACAATAAAAAAAAGGGCAAACAATTCTTTTGTGTTTTGTGAAAGCTCTAATTTTTGTTAGCTCTAACTTTCTGAAATTTGAAAAAACTGAATGAAAGTAAACTGAGACTATTATGGAATGTGATCAAATTAAGTAAGTTTTTTTTAATACTTGAACCCATCAACAAAATATTTAAAATATTTTAACATTCTGCTAATAAATGTCATTAATTATTACTATCATAAGGTTCCAGCAATCCCACAGAACACAAAGAAGGTATAGTCCATGACTTATAATAACTGTAGGTATATAACAATTTATACCTTGCAAAAAAACTATCAAGTCATAAGAAGAGAATGCTTTTTAAAATTCATTTTAGTATTTCAATAATGTAGATAATGACAAGGACAATATACACATTAAATATTACTGTCCACTATATAGGGTATGCACACACCTATATATGTGTACCTACATACACTATCTAATGTGTATGCATGCATATGTATAATGGACACTAATATTTTACGATGTTACCTATGAAGCTGGCAAATATCTATCAATATTCTGCTGAAATCTACATAGGGAAACTTGTTTAATACATACAAAACCTGTTTAATGCGTATTTTGAGATAAAAGCACACTGGGAAAAATCACTGAACAGAATCTGAAGACAGCAATTCTGGTCCCAGTTCTTCTGCCCCTTCTGGCCACATGACCTTGAGTAAATCACTAGACCTATTTCAGGATACTTAGTTTCTTCTTACATAAAATTAGAGGGATAAACGAGATGTTCTATAAGATCTCTTTCCAGCTCTAATAATCTTTGAACCTAGTTGCAGATTAGTGGGGGACCTATCTCTCCAAATCAAGTCAGTTTGAACAGCTTTGCTTTGAATATTGATCTTACTGTACCACATCCTGTAATGGCGAGAGGTCAAGCGGAAGAATAACAGAGTGCTTGACTTGGGAGCTAGAAGTTCTACCTCTGACACTTACTAGGTGTGTGACTCGGCAAGATAAAAATCACTTATCCTCAAGTCTAAAATGAGAATACCAGTAATAACCACCTTCACAGAGGTTGTGAGACTCAAATGAGATAATATGTGAAAGCACTTACTTCACAAACCTCAAATAGATATATAAACGTCAGTATTAGTATTAAAGGATCAGTTCCATAGTCTTTGTCATGTGATTTGTATAAAGACTGTTACTACTGCGAGTATTCTAAATTGATCCCTTCTGGGTGGTGCCAAATTTAAAGGGTTTTCCCAAGATACCTGATGGCAACACAAGAAATCAACAGATGAGAGCTTCAGATCAAAGCAATTTATTAAAATATTTTGTTACAGAATAAAGCAGTAGTTCAATTCCTCTGTCCCATCCCACTACAAAGGAGTAAGCAAAAATATAATCTCCTTTATTTAATGAATATTGATGAGCTTCTGTATACAAAAGTTTGTGCTAGGCTCTGTGGGAGAATCCAGAGAAGCCTAACAAATTGTTCCTACCCTCAGGTGTCCTCCCTTCTCTATTCTCTCTGCTTGGTAATTTCATCCACTCCCACAGCTTCGATAATTACCTTTACAATGATGTCTCACAAATCTATATATTCAGCCCCAATCTCTCCCAGGAGCTGCAGGCTTATCTTTAACTGCCTCTTGGACCTTACCACATGGTATGGTAGCCAACAAGATTCGATTGCTACAATACATTCCATCATGTCTCATTAACTGTAGTTCTAGACTCCTGCTTATAATATATATAAAACTTTGTTTGCTATTTTAGCATTTTTTTTAACTTCAAGTACCAGCCTTCCAATAAGCATAAATGAACTGATATTGCTTACTAGAGAAAGTATGCATTCCTATCTTGCTATATTGGTAAGTTAAGGCCTTTTCACCTTAAGATTAAAATCATTATCAAGTTCTCTCACCCCAACTAGGTCAGCATTAATACGTAGGATCCCAAGGGAAAATTATAAACTCTTCATTATAATCCACTCCATTACTGTGCCTTGACGAGTAAGCCTCCAGGCCAGGAAAAGTCCACTGGAGACACCACCACCACCACCACCACCCTCAAAACCCATCTCCTTAAGAAACTATTACACTTAACTCTGGAATTTTTTGGAATTTCACTATTTTTGCCATACTTCACTAAACTTTTGGTAAGATCACTGTTCCCAAAATTATGATAATTCTCAGTTCAATCCAAGTCAAACAATCTAGAGGATTTTTTTGTACTACCCTATTTTCCACAATAATAGATTTTTTCATTCTAAAACGAGATAAGGACAAGCCTTCTGATCCCACTTCCACCATCTCATTTAGTCAGTCGTTACCCTGGGAACTAGAAAAATCAAACATATCTATAATGTGTATCAGAGATGGGATCTTTTTCATATGTAGCACCTCCTATGGGCTACTTCCAACTCTCACTCACAGGGTAGGTCCCAGGCAGGGCAGAACTACCTAAGGTTCAAAATCCTCTATAAGTCCATTTCTTAAAACTATATATAACAAGCCCCTATCACTGCACTTCCCCTTAAGAGTCAGCCAGTAGACATGATAGCTAAAAGTACAGAAGTTTAGTAAGATGACACAGTAAGAACAGGAGTTACCAACCAGGCCCCTCACAGAATACACCGTCCTACCAATAAACATAACATCAGTGAGAACAGTGAGCACATACAAAGAATATGGTTTTTCCTTTATGTAAGTGGACCATTTCACAGGCCTCTATGTAAAACAATTTTTACGGGGATTTTTTTGTTGTTTTTTGTTTTTAGGCAATTGGGGTTAAGTGACTTGCCCAGAGTCACAGAGCTATTAAGTGTCAAGTGTTTGATCTGAGGCCAGATTTGAACTCAGGTCCTCCTGACTTCAGGGCTGGTGCTCCATCCACTGCGCCACCTACAAAACAATTTTTACATAAAGCAAATTTGCCATGGACGTGGGGAAGGGAGGGAGGGAGACAGAAAAAGGACCACAAACTCGGGGAGGGAGGGGCCTGGCACATGGTTCAAGGATATGTTAGGGGCCAGGAACAGAGAAGCAAGAGGAGGAATACATGGCGGCTGGGACCAGCCATGTAGAGTTCTGGCTAAAAAAGAGAGGAAGAACACATGGGGGGAAGACACATGGCGGGCAGACACATGGGGGCCAGACATGGACACAGACAGGTGAAAGACAGATATGCAGGAACCGGAAATGCAGGTGGGTGGGTGGAGCAGAGTAAAAGAATCTCCTTTCTTGGCACTGACGGTCTCAAGGCAAGCCCCTGATCTGGCACCAGCAGTGGTGGTCTCTCCACGTGTCCATTCTGCTTTCACTTGGAAGGGTTTTTTTTTGGGGGGAGGTATGGGGGAGGCAATGGAGTGCTGAGCTGAGGGACAGAAGTGGGAGGAGGGAGGGAGAGCAGAGTACTGTGAAGTTAACATAGGTGGTTTTTTGGAATGCAGATTTCTTTATGTAAAGTCAAATTTGAGTAATGTGAATTTATGTAAAGCAAGAACTATCTGTATTCTGGTAGAGAGGTGGAAAACACATGGCCAAGGCAACTCCCATCACTGGGTATACTCTGGCTACACCTCCTCTTCCCTCCCCACCCCCAAGAGCATCTCTACTGGGAAGATCATTCAGCTTGACTCCCTGACCTGCTCCTCTTTGCCTCTCAACTCCCTATTTCCAGGGTTAACTCTGTTTTTATTCCATAGCTGACTCCTTTCTCTGTTGCCAACAGTCATACTCCTTGGAGCTGCCTTGACTGACAGCTTAAGAGTTTCTCTCCTGATTTTTAAAAAGAAGCAGCTGATCCTTTGCAGCCAACACTAGCTGTCCAGATTTCATCATGCTTGACTGATGGAATCAGTTTTTGAACTTTTTACACTTTAAGATCTAAATACCTTGTCTTTTGTTACCTGTTCCCTTACATTTTGTGATTTCATCAACAAGGCTGGGGCACCTCAGGGGTCTCCTGATCAACTCCCTTACTATATATACATACATATGTGTATGTATGTGTCTGTATATATATGTATATATGAAAAAGCACCTAAGAGTCAGCTGCTATCTAAGAGTCAGCTGCTATCTTTCCCTCCCATCTCACCCATTACTGGTGCTAACACCTAAGGGTGCTGACTCTTGGGGTGCTAACAAGGTCCTTGTGCTTTCTTCCTCTATCCTCACAAGCTGATATGTTGCTCAGAGAACCAGTAGAGACCCAACTCAAGGCACAGACCAGAAAAAAATCATCTCATCTCCAGGCCTCCTAGACTCCTGTGTGGCCTTTCTTTCCTGTGTATGGTAGGTAATCACAAAATAATTTACTTAGATAATAACTGTCACTAAATGTAGGCAGAAATATGAAGAAGGGAATATAATCAATTCCCCTTTTCAACTGCTATCTGCGAACTCCAAAAATAACCCTGACTCATTTGGGGAAAAAAAGGAGTAGCGAATTAAAACACCAGAATATCTTAGTCACTTAGGCTTGAAACTCAAGAAGCAGCTTATATTTGACTCTTTCCTGTCCCACAACATTTAATAAGTTGACAAATTCTACCAATTCTATTTCTACAGCAAGGCTTCTTTACCTGAGGTTCCTAAATTTGAACAGAAAAAAAAAATTACAGTTTTATTTTCACTAACAAAACTGACATTTAGCATTTCCTTCAATTGTGAGTAGAGGTAGCAAAACATTATTCTGAGAAGAGATCTTACAGGCTTTACAAACAGGTCTGTGACCCCCCAAAATAGTTAAGAACCTCTGCTCTCATTCATGCTACTACCTATGTAGTTCAGGCACTCATCATGACATCTAATCTTTAACAGCCTCCAAATAGTCCTCCACCTCCAATTCATCCTTCACAGAGAGGCCAAAATAATAATGTATAGGGCTAATCATTTTATCCTTTAAACAAAAACCTACAGTAATTCTCTCTTGCCTTGGAGATAAACTACAAACTTGTCAACTCAGTATTTAAGGTCCTCCACAGTCTGACTTCAACATATCTGTTCAATTTTATTTCACAATATTTCCCTTCATGCACTCTATATTCCAACCAAACCAGACTACCAGCTGTTCTGTAATTTCATCTTGCACTCTTCCCAAGTACATGTATTGTCATGATTGTCCCCCATTGCCTAGAGTGCACACTGTCTTCATTTCTGTTATATGAAATCCATGTCTTCCATCAAGGATCACATAAAATTCTACCTCCTCCAAGAAGTTTTTCTGGATACACCCAGCTTAAAGTGTTATCTTCCCTCTTCAACTTTTCCTATATTATTTTGCCTCCATTTTATCTCTGTCACGTCACATTCTGCCTTGTGTCATATCACACTTTCTGGGTACTTAAGTCTTATCCCCATCTGCCACTCACCATTATGCTATAAACTCATTAAGTTATAAAACTGCCTTGCAAATAGTTGTTGTTTAGTTGTTTTTCAATTATGTCCAACTCTTTGGGACCCCATTTGGGGTTTTCTTGGCAAAGATACTGCAGTGGTTTGCCACTTCCTTCTCCAGTTCATTTGACAGATGAGGAAATTGAGGCAAACGGGGTTAAGTGACCTACCCATGGTTACACAACTAGTAAGTGTCTGAGGCCACATTTGAAGATGGAAAGATGAGTCTCCCCGACTCTAGGCCCAGCACTTTCTCCACTGCACCACCTAGTTGCCTTTACAAATAGTAGGCACTTAAAAAAGAGAAAAAAGTCTTACCTGCATGTTGAGTGACAGACTGAATGCTGGATTATTTAGACCAGGTACATGGGATTTAGAGCCTTCTCCTTCACTTTACATAACTAAACTTTTCCTTGGACTATAAACTTGGCTCATTTAAAAATTTATCAACTCTTTTGGAAACTCTTTACTAAATAGTAGTTCTACTTTGTGAAATGATACTATAATTCACTTGTCACTATTTCTAATAAACATCCTATTCTTTTTGAACTTTACTCTCACAAGAGAATTTAACATTGAGCACCACTAGGAAGACTGGCAATTCTGAAACATCTGGAAATACTTCTTAAAAGTATTTCTAAAATAATATGTAAACGTTGTCCAAATCTTCACTTACATTTTGAAGAAACGTCACTTGGCTTGTTTAATAATGTGAAGCAAACCACTTGGATTGTTTGGTTGGATAAACAATACATTTAGTTGTTTGATTCTTTCTAGGGGAAAAAAAACCCTGAAATTTAACTCATTCCATATAAACCATATATTCATAAAAAGCTTTATAAATGACATCAAAGTTTCCTATTAAATCAGAAAGGAAGCAAAATTGTAGCAAGAGGAATAAAAAATTTCACACTAAGATATCTATTTCAAGTTGAAATAGAATACTATCCAACATTTAATCTGCTAGCTAATCTCTTGGGATTTCTCATTAAATGTCTGAATCTCAAAAAATAAAATAAAATAAAAAGAATTAAGAATTAAACCTATACACAAATCTAGAGAGCTGCTCGATTTTTCATATGAACTAGTAAAAACCTCAGGGTATCAGGAAATGAATTTTACTTTATTGAGGAGAAAAAATTGCTCTATGTTCACTATCAGGTTTTTCTGATTAATATTTTTTTTACTCTAATTCATCCTTCCAGAGAACAGTGATTTTGTTATTGAAGTAAATGACAAGAACATTTACATAAAAGGTAAATATGATCTACAGGATATAATCCTCAGAGCAGCTGTTTTAAACCTTTTCCACTCTCTTCAAGCTCCTATCCTATCAAAACCAACCCATCAATATCAGGAGATGAACTTGTCTCCTACTTAATTGATGATCTAGGCCATCCATCCTGAGTTCCCTAGAGAACCCATTCCTCTTTACCTCTGTCCCTACACTCATTTTCCCATCCCTCTCTCCAATCTTAGGAGAAAAAAAAATGTCTCTACTAGTATTCAAGACCCATTCTTCTACTTGTATTCTCAATTCCATCCCACCCTTCCCCTACTCCTGGACTTGATTCACTCAATTATTTTCCCTCTCTTCTATTAATATTTCTCTCTTTATTGATTCTTTGCATGCCTTCAAATATGTCCAGGTTTTTCCTATCTTCAAGAAACCTTCCCTTCCTTCTATTGCTGTATCCACTAACTACCAATCTTTTTTCTTCTTCATTGCCAAAGTGGTCTATATCTGATACTTTCACTTCTTCTGCAGTCATCACTAATATATTTTCATACACACTAATTAGCTATGAAGCAAACTACTATATCTCTTTAGCTGGTTAACTAATTCTTGGATATAAGAGTTTCCTACCCTTGCCTATAGAAAGGTAAATTTAGGTAAGAACAGCACCACAGTGCTATGGCATGGAAAAAGTACACTCCTGTGAAGGGTTAAACATTTTTCTTTTTAATCCCCACAAAGCAGAGAATCAGGTTAAATCTCATTAAATTAAATACCTTAATTGCCTGCCATAGCTTTATTAGATCAAGCCCAGTAATGATATCTTTCAAAAATATAAATTAGTAAATACAGTTATGCATGTATTAAAGACAGAATATCTAAATGTGAAAGAAAACATAACTCCAATATATTGCAAAGTGTTTATACTCACTTAGCTAAAATTCCAGTACTTAACAATAACTTTATAACTTCTGAGATGCACACAGCTGTAGTTGAAAAGTAGAGTTCTTTGTCTGTTGTCCTTGTGTATCTTAAAGCTATGATGTAAGCTGCAGCCACCAGGGTCATCACTGTCAAGCAGTACAACTTGAATAGCAAACTGACATTTTCTGGAAAACATATTCAACAAAACTATAATTTAAGGGAGAATATTATAAACAACAACTTTTAAGAATTACATTAAGAATGACATTTAAAATAATTGGTTTATTTCAAAGGAGTATTTTTCTACTGCTTACACTAAAGATAGTCGAAAACACTGTCAATTTAAAATATTTATAAAACTTGGTTCTAGGGAGTATCACCAATTTCAAGATTAAAAAATTTCTCATACTCTATATTACACTTTGCATTAAAAATGCTGATCTTGAATATTAAAGCCATGCATAAAACAGGAATTAAAAACTTTTACAATCACAAATTTGCCAAAGTAAAAGGGGAAGCATAAAAGCAGGTAAAATGGCCAGGGTCTCTAAAAAAGGAAGATGGCTCAAGGGGACTGGAAGGAGCTCAAAAACAAAAGTCTGATGATTCAAAGAATAATTATACTGCGGAGGAAGAGAAGACAGTATCTAAAACTATTAGGGGAATGTGACAAAGAGGACATAAGCAAAAGCTGGAGAAAGGCAAAAATAAAAGCAAAAAGACTACACAGAGCTATTTAAAAAAAGTCATAAAGAATAAACCATCCAATGGGTTGAGGATTATGAAAAAAAAACTGTTAACAATTAGGAAGGAAAAGACTTCTTAAGGTGTGTTCTGAGCAAGAACAAAGAAAAGTCCATGGGTTGGAGCTAATCATGGAATGTTATAACAGATGACAGATATAATGGAGAACTACAGATGTGATCACTGAATCAGTGATCTTTGAAAGATAATGTGAATAAAAGACAATTCTAAGATTAAATGAGCAAATGTTCCAATTGTGGAAGGGGAGAAGGGAAGGGAGAGAGATGGAGAGATGAGATGGAGAGAGGCAAAGGAAGAGGGAGAGGAAGAGGGATGGGGGAGAGAGGGGGAGAGTGTGTGTGTGTGTGTGTGTGTGTGTGTGTGTGTGTGTGTGTGAGAGAGAGAGAGAGAGAGAGAGAGAGAGAGACTGATTCTGAAAATTACAGATTGATAAATTCAATGCCTAACAAAATTCTAGAATGAATTATAAGATCTAGTGTAGATTCACTAAAAATCCATGCTAGCTCTTCTAACAAATCTCATGTTTTTTCAATAGAGTTACTAGAATGGTAGAACAGGGAAATGCTATATAAATGCAGCATAACTGAATTTCAGTAAGGCATTATGATAGTTACTCATGATAGTCATACGGACAAGATAATGAGGAATGTAGACTGTATAACAGAGTACAGTTGGGTGGATTTGTGGCTGAACTCTACCCAATAAATATTCAATAATAGATCAATAAAAGTTTAGAGAAAGGAGTCTCTAATAATAATACTTAATTGCATCAATGACCTAATATCCCTCCAATAAAGCATATCATAACCCATCTCTGCTTTCGCATCCTGAGCAATTCTTGTCCAAGACCTCCCACAAGTGTTTTACAGAGGGGGTACTGGAGACTTTTCTATACAGCTCTTGAAATTATCTGGACAGTAATGGAAAAGTCCATCAGTTATCTCATGTTCTTGCTACATAGCCAGACCACTGTCTTTTTCAGTCATACATCTCCCTGATACCACTTTTCTATGCTTATGTAATGTGTTGCAAAACCTATTATGTGACTCTCAATTGCCCTTTCATAACGGTTATCATAATAACTGACATTTATATAGCATTTTAAAGTTTGCAGAGAGCACTAAGGAAACTATTTCACTAGAATCATGCAACCCTTGTATCAGTCTCATTCTCCAGATGAGGAAAATGAAGCTCAAGAGGCATTAAGTGACTTGCCCATGATCATAAAACTAGCACATGTCAGAAGAGGAATTAAAGGCCAGGTCTTCCTAACTCCCAAGTGCAATAATGATTCTTCAAACACTGGCATTCTATGGCTTGCAGTCATACCATATAACTTGAAGATGGGCTTTTGTATCAAGAAGAAGCTTGGGATCATTAAAAGCTCTATGCAATTTCCCAAAGGCAATTCAGTGTATTTTCTTAATCAATTAATGGCACAGTCCATTGTCCACTGTGTCTGTTCAAAATATATGTGGATCAGTATCATGGGGTGGCCCACCCAACCTGATATCACAGTCTGAAAAATATTCTTCACTCAGTTTTTCTTGTGTGCATAGTTAGGCTAAACTCTTAAATAATTATGAACCTCAAAAATTAAAAAGCAAACTGGTGCAGTGGAAAGAGAGCTGGATGTGAGTGAGAGGATCAGGGTTGAATCTCATCTCTGCCACTACTTTTGTGACATTGGACAAGTCACTTAACCTCTCTGGGCCTCAGTTTCCTCAACTATTAAATGAGAGTATTGAACTAAATGACATCTAAGGTCTGTTGAGGTATAAAATTGATCCTATGGTTATTTAGGAGGCTCTGCAATGTTCTAGGGTTTGATATAATGAACACAGTGTCATACATGAACAGGAGCACCTTTTAAATTGAAAATCTAATGGCCTTTTCTCATCCTTCTTGACCTCTCTGCAGTTTTTGATACTGGTGATCTCCCTCTTTATACTCTCTAGGTCTGTGATACTACAATCCTGGTTCTTCTACCTATATGACTGCTCCTTCTGAGTTTTCTTTGCTGTATCTTCATCCAGGTCATACCTTTTTTTTTTAAGGTCATACCTTTAACCATGAGTGTTTTCCATGGCTCTGTCATGGACCCACTTTTGTTCTCTCTATATACTATTTCACTTGATTTCATCAGCTCCCATGGATTCAGATATCTCCATACTGATTCTCAATTTACTTATCCAGCCGTGCCTAACCTCTATCCTGACTTCCAGTCTCACATTTCCAACTGCCCGTTAGAAACCCTGAACTGGATGTCTCATAGACATCATAAACTCAACATATCTAAAACTAAACTCGTTGTCTTTTCCCAAAAAACTTTCCCCTCTTCTGAATTACTCTCTATGGCATACTACTATCCCCCTGGTCACTCAGGCTTGCAACCCAGGTGTCATCCTGGACTTTTCACTCTCATACATCCTATATCCAATACTTTATCAAGTTCCGTCAGTTCTGTCTTTGTAACAACTCTCATATACACATTCTTCTCTCCTCTGAAACTGCCACCATGCTGATGCAAGCCCTCATCACCTCATGCCTAGGCTATTGCAACAGACTGCTAGTTGGTCTCCCTGCCTCAGGTTTCTTCCCTACTACAATCCATCCTCCACTCAGCTGTCAAAGTAATCTTCCTAAAGTGCAGCTCTGACCATGCCACCTTCCTATTCAATAAACTCCAGTGGTTCTCAATTACCTCCAGAATCAAACACAAAACCCTCTACTTGGTATCCAAAGCCCTACGTAATCTAGACCCTCTTATATGCATTACCCCCAAGCAGTCTACAATCCAGTGATTCTCGCTTCCCTGATGTTCCTCAAGTATATCACTCCTTCTCACAACTCTGGACATTTTCACTGGCTGTCTCCCATGCCCAGAATTCTCGCCCTTCTCATCTCCACCTCCTGGCTTCCTTTAAGTTCTAGCTAAAATCTCACCTTCTATCAGAAGCCCTTCTGGATCCTCCTTAATGCTAGTGCCTTCCCTCTTTTCATTATCTCCCACTTATCCTGTACATAGTTATTTGAATATTGTGAGCTCCTTGAGAGTAGAGACAATTTTGAATTCTTCTTTGTATCCTTAGTCTTCTGTGCAATATAGACAGTTCTCACTTTAAGTAAGTGGACTGTTCCACCTAAGTAATTATTAATGCAGAGTTTGCCTGCTGAGCTGGGGAAGGAAGGGAAGGACAGAGGCAGGTAGGGGGTTGCAAACCCATGGAGGGAGGAGGCCAACATATCATTCAAGGACATGTAGGGGCCAGGGACAGAGAAGCAAGAATAGGAGGAAGAACATTCCAGGGTTGGGTTAGAATCAAAGGAGGCCAGGCAGAAGGGTACAGACACATGGCAGCCAGGGACAGACACATGGCACTTGAGCACAGAAGACAGACAGAGGGGGCTGGAGACATAGGTGGGTGGGTAGGTAGAGGGGCAAAGGTTTCCTATCTCAGCCCTGGGGGTCTCAAGCCAAGTCCTTATCTGGTGGGGAAGCCGCTTTCTCTTGGAGGGTTTGGGTTTTTTTAAGGTTTTTTTAAAAGTTTTTTTTGTTGTAAAGGTGGAAGGCCCAGGAGTGCAAGGCCGAGAGGCAGGAGCAGACGGAGCGAGCGCATTACTGTGTAGTAAAGTTAACATAGGTTTTTTTTGGAATGGGGATTTCTTTCATAATTCTTTACCTAAAGTCAAATTTGCATAATGGGAATTTCTGTACAGCAAAAACTGTCTGTACTTGGCATATTTTTACAACAGTATTTCAATAATAGTTCCCTTTGTAATCCTATGCATTTTATTTTATTTAAAAACATTATTCTGAGAAAGGGTTCATAGACTTCACTATACTGCCAAAGGGATCTATGGCACAAAAAAAGGTTAAAACCTCCTAACCTGCAGGAAATTCCTCTATTATTTGGACTCTTTGAGGAATATCATCTATGCCTCACTTGATGTAACCAGAAGATCATCAAAGCTCACTGTTATTCAAGAAATCTTATTTGCTTTTCAATCAACAACCAAGCATTGAAGTGCCTGCTATTTTAATATATGCACAGAAGAAACCTCTTTGGATATCACATCATCAAAGAGAGGTATACTCAGGAAAAGGATAGCATATGCACAGCCCAAATACTCTAATGGCATCCACAACATATTAAAAGACCTAGAAGGAAGGCCTCCAGCACATCAGGCAGACTTTTTATGGCGGATCCTTCAAACTCCCTAACCTCTCAAATCTTTCACCTCCTAAAAATCCCATGACCATCCTCTCCACTCTACCTCAGCCACCAGTAGGGACAGTCATACCCACCACCACCCACAAGTATTCTACTTCCTTAACCAAAAACTAAATTGTCTCTTCTGTAAAATGAAGGAGTTGGGCTAGATGGCCACTGAGTCCCTTTCAGTTCTGAACCTATGCTGCTATAACTCCAGCTTCCTCTCATCCCAGCTCTCCCTGTGCCTCATGCCTCCCAAACCATTTATTCACTCTTCAGATATTCAAACCCTTCACTTCTCAGTGCTTTCTCAGGCAATCACCCCTGCTCTGACTTTATATTCCTCCTTTCCCAATCTTTACTTATTAGTTCACTAATTCAATTCTACACTGTTATCTATCCTAGGATCCCTTGTTCCCTTGCCTGATCACCACTCATCCCTTGCCAAACCCCTAGCACTAAATTACCTCCATCTACTTCTTTTGTTCCTACTCACACTCTGCTGAACAGAACTGAAGCCATACAATCAACCTGACTGAATAAAAATATAAATTCATACCACTCAGCTTCACCTGGGCCTTCATCGTACGAAAATAATCCTTGAATTTCTCCCTAATGGATTCCCTATCTCGATCCCCAAAGATGCTACCAAATGTTCTCTTTCTCTTCAGTTTCCTATACTTCCCTAGGTTCCCTCTTTCTCAGCTGAGTATGTTGCCTTTTATTTTACCAAGAACTTGAAACCATTCTCTGCTGCACGAATGTATCACCACTGAGCCATGAACTCCTTCTTCTCCCCTCTTCTCTATCTCAAAAGCCCTTGATCATCTCAAACCCTCTCCTTTCCCCCAGTCTCTGATAATGAGGTAGCCCTTTCCTTGCCCTCTACATGTGCCCTTGATCCCATCCCCTTATCTTCTCCAACAAAATGCAACCTTAATCAGCTCCTCTCTTTCCCAAATCTTCAACTTTTCCCTGTTCCTTTGTTATTACTGCCTTCAAACAGGCCCAAGTCTCCTCCATCCTTGAAAGACAACAAATCTATTCAAGTTTTTATCCTATATCTCTCTCCTACTTTTCTCAGCCAAACTCCCTGGGGAAAAAAAAAAGTCTACTCTCACTGCCTCTACTTTCTCTCCTCTCACTTAATTCTTTGCAATCTGGCTTCTGCTATCATCACTCAACTGAAATTTTTCTCTCCAAAGTTACCAAAGATCTCTGAACTGCCTGCCATATTTGATGGTCTTTTCTCAGTCTTCTCCATTAGAAGCCATCAAGTCCAACTGCTGGCTCATCAGTCTTATCACACCTGCTCTTCTCTTTTTCTCAATACTCCCTTTTTCAGTGATCTCATCAGATCCCATAGATTTAATGGTCATCTCTATATAGATGACTCACAGTTCTATATATCCACCTCCAGCCTCTCCCTTTAGCTTCAGTTTCACAGCACCAACTGCCTGCTAAACATTTTAAACTAAATATCCTGGAACACACCAACCTCAACACATCCAAAACAGTCATTTTCTTTCCCCTCAACCTACCCCTTATCCAAACTTCCTCATTCCTATCAAAGGAAGTATCATTCTTCCAATCTTCCAGGTTATAACCTTAGCATTATCCTCAACTCCTCATTCTCCCTCATCTCACATATCCCGATCAGTTCCCACATCTTGCCATTTCTAAGTTTACAACATTTCTTAAATCTGGCCCTTCTCTCCACTCACAAAGCCACCACCTTAGTTCAGGCCCTCATCACCTCTGGCCTTATAAACAATCAATAAATAAACATGTATTAAGTAGCTATTATTTGCCAGGCACTGTGCTGAGTGCCTCATAAAACTGCCCTAATTGGCCTCCCTAACTTAAGTTTCTTCCCCATTCTACCCCACACTCCACAGTCCCCAATGATTTTCTTTATGCACAGATCTGACCCCCTATTTGATAAATTCCAATAGCTGTCTCTTCTCCCTAAAGTCAAATAAAAACTTCTGTTTAGCTTTTAAAGTCTTTCATTACCTGGCCTCAACCTATGCTTTCCAACCTCCTTGGACATTCTTCTTTTCCTCTCATTCTGTGCAAGCCAGCCCAACGGCCTTCTTTCTGTTTCACACACACAACACACCATCTCCCATCTCCACACCTTTGCACTAGCCACTCCTCATATATTCCCACCTCACCTCCTCCACATATAATTCTTTTTCTTCCTTCAAGATACAGATGAAGTAACACTACTATACGAAGCCTTTCCTGATTTCCTCCCCTCAATGGCCAGTGTCTTCCTTAACTTTGTATTTATCTCTTTATGTTTATTTTGTATATACTTATATACATACTTGCTCCTCCTCACCTCCCCCCAGAACATAAGCTTCTTGAGAATGAGAATTGTTTCATTCTTTGTATTATATCCCTAGACCCAAGCACAGTGCTTGGCACAATTAAAACAAAGCTTGTTGTTGATTTATGGGAGGATACGGCCAAAAATCATACTAGATGAGAAAGAATCAATGAGTTACAAAAACACAGTGATGAGATCATAGATTCTCGGAAAATTTTTTACTACATTCACAGATTATAATGTAAAATTTAAAAAATAACCTAGTCAGCTAAATTGACATTGTTGTCTTCCCATAGGATAATATATTCCTAATGTGAAAAGCAAAACTTACCTCTTTGTAACATCCAGACCCCAGCTGTGTACAGTGGATGCTCAACAAATATTTATGAGCAATAACTCTCTATTTGTAAGTTGTTATAATGCTATATGACTTCTATAGGAATTTTAAGTTTTTGCCAACACAACACTGAATCAAGGCTCAAAGGTCACCAGTAAAACCAAACTGCCAAATCTACCAATAACCTTTTCTGAGTCCTCTCAGCACTACTGATACTACTAGATATTCTCTACTCTCTTCCTCCTCTCTTACCTGTTGCTATTCCACGTGCATTGTCATCTCTTCCTCCTCTTTCCTTTGTACTTGGAGTTCTCTTCTCTCTAAACACCACCTCAGTTGGTGGTCAGCCACTTCCACAGCTTCAACTACCAGTTTGATGCTAACTCATTCATTCATTTAACAAGTGCCTATAAAGTGTCTACTATACAGAAGTTATCCTAGGTATGGAAATAAAAAGACAAAACAAATGCCCCCACAATGATTACATTTCACTGGTGGGGAGGGGAGTGTTAGGGGAGGGCAATCACTACTTTAGAAGATAAGTATATACAATATAATCTGAGAAAAGGGAGAACTTATAACAAATGACTCCCACATCTAAATCTCCAGATTTGATCTCTCTCCTCAGGCTGTGGATTGACATTTTCAGCTGCCTACTTATATGACCCACTAGCACTTTAAACTCAAAATATCTATAATTTCACTCATCATCTTTCCCCCTAACCCTGCTACTCATCCAGAGTCCCCTCCTTTTCGCTTTCAACATTGTACCATAATTCTCCCAAGCTCTCACATTGAGAACCCAGTAATCATCTCTGACTTCCCCCTCATCCCATACATTTTACTAAGCCAGTCGGTCAAGACTAGTCAATCCTATTTATACAAAAGTACTCAGATCAATACCCTCTCTGCTATTTCCACTGTTGCTGGCCTATTTTCGGCCAGTACTACCACTCAACTACTGCTAAGGCACTTACCCCTCCGATCTCCTCTCTTCCAATACATACAACTGACAGAGCAATCTTTCTATGATTACCACTCCACTGTCCAAGATCTTACAATGGCTCTCTCTCAATGAATCAAGAAGCTAAGAGGTGAGGTGGATGGAGTGCAGGGCTTGGACTCAGGAAGACCTGAATTCAAATCCAGACCACTTACTAGCTGTGTGACCCTGGGCAAGTCACTTAACCCTGTTTGCCTCACTTTCCCCATCTGTAAAATTAGCTGGAGAAGGAAATGACAAACCACTCCAGTATCTTTGCCAGGAAATAGGGTACCAAATGAGGTCTCAAAAAGTTGGACACAACTGAAAATGAATAAACTTCTTCACTTGACAACCTACTCCCTCCTTGACCTAGCCTCTCCTGTAAGATTCCAGACTAGTCCCCATCATACATGTACTCTATACTCCAGCCAAAATTTATTAGGCAAGTATCCCCCCCAACACTTCCCATGCTTTACCATCTCAACACCTTTGCTCACAGTGATGATACTAGGAACTCTTCCCCCACTCTATTTCTCTTTAATAGACTCCTACCCTTCCAAGTTCCAAGCTCTGATCAACAGGCACCTCTTCCATCAAGTCTTCCTTCTATACCCTCCAATCACAGTGGTCTCTCCGTCCTTTAATTTCATAGCACTCTGCTTTTTCCTCCCTTGCCCCATACTAATTCATCATATATATACACATACATACATACATATATATATATACATATATGTATGTATGTGAACACAGACGCACACACCCCCTCTTGAGGATAGGGATCGTGTTTTATTTATACTTCTCTGTCCCCCAGGACCTAGCACAGTTCAATGTACATAATAGGAACTTTGTTAAATGTGTGTTGTATAAATGCCTTTTAAGTTTCTACTTAGCACCTTTGTGATAAAACACTGATGTAAACAGTTCCTACAGCTGACAGAACGGAAATGTCTCCCAACTCTCACTAAAAAAAAAAATGCACTTCAAAGTTGGCCTTATTTGAAATTGGTGGAGAGGGTGAAGAGGAAAGTGTAGAGAAACTTCATACTTTAAATAACACATCTTTGTACTGTACTAGCAGAGGGAGACCAGACTGCCCCAAGGGGTGGCATAAAAGAGATGGCAGTAAATGGAGGGACGGGACTTTTGGCCCCAGTCTCCTTCTCCCGCCTCATATTGTGCGGTCCAGTGCCAACGGCTTGGGAGGTGAGAATGGGGGTCCGGGGGCCCCCCAGTCCCTGTCTCGGCTGAGCTTAATGCAAGCGCATCCACGTTCCTGCCAGCGCCTGCCAGACCCCTGACAAACTGCCCAGGGGGCGGACAGTCCCGCCAGCGCCGCCCCGCGAGACGGGGACACACTGCCCCTGCTCCCCGACACCCCCGGCCCAGGGCGGGGGACCAGAGGAGCGGCCGCTTCCTCCCCGCGCCCGAGGACGCCCCTCGCTGTCCCCGCGGGCGGCGGGGCGAGCTCCAAGGAGGCCCTGGCCGTCAGCCGGCCCGGGTAACCGCCTCGACGCGCCGCCGGCCAGGCCCGCAGCCGCAGGAGTCTCTCCCTGCCCCCCGCCCGCGTCCCCGCGGGGGCTCTCACCTCTCGGGGCGGCCATCGCTGCCGAGCAACCCCAGACGGACTGACGTTATTCTAACCGCGCTCCGCTAGGTGCCGGCTCTGCGCAATGCACTGTGGGACCAGCACCCGAAGACCATAGAGAGCCGAACGCGGCGGCCTAGAGCGACGCTCTCGCCTCCGCAGCGCGAGGCTGACTTGGACTTGGCCAAAACCCGGTCGTGCCCAGGTGCGGGCTAGGGCGGGTGAACCGAAACGGGGATTCGTGCTCGACCCCGGCCTCAACCGGTTAATATCCGTGCCTAGATGCCTTCTTTGGTGGGTGTTGCCCCCAAAACTACAACTCCCAGAAACCCTAGAAATTCTTTAAAAAGAATAACAGAAAGACTTACTTTCCGGAAATTGGTGGTCTCCGCTGCCGAAGATCAGCTGGTGTCTTATCTATTCGGAGTAGAAGCTGTTGTTGTATAAACTCTGAATTTGTTACTTAAAAAGTGAACTGCAGACGCTTCGTTCGATTAGGCTGTAAATTATAGTTCACTAATCTCTTCCAGTTGTTTTTGCCGACCGAATTAACCATCGAAATTGCCTATTATAGCATGGAGATAAAACTTGGAGCTTAAGCCCCCGAGCCAGTATGGCTCTTAGGCATCTCCGGCGATTACCACCTTGCACATAGTAGGCACTTAAAGAAATGCTGTTTCAGTGGTTTTTCGAAGGCTGTGCAAACTGACAGGTGGAATTGTTGGAATCCGTAGTTCAGAGGAGCTCTCATAATATCGAGTCAGTTGGGAACCTTCTCACTCTTCTCTGGCTTATTTACCCCCACCTAGGTATAACATAGAAACATCTAGGAAGGAGAGAGGGAGACTAAATTCGGATTCATCATTAGTTTGGTCATGGGGGAATGAATGTTTAGAGTCAAATTAATTCTTAAAAACCTTAAGGGTTTTCCATTTTTGTTGCTGAAGGGAGGATCCACACCCGTGAAATCAGAGGTCCTTAAATTAAGTTCAGTATTCTTTTGCCTCTAATTCTATGCCATCGGTATTGTCAGAATCCTTGGGTCAGTCTCTTTCATGACATGGAAGATCACTTTGGTAACCTTCTCACTTCTCTCTAGCTCATTTGCCCCAACCTAGGTATAACACAGAAACTTCAGTGTGCCAGCACCCATGAAGGCATCAAACATAGAACACCTTTTATTTACATAATAAATACATAATAAATAATCTAGGACTATCATTGAGTTCTATAGCTGGTCTAAAGAGCCCTTTTTTCTTCTTCTGATGGGTTTCCATTTCCCCCCAACCCAGTGAGGATACTTTACATTATTAATAAAACAATCAATACATTAGAAGTAGGGAGGCATCATAGTAAAGTACTTGGGAAAGGGCACTGACTCGAGAGTCAAAGGAATTGAGTTCAAAATCTGCCTCTGATGCTTATAACTATATGACCTTGGGCAGTTCATTTAAAGTTCATGGGCCTCAGTTTCTTTATCTGTAAAATTAATATGATCAGACAGACTTCATTATCCCATCAATCAGAAGGAAATAATAAAGCTTATATAAAGGAGGCTATATAGTTTAGTGCCTCTTACACTCTGTGACCTGGGCTTAAATTGTCACTTAATCTCTATTCATCACTCCACCTAGCATTCTCTGATGAGGGCCTGACTTAGAGTGGTGGGCATGTGAATGGAGAAAAGAAAGGGAGTGGATGTGAGAGGTGTTGTGGAGGTAGAATTGAAAAGACTTAGCAACTGACTGGAAATAGGAAAGTAAGTTGGTAATAAATATTCCCCCCCCCCTCAAGAAGTTCAATTTCTAATGGGGGTGCTAGTTGAACTAATAACTGAACATTACTGTATCTTGTATTACAAATGCTAATGAAAATTAAGAGATTCACAAAACAACTTTGAAATATTGTAAATTTGTTAATCATTTTACAATAATTACAAAATAATGCTTTCATTATTTTATTCTTAAAAATCCTAACACACTTCTTATAACAAAATATATAAACAGAGAAAGAATTTTGCTTTCCAATTTAATAGAATGACATTGTTACAGGAAAAAACAATTTCTAGTAACATAGTTTTATAGTGAATGAATGTAGCTGAAAATCTAATGAATATTATACAATAATATTAATGGATGTCCCCAAAACTTACCTCTTTATATATGTGCAACAGACTTTAAATATTTACTATAAATCACTGTATGATAATGAGTTTTAAAATGTATTCTCAAATTAGGTTTCATCAACAGCTCTTGTTAAGTTTACTTTGACTGTGTGGAGTGATGCTGTATTACTGCCTCGGAGACCAGCTATATAAATCTGGGGCCTGGGTACTCTGGTACCATCTTCTCTCTTGGTCTGTGTGCCATTTGACTTTAATGGGTATACTTGTGTTGAATTTTCTCTTCTCATGTGACTAAGGTTGGTTTGTACTGAGTGGGTGAGTTTCTGACGCAAATTAGCCTAAAATTAAATGAAGAGAAAGGGAAGAATTAACATTTCTTCAAAAACTCATACAAGCATTATCATCTACTTGTTATAATCAGTGTGATTAATGATTTTAATATAATAATGATTTTTAAAAATTAATGATTCATGATATTTTTATTTTTTTAAAACAGATTTATTTATCAGCAGTAATTCTTGCCACAGAATTCTCTCATATCTTTATAGAAACAACAGCAACAAAAATGAATATTTTAAAAATAATATTTACTAGAACCAGGATGTAAAATTAAATCAGTTTAAATAAAATATCTCCTTTCTTGGAAGGCAGAAAAATAATACCTTACATGTTAAAATATTTTTTTAAAATTTACAAAGTTGCACAGGTTAGCCTTCTAATTATTTCATTCACATGTTTTGGAGCTCAAATGATATGTCACAGAGACATTTGTACCAATGAAGAACTTCAACTATCTGTTGAACATCTGTTGAAGCTCCATCTCTGCCAATATGTTATCAGAGAACACCTGATTTTTTTTGGCTTTATTAATTTCATCCTAGGTTAGGTGGAATGAACAATGAAGAGGACTGCCATGATTCTCACCAAAAAAAATAAGAACTTGTTACTGGAATAGAAATGAGGAAAACCTTAATGGGAAAGTGAACATTTTATTTTAGAATCTGTGATAAAGGAGAGAAAGTCAGGGCAGAGTTTGACATGTACTTTTCTGGAAAATAGCTTTCAAAGAATTAAAAACAAATGAATGAATGAATAAATAGGGTCTCATAGCCTAAAAGTCTGCAGAGGAAGTCATCCCGGGAGGGATGGAAAACTCTCAACAATGAAATTATTTTCTTTTTTGACTTTATTAATTTATTTTGATTTATCAGCAATCACTTCCATAAGCTTTTGAGTTTTATATTTTTCTCCCTCTCCCTCCCCTTCCCCCTCCCCAAGACAGCATGCTATCTGATATAGGTTATACATATACATTCCTATTAAATTATTTTCACATTAGTGATGTTGTAAGGAAGAATTAGAACAATAGGAGGAACCATCAGAAAGAGAAAACAAAACACAACAGAAGAAAAAAAATAGCAAATAGTATGCTTCGATCTGCATTCAAATTCCGTAGTTCTTTCTTTGGATGTGGATAGCATTTTCCATCATGAGGCCTATGGAGATGTCTTAGATCCTTGCATTGCTGAGAAGGGATAAGTCTATCAATATTATTCATCACGCAACGTGGCTGTTACTGTGTGCAACATTCTCCTGGTTCTGCTCACTTCACTCTGTATCAGACCATATAAGTAAGTCTTTCCAGGTTTTTCTGAAGTCTGCCTGCTCATCATTTCTTATAGCACAATAGTATTCCATTACATTCATATAACACAACCTTGAACAATGAAATTCTAAAGAGAGACGAATACACTGAGGGAGAAAAGGGGGAGCTGTCTAAAGAGACCAATATGGATATGCATAGACTGCATTAACCAACATGAATTTTTAAAAGGCATGTGCAGAAGATGTACAGCAAGAGCAAGTAATGGAGAATGAGTAGAAAAGTCACATATTACAAGGAGAATGTTAGGATCACTAAAGTTCAGAATGAGTTGAGGATGACAAAGAAAATTAAGAGTACCAAAAAGTTGCATATATATGAATGAAAATAGAGGGATCAAAGAAAGGAAAGGAACACACTTCTTGGAGTGAATAGAATGATGACATAGGAAAATGGAGAGAAAGCAGATGTGCTCAATTTTGCTTCCATTTTCTCTTCCAAGAAGTGTGATGTTTGGATGGGAAAGAATAGAACCAAAATGGTAATAGGGAGTTGAAACCCAAGATAAGTAAGAAGATAGTTAGCATCTTAGCATTCTTTGATAAATTCAAGTCTCAGGGCCCAAATGAACTACATCTCACAATACCAATGGAACAAGTAGATGTAACTGCTGAACGATTTCAATGCTCTTTGAAAGTTTCTAGAGGTGCCATAGGCCTGAAGAAAGATAAATATTATCCCTATCTTTCAAAAGAGGGAGAAGGGAGCCTGCAAATTACTTGGATTCTTGGCAAAATTCAGTAACATATTATTAAAGGACTGGTTAGTAAACACCTAGAAAAGAAAGACACAAGCGCAGAGAATCTGCATGGCTTCACCTAGAAGGACTAATTTAATTTCCTTTTTTTTAAACAGCATTACTAGGCTAATAGATGGGGAGTGGGAATACAAAACATCTAACAAAGTCCTTCCAGCAGCATGTATAACAAGAAGAGTTCTAGACTGAACTCAAATCCAACTGTGTTCAATTGATAAAGTAATTCATTATTAAGCATTTACTAAGTTCCTAATATGTGCCAGGCATTGTGCTGGACACTAGGGATACAATTTCAAAGAATGAAACAACCTCTACTCACAAAGATCTTATATCCCAATGTGGGAAATAATGGTTAACTATAAAATATAAGCTACAAAATACATATAAAATATAAAATAGTTAACTACAAAATGCATAAAATATAAAGTTAATCAATCAAGTATGTACAAAATAGTTAAATACAAGGAGTTTGGGAGGGAAGACACTTCCATTTCAAGGAATCAAGGAAGACTTCATACAGAAGTTGCTGCTTGACCTATATCTTAAAGACAGAGAGGAATTCTATTCATAGAGCTGGACAAATAGAATGTTATAAAAACTCTCCTCTTCAAAGTGGCCATATTAATAATTAATATAACTTTCAGAATTGTTCTGAAGATCAAATGAGATAATGCATATGAAGCCTTCACCTGCTATACACATTAGTGATGGTGATGAGGACGCTAACCTTGTGGACAAGATGAAGAGATGTGGTCTAGGAAATATGGCAATTAGGAGGACATGGAATTGATTAAACAGCTGGACTCAAAGTGTTCAATGTCAGCCTGGAATAAATTCTTGGGTGAGTGTTCTGGCGTCTATGCTTTTCCATGTGCTTAACACCCAGCCAACAACCATACCTAAAGATAGCTATTGTCTCTCTCTCTTTTTAGGAGAGAGTGGAAAGTTACCTCCTTTTTTATTAAAAAGAAAAAATAATTATCATTTTTAATGCTTTCAGCATAAAGATGCAACTATATGGATTGTCTTTTTCCTTCTGCTATTTGAAAGACATGAAAGAGGGATTCAAAGGGAGCTGAAATCTGTGAGCATGACCGCAGTAGCAGTCTATGAAGGAGAAACAACAGCTGTGGACAGCTTGTTTGCATTGGGCCTTTGGCAGGAAGCTGCTAACTGCCAATCAATGGAAGCTCAGCAAGCAAGTACCTGCCATTTATAAATTCTTTGCTGGAACCCCATAGAAAGGCAACAGGAAAGGAGGTTTCCAACACCTGGTCATCAGAGAATGTAGGAAAAGGGGCAAAATGGCTGGCAATTAGTTCTTAAGACCCTCCAAGAGATGACAACTTCAGGCAGCTTCTGTTTCCCCTAGGGCTTTGGTAGGAGGCTGCTAATTGCCAATCAAGGATAGCAGAGAAAGTTAGTGTCATCTTAAAAGAAAAAGCAGGAAGCTTGCTATAAATAAAGAATGCTATCCTCAGGAGATTCTGTCATTTGGCACATAAGTTTTCCATAAAGAATAACAGAGAGCCTAGGATTTGCTTTGTGGGACTAAAGGAATTTTTCTGTGACTTGGAAGTGTGCTATGTTTGTATCTCTGCCCATGACAGATAAAAACTAAAAATTCACAAGATGTACAAGATGTCTATCTATTAGAAACTGTCTTGAGAGGATGCCTCTACTTTCAAGGTTATCAGGGAGAATGAATTTTTCCTTGAAAGAAAGGAAGTAATGTTTCAATTAGAAACAAAGCAGGAAAAAGAATCTGAGGAGGAAGAAAGGGATCCTTATGTGTGTCCGGGAAGCCAAAAGATGGACAAATGTACCATAAAGAAGGAAAGGAAGGACCACTAGGCATTTGCAGTTATGTAATAGGTAGGACATTCTGCCCCCCCCACCCTAATTTTCTTTGCCTTCTCTCAAGAGGAAGAGAGAACACTATAGCAAAGGATTTTAGCTGAATTTAGAAGCTGGAAGTAAAGAGAAGTGGTATCACCATTTGCCCAGTGGAACCATGCCTAGCAGCATCGGGCAGAGACAACACATTCAGTGATGTAGCATTGGTTGGAGGCAGTGAATTCAGTAGATATAACCCAACTACTAGAGATCCACAGGGAGCAGCATAACGATGGAATCAGAAGACACCAACCACCTTACAGTATCAGAAGTATGAGCTGTCCCTCTGTATTTGTGCCTTGAACTCACATGTCCTCTATCCATGTGGCTTTGCATTCATGTGGCCTAGCCACTCATTTTCCTTATGTGTGTGGCCCTCTACCTAGGTGCCTTGACCATATGTGTTCTCTAATTTCTCCCTGGGCAGCTAAGATAGGTGTTTAACAAGCCAAAAAAAGCATAAGGAAAGGGAAGCTAGTTCTCCGTTTCATTAGAGGTCAGGCTCCCTCAGAACTGAACCCTGCCTGAACCACACACATGGGTCCAGAGCAAAGAGGTCCATTTGCAAATGTTCATGGACCCATGCGTGTGGTTCAGGCAGAGAGTGCGTCCTGTGGTCCAGCCTACCAGTGGTTTTTTTTTAATGTTCTAATAGTACTCACATTGAGGGAGGTAACAATCCTCATACTCTGTCCTGGTCAGGCAACATCTGAAACCCTGGCATTGTATGTCTGTAACATTCCACAGTTTTGCCAGTCTAGGACTACCAGCATTGAGTTTTAGGCATCATATTTTAGGAAGGACAGAATAGAAGGCTATCAAAGGGTGACAATCAGGATTATGAGGGGACTAAAGCTATGTCAAACAAGGATAGTTGAAGAAAGTAGGGGAGTTTAACCTGAAGAAGAGAAGAGTTAGGGTCCTTGTGGTAGGTCCCTCCAATATTTGAAAAGCTGCCCCAAGGAAGAAGAATTGGGCTTGTTTCGATTGGTTTCAAACAGCAGAACTAGGCATAATAAACAGCAAAGAGAGGTAGATTTAGGCCTAATATAAGGGGAAATTTCTTAGCAATTAGACTCATCTATAGAATGTGCTGCTTCAGGAGGTAGTGAGTTCTCCCCCAGGAGAGATCTTCAAAAGTGGACTGGCTGATTGATTGCATGTCTATGATGTTGTACAAAGACTTCCTCTTCAGATATAGAAAGGACTACAGGACTTCTGAGCTCCCTTTCAGTGCTAAGTTTCTGTTTGCTATCTCAAGCCTGATTTCTAATACTGAAGTGTCCACAGTTAATCATCAGTGGAAAGCTAAAAAGGCCTTTTGATATTAACCTGGCCTGAGGTCCCCGGAATTGTGAAATGGCTCTGAAGGGGGCCAATTCTCATACAAAGATTCTGGGTTTTAAATATAGCATTGTTATCTAATTCTGGGGATAAGAGCAGGGTTAGATTGTTATAATAACAGCCAAAGATTAACAAGAAATATACCAAATTTTGCTTCATTTTCTCAAAATTTTTGTTCTATAAGTTTACCATGGAGAAGTGGATAGAGTGCTGGACTTAAAGGCAGGAAGATCTGAGTTCAAACCTTGCCTCAGAAACTAGTTGTGTGACCCTGGACATGTCACTTAACCTCTTGCAGCCTCAGTTTTGGTTTTTTGTTTGTTTGTTTGTTTGGGCAAGGCAATCAGGGTTAAGTGACTTGTCCAGGATCACATAGCTAGTGAGTATTGTGTCTGAGGCCAAATTTGAACTCAGGTCCTCCTGACTCAAGGGCTGGTGTTCTGTCCACTGTGCCACCTAGCTGCACAGTTTTTAATCTGTAAAATGGGGATAATGATAGTACTTACCTCATAAGGTTGTCATGAGGATCAAAGGAGGCAATTTCAGTAAAGCATTCTGTAAGCACTATATAAATGTGAATTACTATTATTATTATTAAATTTAATGTTACTATTGTCTGTCTAGCTGTTTCAATACAAACTTACATTTTAAAGAATGTAGAAGAGGAATGCATGTGAATAATTTTTTTTTCTGTCCTTCATCTCTCCATCCCTCTACAACTATTCTCCTGCCCCTTACAGCTTAAAGCCAGGTAGTTCAGATTACACAACCACACTAGATGGGCACAGGATCTTCAACTGCAGGATGACATTTTGAGAAGTGAAATCTACCTCTGAAAATTGAATCTACAAATCTAAAACCATAAAGTAACAAAGACAAACATCACCTAGCAGGGATTTGTCAGGACTTTTTAAGGAGTCCACCATATGCTGAGAACTGTACTAGCCATTCATCAGAGGCATTAGTAGGTAAAAGGATGAGAGGGAAGGCAAAGAGATGAGAAGGCCAAATATGAAACTCATGGGAAGAATTGGCTCTAAATGAGTTTGTAACTGGGAGGAATCGAGTATCAAGACATCTCTTTTTGAAAAGAGAAATTCTGGAAGTTAAAGGTGCATGACCAAAAGTTAAGGATCAACCTACAAATCCATCATAACTAATGGGAAAACCAAATCCAAGCAAAACTTCTTACTGACCATCCCTTCAACAACAGGGTTAGAATTATATTAGCAGTTTAGATAAATGTCAGAGTTTAGGTAAATATCAATCTCCTCTTAGAAAAGAACATTTAGGAGGAAATAGCTAGAAGAGACTATTATGAAGGATATTTAGAAGTATCCCAAAACTGTTTTATCAATTGGATAAGAAGTACAAAATTCCCTGACTGCAGGCATACCCTTATCTCATCAACTAATAGTAACACCAAGCTCTAAAATGCTATGTAAATAACTGCTTGTTTGCTCTCAACTTAAACAGATAAAGATTTCAAGTAAGAGGCTGAGTTGTTTAACATTTCCAAGGCAAGATGGTTTCTAAATGATCTGGGTATCTCCAAAGAAATTATACTCTTATTGGGTCTATGAGACATATATGCATACAATTCTATGAAGAAAATTATTAATGACATGTAAGTGTAAGCCTTGAGAAAAGATTTATGGCTAAATTCCTTATCCATAAAGCAGGGAGAGGAGATTACTTTAAATATGACATGACAGAAAGTGAATTGGCATGCTTTAAATACCAGGGCCAGGATTTAGTCATAGTTCATACCTGGCTGATAACTTTATTGTTTTATATGAAAGATAGTACATTTGTATTCTAGTTTTGAGGTAGCAAGTAACATTGGGCTTCTACCTGTTTGTCATCAGAAGGAAAGCTTTAGTTATAAAATACTATATATAATTACTTATAAATTAGTAAAGAACTCTCAGAGTATCTTATATTGGTTTACTGGAATCATTTCATTCAATCCTCCAAAAATTCTAAAAAATAGTAGTTCAGCTCCACCCTCAAAAAATATATATTTTTAATGAACCCACAAAACACTATGTCAGATAACATTGCTACAAACCAGTTTTATAGCTTTTCTTCTCAGCTCCCATTCGTTCCATTCATAACCTTTTTCAATTGTTGGCTGCATTATGTGTACATCTGTCTGTGTGCTACTTTCACATCTTGTTATTGGTTTTATATGTTTGTCGATCACTTTGACCTGAAGAAATGGAGAATTGTCATTAATACACACACACACACACACACACACACACACACACACACACACACACACACACATACACACACATACACCTTCATTTAATGAATGCTACTTCTAGGCAAAACAAGACAAACCAAAAATTGAAAATACTAAACACTTGTGAAAAACCTACAGAAAAGATGTATAAATCAATCAGTTTAGATGAAATGGAGAGACATTATGAGGAAATACATCTGGAAAGACATCTGGAAAGGTCCAATGGAGCCAGTTTATAAACTACCTTAAACGTTAGGCCAAGAATTTTAAGTTTTAGCAAAATCTATTTATACAGAAGATGATGGAGACAACCAGGTAGATATGAAGCTATAAGGTGAGGGTACCAGAATAAAACTTTCTATCAGGAAGAAAACAACATTAAGACAAGAGCTGTAGTGTTTCCTGTATTCAGTGTGCTCCATCTATTTCTGCCCTTGGTGTGGATAGTTAATAGCACCTACTTGAGAATATGGAATCACAGTTTCAAATTGCTGATGAAGTTCCAATAGCTGAATTAGTTCTGCTCTCTTTTTTGCTTTTTCTCCAATCATCTCAATGTATTTATTTGGATTTTCTGCAAAAGCATATGCAGCTTCTTTGGAATTGAAAGTGTAATATCGGTCTTTATATTTCAAAATTCCAATCATTGGATTTCCTTAAAAATAAAGACAAGTAAATTGTTAAACATAAAAATATTAAAACATTGTATTGCCCTGTGATGCTGACTCAACAGACTACATTTTTTAATCATGTTTCTTGCACTTTTAATTTTCTAATTTAGAATTTTATGATATTTTTCAAGTATCTACTAACCTATTTTAAACTCTAAGATATAATGTACTTGAAACAAATACTGGAGTCTTCATGTTAGAAGAGACCCTAGAAGTCACCTAATCCAACCTTCTCCCCGGTCTAGTAGTGCCTTCAAGAACAACCCTTAACAAGTGGTCTACAAGCTTCTGCTCAAACATTTACAGCAATACTGAAGATGTATGCTGATAAAAAGTTATTCATTATACTTAGCTAGCATCATTCTGTTTAGCTACCCTGATTCAAACTCTCACTGTCATTCTCAACTCCTTACCCACCTCATACCCATACTTACTGAATCAGTTGCCCTATCTTGTTACTTCTATCTTCACATTTCTTAAAACGGCCTCATTTCTCCATTCACACACAGACACCACCTTAGTCCAGGCCATCATCACCCCTCACTTGTGTCACAGCAATAGCCTTCTAATTGGTCCTCTTCCTTCAAGTCTTTCCCTACTGCATCCCATCCTCTACCGGGCCACCAAAGTTATTTCTCTAATACACGTCTGACCACATAATTCCTTTAAATAAACTCCAGTGGCTCTTCATTACTTCCAGGATCAACTACGAACTCCTCTACTTGGCTTTCAAAGTTCTTACAACCTGACCTCTTCCTACCTTTTTAAATATTCTTACGCATTAGCCCTCACCCCATGCTCTATGATCCAGCCACACTAGCCTTCTTGCTGTTCCTCACACACAATGCCCCATCTCCCACTGCCATGCCTTTGTGTTAACTGCCCCCTATGCCAGGAATGATCTCCTTCATCATATCTGCCTCTTATAATTTCAGGTTTCCTTCAAGATTTGACTTGTTTCACCTCCTTGACAGCAGAGACCATTCCTTTTTTGTCTTCATATTCCCAGCACTTAGTATGATGCCTGACACTTTATTGTTGCTATTGTTCAGTTGTTCAGTTGTACCTGACCCTTCGTGACCCTATGGACCAAAGCATGTCAGACCCTTCTGTCCTCCACTATCTCTCAAAATCTGTCCAAGTTCATGCTTCCATGACTATCCATAACATCCCCTGCCATCCCCTTCTCCTTTTGCCTTCAATCTTTCCCAGCATCAAAGTCTTTTCCAATGAGCCCACCTTAGCATTATATGACCAAAGTATTTAAGCTTCAGCTTCAGTATATGTCCTTCCAATGAACAGTCAGAATTAATTTCTTTAAATATTGATTTGATCTCCTTGCTGTCTGAGGAACTCTCAAAAGTCTTCTCCAGTACCACAATTCAAAAGCACTGATTCTACCATACTCAAGCTTTCCTTAAAGTACAATTCTCACAGCCACAAATTACTACTGGAAAAACCATTGTTGTTGTTGTTTGTCCTTCATTTTTGAAGAGGATCACCAGGAAGGTGATGGCATGACTTGCAAGTGAACTGGATTTAAGTGAGGCAGGGCTTTGCAAAGTCTTCAGCCTCACTCTCTCCTCTAGAACCATCTGAGTCCAGTGGGAAGATATAGATCAGGATGACTGGAGATGGCCCCAGATGCAGTGGGAGACCTTGGCCTTTTTTTTTTTTTTGGTTAGGCAATGGGGTTAAGTGACTTGCCCAGGGTCACACTGTAGTAGGTGTGTGTTGTCTGTCTGAGGTCGAATTTGAACTCAGTTCCTCCTGAATCCATGGCCAATGCTCTATCCACTGTGCCACCTAGCGGTCCCTACCTTAGCCTTCTTTTAAGCTAAGGTCTTTCTCAGGTCTCAGTGTGTTTGAGGCAATGTAAGAAATGAGACAAAAAATGGCCTCTTTTACCTAGTTAAAAAAAAAATCAATTTGGGAGGGGAAGATCCTCAGGTTTTCTGGCCTAAACAGAAATAATTGCTATTGACTACACAGACCTTTGTCAGCAAGGTGATGTCTGCTTTTTGGTCTGCCATCCAGATTTGTCATAGTTTTCCTTCCAAGGAGCAAGCATTAGTACACATTTAATAAATCCTCCTTGGTTGATTGATCTCCACATCGTACATTAAGTGCCTTTTTCTAAAAGAGATCCTGTGGGCTTCTTTCAGGGGAGACTCTAAATCTGAAATACTGCTAAATTTTGTTTAAGAGATTTCCCTGAAACTCCAAGATGGGGGGAGAGGGTGGGAGAGGAGGAGATAGGGAGAAAGAGAGAAAGAGAGAGGAAAAAGAGAGAGAGAGACAGACAGAGAGAGAGACAGACAGAGAGACAGAGAGTGACTTTCACTGAGGTCAGAATCCTCTAGGACCCTGGATCTTCTTAGGCCCAGATATGGAGAAAGGGTCTTGCCTTGGGCACCTGAGTATATTTGTCTATCTGTATATTATTCCTTTTTCTCTTTATTATTCATTCTCTGTCTAGATTTCTCTGAATTATCCTCTAGGTATCTTCCTGCCTACTCACAAAACAAAACTAAAATTTTCCCAAATGAGTCTTATATTATTTTGTTCTTTTGTGGGTCAGTGGACCAAAATGCCATCTGTTTTCTTGATAGCTAATCAATATTACAAATAATTTATTTATCTAATTGTAGTAAAATTATCTACTACAAATTAAATACAACTAACATATTTTCTAGTTTGTGGGACTATAGTAACTTCTCTTTTCAATTGCAATAATAATAATGATAAAGAAAAATATAATATCCAATTATGTAGCATGGTACAAATACAAAGAATGAAGAAAAGACAAACTTCATTCAAGAGTCATGGTGGACAAAGTGAATAGAAATAACAAGACTGAAATGCTTTTAGTCCTAGAGGCTTCGTATCATTAGAAATTAAATAAGCACTGTGTGTCAAAGATTTCTCTTCATTTGCTTATTGGCAGGTTGTAAGAAATTTCAACCTCAACAAGTTTCAAATACAATTTCCACTAATGTACATATTCTTTTAAAATTCTAAACAATAAAATTTTGGATTCCTTATTGAAATATGACCTATAAAAATGAGGCTGTAATGTAATGTGCCAGACTTAAAAATTGCACTAGAATTTAAATATCCAAATGAATATTATCCTTTCAAATAATTACTTCAGGAGTTCTAATGATGTTCCATTTTCTAAAACATTTTTGAAATATTTCTTCTGCAATGTGACAGTCACATTTCTTTAGAGGCATAGTTTACATAAATGCAGCAAAACTCTAAGAATGGAAGAAGGAAAGGGAAAGGATAAGGGGTGAAAAAGGAAAAGGGAAAGAAGGAGGGGAAAGGGAATGGAAATCTTGCACCAGATTTCTCCCTGCTACTGGAAACTTGAGCTGATCCATATTCAATAAAAGTTCTTTTTTGCTTTAACGTTTTGGTTTTCATTTCCTTAATGTTCCTGAGATTTAAACCAGGTCCTCCATAGGATACAAACACCTGTAATATGTATCTCACATCGCTGTGGTAAGACTCAAATGTGATAATATATATAAAAGTGCTATATGCAGATACCAGTTGTGATTATGCTTATTTTCAAGTACACACCTGGAAGAAGCAGTCCATCTGTTACAGCAAATGTGTAACCACAAAATCCCCGGTATTGAATTGGCAATTTGTCAAAATTTGCTGTAGTTTCTGGGAAAAGCCAATCTACTTTCTTGAAATCATTTACATTTACTCTGGTTCCTAAAGAAATTCAGAGAAAAAAAATTTTATAATGAAAAGACTGCCTTTTCCTTGATTACATGGTGTTTTTTCTACTTAAAAAAATTGTGGGAAGAGATACCAAGATAAAAACATAGAATTCAAAGTCAGAAGACCTGAGGTATAGTCCTACTTCTGTCACTACCTGCTAAACAGTCAATTAATCATTCAGAATTTCAGTTTTCTTATCTGTAAAATGATAAGGTTGGATTTAGCTGGTCTCAAGATTCCTCTTAGTTCTAGAATTCTATATATGCTTTTTCGAGTACCTATTATATGCCTAGAGCTATATTGACCACAATTTGCGAAAGGAACTTACCATCTGGTTTGTGGGGAGAGAAAAGATGGTCTTGTATAAGGTGACATGGAACAGTCAAAGAATAAGGCATTATTATACATGCTCACAGAATAAAGTGTTAAAATGAACAGTATAAAGGATTAGCAATATATAATAGGATGCTAATTATATGATACAGACTATAAGCATAAGAGCAATTTCATTCAGTTCTAGAGCACCCACTTTAGGAAGGATGTGAGCAAAGTGATGAATATCCAGAGACAATAAGACAACTTAAGACCATGGGAAACTTGGTAAGGATGGTTAACCTGGAGGAAAGAAGTTTTAGGGGTAACATGATAGTCTTAAGACGGGTCTTGTTTTTGTTTCAAGGTAAATGGGATATAATTAGGCTCTAAAAGTTTCTTATCTGTGTACTCTTTGACTCACATTTACCAGGCCTATCACTAAGGAGATCAAAGAAAGAGGAAAAGGTCCTATACACTGAAAAATATTTACAGCAACTTTTTTTTTGTCTTGGCAAAGAATGGGAAACAAAAAGGTTACTCATAAACCAGGGGATGGCTGAACAAAGTATGATATGTGAATTCAGTGGAACACTACTGTGCTATAAGAAGTGATAATTTCAGAGAAACCTGGGGAAGACTTGTATGAACTGATACAGAATGAAGTGAGCAGAACCAGGAGAACAATTTATATAATAACAGCAACATTGTAAAGACAAACTATGAAAGACTTAAGAACTTTGATCAATGCAATGACCTATGATGATTTCACAACAGTGATGATGAAGCATGCTTTCCACCTCCTAACAGAAAAGTGATAGATTCAATATGTACATTTTTGGATTTGACTAATATGGGATTTCCTTAAAAAATAAAGATAAGAAAGTAAATTATTAAACATAAAAATATTAAAGGAATATATTTTAAAAGCCTGGAGAAGCTGACTCAATACGCTAATTTTTAAAATCATGCTTTTTGTACTTTTAATTTTTTAGAATTTTATGACAAACTTTTTTCAAATTTTTATTTTCTTTGACTACACTTATTTGTTATAAGAGTTTTGTTTTCCTTCCCCTGCCCTCCCTGTCCTCCCACACCCAAATCCTGGGATTGGGGAGAGATGGAAGTGAGAGAAAAATAATGCTTGTTAATTGGGGAAAAACAATTTTTAAGATATAAAAGATTTGCATAGATTTTTGAGCAGGGAGAACCTGCTGAAAAAGGAGAAAGAAAATAACTGAAAAGGTAAGGTCATGGATAAGGAAAGATTGGAGGAACAGGAAGGGGTTAATCTTGGAACGTTTGCTCTCCCAGGTTGGGAACCACATCTTGTTCTCATTTATATCCCCTGAAGCATCTAACACAGTACCTTTTACAAAGTAGGTATTCAATAAATTGTTGCTGAATGAATGACTGAATGGATTCAGTGTTAGATATATTGTGTTTGCAGTGATACCCACGAGAAAATTTCATGTAATCAGCAAGAAAACTAAGACTGAAATTTCAGTGAGAATTTGGGGCCACAACTGTATTTTGAAGAATAAGCAGAAAAGCCAGAGTTGAGTCCATTAGAAGTGTGATCTACAATTCTAATGGCAGTTTTGATAGAAATGAATGTACTGTTTAATGTATTGTTCATCTTTCATTCTAGGAGAGGACCCTGACAGCAGGAAGGTAATGCCATGACTTGCACATGTATTGGATTTAAGTGAGAGAGGGCTGGCAAAATCACCAGCCCCACTTTCTCCTCTGGAGTCATCTGCGTCCAGTGGCAAGATATAGATCAGGATGGCTGGAGATGGCAATTTACTTATGTTTGAAGGCTCCAGATACTTTACTGTGACTTTCCATAGAGGTATGAAACTCTAAAATGAGAAATCAAACAAAACTACCAGAGGGACCTTTAGCTGGTCCTAACCCATTAAATTTCATTTTGCTCATCTGCAAAACAAAAGTGATGGCTAAACAAAACACTAAGTGATGGCTAAGGTCCCTTCTAGCTCTAAAATTCTATTATTCAATGAAATTAGATTTTTGGAATCTTTCAGTTTTATTTTTTCCAGAAGATCAAACATATTTGTCATGATTATTTCAACGTTTGCTCAACAATTTGTCCACTGAATTATGAAAATAATTAAATATTATGTAAGGAGATATCAGTTCATATTTTATATTTTCTAGTATGTACAACTGCAGTATATTAGCTGTTTATGATTACTCTGCCAATGTTATTTTAAATTATTTATCAAAATTTCATATTCAGGATAATTTTTATGCAAAAAAGAACTAGTTTCTTTGGGTGAATTAATTTGGCTGCCTTTTATTTTAATTTTATATTTTTATTCAAATAGAATTTTTCAATATAACTTTTAGGATAAATTACCCATTTCCATTTTAAATAGAATAATATTAGTACTAATCAATCCATAATGTGAACATTCCCATAAATGCATTTCAACTGTGCCCTTTGGCTCTATAGACAGTATAGCTAACAAAATAAAAGTAACTAATGATCCAGATAGACCTTCTCCAAAAGTTAAGATACATTTAAATACTTAATTTGAACCTAAATTAATAAATAAATTTAATTGAATGCAATTGGTTATATCATATATCCTCATACCTTTACAATGTGGTTGAATGATAAGTATGTTCTTCAAAAACAGTATTTAACAACAAATTTTAATTTTTTAAGAGAAGATTAGAGAAAAAAGAGATTGGTAAATTTATGCTAAAATTTTTTGAAAAGAAAGAGAAGTGGCAATTATTCATACCCATGCTTTCTTTTATCCGAAATACATCCGTTTTTACTTCCACTTCTTCAAGGAGGTCTTGAATCAGTTGAGCATTATAAAGGTCTTCATGAGCTCCTAGGAATGGTCCAAGGTGAGTGATTAAATTACTCAGAACACTAAGTAATACAGTTTCATCTTGAAAGCTGGTCCACAAGCCAGAAAGTGCAATAAATATAGGCTGAGGAGGATAGAGGGGGGAATAAGTAACCTAGTTTATAATAAGATTACAAGCTAATATTATAATAATTACAAGTTAATTACAAGTTAATCATTGAAAAAAACCCTATCATTTGCAAATGAACAAATTTTGCTTTTAGATATATTTTTAAAAGCCTTAAAAAAACTATGCCAATATAATATGTACATAATCTGGTCCACACACATGAAAAAGTTGTATTTCATCATATTTAAATTTAATAAATGTTATTTAAATACATATCATTTTTAAAGAAATCTTCAATTCATTTACTGAAAAAGGTTAAACAAATTCATAAGGAAAATGAGACTTATAGAAAATTAATTTCAAATAGTAAGAAAGAAGAAAAGCCTTCTTCTTCTCTGCTTTAATGTGCACACTCCCATAGTCCTTGAAGCTGGTATCCTTCTCAGGACTACTGACTGTCCATTTGTCATTCCTCCCAGCTCAGCTGCCCTGACTTTGTTGTTCTAGCAGAAATAACTGTGGGACCATGTGAACTAGGGACCTCCTTGTTTACAGTATTAGGAGCATTTCTATGATTACCTGCATTAATGCATGTCTCTCTAAAATTGCTCATTTGGATCTGGGTCCAGAACAGTGAATGCTTCATCCATATTTCTTTTTTCTTTTTTTTAGTGAGACAGTCAGGGTTAAATGACTTGCCCAGGGTCACACAGCTAGTAAGTGTCATGTGTCTGAGGCAGGATTTGAACTCAGGTCCTCCTGACTCCAAGGCTGAAGCTCTATCTACTGCGCCACCTAGCTGCCCCTTCCCCTGTGTTTCCTAGGGGACCCAGGATCCCTATACTTGAACTTGTTCGTCTCTGTCAGTGAGTAGGAGGAAAAAAGGGATTTGGCTTTAGGACATCAAATTAGGGAGTGAAGTGATAGCTGATGAGAGCTAGTCCAATATTAGGCTGGTTGGATCTTTGATGTAGCAGTTCTAAAGTGCCACCATCTCAATCCCATTAAATTAGTGTCTTTAGACATCACTTTCACATCTTCCTCAAAGTCATTGATAAAAAAAAAACCCTGTTGTCTCTACTGGAAACCTTCCTAGTTTATAGCACATTAATCAACACTCTTTAAGCATAATTCTTCAAATAACTATGTATACACACAACCGTATTATCGTGCAGTCTATAGCTTGCCATCTTGTCCATATGGATTTCACAAGAATGGCTTTTTAAAATGCCTTGCTTAAGTCAAGGTATGGCATAACCCTGTCAAAAAGGAATTGAGGTTAACTTGGCCTAACTGAGAGTCATAGAATCTCAGAGATGGAAGAGACCTCAGAAATGATCAAATTTCATGCATCCTTGAATAGGAATCCCTTTATACCAGTTTTTATGGGAGTGGTACCCAAAAGAGTGTGCTCTGAGTTTTCAACATGAGCTCAACTCAGAAGGACTTGTCACTTTGAGACAATGCAGAAAACTCGGGGTGTCCCTTGTTCCCCCACTGAGAAGTGTGAAGGAGAGGGAGATGCTGCGCTGAAGTTGTAATGGGCAAAATCAGCCACTAAATTAGGAAGAGGGGCTCCATCAGTTAACCTTAAAAAGGAAGTGACTATGCCAATAGTATGTTGATAAATGTTTTAGCAACTGGCTCTCTGGAGGAAAAATGCATGTATTACACACTTTTTAAAGTTTAATCTACATTATTAATATTCCTTCCATAGCATTCTTAAGTCTAAACAATCAACAAAAAAATAAGTCAAGCCCCAATTTACAACGTTTGCCAAGTTTGGAGCTCACATGGCAAATTTAACATTCGGCTCTCTTGTTTTGTTCTAGCTCCAGAACATCCTTGAATTTTGCCCTCTCTCTTCTTTTAGCTCTCTAAGTGGCATTAGGTAACCCTGAGACTTCCCATGAAAGATGGAGACAGTGGCTTACATACCTTGGCAGCATGGCAACTGCCCCTATGTGGCAGATAGAGTAGATGCTTGGCCGAGCATGCTGAGCCTGGGACTTGGGGAGCCTTGCTGCCTTTTCCACTTTCTCCTGATCTTAGGTGACTGAACCATGACTAACACGTACAGCTTTGGGGGCTGGACTCAACTCATTTTTTTAAATTAAATTTTAAATGAGTGTTTTATTGATACCTTTTGTTTTCAATTTCTTAAATTTTTAAATTTTTTTCCATTACACTAATTTATAAACATGTCCTCCCTCCATATCTGGCAAGCATTTCCTCGTATGTTTAAAAAAAATAGTTCAGCAAAATCAGCATATTGACTCTACCTAATAGTACATGAAACATTCCATTCCTGTGATCTCCCACCTCTTGAGTGAAGGGAAGTAAATGTCCTCATTTCTGGGGCCAAACTTGGTTATTATAATTATACAGCATTCAGTTTCATTTTTTATTGGAACATCACCTCCCTGTAAGTTGGGATTTTCCTACATTATTGGACAAATAACGTAACTCTTGTGAACTCAAGAGGTCAGAGGATCCTGGGTCCTCAGTAGATGCCAGCTATATTTTAGAAGATACCCTCTCTATATCCACTATAGTGCTTGGAGGAGAAGGTAACCATGGATAGGAGCCATCCCAGGCCTGGATAATGGAAAATATGGACCTGGAGTGGACTGATTGGACAGCGTGGAACCAAGGTGAAATGTGAAATTGTGATTTAGTAGTAATACAAACTGCTTTATGTTTTGCAGGTTTTTAAGTCTCAACCTGTTGGGAAAGTTGCTGCTATTGCTTAAGTTCTACTGTCAGCACATGCATTTAGGCCTTGCGAATGTAAAGCATTTCTTTTGTGTAGAGAAAATAAGTAGCTATCTGATATCTGGTCTACGCTGTACATTGCGTGGATTGTACACCTTTCTACTATCCCTTTTGGGGAGATATTTTAGACATAAGGCAAACTTAAGCTCTAGGGATTTTCTCTGGGGCTCCTGAGAGCATGAGAAATAGTTCCTGATCCTTCTTTTATATGGTAAGGCTCCTCCAGGTCTGAACCAGTCTGTGTAAATAAGTCCAGAGCTCACATGAGCCCCTTAGTAGAGATTGAGGGGAAGGGGGGGTTGCAGTTCCCCAACTTTCTGGGCCCAGCAAGGGATTATTATTGTTATACCAAGATTCACTAATAATAAGTGAATTCATGCTGGTTTCTTGTGATCATCTCTTTTTTAATTGTTCATGCGCTTTTAAAAAATAATCCTGACCAGAAAAGAAGAAATTTTTTTTGCTTAACTAAGCATATTTGTCACAAGGGTTTTGTGTTTCTTTTCTCCTCCCAGAGGTTGGGGAGGGGGTGGGGGAAGTAGCAGAGAGGTGATTGACTCAGAGTACAGAATGAGACACAGATTTTTAGACATGATCGATTTCATTTTTCATTGTTAGTAAGGATTTCATTTTTCTGTTTTTAATGGGGGAAGAGGATGGTAGGGAGGAAAGAGAGAAAATAGATCTTTGCTCCCTGAAAAAATAAATTTTAGTTTAATTTAATTTTAAAAATGATCCTGGACAGAATTATGCCATGGATCACTCTCAGATTAAGTATTGGGTACCTTAACTTGTTCCAGTAATTCAAAATAATGTAACTTTGGAAATAATCTAAGCCCTCTATTGCTCTATAAAGCACTGCATTTTCATGTTGTATTCATCTGTAAGTAGAAAGCATTCAAAGGAAAACTTCATAAACTTGCACAGGAAAATGGTGCAGATAAGTTGAGGCTGAGATCTGATAAATGAGATTGTAGATGTGTGTATGCACAATGGATCAATATTTTCTACTCTTGGCACATTATAATTCCATAATGCTGATGAATATTTTTTCATCAGCATTCAGCTCTGGACCACCTCTGATAGTAGCCATCCATCACTACTGAGCTAGTGGTTCTTATTCAGTAGGCCCCTAGAAACTAAAGTAGTAGGTACATCTCTCCTCTTTCTTTGTAAGGATTTAAATCCTGCAGAAGCACACAAAAGGAGATAATCCTGTAAAATGTGTAACACTTAAGGTGCGAAAGAAAGAATGAATGAAAAAAAAGCAGAATCAAAACACAAATAATTCAGAATATCTTTAACAATTTAACATTACTGATGCACCTTATTACTTTTTTAACTTACTTTTGGGGGGGTATTTCAAAGGATATTGATTAAAATGAGGAAAAATTGATACATATGGAATACTTACATAGACTTGTGACGTCGGTACAGCAGTCTTTGCTTGTACAGTCATTTTTAATTGTTCCATTTGTGCTGCTAATTGCTTTATCATCATTTCAACTTCTTGTGCACAAGTAATTATATCAGACTGGACAGACAATATACTTTGTGTTAAGATTAATAAACTTTAAGTTTAGAAATCATCTATAGCACAAAATCTCACGAGAAACAAAATTCTTCACCTTTTCCCTATATTGAATACAGGGAACCCTTGATACACCAGTGTAACCTTCCTAGAAAGTGTTAAGGGTTGTTAAGGGGTCCCTTGACTTGAGTTGCCATATTTTCCAGAAACACTGGACCCAGATCATGCAGGAGGCCCTGAATGTGTTGAGGATGAAGCTCCCCCTGAGCTGACATAATTTGTTGTTGTACTCCAAGCCTGACTCCCTGTGTGTCCTTAAGAGGCAAGACAGGCACCAGCCAGTCTGTGCCAGGCTGGGATAATGCTTGTGCAGCTGGGGTCCTTTGCAGTTAAGCAGACCCTCCTATCTTCATAGTCTAGCAATGCCCAAGTGAAAAGAATGTGCCTTTTGCCATCATCTTGCTCCTCCCTGTAGGGAATGGTCTTTTTTTTCTTTTTCCCACTTCTTTTTTTTTTTTTTTTAGGTAACTGGGGTTAAGTGATTTGCCCAGGATCACACAGCTAGTTAAGTGTCAAGTGTTTGGTCTGAGGCCAGCTTTGAACTCAGGTCCTCCTGACTTCAGGGCCGGTGCTCTATCCACTGCACCACCTAGCTGCCCCTTTTTTTCCCACTTCTGCTGCACAGTTCTCCCTCCTTGTCATACCTCTTCCTGGCATCCCCTTCTCCCTTTCTCTTGCTATTATAAAAGCGTTAATTTCTGTAAAGCCTGGGAACCCTTTGGGTTCCACATGCATGTTAATTTCTCTTGTAATAAACCTGATTTTCACATAATTCTCATGACATTGTGATTGCCTGTTTTCTGAGGGTTTTTTTGTTTGTTTGTTTGTTTTGTTTTGTTTTTGGCGAGGCAGTCAGGGTTAGGTGACTTGCCCAGGGTCACACAGCTGGTAGGTCAGATTTGAATTCAGGTCCTCCTGACTTCAGGGCTGATGTTCTATCTACTCCATCACCTAGCTGCCCCCCGATTGCCTGTTGACAAAAGTTATTTGTAAAACAAAATTTTCTATATTTAAATCCTGTTTTTTCTCCATTGCATCATTATTACAAACTGGTGTGTGTTTCTATGGAAATACATTTATCACAAGGTTACATTGAAAGGTTACATTGAAATAAATTTTAAGATCACATATCTAGAGGAAAAACAATAATGTTTTGAAAAATAATAATGTGTTCCAAAATCAGTTGAAAAATCAAAAAAGAATGCTGTCTGCCTCTAGGAGGGGAGATGAGGATCCAAGCAGATGTTTCACTAATATGATTGTCTGGCTTTTTAAAACTGAGAATATTATTTTAACAGACTACTTCTCAGTGAAACAAAGTCAGTCATGTTAAGTTTCACTTGTTACTATCCAGTAGTAGTGTAAAGAGATTGACACGGAAGGGGAGCATGGCTTACTCCTGGACATGCTCATGACTCACCAGGTGGCCTTATGTGGGTCACCACTTTTCTAGGCTTAATTTTTCTCATCTACTAAGAGAGGGTGTCATTTGATGTTTGTCACCATCAATTTTAACAGTTGAGTTTCTAAGGGAAGATGAATCTGGGGGGTGCAGTGTGTGGGTCTCCAATGCCCTCAATTAGGGCTTTGGAAGATTGCTGGTAACAACCCTGAAGGGAGAGACAGTCAAAATCACAGGCCTTCGTCAAGTTCTCCCCAGGTGAGGAGCAAAAAATGACCCATGATTTCTTGCATTTGCTTTCAAAAGTTTCTGCAGCAATTTGAAAGACTGAAGTTTTAGCAGGGCTTAATCTGCTTCTTAAGAAAAAATTAGACTAAGATGGCATAGTAAAGGCAAGAACTCACTGGAACTCTCCCATATTCCCCTCCAAACAACTTTGCAATAATGCCTCAAAAACTGAATCCTGCAGTTGCAGAACCAACAAAATGCCAGAGTAAAATTTTCCAGCTTAAGATAACTTAGGAGGTCAGCAGGAAAGGTCTGTCACTTGGGTGGTGGTTGGGTCTGGAACACAATGCAGCATAGGCCCAGCCTCAGCCCCAGCAAGCCAGGAACAGGCCTTGGAGGTGGCTGCAGCAGCATCAGCAGCTTCAAGAGCTCTCAGCCCAGAGATGGTAAGGGGGTCAAACTAGTCAGATGGAGATTATAGGGGACCCTTTGCTGCCTTTGGATGTAGGACTCTGTTGCACTGCTCATACACAGTTCCAGGTCACAGTCCCAGAGTGAAGAAGAACACTAGTGCATTAGCTCTCGGGGCCATGGGAGAGCAAGGGCCTGAGTCACAGTTCCTGGGCAGAGAAGAGTGCTTATGGTCATTCACAGACCAGAGCACATGTCAGGAAAGCAGTGACCACACCTCTCCTTAGATCATACCACCTTGGAAGAACCAAAAATTTACATGCCTCCAGAGCTAGCTTTGAAAACAGTAGCAAGAAAGGCCTGAAGCTTGGGACAGTGCCCAGTCCATCGCTGGAACAAAGCCTAACTCTCACATAAAAACACCAAGTGACAAAATAGGCAGGAAAATGAGCAAAAAAGAAAAAAGGAACATGACTATAGAAAGTCACTCTGCTGACAGGGAAAAGCAGGACACAAGCTCAGAAGACGATGAAGTCAAAATGACTGTGTACAAAGGCTCAAAGAAAAATGTGAACTTGACCCAAGCCCAACAAGAATTCCTGGAAGAGCTCAAAAAGCATTTTAAAAATAAAGTAAGATAGGTAAGAGGAGAAATTGAGAAAAGAAATGAGAGTAATGCAATAAAATTATGAAAAGAGAGTCAACAGCTTGGTAAAAGAGTCACAAAAAATATCGAAGAAAATGACATCTTAAAAAATAAAATTGACCAAATGGTAAAGGAAACACAAAAATCCACTGAAGAGAACTCCTTAAAAAGCAGAATTGGTCAAATGGAAAAAGAGGTACAAAAGCTCACTGAAAAAAAACCTTAAAAATTAGAACTGGGCAAATGAAAACATGACTCTATGCATATCAGACACAATAAAACAAAATCAAAAGAATAAAAAAATAGACAAAAATGTGAAATATCTCAGCTGAAAGACAACTGACCTAGAAAATAGATCAAAGAGAGGGAACTTAAGAATTTAAGAATTATTTGATTACCTTAAATTTAATTAAATGAATAAATTTAATCTAAATTTGGTTACCTTAAAGCCATGATCAAAAAGAGAGTCAAGTTATCATATTTCAAGAAATTAACAAGGAAATATCCTTGAACCAGAGGATGCAATATAAATTGAAAGGAACTACCAATCACCTCCTGAAAGAGATCCTAAAATGAAAACTCCCAAGAATATTATAGCCAAATTATCAAAGCTATCAGGTCAAGGAGAAAATATTGTAATCAGCCAGAAAGAAACAATGCAAATTTGTGGAGCCATCAAGAATTGGAAATTGAGGGGATGCCTATCAACTGGGGAATGACTGAATAAATTGTGATATATGAATGTAATGGGATACTATTGTTCCATAAGAAATGATGAGCAGAGCAGGAAGTCTTCAGAAAAACCTGGAAAGACTTACATGCACTGATGCTAAATGAAGTGAGCAGAACTAGGAGAACATTATACACAGTAATAGTAGCATTGTGTGATGACCAACTTTGATAGACTTAGCTCTTCTCAGCAATGCAAGAATCTAAGACAATTCCAAAAGACTCATGATAGAAAATGCTATCCACGTCCAGAGAAAGAACTAGGGAGTCTGAATGCAGATCAAAGCATACTATTTTCTCTCTCTCTCTTTTTTGTTTCTTCTTTTTCACGGCTTTTCTCTTTGGTTCTAATTCTTCTTTATAGCATGACTAATGTGGAAATACATGATTGCACATGTATAGCCTATATTAGATTGCACACTGTCTTGAAAGGGGTAGGGGAAAATCTAGAACTCAAAATCTTATAGAAATGAATGTTGAAAACTAAAAATAAATAAAAATATTAATTAAAAAATTTGTGGAGCAGCTTCTGTATTAAAGGATCAAAAGGCTTGGAATATGATCTTCTAGAAGGCTAAGGAACTAGGATTACAGTCAAAAATAACCTATTCAGCAAAACTATGTAGGATCCTTAAGGGGAAAAAATGGATATTTAATGAAATAAAGGAATTTCAAGCATTCCTGATGAAAAGACCAGAGCTGAATGGAAAATTTGACTTTTAGTACAAGACTCAAGAGAAGCATGAAAAGGTAAACATGAAAGAGAAATCACAGGGGATTCAATAAGGTTAAATAGTTTACATTCCTACATGGGAAGATGGTGCTTGTTACTTCTAAGAATTATCATTATTAAGGAAGTTAGGAGTATACATAGACATAGAGCATGAGTGTGAGTTGATTATGATGAGATGACTTAAAAAATTAAATTAAGGGGTGAGAAAGAGGGATCCACTGGAAGAAGGGGGAAAGGAGTGGTAGAATGAGAAAATTATCTCACACAAAAGAAGTGTAAAATTAGTATCAAAAATGAAAAGGGTGAATTTATCACCAATGAAGATGAAATTAAAGCAATTATTAGGAGCTATTTTGCCCAATTATATGACAATAAATCTAACAATCTAAGTGAAATGGATGAATATTTACAAAAATATAAATTGCCCAGATTAACAGAAGAGGAAATAGATTACTTAAATAACTCTATTTTAGACAAAGAAATTAAACAAGCCATAAATGAACTCCCTAAGAAAAAATTCCTAGGACCAGATAGATTCACAAGTGAGGTCTACCAAGAATTAAGGAATAATTAATTCTAATACTATATAAACTATTTGATTTTTTTTTAATAACAAATTAGAGGGTTGCAACTAAAACTTGCTGAGAAAAAGGAAATCCGCTTACTTGAGTTACTAGGGCCAAGGACTCAAGAAAGTGGGTTTGAGACAGAAGAATGAGGAAGTGTTGCTTTAAGAGTTGCTGTAACAATTTGGAAGAGAAATTTTTAGCAGGGCTTAAGTTTATGACAGCTGATGTTTCTAAGCAACTCTCCAAATGGTGATTCTGGACCTTAATAATTAGGTACAGGTTTATCACCAGTTTAAATTAATTAAATTAAATTTTATTTAATTAAATTAAAAATTAACTAAAAGGTGAATATCCTAAATGAAGGTATAATAACAATAATGAATAATAAATGAGAGGAGTAGTCTAAATGATCTTTAAGATCCCTTCCTGAAATACATCTCTACTTGGGGGAAAGTCTGTGAAAAAGTCAAGGGAAGTTGTATTCTTAAGCTCCTGTGGCTACAATATATGTCTTGCTGACTCAAATATAAGATGACTAACTTTAAGGCAATATGATTATTCAGAAAGGAAGAATTTTTTTTAATTAGAAAGTTTAAAAAATTATAAAACTGAGTTATTATTTAATATCAAATAATGAATGTCACCTGCATTTCTATCCTTTCTCTTTTTTGCTGCTTCAAGTCTTTTCTCCTTCCTCCAGTATTTTCTTACATAATGCACCAGTACCACCCTGGTGAGAATAATTACTTCCTGCCTACCTCATAAGATTGAGAGGATCAAGTGAGATTACAGACGTCAAAGGGTTTTCAACACGCACTCTTCAAATATGTGGTTTTACTTGTGTGGATTACTAGTCTGGTTACCCTTGAATGAGCATTGATAATATTAAGCAGTTCTCGTAGCATTCCAAGGCTCAGTGTAATGAGTGCACTGGTATGCAATGGAATCCACAAATATTAACATTCAGATAATCACACCATCTCCAAGGAATCCCTCATCCATTAGATTTTGCATTCGATATTCAATGAAGTTCAGCAAAAAATTTACTAAGCAAAGCATTGAGCCATGTAAGGTTTCACATGGAGTAGGTTGCACAAGCGCTGAGGTTTGAAGGAAGAAAAGGATTCTGAGAGTCAGAAATATGGAGGATTACATTTTAGCCTATGAGAATTTATGGAAGAAAGAAATAAAGTTTTACAGCAAGAGAACAGTTGTGTGTCCAGTTAGAACACAGAATTCATAAAAACAAGCTATGTAATGAAAGGTTGGAAAGGTAGCTTTTATGAAAATTTTTGACAGCTGCTTGGAGGATAGCTAAGGGAAGGAAAGTACTTGAAATCATGGACATGGAGGCTATTGGAGTAGTTCAAATTAGAGCTGATGAGGACCTAAACCAGGGGACTGGTCATATAGACTTGAGACAGAGAGAGAAAGGGATAAATGGGAAGGTAATTGTAGAAGTATAATTGACAAATTTTGGCAGTTGGTTGCATGTTAGAAGTGAGAAAGGAGAGTCATTAATTGGGGAATGGCTGAATAAAATGGCATATAAATATAAGAACATTATTGTGCTGTAAAAAATGGCAAAAGAGACCAATCCAGAGGAACCTTTAAGGACTTGTATGAACATATGCAGGTAAGTGTGTAGAAATAGGGGAGAGAGAATTATTTGTACAAAGACTATAATACTGTAAAGAAAAACAACTTTGAAAAACTTAATAATTCTGAGGATTGAGGATAAAACACACTTCACATCTCTTGACAGGCAGGCAATGGACTAAAGTGGTAGAACGAGATATTCATTTTCAACATGGTCAATGCATGGATTTGTTTTGCTTGACAATTTCTATGATAATTGGTTTTAAGGGTTATCTTTTTTGGGGGGGAGAGAGATCCTGATAAAAGGAGAAATAAGAAAAGTAAGAACATCTACGAAACATCAGAGGAGAGAAGATGATTTAATAGAGAAACACAGACACGTTAGACAACTTCAGAACATGCTGAATTTATTATATAGTTTAAAAAACCAAGTTGCATGTAATGGAGATTCATGATTTTAAGAGTGATGGGAACTTTCTGCTCTTTGCATGTGGAAATGCTTGTATTTGGTGGTGTGGGAATATCCCCGCCTATTACACATGTTCAATTCCCCAACCTGGAGTCAGGGACAGCTAGATGGCACAGTGGATAGAGGGCCTGGTCTGGAGTCAGGAACACCCATCTTCATGTGTTCAAATCTGGCCTCAGACACTTAGTAGCTGTGTGACCCTGGGCAAGTCACTTAACCCTGTTTGCCTCAGTTCCTCGTCTATAAAATGAGCTGGAGAAAGAAATGGCAAATCACTCCAGTATCTCTGCCAAGAAAACCCCAAATGGGGTCATGAAGAGTTGGACATGACTAAAAAATGACTGAACAGTCAGGCCCAGAATAACAAAAAAGATTTATTGAAAAAAAGGAAGGAAGAAAGAGTCAAAGATGACTTTTAAAGTTATAAATCTAGGCAACTAGGTACATTCTTCAAATGAAATTTGAAGGAGGGGCAGATAGTTTGGGGGAGTGTAATGAGCTCCTTTCTGAACATGCTGGTTTTCAGATGCTGATAGGATATCTAGAAAAAGTTTTCCAACATAAAAGGCATTCTTAATGAAAGAGATAAATATCTTCAATGAGCATACATCTCCTAGTTTTACATCTTTCTTGACATCGATGAAAGGATTACTGAACAATTGCTGTATGTTTGTATCTATCAAGGAACGTCTAAGTTTGGGCTAATAGGTGCATTCCTGCTTATTGTGTTTGCTCAGAGAGGTCTGGGAAGTGTTGATTCTTGCTTTTGTCAAACAGGTGATATGGAAATTGATAAGTCTTTTTGACCAAGTTTTGGGTGATCAAAGTCAAGTACTCCAAGACCCTTATTGTAATATGGCCCACCTTCTCATTGTAATATTCATTTTCTCATTAATTGTTAACCAATCAGAGTTGATTGGTTCCCTCAGGAACACCTACTTTTAGAGGGGCACATAAATTATGAAGCAACCACCGTAAGAGGTCTTTGGTCTAAGAGAAACAGCCAAATGACCATAATGCTGGCATTATTAATAAAATGACTAAATTACCCAAAAATTACATCTCTTATACCTTTTAAAATGCCACACAGGAAAAAAAATAAAAGAATTTTTTCCAGCGGGTAGAAAACATTCCAAGTGACAGTGGTAAATACTTCTGGGAAGTAACATCTGAGGTCATTTAATAGTCCAAACTACCTGAACAGTATCCACTTCATAACATACCCAGCAAGTGACCATCTATACTTTGTTTGAAAACCTCGAAGAAGAGCATATTATAAAATAGTTAAATGGAAAAAAAAACTTGACAGCAAATTTCTTTGAAAAAAGTCTCATTGCCAAAATACATATGGAACTGATTCAAACATATAAGAGCAAGAGCGAATTCCCAGTGGTCAAAAAATATGAACAAGTTGTTTTCAAAAGAAGAAATCCAAGCTATCACAAGAAAACATGCTCTAAATCACTAATAATTAGAGAAATGCAAATAAAAACAACTTTGACATTCTACCTCACACTCTTCAGGTTAGTAGAGATATTAAAAAAAGAAAGAAAGAAAGAAAGGAAATGACAAATGTTGGAGAGGCTGGCTGTGGGGAAACAAGCACATTAATGTTAGTGGAACTGTGAATTGGTCTAGCCATTCAGGAAAGCAATTTGTAACTATGCTCCCAAAGTCACTAAACTATGTATACTCTGCAAACTTGTAGTACAAAATAGGCGTACGAAGCATTGATCTGTGAATGCAACAACTGTCCAGAAAAAGAAAAGAGAAAAGAAAAGGAAAGGAAAAAAAAAGAAAATGAAGTCAGTTTGTTATGATTGGTTCTTTTGGGGGTGCTACAACAGGAATTTCATCAGTAGTGTTTGGAGGGGGGACACCTCCCAGTATGGAAACTGCTTCCATAGATGCAGATAAGGTAAGATTTGCCTGGGGCACTGAGAGGCTAAATGACCCGTCCATCATTACACAGTTAGTTACAGAATGATGAGCCATAGTTATTAGAAAGAAGCCTTCTAGATTGAACCTGATATCTCGGTGAGCCTAAACTGCAGTTTTATACAGGTTATGCATATATAAGCATCTGAAGTCCTGGGTGTTGTTGTTGTTGTTGTTTTTAGTTTTGTCTACTGTGAATTTCTAGGCATTTCAAATGCATTAGTCTTCTTATGCTGAAGTATTCTCTATGGCACTGTTCTCCAAATTCTTCTGATTGGGCACTACTACATCAATAAAAAATTTAATGTGTGCACTCCAAAATAGTATGTACTTTTTTAAATAAATAATATACAAATACCGCCTTGCGGTGGTCAACAGTTTCAAATGTCACAGAAAGGTCAAGGAGGATGCAGATTGAGAAAAGACCATTAGGTTTGGCAGCTGGAAGATCACTGGTAACTTGGAAGACAGTAGTTTCAATTGAATGAGGAGGTAAGTTGGAAGTCGTGAACCTGGGAGAATGTAAGCATGGGGGGGGTGCCCTCCATGGAATTAGGGAACGCTCATAACATGGATAGCTTGAGGGGAAAGGTAACTTAGTTACAGCTTATCAATGCCTGCTCATTGGGTGCTATCCACTCTTTTCCACCAAACAATAGAAGTTTATGTAAGTGAGAAGCTAACTTCACATCCACAGCCCTGGAGCTCAGGTATTGGGGGACAGGATGTGAATTTGCTAGTGTAGGGAGGAGAGGTGGAAACTTGGCTGCATAGCTGCGGTGGCTTAGGGGATGTCTTTCCTGCCTTGAGAGGCCCGTCCCCAGGGCATCCACAAAAAGTAAAGGGCAGGAAGGAAGGAAGCAGAGGAGTGCTGAAGGGAGTGGTAGGGTTGTGTTAGAGACAAGCCCGTTATTGGATATGGGGAAAGGGAGGTGGAATTAAATTCATATTCTCACCCTCTGGTTGATTGCCTCCTCCCTGGGTCACGCCACAGTCCCCCTGCTGTTACACAATGGCTTCTACTTTGAATGCCACAGTCAGTTTTCACTTTTCAGCTTCAAGTCCTTTTTAAAATTAGATTTGCAAGGCTGCGGGCAAGCATACGTGCAGGAGCACTTGTTAGGTACTCTTCATTCCTGGCCAATGGCCTGTCATTCCTGTATTCTAAGCTATGGTCCAAATATCACTCTCAGAAAACATTTACAGGAGGACCTGAATTAAAATCCAGCCTCAGACACTTGACACTTACTAGCTGTGTGACCCTGGGCAAGTCACTTAACCCCAATTGCCTCACCAAAAAGCAAAAACAAACAAAAAAACCAAACATTTAACCCGTTGTTCAATTCTCATATCTGCCTTTCTCTCCTGAAGATCTTGACTTCTCTTGGCAACAATGGATCCATATCATTATTTCTTCACCTACAAGCAATTTTTTTTTAAACTCTCACTCCCATAAGAGGAATCACAAATCTGTTACTTAACTCCAAGAGTTCAGTGGTCTTTTTTCTTACTGTTCCCTGTAAAAACTTCATGCACTCTCTAACCTTCTAGCATAGGTTAAGATTTCCTTCTGCTTCTTCAGATCCTTTTAATTCTTTACTTTTATATTAAAATACTTTTTTCACTTTAAAGGAATAAATAATTTCATCTTCCATGATAACTTGGATAGTATAGATGCAATTTTTGGAATCCTTTTATTTCTTTTCTAGGAAGGTAACTAGCCTACACATTGAGGATAGATAACAATTACTTGACCATAGCATTAAGACAAATATTGCACATTTTATGCAGGTCATGGCAAAATTCTGCCTGCTTTTCACCACTCTTTCTAGAAGCAAAGACTTCAGTTTCTTTGATGTTCTTGAAAGTGGCTCTTATGACCACCTGTTTAGAGATCCCCTATGGCAACTGTTTGTGGGGGTCTCAACTCCAGAGTTGTCAATTTCCTCACCTTGTTATTACATTTTCACCTAAACATTCTTTTCCATTTCATACTAAATTCCTTCTCTTTCTGCTCTTCAAGTCCTTTCTCCTCATCCCTTTGAGTCTTCCTCAATGTCCCCTACTCCTACAAAATTTCAAATTCCCAAATCCTTGAAATCTCCTTCACAATTCCTTCTCCTGCTTATGCAGGTTGAGTCCTCCTATTCACCTAATCTGGATATGGAATGTTAAATATACATTTTCTCAATTAGGAAAAGTTCTAGCTTATCAAAGCAAGCAGAACCAGGGCTTGTGGGTAAAAATATTCTGAGACCTAGTAAAGTGGGAACATTAATGCTGCTTAGAAGGCAACTTTAAGTTAGCTAGATAAATATCTATGAGGTTGTTATGCTCCCAATACATGGTAAACTTTTATAAAGAAGCCGTACAAAGCTGAGATATATGTAAACTCCTTTGTGTTCCTATTTAGTAATCACCAGAGATCTATTATCTTTAATTTTTTTAAAGTTCTATTCAGGTCTTCAATTTCTTTCTTGTTTATGTTTTTGTTAGATTTGTCTAAGTTTGAAAGGTGTTACATTGAGGTTCACCCATTATTATAGTTTTGCTCTCTATTTCTCCTTTCAGTTTGATTAACTTTTCTTTGAAGTGTTTGGATGCTATGACGTTTGGTGCATATATCCAAATACTTCAAGAAGAAGCATGTTTATGATGTTGGATTTTGTTTTCTAATCCATCATGGTATCCAATTCCATTTAACTGGTGAATTCATCTCATTCATATTCATAGTCACAACTATTAACTGTGTGTTTCCTTTCAGTCTGTCCCCTCCTACTTTTTCCTCTCTTAATCTCCTCTCTCCTCTTTACAAAGCTGGTGAAAGAGAAGTTTGCCTAACACCTGTCATTTATAAATCATTAAATCTGTTTTTACTCCATTGCACCTCTTTTCTTCTCTTTGCTCAGCCCTGATGGCAAAGTTTTTAGTCTTTCTATCATTTTAATCCTCCTAAATTCTTCTCCCTCCAATGTTAAAGTTTGTTTTGCTTATCACTATTTCTTTACCTACCTTGCTCTCTCTCTTCAGTTCCCCATCCCTTCTCCCTGTCCCTGCCCATTTCCCTATTGAGTTCAATGTATTTCTATGGCACACTTTGAGTGTGTATGTGTGTGTGTGTGAATGTATTCAACCTTCCCTTTTATGCTTCAGGAGAAAATGAGGTTTATCAGATGTTTGTTCATCAGATACCTTCCACTCCTTTTTCAGTATTTGTATACTCTTCATCTCATGTACCCTATTACAAAAGACTGAGTTCCCTCCCCTTACATCTCCCTTCCTCTCTAGAATAGTTTCCTATCCTTCCTAATTTCTTCTTATCCTAAGACCAACAAAACAGAACAAAATTGTGTCCAGATCCCCTGCTTGTCTTATTTAACTTTCTCTATGAATCTTGAAGACATTAGGGTTCTAAGGAGGACACATTTGTGCTACTTCTATTAGCATATAAACAATTCATCATCAAATAGTCCCTTCCAATTGATCAAATATGTGTATCTTTCTATGCTTCTCTTGTTTCTTGATTTTAATTCAAAATGTCTCCTCAGTTTCGACCTTTTATCAGAAATGCTTGAAAATACTTTATTTTATTAAAAATCCACTCCCCCCATAGGATTATACTCAGTATTTTTTTTGTTGTAAATCTTCATATTTTGGCATATTGTATTCCAAACCCAACTTTCCTTTAGACTTACAGCTGGAAAGTTTTGTGTAATTCTAATTGTGGCTCTCACTACCTGAACACTTTCTTTCTGCATGCTTGAAATACTTTTAATTTGACTCGTAAGCTTTTGATTTTGGCTATGATATTCATGAGAATTTCATTTTGGTATGTCTTTCAGGGAGTGACTGGTGGATTCTTTTTATTTTCACGTTGCCTTCTGGTTCTAAGAGAAATGGGCAATTTTTATTTATAATTTCTTGGAATATGATAGTCAACCTTTTTCTGGGTCATGATTTTCAGGTAGCCTGATAATTCTCAGCTTATCTTTCCCTTGACCTGTTTTCCAGGTAAGTTGTTTTTGCAAATTTATACCTTAGTTTTTTTCTGTTTTTAAATCTTTTAATTTTAATATGTTTGGGGTTCTCACAGAATCATTGTTTTCTGTGTAACCTATTCTAATTTTCAGAGAGTTTAATTTTTAGGTAAGGTTTATCATTGTTTGTTCTAAGGTACTAATTCACCTTTCCATTCTTTACTTTTTAGTTATTCATCTTACTTTGTTTCTTCTAGATATTCTTCTAGTCCTTGTGGCCAGGACATTTTTTTCCTTGAGGCCTCTACTAGACTTGTTGTGGAGTTATTACTCTCTTCTGGGCTTGCTCTTTCAAGCTTCTCTCAGTTGAAGGTATTTTTTCACTGTGTCTGGGCATCTTCAGTTTACACATACATTCATACTTCCTGTTTACTCATACTGGAAACCTCAGTTTTCAGATTGAGGGCTTATGCTTATATTAAACTCTATCTTCATACTCCTGGCTGGTGTGTGGATTGACCTTGCTTGATCCTGAGTTTGGTGGCTAAGACAGGCACCACCTTCTGCAGGAATTATCTGACCCTCTCTACTGTTGAGGTTCAGGACCATGCTGCCTGGATGCTGGGTTAGGCATGGACTGCCTAGACCAGAGGTTCCCAGACTTACTTGGCCTATCACCTACTTTTCAAAATAAAATTACTCAGAGACCCTCCCAGAAATCTACTTTCTTTAACCCTTTAATTTAAAAAAAATTTGCATCATTTCAAAAAAATATAAAATATTTTTTTAAATGATGCATCTTAAATTTAATAATTTATTGTAAATTTGTGTTTTTAACTGCATTCAAATTTTGATAACACAATATTGTATCATGTGACTATATAGTAGTATATTGTAAACAAGTCATTACATGCACATATTCCTGCTGGTACATGCTGGACTTCCCAACAATGCACAACAAGCTCTCCTGCCAACACTTGCTTGTTAAGACTTGTTGGCATACTTGACCACTGATTCATTATAACAGGTCTACACAACCTGTGGCTCCCCCCAAAAAAATAGAGAAAAATATCCTCTACATTTTTCATGGGCTACTCAAAATCCTTTGCTGTACTGAAAATGTCCCGCAGACTGCAAGCAGCCTATAGAAAACAGGTTGTGCAGGCCCGGGTTATAACTTGCATTTTGGTGTGTGTATTTGGGGAAAAAATGTAATCACTATGACTTTACCTCTATTCCAAAACAGAAAAAACACATATGAATGGTTTTTCAAAATCTTCTTCTCTTTTTTCCTTGTGTTTTCACTGCCCCCCAGGGGGTGGTATCGCCCACTCTGGGAGTGGGTGGAGACAGGTCTGACCCTTTTTCCTACTATGGCTGGAGTCCCAGGGAATTGTCCTATAGACTGGGTGTTAATCTTCGCCCTCTCTCCTGCAGTAAAACAGGGATGTTTCACAGTTTGCCTTCTACCTACCCTACCTAGCCTAGTTTGTCTACATTCTGTGCTTCTGCACAGAAAAAAAGACTTCTGGAAGTCTTTTTACAGGGTAGGGGGAGGGTAGTGGTGGTCCTGGACTGGATGAAGGAGTTTGTAGCTGATTCTTTTTGGCTTATTATTGATTTTTTCTATTGTTAATAAGGGCTTTACAGTGGTATATGTGAGGGATCTGGGCTCCTATTGGTCCAAATACACTGCTATCTTCCCACAATTCCTCTTTATATGGAGTTTTAAAATAATTAACTTCATGAGTACAGGATGAGGAAAATGTCATTGATCAGGAAAAAATCCAGGAGGCTAAGTGGATGGCAAGTTCAATACAAATTGACTGATAAAAGAGCTAAAAACAAACAAAACAAAACAAAATGTAATTTTAGGCTATGTTAAGAGACACAGTATTCAACACTAGAGAAGTGATAACCCATCAAGCTGCACTCTGCCCTGTTCAGACAACATCCAGACTGTTTTGATCCATTCTGGGCAGTATATTTAAAAAAAAACAAAAACAAAAAACATTGCCACCTAACCTCTGTGGGCATTAGTTTCCTGATCAATAAAATGATATTCTGGACTAGACGGTCTTTAAAGCTTCTTTCAGCTCTAAATCAACGAGCTTCTGAGTATCTGAAGGAAGGAATCAGATAGTGAAAGCCCTTAAAATCATGTCAAATACTCAGGATGAAAGATGAGACATATATTTTTTTTGGACATGGCCAATGTGGGAATTTGTTTTGTTCAATCATGCATATTTGTTAACAATAGTTTCGTTTTTCTTTTTCTTTTTCCGCAGTAGGGGAGGAGGAGAAGTAGGAAGGAAATATATTGAAAATTGAATATATAATAATATGCATTAAAATTTGAATTGAGAATAATTGGAAGAAGTCAAATGAAAAGAAGGCATACAAAAAGATTATACCAAATAAAGATCAATGGAAGCAACTGGGATGTTAGTCTGGAATTTAAGAAAATAAAAAAGACAGAAAGGACATAAGAGATCTCTTCGAGTATTTGAAATTATCCCATGGAAGAACAATTAAACTAATTTTGCTTGGTTCCAGATGACAGAACTATGAGCAACAGAGAAAAGTGACAGGCATTTTTTGTCTAGATACAATGGAAAACTTCCTAGCAATTAGGGCTATCCAAACAAAGAATGTGTTCCTTCAAGAGGTTGCCATCCCCCTCCCTGTAGGTCTCCAAGGAAAGGCTTTGTTGGGAATGGTTTAAGGAGGATGTTTGCTCATGTACAGATTAAACTAGATAGAGGCTGATGTCCCTTCAGTGCTGAGATTCTATAATTTCGTAATTCCACACTTCACTGTGACAAAAACAGTCACTGGGCTGATCTGGGGTGTATATGTGTGTGTTCGTATATGTTTATATGTATGTGGCACCCTATGGCTTACAAAGCACTTTCCTGACAATAACTGTGAGATAAGCAGTATAAGTATAAGCACCAGTTTTACTGGCATTCACAGAGGTAGAAGAACTTGCCTGAAGTAGCTGTACATAACTAGTAAACCGGGAAGCTAGGAGTGTCCAAGTCCAGAGGCTCTTTCCACTCTACCCAGAACAGTTGTGAAATGCTAGTTCATCTGGAAAAAAGTGTGTTCAGTTCAATTCAAATATAGTTTGGTCAATAAATCTGCAGTCCCAGGGAGCAGAATGAGACTTTTTTTTGGACACGATCAATGAAGAAACTTGTTTTGCTTGACTATGCATATCTGTTAGAAGGTTTTTGTATTTCTTTTCTTTCTTCTTCCCCCCCCCCCTTATGGCAAGGACAGAAATAGACTTTCGTTAATAAATTTTTTTTAGAAAATTAAATCTTAAAAAAATATGTAGCCCAATAAACCATACTCTGGGTTTAATTTCTTATGTCAGTAGATTATCAACTCATTTGTGAAAGCCTAAGCTTTGGGGAAGACTTAGACTGGTAAATCAAATTCCAAATTAGATTTCTAGCCTCTTAGTCAGAATGCCTGGACCTATAAATAAGTTCCTAAAACATCAGAGGGAAATTTTCACCAATCTTTCTCACATTTGCCATGATCACAGAGAATGACATATTTTGAAGAATCTAAAGGTATACAGATTCAGTTCAGTGGTGATATCTTCATTAAGTGCAACTTACCTATTCATTTTTGGCCCATAGAAACACAGTATAACTATTGCAAATGCCCCCTTAAAAACTGATGTTTTAGGGGTACCTAGGTGGCACAGTGGATACAGCTCCTGCCCTGGAGTCAGGAGGACCTGAGTTCAAACATGGCCTCAGACACTTAGTAGCTGTGTGACCCTGGGCAAGTCACTTAATCCTGATTGCCCTCACCCCCTACCCTCACTTGAACTCTACAAACTACCCTGTTAACTTTGAGAATGCCCGATATTGTAACAACTCACCAAAATTATATTAAGGAAAACCTCATATTGTCTCAGATTAAACAAGGCTTCTTTTATCATTAAGGGCTCAAGATCTTTCATTCTGAGTGGGTTTTCTGTTGCTTTCTCCAGAATCGCTGTGTACCGGTACGCCTGTTCTTGGGAAGTCTGCAGTTGTGAATCAATATGTTGGGTGGTGGCTGGAATAGCTTCATTCAGAATAGCTGGCACTGTTCAAAAAAAATTATTAAAAGGCAGCACATAAACAGTCTAACAGATTAAAGAGAGGAGAAAAAAAGGAAACTTAGTTCCTTTATAACCATTAAGTTGGATCTATTTTTTCAAACAAATTATGGAGCACCTGGAAAAAAAAATTGGTCTCATAGGTCCTACTACAACCAATACTAATGGTTAGAACAATAACCCCAAAGTGGGAAACCACAAAAGGTCCTGCCCTCATTGGTAGTCACCTTAATTCTCCCACTACATTTAAGCCCAATTCTGTACTTGCTTCACTTCCTTCAACAATAATCTTCACACAAGCAACCTTGTTGCTGAATGCATGCATAACTTTTGCTCCTTCCCTCTCTCCTCCAGCTTTCTGGTATGGGATACACAATCAAAACAACTCTGTCACCGCCCCTGGAAAAGATGGATTAATCTGCTCCCCCATGGTTTTACTCACCATTCCTGTAGTTTCCAAACTAAAAAAAAAAAAAAGACTGTCTGGCCACTATTTCTTGTATGTACTATTTCCTCCATTAGAATGTAAGCATGTAGAATGTGAGACTATAGGTGGTATAGTAAAGAGGGTGCTAGGCTTGGAGTGAGGAAGACTTGAGTTCAAATCCCGTCTCAAATACTTATTAGCTTTATGACCTTGGGCAAATCATTTAACCTTTATCTGCCTCAGTTTCCTCACCTGTAAAATAGGAATGATAATAATAGCATCTATTTCCCAGTGTTGCTGTGAGGAACAAAAAAGATGATATCTGTAAAGCTTTTAGCAGTGCCCAGCACATAGCAGGCGCTGAATAAATGCCCAGCACATAGTAGGTGCTCAATAAATGTTTGTTTTCTTCCTTGAGGGGAAGTACTATTTTTGCTATTGTACTTTTATTCCCAGTGTTTTAACACAATGCTTGGGATAGAGTAAATGCTTCATAAATGCTTCTTTGTTCCTTCACTCAAGTCTGGTGAGGTTACCATCACACCAAATAAATTCAGTGGCTTTAGAAGTATAGTTTCAAATTGCTTTCCAGAATAGCTGGAGAAATTCACAGCTCCACCAGCAGTACATTAGGGTACCTTTCTTTGCACATGCCTTCTAAAAACTGTCACTTTTTTTTTTCTCACTTTTGCCAATCGAGTTATGTGGAGCAGAACCTCAAAGTTGTTTTAATTTGCAGTTCTCTCATTACTAGTGATTTAGAACATTTTTATACAATGCCAATAGATTACTTTTTGAGAACTACCTGGTCATATAGTTTGAGCATTTATCCATTGGGGATAATAAATGTTCTTACATATTTGAATCATTTCCCTATGTATCTTGGATATCAGACTTTTATTAGAGAAAGTTCTGTCAAGATGTTCCCCAATTGGGCAGCTAGGTGGTGCAGTGGATAGAGCACTGACCCTGGAGTCAGGAGGACCTGAGTTCAAATCTGGCCTCAGACACTTGACACTAGCTGTGTGACCCTAGGCAAGTCACTTAAGCCCATTGCCTAGACAAAAACAAACAAAAAAAGATTTGAAAAGGACCCACATGTACAAAAATATTCATATCAGCTCTTTTTGTGGTGGCAAAGAATTGGAAATTGAGAGGATGCCCATCAATTGGGGAATGGTTGAGTAAGTTGTGGTATATGAATATAATGGAATACTATTGTGCTATAAGAAATGATGAGCAGGCTGACTTCAGAAAAATCTGGAAAGACTTGTATGGTCTGATGCTGAGTGAAGTGAGCAGAACCAAGAGGACTTTGTACACGATAACAGCCACGTTATGCAATGACTAAGAATGTTAAACTGAACCCTTCTCAGCATTACAAGGATCTAAGACATCTCCAGAGGCCTCGGGATGGAAAATGCTGTCCACATCCAAAGAAAGAACTATGGAAGTCGAATCGCTATCACTTATTTATCTCTTCTGTTGAGTTTTGTTTCATCTTTCTGATGGTTCCTCCTATTGGTTTTAAGTTTTACTTGCAACTTCACTAATGAGAAAATATGTTTAATGGGTATGTAAATGTAAAGCCTATATCAGATTGTGTGCCGTCTTGGGGAGGGTGGGGGGGGAGGAAGGGGGAGAAAAATTTTCAACTCAAAAGCATATGGAAGTGATTGTTGATAAATCAAAATAAATTAATAAAATATTTTTTTAAAAAAAGATGTTTCCCAATTAACTGCTCCCCTTCTTATTTTAACTGCATTGGTTTTATTTGTGCAATAGCTTTTCAATTTTATGAAATCAAAATTTTCCATGTTGTTTCCCATGATCCACTCTATCATTTGTTTGGCCAAGAGATTTTCCCTATCCATAGCTGCAAAAGGTACTTCTTTATTTGCTCCTCCTCTGCTTACAATGTGACCTTTTTTTATATCCAGTTCATGTATCCGTTTCAAGAATGGTGTGGTGTGAGATGTCAGTCTAAAGCTAATTTTTGCCAGTCTGCTTTCTAACTTTCCCAGCAGTTTTTATCAGATGAGTCCTTACCCCAGTAGGATCATTTACTTTATCTATAATCCACCTCCTTTACATATATATTGTCAGTATGCTCAATGGGAAATTTTTAAATCAATCAACTAGCATTCAGTAATCACCTACTAGATTCCAGGTAATATATTCTATGCTGTACCCACTCTGTATCTCTATTTCTCTTTGCCATCAATGATGCCATGCAAAGATCTTGTGAAATAACTTCAGAGAACATGCTGGAGAAGGAAAATAGCGTGTATGTCAATTTGGCATTTTAAAAAGAAATTGGATCAATAATTGAGTCAGTAGGCATTAGCACACTAAAACAGTGTACCTACAAAAATGACTAATTTACATTAGTGATGTGGGTTCTTTAAATGGCAGGTTCCTGGCAAATGTCTGGCAGTCACTTTGGGGTCCCAGATAAAAAGAGCTTTAACTATCCTAGCCATCCCATCATTTTAGCCACTGAACAAGATAAACTTCAATCTTGTTTACAACAATTTACATAATCATGATATTTACAATAAAATTTACATAAGTCATGATAGGTTTATAGAATTAATTTAACCTTATACCTACAATTATCAATGCCTTCTCCTCCCTTTCCACAGTCTTTGTTGAATAGCCGAATTCCAGTGACAATCATGGTGAGTTCTTTCAGTTGGCGCTCTTTGTCCTTCTTGGAAAGGGATAGAAAAGTACCAAGTTCAGATTGAGGAAAAACACTCTGTAGAGCAGCTGAGGAAAGGAAAAAAAAACATACACAAAAATTCATATAGGAAAAAGAAGTGGGAAAATGTGGATTTAAGATACACTCCAAATAAAATTATTTTTTCCAGCTAAAAGGTGTTGAAACAGTCATATAGCATGAGTAACAGTAGAATAATGAGTCTTTAAATATTAAAATGATATATAATTTCTAGACAGACCATGGTTCATCAGACGATATTTAATATACAACAGGAATGAATTGTACTATTTGCACTACTGAAAATCAATGGCAATAAGTATCAATGTTGAAGGGACTGTGGAAAGACTGGCACAGTAACGAACTGTTGGTGGAGATGTGAAGTGGCTTAACCATTCTGGAAAGCAATTTGAAGTAATGTGGAAAATGTGATGTAAATGTCTATATCCTCTGACACAGAGATCCCACTATGAGGCACAAATCACAAGGAGGTCAAAAGCAGAAAGAAAGGTCCCATATACACTAAAATGTTTGTAGTAACACTTTTTAGCAGTAAAAATATGGAGACAACAGATACTTATTGTACATAAATGTAATGGAATGTTACTGCATCATAAGAAATGATTAAGGGGGCAGCTAGGTGGCACAGTGGATAGAGCACTGGCTCTGAAGCCAGGAGGACCTAAGTTCAAATCCAGCCTTAGACCAATCACTTGACACTTACTAGCTGTGTGACCCTGGGCAAGTCACTTAACCCCAATTGCCTAAAGAGGAAAAAAAAAAAGAAATGATTAATATGAAGAATGCTGAGAAACAGAGGAAGACATAAGATTGGACACAAAGAGAAATAAGGAGAATGAAAAGAACAACATACACAAAGACTATGATGATGTAAATGGAAACAACAACAACAAAATCAAAATTACGTAATTATAAATTATCAAACTCAGCCCTACAGGTTGAAGGAGAAAATACACCTCCACCCTTTCCTTGCACAGATGGGTGACTAGGGATGTGAAATGTTGTATATATTGTCAGACTCGGATGATTTGTTAGTTTGGGGGGGGTGTAAACAAAGGTGATATAAAAATAAAAGATGTAATTTTGTAAAAAAGAAAATCAGTGGCACACCTTCCTTCTCGCAGGAGAGAGATAGTAGACTATAGTAGAATATGGCATACATTTTTAGACACAGCCAATGTATTGATTTTTTTGTTTGTTTATCTACTTATTTGTTAAATATTTAGAATGACATTTTTTGTAGAAACAAAGTACATGCCCATTGACTGGAAAATGGCTAAACAAATTGTGGTTACTAATAACGATGATGAAAATAACAACAACAATAAGCATTTCAACAATGCTTACTATATGGCAGGCACTTATAAATATTACCTCATTTAATCCTCACAATAAACCTGGGAGGAAGATTTTTTTTCTTTTTTTGGTGAGGCAATTGGGGTTAAGTGACTTGCCCAGGGTCACACAGCTAGTAAGAGTCAAGTGTCTGATCTGAGATAGGATTTGAACTCAGGTCTTCCTGACTCCAGGGCCCATGCTCTATCTACTATACCACCTAGCTCTCCCCAGAAGATGCTATTTTTATCCCCATTTTACAGTTCAGGAAATTAAGGCAAACATTAAGTGACTTGCCCAAGGTCTTCATAGCTAGTGAGTATCTGAAGCAAGATTTGAATTCAGGTCTTCCTGACTCCAGGTCAAGTCCTCTATCCACTACTCCACTTAGCTGCCTATTAATGTAATAGGATATTACTGTGCTATAAGAAACCATGAATCTGAAGGATACAGAGAAGCACGGGAAGAAATGAACTGATACAGAGAAACAGGAAGAACCAGGAAAATAACCCAATGACTATAACAATGTAAATAACAACACCAAAAATGAAAACAGAATGCTATAATTATAATGACCAAGCACTTGTCTCCAAAGGGAAAAAAGTGAGGAAATTACCTTCTTATGCAGCAGTGGGGAGATATGAGTGTAAAACAATGCATTTTTGGTCGGATTTAGCTGATGTGGTTAATTTTACCGAATTAATTTTTTCCTCTTTCTTTTCCATTCTTTGTTACAGAGGATGTCTAATTGAGTGGGTGACAGAGAAGGAACATTTTTTTTTCCTAAGGGAAAATTTTCATATTTATTTTTCCCACTTGTAAAAATTTTCAACTTTTGTTTTTTAAAAATTTGAGTTCCAAATTTTCTCCCTCCTTTCCCTCTCTGCTTCATGAGAAGGCAAGCAATTTGACATAGATTATAACGTGTAATCATGTAAAACACATTTCCATATTAGCCGTGTTGCAAAAGAAAATATAGACTGACAAAACAAAACAAGGAAAAAAAATTTTTTTTTAAAGTACGCTTCCATCTGCATTCAGACTCTATCGATCCTTTCGCTGGAGGCGAAATGGATAGCATTTTTCATCATGGGTCCTTCCGAATTGTCTTGGACCTTGTATTGCTGAGAAAAGCTAGGTCACTCACAGTTGATCATGGTACAAATACTGCGGTCATCATATGCAGTGTTCTTCTGGTTCTGCTCACTTCACTCTGCATCAGCTCATGCAAGTCTTCCCAGATTTTTCTGAAATCATCCTGCTCTTCATTTCTTATAGCACAATACTATTCCGTCACAATCATATATACCACAACTGGTTCAGCTATTTCTCATTTGACAGAGGGAACTGATGATCCATCCTCTGCTTAAGGACCTTCAATGGTGGGGAACTCACTATCTCCTGAAGCAGATAATCATAAAGAAGTTCTTCCTTTTTATTTTTCATAAAGGCTGAAAGCTACCTACTGATTTTTTCTGATTCTGCCCACCAGTGCCAAGAAGAATAATCAAGAAAGACCCAAGTTCAAATCCTGCTTCAGATACTTACTAGCTATGTGACCCTGGACAAATCACTTATCCTCAGTTTCCTCATCAGTAAAATGGGGATAATAACAGTACCTACCTCAAAGGTAGTTGTGAGGATCACAGAAGGTAACACAAAGGGCTTTGCAAACCTTAAAGTGCTATATAAATGCTAGCTATTATTATTATCACATAGCACAGCCCTTCCAATATGTATGAAGACCATAATCATGCCTGCTGCCCCAAGTTTACATTTCTTTAGCTTAAACAGTCTTAGCTACTTAAACCAGTCTTCTGGTGGCATAGTTTTAAGTCTCCTCACTTTACTCTTCTGGCTGCACTTAGGTTTGTCAGAGTTCTTCCTAAAATTTGATGTCTAGGGACAGCTAGGTGGCGCAGTGGATAGGGCCCTGGAGTCAGGAGGACCTGAGTTCAAATGTGACCTCAGACACATAACATTCACTAGCTGTGTGACTCTGGGCAAGTCACTTAACCCCAACTGCCTCTCCAAAAAAAAAAAATGATGTCAGGAATAAAGTACGTTAGATGTAGTCTGCCTCGTGCAGTGGGAGAACAATCACCATTCTCCTTCTATTCACTAACTATCCTTCTACTCACAGCACCTGGAATCACTTTACCTGTTTTGGCTGCCACATCAAACCCCTGTTTCCTAATGAGCTTTCTGTGCACTAAAATTCCTAGTTTTTTTTAATGTGGACTTGCCTATTACTGAGCCACATCTCTCCCAAACTGTACAATGTATACTTGATTTTTAAAAGCTAATTTCAGAATTTTACATGTATGCCTGTTAAATTTTATGTAAACTTATTTGACCTATCATTTTAATTTTTGAGTGTTTTTTTGGAGGTGATCCCAACTTTGTCATCTGACATATCCACTATCCTTTGCAGATTTTTGCCAATTAGTCTTCATCCAAGACAGTGAAAATGTTTTAAAAAATCAGGGTCAAGTATAGAGCAATGAAGCACATAGATCAATTTTGATCCACCAATTAACACTATTTAGATTCAATCACACCATCATTTCTGAATTCACCTATTATATCAATAAGCTTATGATTCTCTTATTCATATGAAACTTTGTCAACTACATTGTTGAAATCCAGGCATGCTGTATTACACTGATGTGCCTCTCTTGTAAATAAACTCATTGCAAAAAAGAAATGAAATTAATCTGTCATGTTTTGTTCTTAATGAAACCATACTGGATTTTGGAAATCACTACTTCCTTTCCTGAGTGTTTTCACATCATCTGTTTGAAAAATCTGTTAAAAACATTCTTTCTAGTAATTAACATTAAGCTCATTGGCTTGTAACTCGAAGAACCCACCTTCCTTCTACTTCTGAAAATCAAGACAGCATTTACTCATCTCTTATTCTCCATGATTCCACAAAGATTACCTATATGTTAGTTCAGCAAAAACTGATGAAGAAAAGTAGGCAGAACCAGGAAAATACACATAATGTCTAAAACAATGGAAGTAACAACACCAAAAAAGTCAAAGCTAAATGCTATAATTGTAATGATCAAGCTTATCCTTGAAGGAAAAAAATACATTTGAGGAAATTATCACAGGGGTGACATCGTTCAATTTTCTTAAATGGAATTCATCCATGCCAAGTGACTTGAATTCATTTAAGGCAGGGAGGTACTCTTTGACTAACTTCTCACTTATTTTGGCTTTCGGTTTCCTTTTAACAATTTTAATTCTATCATGTCCAGTCTGATCATCATTCTTCTTGATAAAGAGGAAGGAGTAGTTTGCTTTTTATTTTCATTTGTGATCATTCACCTCATCCACCCCAAGCAATTAGCCACTTGTTCTTCTTGCCCTCAATATACCTCCCTTCCTTTATAGACTTTCTTTTTCTCAGCATTTTGCAAGTTTAACCTTCCTTATATTGTGCTTATAGAGCCATACCAATTTTTGTCTCCATCCTTAGCTAGGTGCTCTCATTTCCATTTTTTTTACATGTCCTTTTAAAAATAAAAATCTAGCAGTAAGCTTTCCTTGTAGACATATTCATATTTTAGACACCTTTTTTTCATCTCTTTCTCATCAGAATCCCTGATAGTTGCTAAGGAATTTCATTCTTTAGAGCTTTCTGTTCTTCTTGAGCTGACTCAAGTCTAAATGAGCTGAGAGGTTTAAGCCATGGAATCACAGCTATCTTTCCTCTGAACTTTCTAAAATCCTATATCCTAAAGTTTAGAGTACATATCCATCTGAGTTTGCCTTTGTACTTCCCATTGATCATGAGTTCTAATACAACTTGGCTACTTTCTTCCGAGGATCCATTCATTTTCTTGCTGGAGGTCAAAATCATATCCATAATATGACTAATTTCCCTAGTGATTTCTTATTTCTCTTTTTAAAAAATGAATGTCTGCAATGCATGAAGTTTATCAGATGCTCTTCTTTTAGCAGAAAGAGTTTTATAGTAGTTCAAATCAGGAAATCATCATCTACTTCCCCCGGTTGGCCAGATTTTCATTTCAGTCAAGAATCCCATTCTACTTAATCTCAGCCATATATGAGAATTGTTGGAATAGGAATTCCATATAGCATAGTCTACATACTACATATTATATGTCATATGTTTTATGATAGTTTTTATCTCCATACCATATAAGACACCCAAAGCCCTCTATAGTCTAGAAATATTCTCTCTCTACTTTTCCAACCTTATCTCGTATTACCTTTATACATATACTCAATGTTCTGAAAAAACTAGGTTACTCTCTGTCACTCAAAATCTGATTTCCTGCTTCTATGCCCTTGCAAATACTTTCTTATGCCTTAATGTGTTTCCTTCTCCTTCCTCACTTTCTCACCCACATCAGCGCAACTAAAATACTTTCTCCAGAAAGCCTTCCTTGATCTCCCTTGTCATTTAACAACCTTTTCTACCTTAGAGCTCAATAGCATTTTGTTTTGTAGCTCTTTATTGTCCGTGCTATATGATCTCATTTATTATAGTTATCTGCATGTGTTTTATTTCCCTATTGGACTAAAAACTCCATTCTGGCAGAAACTAATTTTATCTAGCCTTGTATCTCTACTAATTCCTACCACAGTGCTCTGCATACTGCAGGTCGGTAGTAAAAGTTTGTTGAATTGAAATGAGTGATCTAGATAAGCACAGAAAGGCTCATGATCAGAAGGTTGGCCACTACATGATAAATGTATTTATTTTTAGCCATGGCAAAAACAACAAATGTTCCTCATTCCTATACAATCCCCTTCTTCAATGATAGTGACAGAATAGCATAAATGGAAGCATAAGTTTCTAAGAATGATAGACAACCTTAAAGCTGTCTACAAGTATTAACTTATTCCTTTGGTATTCTTAATGCACAATAATTCTTCCATGACCAGTGAGTTACACTAAATACTACAATACTAGTATATACTAGTTATGCTACTATAAAAAGTGAACCATTATCAATATTGATTCAAGCTATAAATGAAACCACAGAGTATAAAGCGATAGCAGCTAAACAAAAAAGGTTCTTCTTTGAGAGGCAAATAAAAGATTTAGTGAAGCTGGTTTCCTGGTATAAACAAAAGTAAGAAGAAGCACCTTATAGTTAGTACGTCTAACTAATGTCAAATAGGCCACCATAAAGAATTGTATCTTATCTGCTAATATTCATTGTAAAGGATAGAAAATTTGAGCAATCATATGAATAACTTTGCCTGGATCCTATAAGCTTAATCAGTATATTTCCTGATGTTTGGTGAACTGAATGCAAGAATTATGATTGTAAAAACAAATCAACAAAACCTGTCATAAAATCTGGCTTGGGCTTAAGAGATGAAAGAGGCCAAAAACTTGTAAACTACTCAGAAGTCTCACGCCCACACATCACTTTACCTCCATCAAATGGGCAAAAATGATAAAAGACTGAAATACCCAGTTTTAGATAGACTGTGGTAAAGCAGGCACTGCTGATATATTGTTTAAAAGGCTGTGAATAGGACCAGTTATTCTGGAAAACAATTTGAAACTATGTTGGAAAAGTGAGTAACCTGATCATTCCTTTTCACCCAGCGATTTCTCACTACTGAGCATACATCCCCAAGAAGTTCAATGACAAAACAAAACAAACAAACAAACAAAAGGTCACATTCATACCAAGATTCAGTGCAATACGTTTTTTTCTGTAGTAGAAAAATACTAGAAACAAAGTAGGTGCTTTTCAGTTAGAGAATGGCTAAATTCCAGGACGGTAGGTGCCTGACCTTGAGTCAGGAAGATCTGAGTTCAAGCCTTGTTTCAGACACTTGCTAGCTGTGTAACCCTGAGCAAGTCACTTTGCCTCAGTTTCCTCATGCGTAAAATGAGGTGGAAAAGGTAATGGCAAGCCACTCCAATATCTTTGACAAGAAAACCCCAAATGGGGTCACAAAGAGGTAGACACTACTGAAACAACTCAACAACAAAGACAACAACATCTTTACCAGCACATTTTACAGATGAGGAAACTGAGGCAAACAAGGTTAAGTGACTGCCCAGGGTCACACAGCTAGTCAGTGCCTGAGGTCAGATTTGGACTCAGGAAGATAAGTCTTCCTGACTCCAGCCCAGCACTCTATCTACTGTGCCACCTAGCTGCCCAGTATGAATGTAATGGTATATTATTACTCTGTAAGGAATGATGAATAGGAAGACTTCAGAAAAAACGTGGGAAGACATGTATGAACTAATCCAAAGAAATAAGAACCAGGAGAATGATATACACAATAGCTACAATAATGAAAACGAAACAACACTAAAAGACAACACAATTCAGATTAAGTGAAATAACCAATCCTGGTTCCAAAGTATGGATGATGCAATACATTTCACTCTCCTCAGGAAGGAAAAAGGGGACTGTTGGTATGAAATGCTGTATGTATTGTCAGAAGAAATTACTGTCATTTGGCTTTGCTCTCTTTGTTAAAAGAGAGGGGTCTATGAGAAGGAAGTGTTATTAAAAAAAAATCAAGATGTCGATACCACATTTAAAATATTACAGAGGAGAATGGTGGTAGAGTGTTGAGATCAATGAGCGGTATCAATCCAGAAAACAATAAAAAGCAGTTGAGGAGAAATGAGCCTCCAGAGTGACTGGAATGAGATCCATCTAAGCCAGATAATCTCGAGAACATTTTTATAGAAGGCAGAATAAAAGGGCAACAAATAATGTGCAGTGGAATATACCCATTGGTATTTTTATAGTGATATGTCGTCTGTACCGGTGATAATACAACCTCTACATTTAGATTCTACAAACTCAGTATCTGATGTACTTTGGGAAGAATTCACACATGAACAAGAATCATCTAAGATGGAAGGATTTCAATTTGTAGTGAAGGAGGCAATACTTTGTATTAAAGTAAATAATTTGATGAAACCATGGAACCAGTAAAATAGCAAGGCAAAATTTAGTCCATATATTATAACTTTAACTAAATGGAAGTGGCAGGAGGACAGGGGGAAGGCGGGGACACATTTCCGGGCAATATAATACTCAATAGGATACTACTATTTTCCTTCCCCCACTTCAGGTGACAACACAACTCTTGCCCATCCGTATTACCTTAATCTACCTAGTATCTTTACCAGTTAGTCTGGTACCCTAACTCTGTGTTTAGCTCTCCTCTATCATGATACAACAAGTGCTCAAGTATCTATGACTCTAAGAAAATGATCAATAACAACATTTTACTTCTTAGAGATGATTCTTTAGGGTTAGAATTGATATACACTGAGAAAGCTGTAACAGCTGAGCTTTCATTTCCTGTTTATTCTCTATTTCTTTTGTGGATAAAGAAGAGGATTAAATCTCTAAGATGGCAATTAAGCACTTATTATAAAGATAAAATTATCTTACTCTCCCTACCCTCATGCCCCACATCAAGGAATGTAAAAGATTTATATTATTGACCTGTTGCCTCTCTGACAACTTTGATGTCAGTAGGAGATCCAAGACCAGAACGTAGTAATATGTAGCTGACAATCTTCCGGTACAGGCTCTCTAATTCTTCTCGAGTGCGGGCCCTGTTATCAGTGATTTCTCTGCTAACAATGCTTAATCTGGATTCTAGGACTCGATGATGTTCATCAAGAAATTCCTCTGGAAAAGGACAAAGAAAACATCTTTCACATAACTAATATTTTAGTTTCTATTTTCACATAAAAAAGATATTGCTGGGAGGAAACTGGCATGGGGTGGCATTTTTACTTCATTATTAACATCATGTTTTCTTAATTCTTATATCTTAAAATAAAAATAAACCACAGTGTCAAGGTGAAGTCATTACCAGATTATTCTTCACAGCAATTTAACTGATGTATTTTGGCAAGATAATTATGGTTCACATTTGTATAGCATTTTATGACATGTAGAAGACTTTCCTTATAGTACCCTCCATTGAGTAGGTAATGGTTATTCTGTTGAGTAGAATATTATTACTCACATTTGAAAAGTGAGGAAATTGAGGTGCAGTCGAGAGTTAAGTAATTTGCTCAAAGTCACATGGCTAACAAGCATCTGAGTTGAGTGTTGAACCCAGGTCTTCTGACTCCAATTTCATGGCTTATTGTACTATAAAACATGGTGGATGCCCACATACCAGACTCAAAACTCAAATAACAAATAATATAAGAATTATAAAATAACAATGAAATCTCTAATAAAAAGACAATCTCCATGGAACACCAATAAAAATACAATATCACATCATTCTCCTTTTGTCATTTATCCAAGTCATGCAATATATGTGGCAAGAAACTCAGACCATGGCATGACTAATCATTCCTTTAGCCAACTTCATAATTAATGGTACTTTTTATCATAAATGAATCAAAGACCATGGAAATATGGGATTTTAGAGCCAAAAGGGACTTTAGAGGTTATGTGTTTTAACTCTTTAATCACTGAGATCCTAAGATTATAGGATTATGACAGTGGTGTGTTGATAAATGTTTAACAACTAGCTCTCTGGGAAAAAAACTGTACTCATGACACATTTTTAAGTTTAATCTGCATTATTAACATTTTCTCCATCACTTTCTTAAGTCTAGGCAATCAACAAAATAATAAATCAAGCCCAATTTGCAGCATTTGCCAATTTCTGAAGTATGAATATTCACACTGAAAATTTAACAATCAGCTCTTGCAAGGTATAAGCCAGCTCCAGCACACCCCAGATCTATAGCTTGAAGGCACCTCAGAGGCAATTTAATCCAGTCTTACAGATGAGGGAACTGAGGCCCAGGAAGTTCATAATTCTCTTATTTTACAGACAAGGAAACAAAGGAGAAGTGACTGATTTGTTCAAGGTCACATAGATAGCGGCAGTTATAAGACTAGAAATCAGATCTCTTGATTCCCAGTCAAGTACTTTTCTAATAATACCAGGATGCCCCCAAATCAAGCATTCAGTACCCTACACTATCATTATGAAGGCAGTTATTAACATGGCAGAAGCAGCATGGTGTAGTGCTGGCCCCAAAGTTAGAAAAACCTGGATTCAAGTCCCACTCTTGGTATATAATGGCTACATGGCCCCAGGCATATCATTTTACTTCTCAAAACCCCAGGTAATTATCTAAGTTTTTAAATTTCAGAGCAGCTGTTGGTATATGCTTTAGCCAACCAGGTTTTCACTTGAGGATTTCTCTCTACCATTAAAATCACAGTCTAATTCTGTACCACCACCTCCCTCCCAAAATATTAACATCCAACTGTGTCATACTTTTTGTCACTCTTGCTATAAAAACAGCTGGTTCTTTGGCTATTCTAAATAGTACCACCTTGCAAATTTAAAGAAACATCTCATTTTTAACTAGATTTATTCCATGATCACTTTTCTACTTTGAGTCTTCATCATTATTTTGCTTTACAATAGTCAGTTATATCATTTAAATGATAAAGTCATTGGAAAATAATTCAACAAGGAGTATATTAAATTAATATAAATTAATTAACATAAATTAACATAAATCTGAGAATCATAGAATGTTAGAGCTGGAAGGAACCTTAGAGATCATTTCCTCCAAAATCTTAATCTTATAAATGAGTTCATGAGATTAACTCCCAGTCCAAGTGCTTCCCAGTAAAGCAATCATTGCCTTTCCCAACATTTCCTTTATAAACCAGTGTTCTTTCCACTAAACCATATTTTAATCAGAATTTCCACTGTTGGGACAATTTTCATTTGTAAGGTAAACTTTCTATTCTTGTGAAGTGACATTAGTCTTTCAAAATAAAAACCCACAAAGATAACAGAATATTTTCAATTAAAGCATAAATGAAAACTTTATGATAATGACATTCCATTTAATAATGCACTACTTACAGTGCATTATTATTATAATTATAGCACTACTTTTTAACACTAAAAGAGGTATCTGATATTTCCTTTTGTTAATACTTCCCACATCATTATATACCCTCAAACTGGAAAATGTTTATAAAAGGCCAAACAATTTTTTTAAAATTTAAAAGTGTTACATAGCAAAAAAGAAATGGTGTTTTTACCATCTATTGTCTAAGGGAATATAAATAGCTAAGGAAATGGTAACTTAGATATCAGTGGGTACCGTGAAAGTAGGTGGATACATCTCATGACATTTGCAGTTTGTGTCTCCCAAGTAGGCAGGATGCCACATCTATATAGAAGTGTGAGACAAGAGAGCTATAAGAAAGAAGACAAATGACTGAGGCACTTGGCTTCAGCAAGAATGGAGGACAAAAATAATTTTTCTGTGATCTCCAAGTGTATTCTACTTGAGTTTCTGTCATGTATGTACAGATAAAATGCTAGTTCTTTTGTGCTCTTTAGGAGAAAGAGGCCAAAAGAAAGCATTTCTACTTTCCAGATTATAAGAGAGAATTGTGTTCCTTGAAAGAATTGAAATAATGGTTCAAGGGGAAAAAAATGAAGAAAAAAGATTCAAAGAAATAGAAGGGAATTCTCACCAGGATGGTAGAAAAATGGGACACAGAAAAGAAAGACCGCTGAACATTTCAAGGAATCTAATAGGGATGGGGCACTTCCTTTGAGAGAGGAACTGTTATGTGTGGTCATTCTCAAAGAGGACCATGACATCAGGAAGGTGATGGCATGATTTACAAATTGAATTTGATTCGAGCAAGGGAGGGATGTGTAAGAATTGGGGAAACAATGCTAGACAATCATTCCTGTGGCTCAATGGATGAAGTGCTTAGCCTGGAATCAGAAAGACCTGAGTTCAAATGTGGATTTAGATACTTACTAGCTGTGTGACCCTGGGCAAGTCATTTAACTTCCCTCTGGTTAATCTTCTTCATGTATAAAAAGGGGATGATAAAAGTATCAACGTATTGTGAGGATCAAATTAGATAATATTTGCAAATCACTTAGGATAGGACTTATTAATGCCTGTCTGCCTGCCTGCCTGCCTGCCTTCCCTCGCTCCCTCCTTCCTTTGAAAAAGATCTAAAGTTTTTTTAGTGGTTGAGTTAACAGTGATGTGGCAGCAAACAAGCTAATGCTAGCCTAGGCTACATCATGAAGGAAGGAATAATGTGGAGAACAATGGAGGTGATTGTTCTGCTATCTTCTGTAATGCTCATGTCATACTTGTGTGTTCATTTCTGAAAATCACATTTGGGGAAAGATAGATGAGCTAGAATTCATTCAGAAGAGGGCGACATAGATGGGGAGGGGGCTGTAGACCACACCGTATGAGGATTAATTAAAGGAATTGAGGATGTTTACCCTGCAGAAGAATTTGGGATGGAGAGCATTATTGCCTCCAAGTATTTAAAGGGCCAGTATTGAGAAAAGTGGTTATAATTGCTCAATTTGATCCCAGAGGGAAGAATTAGTTGCTGTTGGTGGAAGGTGCACAGAAGCATATTTAACATAAGATAGAAGAAAAAGCTTCATCACAAAACTAGAAAGGGCTAACACAAGATGGTAGTGGGTTCACCTTTACTGGAGATCTTTCAGCAGAATCTGGACAATACTTTTGGAGAAATCCTGTAAAAAGCACTTTTGGTCAGATACAAAGTTGAACATGATGATTCTTGAAATTCGTCCAACTCTCAGATTCTATAATTCTATTTTATAATATTCTATTCTATAATATAATACAGAGTTTAACAGAACATTATTAAAGGTGGGTATCAGACACATTACCTCGGTTTGTGTAATTCATATCAAAGTAAACTTGCATCTTAACTGTGTCCAGGGATGGATGTTTTTGGTCCAGTAGTCTATCAACACATATCTAGGGAGAAAAAGAATTACACAAATGTCTCTGAAACATACGGGCTTTTTCTCTCAACAGGAAAGCGCACAGCTTCAGATCTTGTCTTTGTAGATTAAGTTGTATGCTAACATGAAGGGAAACAAGAAATGACTTCATTATTTGTGAACAATGACACATTTCACTAGTTTGTTTATGTGTCTATTTTGTTTACATTAGGCTATAACGTCTTCCCTTACAACTCAGGCGAATGGCAAAACGCACCTTACTGAGTCAGAGATACCTCCTGTGATGTCTTGATTACATTCTCCATTGAATTCCTGTGTAACTGGTCAGCTAGCATCACAGCCATTTTACTAGTCTATAGAACGTGAGAAACTACTTTTCAACGGACAGAAATCAGCCCTGGGGTATGCCAGATCTTGTGATTTCTATAGCCGCATCTCCAGATCTCCACCTCAATGCCCTTTCTTTGACTTTTACGCCATCTCTGCACACGTCTTATGCTTCAGGCAGAGCGCATATATTCAGCCCTCTTTCGGTACCGTTGGTTGGTAAGAAAGTGGAAAAAACTCTTCTCCCACCTGTGTAAAACCTAGACAATTTTTCTCCACAGCTTTATGACTGCCTACTTCTCAGACATCCAATGAAGGTCAGACTCAGATTAATCTTAGAAACATAGGTGAGACAACTAATCCATTTTTACAAAATGATTAACAAACAGTTAACATGAGAGAAATCAAAGATGTCTTGAATTCTTGATTTCTTCAGTTTCCAAAGTTGGTTTGCAGGCATATCCACTTCATTTCTGAATTCTGATGATTATTTTATTTTGATTTCAGCTTTCCCCTTAGAAAAGAAGCGATATCAACTTGAATCATAAAATTACATTGATCGAAAGAGTAGCAGATCATAATGCAATTTAGTTTGACAATTCTTTAACATATTAAATATTATATGAATGTCAAGAGATATTAACATTATGCTATTAGGTTGATATGAAAGCAATAGTAAAATATCTTTATAAGTTAAGATGGAATGAGAATATGACCCCAACCTTGAGAACTTAAGTCATAATCACCTTAACAAGTTTCTGAACATCAGATCTTGTGAGGTTTCGATCCATGTTGAAGCCATTGCTTGGATCCAAAACAACAGCTTTCACCTACAAGATAGCAAAAAAGCCTTTACTAAATGGCATGATTATGATGAAATCTGTTTATTATGTGTCTTGAGAGACTGGGTTCAACATAGCCTATTAAAGTCCTACAACATGCAATGTACTGAAAGTTGAGGGGGAGATAAGCAGATAAATAAGACGTAGACTCTGCTCTTAAAGAATGTAAAATCTATTTAAGATAGATGAGACCTGTACACATATAAATACAAAACAAGTAAGAATATGGTAAGTATGTAAGGGGCTTATAAGGTACAATGAGATCAGATGAGGGAGAAATAATTTCCAACAGGGAAAATCAGGGATAATGTCATGGTGAGATAACATCATGGTGGCATTTGAGTGAAACCTTGAAAAATGGGTCAGATACAACAGGCATTGTACAGTAGGGAAACATCAAGAACAAAAAAAAAGACGCATTCTATGGACTTTGCCACCACACCTGATTTGCCGTCTCCCTTTGTTTCTACATCCTATTCTCAATGGTGAGTTTCTCCTGAAACCTCCATTTTGAGGAGGTACCCAGACTAGCCATCCTTCATTCTTCAGATTAAGTCACAATTCCCATCCCCCCACTCCCAACTCCTTCCCCTTCCCCTTCCCCTGCCTTTCAGCTCCTTGACAGCACGGAATGTTTTTGTTTTTTTGTTTGTTTGTTTTTGCCAATGTCACTAGTGCTTAGTCCTTAATAAATGCTTGTTGACTTAATAAATCAAGGAACAAGGAGTAATCCAGTAATCCAGTGCTGGAGCACAGAGTATATATATATATATATATATATATATATATATGTATATATATATATGTATATATATATATATATGTATATATATACACATACATATATATATATATATACATATACATATATATGTATACATATATATACATATATATACATATATATGTGTATGTATATATATATATATATAAGAGAGTAGTGTGAGATAAGGCTGAAAAAGTAGGTTTGGGGATAAGTTGTGAAGTACCTTGAATACCAGGGTATAAATTTGGTCTTTATTCTTATTATAACATTTGACTCTTGATAAGTAGAGGCTAATTATTCAGTTATATTATTCAGGGATATTATTTAGAACTATAGCTTCTGCTACCCATATTTATACTACCACAAGTTAGAAAGAGGAAGGGATAAAAATAAAATCTGATAATTTATCTTTAAATTAATATTAACTCAGGAAAGTTGGGTAAGAAAAGAGGGTGAAATTCATGTCCACAATTAGGATTGAGGGTTATTTGTGTATTTCATTTATTCGCGCTTTTATTATTCATAGATAACTGGAACACGAACACTGAGTTAATGAACATTTAAAAAAAAAGTAAAATTTCTTGTAAAAGAACATAATCAACAGTTATTTATTTATCACTTATTATGGGTCAGGCACTGTTCTAAGCACTGGGAAAATAAAGAAAGACAAAAATAGTCCCTGCAACAATATTAGATGGCAATCCAAATTCATAAAATCTTTTTCAAAAAATCAGTTTGTAAATACAGAATTTATATACCTTCAAGATGTTTCTTTCTTTCATATCCCTCCTCCATACCCCCACTGCTTAATATATTTTAAACTGAGGAACATATAGAACACAGTTTTAAAGAGTAATTGAATACAATTATTAAAACATAATAAACTATTAATAATAAAAATGTTAATTTTATTCCTACCATAAAAGCCACAAGAGTTTCAGAAACAGTTTCTCCATAGTGTGCACATTCTTGTCCTATTTCTCGAATAATATTCTTTATAACACATTCAGCTTGACTGTAAGCCATTCTAGTAAAATAAAAAATTCTAGTTTTAAATTACATATTTAAAAATTTCTTCACCTTCAGTTTTCTCTCCACAATAATATTTTAAAAGAACAGCATCAAATATATACTCACCATCCTCACTAGCTTGTAATAAGTAGTTTTATTGATGAGGAAACAACATTTACAGAAATTTGGACCATAAAGGACAAAATCATTTCTTCCTATTGCTTAAATGATAAGTGATTATCATAAAATTCTTTTGAAGCATGTTACTCTATTTCTTATGCAATAAATACATATGGTAATTGACACAAAAGCATGTAATCTAGGGAGGAGTTGCTGGGAAACCAAAGGAACTTGTGTAAAAGAGATACCTTTTAAAAGATGAAAAATAAAAATCCTACAATAATCCCTAATATCACATTTAATAATACTAATAGTTAGCATTTAATAGCATTGCTCCAGGAGTTCAAGGATGCCTCCATTGTCCATCTCTATAAAGGTAAAGGAAATAGATTGTCCTGTGACAATCCAGGGGCAATCTCTCTCTTAGTCATTGCTGGCAAGATTCTTGCCAGAGTTCTTAGTAAGCTGATCTTTCACCTGGAAGATGATCGTCTACCCGAGAGCAATACAAAGACACGCTCACTGTCTCTCTGAAGGATTTTGGAATTGATTGTGAGACATGGTAGACGCTGGCAAAGGACCACCTCTCCATGGCATGCTTGCATCAAAGAAAGTGCTGTACTCTATGAGCAAAGCAGAATTGCAGTAGCTCAAAAGAAACATGAGACATGCACAAATTTGGACGTATCTCCACTCCAAATATTCACATGGACTATTTATGCCTGACATGTAGTAGAGTCTTCTGAGCTCGTGCTGGTCGGATCAGCCACAGTCAGACACACTGTACCTTGACCCCTACATAGTGATGTCATTTTGGTCCTCTTTGAGAACAACAGAAAACAACCACATAGCACTTTAAAATTTGCAAAGCATTTTATATATGTTAAATTATTTCATATTAATGAGGAATTTGGAGAAATGAATAGATGGAACTTTTAGGACAACTTTGACAATTCTAACTTACCCATTCCTTCAAATTCTTCTAAATTCTCATGTTTAGCGTATTCATAAAGTCAGCATGTAAGTTAGCATCTAGACTACTGGTCAAAATGTGAAGCATAAGAACAAAATGCTCCATGGAAATTATTATTCCTGGGGGTAAAATCCCTATATACTCATTCACAAGTTAGATGAATTCCATGGTGGGGAGTGGGGAGGGGTTAATAAAGGCCACTAATACCTACCTTTCCAATATCTACAGAATAAGCCCCTTAATATTGTGTTGCCACCAACATGGCATTTCTTTATATATGTTCAACCTGCTCCAGCTGCTCTTAGGATCACAGATATAGAGCTGGAGGGTACTTTAGGGACCATTTATTTCACTCCCTTCATTTTACAGATGAGGAAGCTGAGGCACTGGGAGAATAAGTGACTTGCCCAAAGTCACACAAGTAGTAAACATCAGAGGTGGGATTTGAACCAAGTCCTGTGATTAGTTCAGACCCAGTGCTTTTTCTCTTAGCACCATTTAATTACAAAATATTGACATCAGTCTAATAAATAGAATTGTTCACATTACTAATGTTAAGGAAGAGTGGTAAAGTGTAGTCCCATGGCATCTGTCAACTCTATACTCTCCCTACCAATAGAGATCCCAAGTTTTCTTAGTTGCTTTTCATAAGTTGCTTTGACTCCCCCCCCCCCAAAATCATCACCTGATGACCAACCTTATGGTCATGAGTCTTTTTAAACTTAGCTACATCTTCAGGGCATAGACCATAGTCTGTGGCCAGCTGTTCATAACCTCTTTTTGGAAAAAAAAATTTAAATTAATAAGCACTATTCTCTCTCTCTCTCTCTCTCTCTCTCTCTCTCTCTCTCTCTCTCTCTCTCTCTCTCTCTCTCTTCTCTCTCTCTCTCTCTCTCTCTCTCTCTCTCCCACCTCCCCCCATGGAGGGGGGAGCAAAGACAAAACCTTTGTAACAAATATAGACAAGCAAAATAAATTCCCACATTGGCCATATCCAAAACAATATGTTTCATTCTGTACCTTAAGGTCATTATTACTTCTTCACCTATATAATATGGTATAATGACTTGCATCAGGGGAATATATCAAGGATCTGTGATTTAGCACTGTTAATAATACCTCCATGATACAGCTCAAAACCTCTCTTAGTACAAAATTTTCAAGAGTTGGTCTGGTCATTTTTTTTTTATAATTTCATCACCCTGTATCTAACTTGGTAATGATCTTCTACGAATGTTAGAGAGTGGATCTCTAAGAACAGACAGTTCATCACCAGATTCACATTTGAAGACCCTTAGGCTTGGCAGGAACTGTAAGACTGTGCCTTTCACTGGCACAGCTTTTGCCACCCTTCTGCCATGAGGGACCAGAGATTTTCAGTCAAAGATGATGCCTCATAGATTACATAATTCTCAAGAATTATGAGGTTAACATTGTTTTCCTTAAGTGTTTTCCTGATTTTATATTTATCAGGGTTAGGTGCATCACAACTGCCAACTCATAGGCAGAAATGGCACAAAAAGGAAATAGTGCTGGATCTGGAAACCTTCGACTTCCCTGCTTTGTTGTTCATGGCTGGCTTTGTGTTGCTTAAGCTCTCTAAATCAGTTTCCTTATCTGTAAAATGAGCAGGTTGGTTTTTCTGCTCTAAATCCTATATCCTCTGTCATCCCTATAAAATGAATAAAGCATTGCCAATCTGTTTAATACTACTCAGGAGTGAAATATCCACTGACTTCCTTCAGACACTTGACTAGGACAGGTAACTACAAGTTGTCTTCACTCACAGCCCAAGCTTGAGTCCCAGGACATCAGAATTGTAATGGCACAGAGAATTATAGACTCTGGAACTAGAATTCAAGTTTCTTGAGGTTAGTCCTCTTCCTTTCCCCTGCCCTCCCTTCCTCTCCTCTTCCCTCCCTTTCCATCCCTACTCTCCTCTTCTCTCCTCTCCCATCCTTTCCACTCTTCTGCCCTCCCATCCTGTCCTCTTGGGTTCCCTTTCATCTTCTCCCCTTCTCTGCCTTCCTCTCCCCTCTCATCCTCTCCCCTCTCTTCCCTTTCCCTCCCTCCCTTCCCCCCATCTTTGTAACACTGTGCTACTTCATTTGTCTTGCTTAAGTTCTGAATCTTACTACCTGGGTGACTTTGGCAAAGTCACTTCACTTCTGCATCCTCATCTGTAATATGAGGTGTTTGGCCTAGATAGCCATTGAGGTGCCTTTCAGCTCCAGATGCTATGAATTTTCTTCTCTGAGTTTGCTACGTGGGGCTCACTCGCCAGCTCACCCCCTCCAGATAAACTATGTTCCTGCTGCCCCTCAGGTCCATGACCTCAAGGCACTGGGCTAGTCCCCGCGGGGAAACAGATGCCAGGCAGGCCGGACCGCTCAGCCCCAGGACCCCGCACCCCAGGCAAGGACCGCATTCAGGTCCGCCTTTGCACTGTGACCGGCATCCTCCACAGCCGCTGCCCAACTCTACCTGCAATTGGTCTGAAGGACGCTCACCTGGCAGCCCAGCGTTGGTCCCGGCCTCTGCCTCTCTCTGCACTGTTGTCCTCGGCTCCGGGCGTTACCAGGGAGACCGAACGCGGCCCGGGAGTGGGCGGGGCTCAGCCCGGGGTTCTTTCTTGGGTAGCCATCTCCAGTAGTCTTGAGCTCTATCTTGCCACTGGAACCAGATGGCTCCGGGGGAGAGTGAGGCTTTGAACAGCCCTGCCTCAGTTAAATGCAATTTACTTGTAAGATATGGTCCTCTTCAACATATACTGCTGGTGCCAGGCCCGGGAGAGAGGCCTGCAGCATAATTCTTACATTTGATTTCTGAGTTGGAAGAGACTTCATCGTAGGGGCAGAAGATCATCGATTTAAAACTGAAAGGGATCTTGGAGGTCATCGATTTCAACTTTTTCATTTTACAGCTGAGGAAACTGAGGCACACATTGTTCTTCAGTCATTTTCAGTCATCACCGTGACCCCATTTGGGATTTTCTTGGCAAGATATTGGGATGATTTGCAATCTCCTTCTTCAGCACTTTTCATATATGAGGAAACTGAGGCAAACAGGGTTAAGTGACTTGCCCAGAGTCACACAGCTAGTAAGTGTCTGTGGCCAGATTTGAACTTAGGAAGATAAGTCTTCCTAACTACCTAGTTACCCACAAGGTTTGTACCTGCATTGGTCAAGGAGTTTCCTCACCTGAGAGTTCCCTATAACACTGAATAGTCTAGTACCTAGTCTTTATCCATAATAAAGGATAAGAAGAGAAATGTATTATTCAGAATATTATAAAGAGCAGTGCAGGATATTAAGAAAAGGAAAAGTTATGCTATGCATGAAAGACACCCTGGAAATGAAAACAATTACTCTAACCTAGAAAGGAGAATTCTTTAAAAAAAAACCCAACCTAAATTCATTTTTCTGGCTAGTTTTATTGTATTTGTAGAATAGTTAAAGACTTTAATATAGTGTATTCATATTTCTGCAAAACATGTGACACAATCTCTCATGATTTCTATGTGAACAAAGCACTGTACTGAGTTACGGAGCTAGAAAGAAAAGCAAACAAAGAACAAAACTACAAATCCTTGGGAAAAAGAAAAATTAGATGGCAATCCAAATTTACAAGATCTTTAAAAAAAAGCTCAACAATGTTTGTAAATACAGAATTTATATACCTTAAAAATCTTTCTCTCTTTCTTAAATTCCTCCCTCTCCTATTATTTTAATATATTTTCAATTGGAGGTCTTGAGGAGTGCCATACTCCTTTGTCTTCTGTCTTGTTCTATTTAGTGTTTCTATTGATAATTTAAATGGAGAGGTAGAATGCATAGTTATTACATTTCTAGATGGCCTGAAACAGGAAGAGAATGTACTGGATGCCAAAGCTGAGATTCCAACTAATTTAGAAAAAAACTGGAATGATGGACAAAAGTTAGCAAAGTGAAATTCAAGCAACATAACAAGTCTTGTACTTAGATCCCCCCCCCCAAATCAATTGCACAAATACAGGAAAAATGAATGAATGAATAAACAACTTAAAAAGTATTTACTAAGCTCTTATTATATAAGCATTGTGTATGTATAAAAACAAAGTGGCCCATGCTCTCAGAGATTATATATAAAGGGTCAGCAGCAGGGCAGGTAGCAAAGGCCAGGTGGTCTGTAGGTGAGAGAGGCAGGGCAGACAGAGATAGCATCTCGTATGAGAAAGGGCGGGGAGTTTCAGTTGGCCATAAACTCAGTAGGAACCAGGAATGTGACTTGGCAAAAATCGAAAACAACAATGACAACAAAAAACTTAGTGCAATCTTCAACTACACTGATGAAAATTGGTGTCCAGATGAGAAGTGACATCTCTGAAGAATTGTAAACAATTCTGGTCGCCATGCTTTAAAAGAGACACTGGCAAACTGGAGATGGTGCAGAGGAGAAGAGCTGAGGATCCTGAGTTTAGAAAGTGCCATATAAGAGGCAGCTAGGTGGCACAGTGGGTAAAGCACCAGGCCTTCAGTCAGGAGGACCTGAGTTCAAATGGGATCTCAGACACATAACACTAGCTGTGTGACCCTGGGCAGGTCACTTAACCCTATTGCTTGGCCAAAAAAAAAAAAAGGAACTGCCATGTGCAAAATGGTTGAAAAACCTGAGGGATAATGATACTGAGGAAATACACTTTAGGCCTGATAACTGTCTTCAAGAATTCACAGGGCATGAGTGCAGAAGTAGGGTTAAGTGTATAATGTGTAATTCCCCAGTAAAGAACTAGGATCAATTAAAAGTTGGAATTTACAGGAAGGTAGTTTTGGCTCAATGTTAAGAATCATCTGAATAATTAAAACGATCAAAAAATGAAACAGATTGTTTAACAAAACAGTGAATTCTCCAGGGCTGTCAGTGTTTAAGCAGTGCGTGGATGACCATCTCTTAGAGATGTGGTCCAACAGACTCAGGCATTGAGAAGCAGGTTGGATTCCAGACAAGCTCTCCAAGCTTCTAGGATGGAGCCTTTGCTCTTCTCATTTATGGTGAGGACCCCATTAGTTCAAATAATGAATCGTGAGAAGTGGTTGAATTATTCAGATCCACACTGCATACTTCCATTGGGCTGGAACCAGTGATCATATTTTACATAATTGTAACCTCTAATAGTGAGGATTCAAATGCCTGTAATTATTTCACAGGATTTGTTGATCAGGATCTAACTGTATTTCTAAGTAGGTATTGGTTTAGGATTGTCTCTCACAATTATGAGAATAAAAATGGAAAGCTTCTTAGCCCTTTCTAGAGAGTTTTTGCTATTCATTTGTAACTGACTTCTTTATGATCCCATGGACCAACTGACCATGAGGTTTTCTTGGCAACGATACTAGAATGGTTTGCCATTTCCTTCTCCAGTTTTATGCAGGCAGGGGTTAAGTGACTTGCCTTGGGTCACACAGCTAGTAAGTGTCAGAGGTCAAATTTGAACTCTGGTCTTTCTGACGCCAGGCCCAGCACTCCAACCATTGAGCCAGAGAAAAGAATGGTACAAGTAAGATCCAACGTCCCTCCAAATCTTCTCCCACTCCCTGCTTAATGCCTAACATTCTAGCCTCAGACCTTCATCCTTTGGGCTTATGTTTGGCCCCTGGTTAAAAAAAAATCAATAAATAATTATTGAGTGCCAAACTAAATTCTGTGAGGGATGCAAAGAAAAATGTTATGATCAAGGAGCTTACAATCTAGTTGTGCAAAACAAGACACCTATATAACTATAACGAATGATAAAAGTAAAGATATGGTAAGTACCGAATGAGCGGTACAGAGAATCGTTGCTGAGTTCAAAGGAGGGGCAAAGTATGACCTAGGACAGTGTAGGAATTTAATAAATGCCGATTTATTAATTATAAATTGTTTATATAAATTATAAATTAATTATAAATGCTAGCCCTCTGGTCCTGACCTTAACCTAATCTTGTTGATCCAAGAAGTTTGAACAGATGACATTCAGGAAAAGGAGAAGGTTTGGAAAAAGAATGCCTTCGATGCTGGCTCCTTCCATTCATCTCAGTTCAAGCCTTGGCCCCCTTCCAAGATTGGGACCTGGAGGATTCATTCAAACAGTACCTTGAGGCTATATTGATATGGGACAGTAAATTGAAGGTACTAAAGATTATTCAGGACAGGAAATAAAGCATTTTCAGGCAAAATATTGCCAGAGAGAGGAAGCTTTAGAAGTTTTATTGTTCCTTTGTGGGCAGTTGGGAGTAGATACTGATTTATTGATTGAGGCTGACTTTCATAAATCAGGGGAATTAACCAAGGACCCCCTTTTACAAGGCCATTTTGATGCCTGTACAGGCAGGATAAGAGAACTATATCTCTGTTCAGGTGGATTTAGATGCAAATCAGGCAAGCTTGGCCCTTTAGGATCAATTCCCTGTCCACCCTATTCCAAGGTAGGTTTGGAAGTGTTCATTATCTGAAAGGGCTGGGAATTCTTGACTGACTATATAACACTGATTGGCTGAATGAATGAACTCCAGACCCCTTATGAACAAGCTGCTATACAGGCCATCACTAAGCTCTTTTGTCTCCAGTGGGAGTATTGAGCTAGAATTATGTCTATCTGCTCTGCTTCAGGGCTTAGAATAAATGCACTTTCTTTGGTCCCAAGCAGTCCTATCCTCGATTGAAAGGGTAACAGTTGGCTTACTCCTTGCCAGCTAGGTTCCCTCCCACTGGACACAAAAGACAATCATGATTAGTGAGCAAACATCCTTATCAATGCAAGTAGTAAAATAGAAATCTGTAGTAAACTACAGATTAGTGTAGACCGTGGACAAGTGGGCTCTTTGATTCAGGAGTAAAATAAAATCTCAGCTCAACCAAAGAGAGAGTAATCTCACTGAAGAAATCCACTCTTAACCATCCCTGGGGCACAGGCACTGGGAATCAAGGGACATGTTACAGGGCCAGCTTTCACAATATTCCTATGACTCTGGGGACTCAGATAACCATTTAAGAGTTTTGGCCCTTTTCTCTCCAACTCTATTCCTCTGATTCTCCCTTGTCTATGGTTTTAAATCCTAGCTCTGACAATATCTGGGTGATTTTGAGCAAGTCTCTGCAGTTACCTAGGCCTCAATAAGCTCTTCTATAAAATGAGAGGGCTGTTGTAAATTGTCTCTAGGGTCCCTTGCAGCTCTTAACCCTACAGTAAATGGTGGCTTATAAGTACTACATTCCCCAACCAAGTATCATTCCAAGTCTTGATTAGAGAAGAGAGTAACAAAGCAGAAGAAGTAGAAAGACCACTAGGCTGGAAGCCAGAAGCTAGGGCTCTGCCACTAACTATTTATGTGACCTTCAGCAAGTCAGCTTCTTCATGCCTCAGTTTCCTTATTATGAAAGAAAGAAAACTTGGACTAGATGTCCAAGATCTCTCTGATTTTAGCATTCTATGATTCTAGTGGAAGGGGAATAAAAGGAAATAGTTAGAAAGACTCATCAGTTTTAGAGTCAATTAGGTCCTACAACTTCTAAAAGACAAAATTTCTTTCCCCTCCCTTTTTAACAACTATATTTTATGTTTTCAGTCTTTGCAAATTCAGACTTCAATCATATTAAATTGATTTTTAAACTGGTTTGGGTTTTTAAGTGCACTGTGGAAATTATACATCTTTAATAAAAATGGTTTTTCCCAAGAACTAGAACTGGGACCAAAATTTAAAACACAGATAGGTTGTTATGTTGCTCTGAGTGCTTCCAAGTCTTTGAATTTTGATTGCTTATCCAAGCAAAAAAGAAAGTAGTTCTCTTTGGGTAAAATATTGCACGAAACATTTTCATTATACAAAGTGCTGTTTACACAATCAAAAAGTAACTAGGTTTTTTTAAAAAAAACTTTCCAATAATTACCAGAACCATATGCAAATACAGGTTTGTTTTCTTTTCTTTTGCTTTATGCGAAGGACGTATTCCAGATGTTTGCTAACTAAATTATGTTTTAAATGTGTAAAGGTGACTTGCCATGACAAACCTTGAGACTCCTCGTCCAATGAATGCTTTTGAAATGTGGATAACTACGGCCTAGTTTATCTGTTTTGTAAAGGGGAGCTCTTGTCATTGCAGCTGTCTTAAGGAGAAGCACATTTGTGTAACATGCCCTTGTACCTCCTAAAAAAGTTCTGGTCTCACAGCAACCCAATCTTATCGTGAGGACCTAATCCCATCAGTAGGGGTCTTTGTTTCATTGACCCCATCCTGGAATTTTAGTTTGAGGAAATCTTCAAAATATCTTCATGAGATCTCTGAAATAAAGCTCAGGTACAACTCATGTCTAGGTTTGCCCTAATGGAAATAACGAGGTCCCTAGCTCCCCAAAGAACATTTGATGTACAATATGGTTATAGAGCGTGGTATAGCCATTATTTCTCACACACCCTTTCCTAAAAATGCCTAAGATGCAAAGGATTCATGAGCAGGTACAGAAACACATAAAGCATTCAACTAATCCATGACTTTCCCAGGAAGGTAAACATATGTTGGGGGTGCTGCCAGGCAAGCTACCCCCTTCCTATGGACCTGCAAGGTCTGAGTAATCTGCTGAATTGCTAAGGCCCAGGTCTGTCCTGTCCCCATTCCCCTATAGCTTTTGCCCATCAGCACCAGGCTGATTTAACTGGTGATCATCTTCTCCAGAATCTTCCTTGAGGAAGAAAGTAGGTGCTAGATATTCCAACTCAGGAATTCTTGGAGGGGGCAGTTTTTTCAACAAGATTCTCTTCAAATTGTCTTCCCTCTCTCCACTCTGCTTAGTATCTTGTAACCTGTCAGCATTCTGGGTCCTTTCAGCAAGGTGCTGCCTCCCTGGAGCCCTTCCAGTGCCTCCAACCTTATGCCTTGATGCCCACCAGGCTGATTGGGGGAGCTCATCAAATTGATCCAAGGCTCTCGGTGGAAGTCCTATCTAAAATCCACCTACCACAAAAAGCCCTGTTGATTATCTCTAATATTCCTGCATATGTCTTTTTTTGTACATAGTTATTTGCATGTTGTTTTCCATTGTCCCTGATCCTGGAGAGTAAGGACTTCTTTGTTTCTTTGTTTATTTTCTTTTGCCTTTCTTTATATCCTTTTGTGATTAACTCAGTGCCTGGCCCATAACAGGTGCTTAATGAATGCTTTTTGACTGACTGAGTATTAGGGCAAGTCAGGAAGATCTATGAAGAGCCTTGAGTTTTTAAACTAAAAGAGCACTACAGATGCCACTCTTCTTGTGAGAAAGAGATAACACTATAGTCAAAACTTCACCAGAGACCAGAAGCTGGAAGCATAAAGCTCAACTGCCATATGCCCAGTGGATCTGGGCCTTGCTGTGGCAACTGCTTCGTGTGACCCTGGCAAGTCTTTTAAACTCTCTCAGCTTCAGTTTCTTCATTTGCAAAATGGAATTAATGATAACATCTATTTCATAAGGTTCTTGTGAGGCTCAATTAAGATAATTTATGTAAAGTGCTTTGCAAAACTTAAAATGTTATATAAATGTTAGCTAATGTTATTCCTTCCCCATTCATACTGATGAACCTCCTGGACCAGAAATATGCAGCAACTTTAGTTCACATTAATTCCCCCATAGGTTAATAGGGACTATTTTAGAGTTCCTGAGGGAACATGGAGAAAATGAAAGAAGGTGACCGAGAGGTTCATAAAAGAGTACTTAACCAACCAGAAATATAACAGAATGCTCTTTCCGCTGGTGTCAGCTCTTAGAGTATCTAGGGATTTTGAAAAGGGTGGGTGAGGAATGGGAAGAAAAAACAGGCAATTTCTTTCACTTTTTAATAGTTAAAACACCATTTCCAACTCTTGAAGATCAATGCTGACCCTTGAGAATATCTGACCTAGTTGAGTCATATGAAATGCCTTGGGGAACTAGAATTCAAATATCAGCATAGTATTGGAAAAAGATACAGCCAATTCAATCAGTTGGTGAAATATTTACCTCAAATTCCCACAAAGTTATGGACGAATTCATAGACAGCCATTTCATTCTCAATTTCATTGATTCCAACTGCAGTGAAGAGAGCTTCACACTCTCAGGGCATCGGCTTCAAATTCAAATGCTCAATAAAAGATAACGTTCCTTGGACATAGATAAACAGTTTTTGATCATTTCTGCTTCCAGTGCATTTCTCTCTTATTGATTTCCACACATTTGCAGCACCTAGAAAATCTGATTTGGCTTTACTTATTTACTATGGAGAATAATGTTTATCATTTTTTCTGGATCATGTATTTTCCCTTATATATCATAGAAGCAACTGTACCTGGAGCTGTATTATCTAACTGGCCTAGCCCTGGGTTGTCCAGCTCAGCCTTGGCCTGTGGAAGTCCTGGAGGTGGCTCTGTCTGGGTGGCTCCTCTTTTTCCCTCTCATAGTGCCTTTTCCATAACTCTCACTGCCTGCAAGGTGGGGGGTGGGGCTCCCTCTCGCCAGCTATTTTGGTTTCTCCAAAGCCCATTACTTCTAACTTAATTGCTTATCATTCATCCAATATTTATTTCCTAGGAACTTCTGAAGTTTTTGGCTTTTTTTACTTTCAACTTATAAAAATTCTAATTTACCCTACTCTCCCCCATCCCATTTTGCCTCCCTCCTCTTTGATTTCTGTCTCTCTTCTTTCTTTGTTTCTTTGTCTTTCTTTCCTTTTACTCCTTTCTCCCTTATTCGATCATGATGTGAAACTGAAGTTTATTTGTGTTATGTATTGTAGTTGTGTGGGCCAGGGCTGTGCTCTAACCAGGGCTGATTACTAATGTATACATGTGAGCATGTATACATCAGAAATAAGAAATCCCTATAAATCAGGGCTCAATTAACTGTTTTGTTGATTGTCTTGACTTAAGGAATTGTTGATAATGCAAGATAAATTTAAAATGTTCACATGTTGCTCTATAAACATTGCTTGAACTCAGTAGAAAAGTAATAGAAAACAGGGAATGATGTCATCATCACACTGGAGGCCTGGTGACTGAAGGCTTGTAATGATGATGATGATGATAACTGGTATTTATTTACACAACATTTTAAGGTACTTTACATCTATTATTTCATTTGAGCCTCATAACACCCCTGGTATAAAGTGACTTAATCAATCTTTCTTCAGTTAATGTATACTGATTTGGGACTGCTTAGTCAATTCAATTTAATTCCACAAGCATTTATTAAATGCCTATATGTACTTACACTCTGTTAGGAGCTGCAGATAAAATGACAAAATAACACCTGCTCTCAAGGCACTTATATTTTATTACATTGGGGTAGGAATAACTATTTTTTTAAACTTACCTTCCAAATAGCTACTACAACAAATGTTGCTTTTTCACTTGTATATGGCCAGTGAGTTTTTCTGGTGGGTCAGCAGGACTTGATGGGATAAAGGGGCTCCCCTATTCCTGTGTTATAGATAAGCAGGAGCTGTTTTTTGCCCCTATCTATATCCTCAGTGTCTGGCACCTAGGCATTTAATAAATACAAGTTGATTGATTGAAGTAATGGCTAATTGAATTTTCCCCTTATCTTGCAGTTCTACCGTGGTTAGTCTTTATTGATTTATCTTGGACAAATTTATTATTTAATATATTTTCTTTCCAAATAAGTGGGAAGAGAAGAGAATAAGCACTTATATAGCACCTACTACCTACAGTCACTGTGCTAAGTACTTTTTTTTTTTGAACAAATACAATCTACAACGCTCGGCATGACCTCCCAAATCCTCGACAATTTGGAGTCAAGTTGCCATTTTAGACTGTCCTCTTCTGGCATTCTTTGCTTTAGCCAAACTCTAGTTCTCACGGTTCCTTGAAGATATCCTGTGCTTTCCTGATTCCACGTTCAGTGTTTTTCCTGGCAAACACCCCTGTACTTTTTACATAGGAGCCTTCCTTCCCTTTTTCAATCAGTTCATTTCTACAAGTGAATGCCTTGCCCCCTGGTCCTATATCTGATCATGCCTTGCCAAACCCTATCATTGAATTACTTCCAACCATCTACCACCTTTATTCCTAGTCACGTGCTGATGAATAGGCTGGAGAAAGTCATGACACCATGTTAATTGGGTCCACTACAAATTTATGTTATACGATCTAAACTGGGACCTCACTACAAGAAGACAACCCTTTTGGATGGACTTCCCTAATACCTTCACTGTCTCACTCACCAAATCAGCTACTTCATACTTTTCCAGGCCTTCTCAAGCCTGCCATTGCACCTCCTCTCTTTCTCTTTCAGTGGAGCACTTTGCCTCATAATTCACTGAAAAAAATTACGACCATCCCATGAGGGCTCTCTCTTCTTCCTCCCCACTTCATATCACTCAGAGATCTTCCTTGACCATTTCCTCCTTCGCTCTTGTCCCTTATGAAGAGGTGACTCTTGTCTTTGCCAAGCTAAACCCCTCCACATACACACACGATCCCATTATCATTATTATATCCTTTTCATAGTCTAACCCTATCATTATGTCTCTGTTGCCTGAAATGGACCATTGAAGGATGACCTACTTTCAGGTGAAAATGGAAGGAATGTTTAGGGGATGAGTCAGGGAGGGGAATTGGTAGAATTAGGGCTGGGGGGAAGAAAGCTTCAGAGAGGCAGGGTGATATCTGAAAGCAGTGCCGGCACAAAACCATGGTTACCTAGGCATGGATGACAGGAACGAGAGACATCTCAGACATTATCTAGTCCAATCTCCTCATTTTACTGTTGAAGGAACTGAGGCTCTGAGGTAGAGTGACTTGCCCAAGGGCACAGAGATAAAAAGTAACAAAACCAGAATTCATAGCCCTGTCTTCTGACTCTAAAATCCATGTAGCTTCTACTAACTCATGCTACTTCTAGCCCTGGTTCTAATTATCCTTATGGCTTCAGTTCTCATGAAAAGTTTGTCAGTACCCAGACTGGTGGTGTCAAACTCAAGAAGAAACAGTGGGCACTAAACCATACATAAGGATCCCTGTGGGTCAGATGTTGACTTAGAAAACCACATATTGACATTATCTACATTTTGTTGTATTTTTATTTGGTTAAATATTTCTCAATTACATTTTAATTTGCTTTTGGCTACACTCCATGGACTAACTTGTTTGGTCTCTGATCCAGACCACTAACTTGTTCTTTTAAGTTCTAGTTACTCAGAAACCATTCTGTCACGCTTAAGTATTTTTTTTTGTAAAGGGGAATAAAATGTAATATTAATTTGGGGAAGTGGGGGGGGGAATTACATAATTTTGTATTTACTTCTTAATTATTTAATTAATTAATTATTTATAGAGTGATAAGAGAATTGGATCAATGATATTTTAAAGGAAAGTTTTAAAAAACACATTATGTCATTATTTCAAAATATCATTAGCATTTTATTAAACTTTGAGATCATTTTCAACTAATGGAGATCCCGAGAAATTGGAGCTAACTCATAGACTAGGGTTTCAGTTAAAGTGACATCATAATCTCCCCAAAGATGCAATTGGGAGACTAATGTTGTTCTGTAAAGAAAAGTCAGGTCATTCTGAGTTTGTTCTCAGTAACATAATTTTGTTAAAATTCAAGTCATTTCCTCTAGAAAGAGACACCATATTCTTCCCCTGCCCTCTTTCAAACTCAGAGGTTTTGTCAGACAAAGCAACCTTTTTATTTTACCTTTAAAGGCATTTGGAAAATAACAGAAACAATGCATACAATGACCACTATATTTCATTTGTCGTTCTGTTGTTCAAGTCAGTCATGTCAAACTCTTCATGACCCCACGGATCTTTTTCCGTGGGGTTTTCTTGGCAAAGATACTGGAGTGTGTTGGGGTCTATGGGGTGCTGGGAATCCCGAAATTCAAATGCAAAGATATGGGTCCAGCTTCGAATGAATTCGACTCAAGCCTTCTTTCAGTCAGAGATAAAGTTTATTAAAACACCTATTGAGGTGGGCAAGGTTTTAAGAATCTATGCACTGTGGTGCTTGTATTAACAAACAAGGGCCAGACTATTAAGGAATCTGAGCCATTTAATGGAGGCAAGATGGACCTTTTATACAGAAGACTGTGGGAAGATCTGGATGTGACCTAGGAGTGGCCAAGTAGTCTGGGGTGACTGGGAGGTAATAGAGAAGGACCCGAAAGGGCTGAGTGCCCCAGGTGAATGCTAGGGACCTGGGCCATATGGAAGGGGTCTAGATGGAATTGAGGAGTGATGATCTAGGATGGGGCCAGTGCAGACAATGAGGGCCACACTGAAAGGGCAGTTGAAAGATTTAACAGGGAAGTGCCAGGTGCCCCAGGCAAACACCAGGGACCTGGCCCATGTGGAAAAGTCCAGGGCCGTTTAGGGGTCCATCATTAGTCCCTCATCAGAGTGGTTTGCCATTTCCTTCTCCAGTGACCTTCTTTCAGAACCCTCTAATATGACCTGTCCATTGGATAACTCTACATGGCATACCTCATAGTTTCATGGAGTTACGCAAGGGCCCCTATGCCATGACAAAGTAGTGATCCAGGACGGGTTATATTTCATACCTAATAGCAAAGTTTTAAAAATCAGGCTTCAATTTGACTTGACAAATATTTATTAAGCCCCTACTGTGTGCAAGACACTGGAGATAGAAAGACAAAAATGAAACTATGCCTGGTCTTTAAAAGCTTACATTTGACTGGAAATATACAATATTCATTCATCCAATTAAGATTTATATTTTTATTAAGCACCAATTGTGCCAGGCACTGGGCTGGGCTGGAAATGTAAGGGGGAAAAATAGAACAGTTCCTGCCCTCATAAAGCTTACATTCTATTGAGGAGTACACAACATGTACGCAGAAAAGTAAATGCAAGATAATTTGAAGAAGAGAGAACTAACAACTGGGGAAATTAAGAAAGGCTACTTTTAAGAGCAAGTATCTGAGCTATGCTTTGAGGGAATCTAGGGATTCTATACATTGGAGCTGAGGAGGGATCATAGAGGGGCATTGATTTAGAGCTGGATGGGAATTTAGAGATCATAGATCGTAATTCCCTCATTTTATAGATGAATACATCAAGGTCCAGAGAAATCAAGTAGCTCGCCCAAGGTCACACACAGAGCAAATGAAAGAGCTGGAGAACAAACTCAAGTCCCATTCCATATCAAAAGTTTTTCTCCCTGCTCCAAACTTCGTGGGACCCAGACAGTATACAAAGGCAAGCAGATAGGATGGGGTGGGGAAATGGCCTCGAGGCCACGTGGCCTTGAGGCTGCAGATTCCCCACCCCTGGTCTATGCTTTGTCCTAGAGAGACTTATGAGGGTATGTCTATGAGGAGGCCAGTTTGTCTTTCCACCTGCCCCCTCTCTTGACCACCCATTGTTTACTTAGCTTTCTTGGACTCTAAGTGAATCTCTGTGGAGGGGCTCATCCAGGTCACTTGTGGGGGATTCCCAGAATGCAAGTAGGCATTTAAAAGGATGAACCATTAAAAGGATGCACCTTCTGTGATGTAACAGTATACCTCTCCTACTCAACTCCTACTCAGGATCAAGGGTGGCCTCCAAAAAAGCAATTTAGCACTCTTATCTGAAGGTTCCCCAAGCTCAGTTCCCTGTTTGTTCACGTGGTTCTTTCTCAGTTATCTGCATAGGCAAAAGTAGGAAAACTCATAAAAGCTTTGTAAACCTTAAAATGCTCTACAAATGCGAGGTATTATTGTGCCCCTGAATTCTAGGCTTTTCCCGCTAGTTCTTAAGCAATCTCACTTTGTCCAGCACATACTATTGAAAGTTATGTTGTCTCAGGTCTGTTCCCAGATCTGCTTGTCAGTCAGTGCTGGGGAGAGTGTCACCAAGTCCTCTGATATTTGTCATGTAGTCAATTCACCCCCTACCTGTCTTTACCTGGAAATTGTCATGTGCTTGCTACCTTGGGGAGGAACTGAGATGGAAGGGCTGATGTGGACCTATCTGAACTGTCTTTATCTCATTAAGAAAGTTACCAATAGGGGCAGCTAGGTGGAGCAGTAGAAAGAGCACCGGCCCTGGATTCAGGAGGACCTGAGTTCAAATCCAGCCTCAGACAGATAACACTTCCTAGCTGTGTGACCCTGGGCAAGTCACTTAACCCCATTGCCTAAAACAACAAAAACCAAAAAAACCCCACCACAAAACAAAAGAAAGTAACCAATAAAAACTGACCCCACCTTGAAGCCACCACTGATCTCCAGTGATGTGTTGCTATCTTGATCTACTTTTAATAAACTCTTTTTAATTCTCTTTGTCCTGAGTTTTGCCTCACTAATCAGGACAAAAACCAAAATAAAGAATTTTCCTAAAAAAAAATTTTTTTTCCTTTCAACAATATAAACAGTTCAAATGCACAATTAAAATCTACCACTACTACTACTACTACTACTACTACTACTACTACTACTACTACTACTAGCTAACACTTATATAGTGCTTTAAAGTTTGCAAAACACTTTTTTAAATTTTATCTCATTTGATCCTCAAATACAACCTTGTGAAGCAGGTACTATTATTATCCTTATTCTATAGATGAGGAAACTGAGGTTAAGTGACTTGCTCAGGGTCACATAGCTAGTAAGTGTGTGAGGCAAGATTTGAACTCAGATCTTCCTGACTCTAGGTCTAATACCTTCTTCATAGGGGTATTGTGAGGATTAAATGAGATAATGTATATAAGCCTTGAAATACTATTTAAATATTGTTATTGTTGTTACTGTTAATAGTATGAGTATCATAATCTGGGGAAAATTTGAAGTTCAAACTATATGTATTTGAAGCAAGTCACACAACTTCTTTTTTAGCCTATAACATTCTTAAGTAATCACTTTCTGGAGTTCCTTGTCATGATCTTCTGTATTCTCATCTTTGAAATATGTTTGGATTGGTTAATTCTTCTTCGGCACTGTGCCTGTAATTAAAATATCTGTCATCACGTAATCATGGGTGAATGCTAGGGTCACATTACTCAGCGGTCATGTCTGTTGGAGAATTCTCTCAACCTTTTGGGGGAGGCATACGAGTTAGTTGGTTGAATGTGGGTCAAAGATAGGAGGCCAAATTAAAAGTAAAGAGATTTATTAGCATATTGAGGAATCTTCTTTTTCTGATAGCAAGTTCAGATCCCTGGGGTACAGATTTGGTTTTTATAACTTTTCAATCCCACCTAGAGAACACACCCAATCCACAGCAATTTAGGATAAAAAGTAAAGCATTTCACAGGAATGGGAGAGGTAAAGGGAAAAAAAGGGATAAACCAAGGGGGAAAGGGGAAGTGTATTTGGAATGCAAGTTGCAGGATTTAGTATCAGAGCAAGAAAACCTTCCCTGTTCACCTACAAGAGACAAGGGGAAAAGATCAAATGCTATTTACAATTGTGAAAGCAATCTTTTTGGAAAAAAACTGCAAGGTCTCTTAATTTCTTATCCAAGGATCTGCAAAGACTTGTTGCAACAGCAGACGAGACCATTTGCTTTATCATGTCCTTACATGGGAGTTGGGAACTTTCCAATATTAGGCCACCAGGTGGGGGGGGGCGGATTTCTACACTGTTAATCCATCAAGCTGCAGAAAAATGATGATGGTTCCTATTTTCTTCCCACATTTCCACCTGTGATACTTCTTAAGAAGCAGCATTAAATCTGGATTACTTCTATCTCTGTGTTCATTAGAATTTTGCTTTCTGGCAGTTTCCTTAAAAAATCAGTATTTTTTACTTGACAGTCAGTGATAGTCTTTTTTTTCACTCCCTTGCATATTACAGTAAGGCAGTTCATTGTACAGCAAAATAGGAACCTTAGTCCAATGAGGCTTATGGCAGTGAGTGTAAAATTGAAAATTGATTTTAATTCTATTTTTAAGATTTAGGCACGCTGGCATAGGTTAAAACTTTTCCATGCCTTGTGAGTCTTAACTCTTTACCCTAGTAACTTCACCCCTCACCTGTATTCCAGGGTGTATATGGAGTGTTTGAGGAGGACTAGCACCTCTGGTGTGAGAGCTTGCTGAACCCTTTTCAGGACTGCTCATCCACCTTTGGTGTCCACCTGGCACTCACCTCTCACCTGTGGCTCCGAGAAGCTGCAGCATGTGCAGTGGCCACACCTTGGCAAACCATATTAGCAGACAGGCTAAACCAGATAATTAACAGGACTCAAACCTGTTGGTGAGTTAGGGGGTGTCTACCCCAAGCATGTGAAGAATTTCCCCAGAGGAATGGGCAGATGAGAACAATTTGTTCCAACGGCCATGAAGGTGGCTAAAGCAGGCATTGTGGAGTGCTTAGAGCCTGGTCAGGCACAGTAGAAGCCAAGGTCATCCACTGAATCCCAGGCCGTCACCAGTCACCTTGACTTTTGTCTTGCCAATGACTCTGGAAGAGAAAGTGAAGCTGATAACTTTGTGCAATTCTGGCCTCACTTAAGTCCAATTCAAGACATCACCTCATGAGGCCATTGGTCCTCTTCAGAACAGAAGGGCAAACAACAACATCCAGAAAAATTTGCCTAAAGGTCAAGGTTTTTTCTTTACCTAAGTCTTTTACTCGGGTAGCTTCTGGTCATTTGAGTCTCAATTCTATTATGTTAGTTTGTATCTCTACCCTAGTATTGTCCACCTTTGTATCTTTACCCACCACCCATTTAACCATTCTAGATGATTCAACCAAATCTGCTGCAGAGTCCTCCCACTGTATGCAGCCTAAGCCTATTTCCTAAAGATTACTCCCATCTCCAAATGAGGAAGTAATGGGGAAGAGCTGAGGTGACTCTTACCCCACCTCCTCACTAAAATGTCTACCAATCAGGATTGTCTTGCCTTTGCCAGGGGAGGTCCAAATGATGGATTGTCAGGCCAAACAGAAGGAAGCTACACCTATGCTTAAAAGACCCTATCAGCCCTCACTCAGGGTCTTTGTTTGACTAAGAAAGGCCATTGACCCAATTTATCAATCATTCTGACCTAACTAATAAACTGAACCTGCTTAGAACTTCACCTCTCGGTTTACACTAATTTTCAAATATTATAGTGAGGAAACAAAAATATGTGGTTAACAAATCATTCAAGAACCAAAGCATTCTCTTACAGACTATGTAGCAAACATCAGTCAATCATATCATAATAAATCAAAATGGAAATAAAAGAAAGTAAGCTTCAATGAAACCTCTTAGCAAAAATTGAGTCATAATGAGAAAAAAAAAATCAACCTTTAGCCATGAAGCTTCTGGAGTTATTGTTTTGAACAGCAGTATGTTTTTGGCAAAAATATCCATACTTAAAAGAAGGACCTAGATTTCAAGAGTAACATTTTTTCACATTATTGCTATTAATTTTACAAGGAACTAGGACAAGGATGACTAGGATTTAAACTTTCAGTTTTGTCTTAAATCTGGCCCCTAGGTACTTTTCCAAAAGAGGCAGGGCATAATAAGAGACAATGGACAATAAATATAACTATATAATTAGGAGAACAAAAAGGAACAGGGGAAGCATCTTAATGTCTATTTAGGTGGCAGGTATCTTGTTTCATTGTCTGGGGTTTAGATGTCTATTTCTGAAGTAGTCTGTTTCAGGGAAACATTTTTCTTTGTAATTATGTTCTATAATGTCAGCAAACTTTTCAGTTTGGTCTGCTTCAATGACATGGGCCTTTCCACCTTGTTTCTAGGGTAGATTTGCAAAGGTGTTTCCTTCCAGTAGTTCTTGCCAGGTTTCAAGTCATGCATTGCCCCTCACAGTGGTTCCCTAGGTAATGCTGCTCAAATCTGCTAGTGATAAGACTTAGTACTTTTCACAAGTCTTAAATACTGTGGAGCTATCACCATCTATTTCTAGTCAGAACTTTAGAGCACTACACTAGGAGTGGGACCTAGCTCTGCTACCAACTCATTTCTAAAATATATAGAGAACTGAGTCAAATTTATAAGAATACAAGTCATTTCCCAATCGATATGATCAAATGATATGAACAGGTAGTTTTCAGAGGAAGAAATTAAAGCTATCTATAGTCATATAAAAATGCTCTAAATCACTATTGATTAGATAAATGAAAATAAAAAATCACACTTATCAGATTGGCTAATACGATAAAACAGAACATTGATAAATGTTGGAGAAGATGTGGGGAAATTGGAACGCTAATGCATTGTTGGTGGAGTTGTGAACTGATCCAACCATTTTGGAGAGCAATTTGGAACTATGCCCAAAGGGCTATAAACTGTGCATACCCTATGACCCAGCAACATCTCTTCTAGGGCTGTATTCCAAAGAGATCACAAAAATGGGAAAAGGACCTATACATACAAAAATATTTATAGCAGCTCTTTTTGTGGTGGCAAAGAACTGGAAATTGAGGAGGTGCTCATCAATTGGGGAATGGCTGAACAAGCTGTGGTATATGAATGTAATGGAATACTATTGTACTATAAGAAGTGATGAGCAGGTGGACTTCAGAAAAACCTCGAAAGACTTATATGAACTGATGCTGAGTGAAAAGAACAGAACCAGGAAAACATTATACACAGTAACAGCCACACTGTGTGATGACTGACTTTGATAGACTTGGCTCTTCGCAGTAATGTAAGGATCTAAGAGAATTCCAAAAGACTCACAATGGAAAATGCCATCCACATCCAGAGAAAGAACTGCGGAGTTGGAAAGCAGATGGAAGCATACTATTTGCTCTCCTTTTCCTTTGTTGTTTTGTTTTATTGCTTCATTCTTGTGGTTCCTCTCATTAGTTCTAATTTTTCTTTACATCATGACTAATAGGAAAATATGCTTAATATGAATGTAAAAGTAGAGCCTATATCAGACTGCACACTGTCTTGAGGGAGAGGAGGAAAGGGAGAGGGAGAAAATTTAAAACTCAAAATCTTATGGAAATGAATGTTGAAAACTAAAAATAAACAAACTAATCTAAAAAAAAGAAAATTTTTATTTCAAAAGAAAATGATAATATCTGCTTGTAATTCTTTGTATTTAAAGTGCATTTGCACAAAGAGGAAAATTATAATAAAAATTATTTGAAAAATTCTTGCATCAGTTGATGCAATTGATGAGCCTGATCCTTCTAGGGTTAAAACTAAGTTCAGAGTAATTTTTTACTCATTTGCACTAAGACAGCTGTAAATGCTACTTTTAGTAGAAAGGCTATGATTTATACCTAATGATGGTACACTGGAAAATCATGACCTTTGATGTCAGAGGGCCTGTATTAAAATCCTGCTTCTCTCTACCTTGGGCAAGTCACTCAACTTTTCTAGGACTCAGTTACCCTGTCTGTAAAATGAAGGGCATGTATCATCTGACCTCTTCTATCTCTATTCTCTAAAGGCAGACAACCCAAAAGACTGAAGATACTAACTGTAATGAGTTTGGAGTAGGAGAAAATAAATTTGCTTTTCCTAATTAGTTATTTGTAGCTCATTCAATAGCTAGTGGCTATAAGTAGGTCAATGCAGCCTGGATCCTCTCCAAATTAAGTGTAATTAAGCTTGAAATTTATAATGTTCTATTATCTTTACACTCTGGGCTTTAAAAAAAAACTAAAAAAAAAAGACCTCTTTCATTTTTAATACATTATTTCCAGACTTTTCTGTTATTTCTTTCTTTCCTCCCTCATTTACAGACAATATATCATGAGGCCCATTCTAGGCCTGTCTGTCCTATTGAAATATGAGTACTCACTCCTTTCTTGTTTAGATGCATATCAGGGCTATAGTTAGCTATAAGACTAATAGCAAACAATCACAGAATCTCAGAGCTATATGGGAGCTTGGAGGTTTTCTAGTGTAATTCATATCTGAATAGGAATCTCCTATACAAGGCCCTTTGCAATTAAATCATCAAATTCTACAAGGTCAGACCATGAGGTTTTCCTAAAAGAGTATCTACTCTTCTCCTTTATATTGCTTCTTCTTAAAATTAAATCCACTGTGTGTAGTTAAAGCAAAACTGGCTGATCATAGAAGCAGTAGAAAAAGCTCTGAACTTGGAATCATGAAACCTGAGTCTCAATCCTAGCAACCACTTCCTAACTGTATAAGATGAACGGATTGGAGTAGATGTCCACTAAGGTCCCTTCCAGCTCTAAATCTATGGTCCTATGAACCACATCATGCTGTTTATGAGGATCTATGCCTCCCCTCCTCCCCCCCCAAATCAGTTTAATGATTAGTATTTCAGCATCTGTTTAATTGAAAAGCAAAATTTTGCCCATTAGGGCAAGCAGTTCAAGATCATAGAGCTTTCTAAGACATAGACCACCCACTCCCTACTATCACCATGTGAAAATCTACTTAATATTGGAATGAGTCTTAAGGCATAGCTGTTCTGACTGGTGATTAGAGGGTAAATACTTCAAAAATGCACCAGCTTTCCATAACTAGACTGACCTCAAAATTTCACCAAACCCTGACTGGACCATAAGGCAGATGCTCCTTCCTCCTGCTCTCTACTTCATGCTCAGGGACTGATAGTCACAAGGGTTTCAATATATGTAATGTAATATGACATATAATTTATAAGGATAAATCCCATATAATCAGGGATCTACAATCATAAAATAATATCAGATTTGGGGTTAGATTTCATTTTCTCTAGAATCATCATATTTGTTCCAGTGTAGGTCACAAACCAAGATGTTGATCATCAACAGGGCAGCTATTTGACGTCTTTTTAAAAATCAGAATCTCAGCTCACTTCACCGAAGGTCCAAGTTCCATGAAAACAATTCTTCACCTATTCTTTTCACTCTAAATCCAACCATGGGCTGGGCTTTAAAAAACAGGTAGGAATTCAGCAGAAATAGGGACCAACATATTAAAGGCATGGAGGTAGAGGAGTATGCAGGGAGGGTTCAAGGGACAAAGAGTAGTCCATTTTGACTGTGTGATAGACAGTATAGGGGACAGTGATAGGAGAACAGTCCAGAAAGATGGAGTTGCACCAGGTATACCTTGAGGATCAGGCAAAGAAGTTCAGAACTTTACCTGAAAGGCAACAGGAAGCCCCTGGAGAATTTTGAGCAGAGAGAGATGACTTAGGACATAGATTTGGTGCTGGAAGGAAACTTAGAGGCCATCTAATTCAACTTTCTAATTTTTTAGGTGAGGAATCCAGGGAGGTTAAGTGATTTGCCCAAAGTCATATAGGTAAGTAAGTATCAGATTCAAGATTTTAAACTTTGTTTCTCTGACTTGAGTCAAGGCTCTTTCCACTATATCTCACTGCCTCCCAGGAACAGTTATTAGGAGAATATTGCAATAGCTGAGTCAGGTGATAATGAGACTTTGTACTAGGATGGTGGCAGTGGGGCTTAAAAAGAGGGGATAGATATGAAAGGATTAAAAGGTAGAACTGATAGGACTCAGGAACTGATTGGCTCTGAGATGGAAAAGAGAGAGAAAAGTCAAAGATAATCCTATTTGCTTTATTTTTTAGCCAATTAGGTAAAACTAGAAATTTAATGGGTTTGAGAGAAGATAGGGGACAATCACAGACAGAGGTCCTACGCCAGTGGTTCCCAAATGTTTTCACGCATGGCACCATCTTCTTTGCCATGAGTATTTATAGCACACTGAATGTGTAAGTTGTCAGCATTATTATGGAAGAGTTGGTATGACAAGCCAGTGCAGTTGCATTGCAATATGAGTGGCCATCTTTGTTGAGTTTTTTGTGAGTTCAGGGCATGAACAGTTCTGAGGTTAATATATTTGTGTAACAGACAAATTTTGTTTGCTTTACAAATATACTTACCTTACTTATAAACTAGGTAAATATGTACTGGGCAAAATTATTTACATATTTACTTTTATCTGCAATAATGGAACATCCAAAATTTCATGGTACCCTCTAGTAAAATTCACAGCCCATTAAAGTACCATGGTATAGCTTTTGAGGGCCACTACCCCAAATTAGTTTCCTCTTCTCATGTGTAAATCTGGCACTATCTCCGTCCTTCAAAAGTAGAAAGCAGGGGTAGCTAAGTGGTGCAGTGGATAGAGCACCAGCCCTGGAGTCAGGAGGCGCTGAGTTCAAATCCAGCCTCAGACACATAACAGACAATCACTAGCTGTGTGACTCTGGGCAAGTCATTTAACCCCAAGTGCCTCATCAAAAACAAACAAAAGCAGAAAGCAAAGCCCCATTACTATATATGTACCAGGGGATTTTGAAATATTCACCCTGAGTTTTAAGACAAGACTTCACTCCTCAACTAGCTCCTTGGGGAAGAGCCTTCTGCAATGTAGGTTATTTTAATGCTGATTTTCAGCAGAAATTCTTCTCCAGGAGAATGGACCTGCTCACAGGGAGGATGCCAGTATTGACTGCCCCTTCAAAAAAATTACCCCAAGTTATGAAAACAAGCTGCTTCTCCTTGAAGAAATCTGTTTTCGGCCTCTTCCTTGTGAACTGGTCTCCTAAATAGGCTGACCAACATGAGATGCAACCAGGCAATGACTGTTGAGTCAAAGATACAACAACCACCATCAGGGCAACCAAGACTTTTGATTCAAGATCCCACTATCAGTAGGGTCCTGGGTTGGACTTTCTTTTCCAGTAGTGGTCTTAAGATGTCTGAACCATCCTTACTCTATCATATGGTCCTCCAATGACTTCGAGAGCCCCTTGGGAAAGGCAATACGGCATAGTTGGCAGAGCACTAGCGTCAGAGTCAGAAGATTGGATTTTGAATGTCTTCTCTGATGCTTGTTAGCTGTGTGATTTTCAAGGCAAGTCAACATGCGCTTATTAAGCATCTATTGTGTCAGGTACTGGGCTAAACACTGGGGATACAAAGAGAGAGGCAAAAGAGCAGTCTCTTTCAAAAAAATCATAGTGTAATGGGGAGAGAACAAATAATTATGTATGAATAAGATATGCATACATATATAATGTGTGTGTGTGTGTGTGTGTGTGTGTGTGTGTGTGTGTGTGTGTGTATTATTGGAGATAACCTTAGAAGAAAGGCTTCTTGCAGAATTTTGGAATTTGGGGGGAAAATTCAATTCAATTTAGTCCTATTAAAAAACATACGTTAAACACCAATTATGTGTATAGCAAAAGCCTGTTACTGTTTGGCCCCTGTCCATTTTTACAGAGCAGTTGGTGGGGAGACTGTGTAAGTAGCTAAGTAATAATGATAAAACAACAAATGCTTCAGGAATATGTAGGCAGATGAAGTGAGGCCTTTAGAAAAAAAAGCCATTGGATATAAACAGCATTTTCAGGAAAGCAGTGGGTATGGAAGTCAAATTTAAGGGGCTGAGGAATTTGGTGGATGGTGAGACAGGTTCAATTTTAGGAGTTTAGATGTGAAGGAGAGAAGAGAAATAGGAAGATAGATGAATGGGCTGGCAGGGTCAAAGTAATAGCATTTTTGGAGTGGGGAGACCTGGGCATGTGTGTAGGAAGAGAGGAAGGAGCAATGGAGAAGGATATAATATAGTGAGAAACTTTTTGCCTTGGGAGTTGGATTGCAAGTGAGAAAAACTGGAGTGATAAAAAAGTTGAATTTGGGAAGCCAGGTAGTATAGTCATGGATAGAGTATTGGTCTTGGAGTCAGGAAGTCCTGAATTCCAATCCTACCTCAGATAATTAACTAGCTATGTGACCTAGGCAAGCCATTTAACTTTTCTTAGTTTTCATTTCTTCATCTGTAAAAGGGGGGGACAACAATAGCACCTAGCTCCCAGGGTTATTGTGAAGATCAAATGATATAATATGTGCAAAACACTTTGCAAACCTTAAAGTGCTATGGAAATGCTAGCTATTATTATCTGGAGTCAGGACACCTGAGTTTGAATCGCTATGTTGACATAACTACCATAGGCAAAGCATTCATCCTCTAAACTTTGGTTTCATAAGTAAGGTGGGGATAAATATTGTACTATTTATCTCAAGAGGCTGTTTTGAAGGACGCACAAGAGATAACCTTCAATGTCATAGAAATGTGTTTATTATTGTTATTGTTATTACTCTCATTACAATAATCTTAAGGTTTTCAGTCTCCCCACATATAAAATGAGGTTGTTGAAAATGCTTTCACTATCTATATCCCAGGGCTATTGTGAAAATTAAATTACATATGTAAAATGCTTATAACTATAAAGCATTCTATAAATTGAGATTATATATCATAATATTTCATATCATATTTATGGGGGTAGTGTGGTATCTCTATCACCTAGCATAATTCTTGGCACACATTGAGAACTAAAAAATATTTACTATCATATGTCATCATGTGTGTAGAGAATGCTCAGTGAAGAAATTCCCTTTAGCAATGTGAATCTGTAATTGTTCCTATAACTAACAGTCTTAAGGTCATTCAGTCAGTATATGTCAGTGGGGCTTGAACCCAACGCTTCTTTACTCCAAGGCAGGTTCTTTATCACCATGTTGCCTTTTGTCACATATTTCTAATTAAAACAATCCAAAAGATCCCTGATTTTATCAGTATGGGCACTTCCTCCAAAAGTTTCATGATATACAAAGACTGGATTAATTAATTAAATGAGATCATATTTGTAAAGCACTTAGCACACTGCCTGGCACATGGTAGGCATTATACAAATGCTTATTCCCTTTCTTTCCCCTTCTCTAATCACTTAGTAACCAAACCTCTAGAGACAAGTTTCCCCATAATCAGCCAGGCTTGTTCTGTGGTGACAGTCAGAGTCTGTTGCCAGCCCTGTATTCAACACCCTTTCAGCAAAGCATGATTATGCCTGGAATGCTCTGCCCCTTCACCTCCAACTGGCTTCTGTTAGGTTGAGACGAACCTACATGGAGACAGTCTTTGAAATAACAGGGAGTTTATGGAAAGAGGAAAATAGGGGCGTCCAAAGAATATTCATGTACATAGGTAGTTTGTGGAAGAGACTACAAGATAAATCCACAACAATGGGTTTTTTTTTAAAATACAGATAACAGAGCAATAAATTCTATAGATATTATCTAAACAACTTGTGCACACCACCACTATTTCTTAGAACTTATTTTAATACAACCATTTCTTAGAACTTATCTCAATACAACCATTTCCCACAGCCATCATCCCATTATTTCTTCACTGCTAAATTTATCGTGACCTAGGGGCATCAATAATGTTGACATAACATTAACAGAACAATCTGTTTACTTTGATTCCAGTATGTGCACCTGTCCTTGGAAGGAGCTGGGGAATTATAGAAGACTACTCCCTAAAACTATGCTATGTTACAATTTAACCCTCACTTATCCTTACACTTTCTGCAAGATTCAGCTCAGATCCCACCTTCTACATGAAGCCTTAACCAGTCCCTCCACTTGTTAATGCCTTCCTCCTTTAGATTACCTTCATTTATTCTGTACATATCTTACAGGTATCTAGTTGTTTACATGTTGCCTCCTTGATTAGAATGTACCTTCCTCTAAGGCAAGGACTGTTTTCTTCCCTTTCCTTTTTATCTTCAATGCTTACCACGGTGCCTGGGACACAGTAATTATTTAATAAATGCTTGTTGACTGACTGACTTTAACCAGGGTCTAATATCTACTAAGTGGCTGAGGTAGTATTTGAAATCAGGTCTTCCTCATGCCAAGTCCATTGCTCCAGCTATTGGGCTAACTAGCTGCCTAACCCTAAGTAAGAGGTACCCAAGGAAGACTCATTGAATGAATTTATTTAGTGACCAGAATAACAACTGGCTTTTCAAGTGATCTCAACTCCGGAACGATCTAACATTGTCTTCAGCATATTCTTCTATATCAATGGGTAATTTCTTTCTTAGTGGTAGAATAAAATATGCTTGCCCTGGTGCAAGCATAGGAAATGTAGAATTGATGTATTTCTGAAAAGCCTCACGGGTTTCCAGTAGCTCCTCCTCCAGGAAGTCCTTCCATTGGGTCATGTTCTCCAGACGCTCAGTCTTCTCCTGCAGCTTGTCTTCAGTGAGGGTCAGCTTTTTGTAAACTTTCCTTATGGCAGCCTTATGAAACTTCTCCGTCTCCTTAAGCACTTGGTTAACTTCTTCTTCCTTCTCTTTTTGGCTGAGGTTAAAAGCGATGCTCATCTGGTATTTCGTGGCTCCGGTGACTTCTTTTATACTTTTTTCAAGAGTCTTGTGAGAGAGAATCCCAACTTCCAGGATTTTCTCCTCATTCTTCCTAAAAATAATGACACAGGTTTGGACCATTAGGAGGTTATCAATTAATCGATAACCAACTCATTCATCAATGATGAACAAGCCTCCTCTATGGATTCAGTGCCTCCTCTATGCCAAGCAGAGGGCTAGGTGCTGGGACTACAAATACAAAGAGTGAAGTGATTCCCTACTTACAGTCTAGTGGGTGAGGCAACAATGTAAATGATTATAGAATAAATATTAAAAAAATAAATACAAGATGAAAGAATGGTATGACATAGCAGGGAGCCAGCCTCAAAACCAGGACCTGAGTTCGAGTATTAACTCTAACACATATTAACTTGTGTGACGCACTCTAGCAAGTCACTTAAACATTTCTGTGATCTGGACAACTTTCTAAAATCGGGTCAGCAAACTACCTCCCAGGGTCAAATCTGGCCCATCTACTTGTTTGTTTTAAAGCTGTGAACTGTGAATAGTTCCTAGACTTTTAAATACAATAAAACTTTATTCAAAAAATGTAAAAGCCATTCTTAACTTGCAATGGTTTTGGCCTTTGAGCCAGTAGTCTGCTAACCTCTGCTCTAAGTGGCAGAGAAGGTGCCAATTTGCAATGACAGGGGGAGTTCCCTCACCTGAGGAACCCAATGAAATGACAGGTTCAGTCCCTATACCTATCCTAATTACAAGGTAGTTAGGGAGGGAGGGCATTTATAGTTGAGAGAGAACCTGAAATCCTTCCTGTAGAAGAAGGTGGTGTTTGAGTTGTACAACTATCCAATCTCTCAATTCCTAAATCTCTTGAAATCCCATGACTCTACTCCTTCACTCCACCGCAACTATGAATAAGAACAGTCACTCCCTGGATCTCACTATTATTCACCACATTATCTTGGTGATCATTTCTGATGGAACACTTAAGGAAACCTCAACAAAAAAGTCTTTTATCATTTACTTAGAAGTGTTTTGGATAGGAAAAAAATAGGATTTTTGCCTGGGGATTTTGAAGACTACCTCATCTGCTTATTCAGTAATTCAGTAGCTATTTGTTGTTCTTCAGCTCTGACTTCTTCGATTGCCTGGAGCTTTTCATCATGGCACTCCTTCAGGATCTTCTGGATTCTATGGACCATGCGCTGTTCAGCAGCCCTGTTTTCTCTCCTCATTTCCTCTTCCATGATCTCTCTCATCTCTTGCTTAGTGAGTTTCACTCTTTCCTTAAGCAACATTAAAACAGGATTTAAATAGTGGATGATGCTAAATTATACCTTCAAATTATATAAATGAATATAGGGACAACACCATGTCCAGATGCTATTGCCGAGGGGGAAGCTGCAATGTTTCCCATGGTAAAGCACTGGTAACATTGGTACTGAGATAGTACTTTTAGGTTTATAAGACATTTTTATACACTTTATATCCTTTTTGTTGCTGTTGTTCATTTGCTTTTTGGTGAGGCAATTGGGGTTAAGTGACTTGCCCACAGTCACACAGCTAATAAATGTCAAGTGTCTGAATCTGGATTTGAACTCAGGTCCTCCTGACTCCACTGCACCACCTCGCTGCCTCACTTTATATACTTTTTATATACTTTATGGCATCTTAAAGTGCCAAGCACTCCATGATTGGGAAGGGTATGGTACAGTGGAATAAACACTGGATTTGGTGTCAGAGGACTTTTGTCTGAATTCTAGCTCCGCCACCTACTGCCTGTATCACTTTGGGTAATTAATTCACTTCACTTCTTGGGGCCTCAGCCCCACCATTTGTGAAATAGCGGGGACTGGACTAGATGACTTCTAAAGTCCCTCTAATTCTAGATCTGTGATCCTATAAATGAAGCTCTAGATAACAGATTTTTTCTTGGGGCTTGCAGCCCTCCTGGTGACTCCATAATACTTGCTTGCAATTGTTTCTTTTGATTGGGACCCTCTTATTACCTCATTGACCTTGGGTAGGATACTTAGCCTCCCCGGACCTCAGCTGACTCATCTGTAAAGTGAAGAGGTTGGAATAAGTGATCTCAGAAGTCCCTTTTAATTGTAACTCTATGATCCTGTATGTATTATACATTTCCCAGCCCTGTTAAAAAAAAAAAACAACACAAAAACAAAAGCATACTGTGTTCTAACAAACCTTTCTTGGAGAGTTAGAATCAGTCTTATAAATATATTTCATGTTTATAATTATGAATTGCATATAAGCATTATCACATAATTATGAATTGTATCATAAATACAATAAGAGCCAAACATCCTATCATTTACCCCTCCAATAAGAGGCTTCAGAAGACTGTGAATTTTGAGTTCTTGGAAATACTTTTTAGAATTTTTTTTTGTTTCCATCCCTTCCTCCTTCTTCTTCCCCCACTCTTTTCAGTCATCTGTTAGTTCTTTTACCTGTTTCTTTTTACCAAGCTATTGACTCTCTTATATAATTTTCTTGCATCATTCTCAATTCTTTTTCCAATTTTTTCTCTATCTCTCATTTGATTTTTAAAATTCTTTTTGAGCTCTACCAGGAATTCTTGTTGGGTTTATGTTCCCTTTTTTTCTTTGAAGCTTTGTTTGTAGCTGTTTTGACATTGTTGTCTTTGTTCATGTCATGATCTTCCCTGTCACCATAGTCACTTTTTATGGTCAGGTTATTTTTTGTTGTCGTCGTTTGCTCATTTTTCCAAGCCTATTTCTTGGCTTTTAACTTTATGTTAAAGTTGGGCTCTGCTCCTAAAGTGGCAGAGCTATACCAAGCTTCAAGTTTTTCATGCTGCTGTTTTCAAAGCAAGTTCTGAGGGTCTGTGAGTTTTTGGTTGTCCCAAGGTGAGGTGTGGTCACTGCTCTCCTTCTTGGCTTGTGCTCCAGTCTTTACCCAGAAAAGGACCTTGTTCCCCTGTAGCCCCAAGTGCTAGCCCTCCTCTTGGCCCTGGAACTCTGACTTGGGCCCCTGTTCTCCTGTGGCTGCAAGCACTAGTGCTCCTTTCTTGTAACTGACCAGGTTCCATTTCCTTGTATGTGGCCACAAGCACTCTTCTTTGCCCTGGAACTGTGACCAGAGCTTTTTCTCCCAGTGGCCCCAAGTGCTAGTGCTCCTCTTCATCCTGGAACTGCAATGCAGAACTGCTTATGGACAATGCAATAGGGTCCTGAACCCAGTACTGGCAAAGGATAACCCTTAATCTCTTTCCGACCAGTTGTCTTACCATCTGTGGGCTGAAAGCCCCCAAAGCTGCTGCCACCACTGTTGCAGCACCTCCAAGGCCTGCTGGAGGTTTTTGCAGTGGTGTGCACTGTGCTCCAGGCTGAACCCCACCTCAGTGCCACAGACCTTTCCTGCTGACCTCCTAAGTTGTCTTGGACTGGAAAAATGTCTCACCTTGCCCTTTTATTGGCTCTGCTGCTCAAGAATTCAATTTAAGGCAGTAGTTTAAAGCTTTTTGGAGGGGAATATTGAAAGAGTTCATCTGAGCTCTTGCCTCTACTCTGCCATCTTGGCTCCACCCAATTCCCTTATTGGTGAATGAAATTGTCAACTGCAGTCTTTCTCCTCACTTCTAATTGACTGCTTCTGATCAACTTTGGGCTTAGACACCCGAACACCTAGGTAGTATTAAGAGTAAATAGCTCTTAGAAAGAGTTTGAGGGATTCTCCTCTGTGTAAAGCGTCTCCTTTACCATGTGGAGTTAGTGATATCTCTTTTGACTGTTCACTGGGCTTGTGTTGCAAATAGGTGAGACTTCTATACTGCACAGATCCAGACAGATGGTGTTCCTACAACACATCTATATTTATTTAGTGCTTCAGGTAAGTTAAATGATTTGTCAATAGTCTACCCTGGTTACGCCAGTGTCACATAGTAGAAAGAGCACTAGATTTGGAACAAAAAAAACATGGATTTGAATCTTAGCTTTGCAATTTACTACTTGTGTGACCATGGGAAAATCTGGGCCTCAGTTTCCTCATCTGTAAAATGAGGGGGTTGGATTAGATGGTCTCTGAGATCCCTTCCAATTCTAGTTCTATAATCCAATATGATAAAATTCAAAACTTTTTTCCCCCTAGGCTCATACCCCATTGGCACTGGGAGAAGAACAGCATACCCCTATCTTCTCTATCACTGTTATCTCCACTACTTATTTAGAAGCAAGTCAATGGGGAGAAGGAGAGAGATTGGAGTCAGGGTGAAGGTGCTATGGTTATATAATTGATGGGACTTCCCTTCTAGTACTCACCTCAAGCCCCACTGTGGGGCCCCAGGCTATGATTCTTTTCACTTTTTTCTATCAGCAAGCCTAGGGTTTGAGTCAGTAGTGTCTCATGCTGGCTCCTGTCACTTACCATCTCTTTTATAGTCTATCTATCAGTTACCAAAAGCAGAATTACCTAGCCACAGCATGGAAAGGATACCCATCAAAGATACAGCATTGACTCAGCTTCGCTGTGCCTATGAGGGACATGCTGATCTGCCAGTCAGAAGCCTAAAGGAAGAGTCAGGTGGTTCCTAATGCCTCGCATTTTTAATACCTAGGTTACTAGGAAGTTATCAATCAATAGCTTAAGCCTTAATTTTCTGAGGCAATTAAGTCTTGAGGATGGTTTCAATACTTTTTAAAGAAAAACTAGTTTACCCTGTGTGGTATGAGGTTCAAGGAAAAGCTAACTCAGTCTCTATGGTGGGCCCTAGGAAATACTGCTTTTACCACAGAGGAAGAAACAGGTGATTGTATAGAGATCTTATCAATTAATGACACTGGGTGGATGAGGGCAAGTGAAGTATTTATGTAACACCTACTATATGCAGCTAGGTGGTGCCATAGTGCATAGAGTTCTGGGCCTAGAGTCAGGAAGACTCAGCTTCCTGAGTTCAAATCTAACCTCACATACTTACTAGCTGTGTGACCCCGGGGCAAGTCCCTTAACTCTGTTTGCCTCAGTTTCCTTATCTGTGAAATGAATTGAGAAGGAAATGGCAAACTACTCCAGTATCTTTGCCAAGAAAACCCCAAATGGGGTCATGAAGAGTCAGAACCGACTGAAAAATGACTAAACAACTATATTATGCCAGGCACTGTATTAAGTACTTTACAAATATTATCTTATTTGATCTTCACAATACTGCAGAGTAGGTGCTGTTATAATCCCCATTTTACAGTTAAGGCAACTGAGGCAGACAGAGACTAAGTGACTTGCCCAGAGTAACACTTTTGTAAAGTACTTAGGTATTAAGTATCTGAGGAAGGATTTGAACTGAGGGCATTCTTGACTCCAAGTCTAGTATTCTATCCATTGCACTACCTAGCTGTCTCTCTGGTTCCATATTCAGATGTTCTAGAAACTAGGCCTTCCTTGCTCCTTTTTATATTCTTCTCTATTGTCTGAGTGAGCATTCTTAAAGCTTGCTGCGGTGTCATGACAGAAACAGAGCTGCTTCTCCCCTTGCAGAATAAGAATCCATATCCCTTCTGCCACTAATACTCCTAAACTGTAAGTCCATAGGATTGCATAATTCCTTATTGAACCTCTCTCAAGAGTTTTCATTAAAAATGTCTTCTGGATGAGCAGACTACAAATCAAGCCTTCTCCTGGTTTTAGTCATAAGCATCACTGCATAGCCAGTGCTCACACCTTTCATGATCCTGTAGTCCCTTCTTCTATGTGGAAAAAAATGCACTTCCCATCAGACTCTTTGCAGATAAGGGGCTACATGGGCACAGGGGACAGTAACTACAAAGGCACACAAATGAAAGATGGAGTAGTGTGTGTGTGAGGAACAAGAGAGGGCCAGTTTAGCTGGTCTGTAGAATACATAGGGGAAAGTGACATACAACGAGGCTGAAAAGATAGGTTAGGGCAAGGCTGTCAAGGGCTTTAAAAGTCAAACAAAGGAGTTAAGATTTGATCAAAAAGCTATAGAGGACCACAAGTTGATTGACTAGAGATTTGTGCTTAAGAAAAATTACTTTGGTAGCTGTGTAGAGGACAGACTAGAGTGGCAAGAGATTTGAAGCAGGAATCCAATTAGGAGGCTATTGTCTAGACAGAAGATGATGAGGGCCTGAACTCTGGTTGCAGTGGTATGAAAAGAAACATTGAATTGAATGCAAGTAATGTTGTAGAAGTAGGAACAGTAAGATTCGGTAACTGATTAGATTCGTGGAGTCAGAGTGAGTTAAGGATAATGGTCATGTAAACGGGAGACTTGGAAGGATGGTGGTATCTTCAACAGAAGCTTGGTGAGGGGTGAAATATGATGACTTCATTTTTTCGGTCATGTTGAGTTTGAGATGTCTCTGGGACCATCAGTTTTAAATGTTCAAGAGGCAACTGATGGTGTGGGATTGAAACTGAGGGGAGAGACTTAGGTTAGAGATATCTTCTGCATAGATTTGATAATTAAACCCATGATAGCTGATGAAGTCACAAAAAGAATGCGTCGTGACTGAAGAAAAGAAGAGAATACCTTTAGATAGGGAGTATGACATGGATGACAAGTTAGCAAGAGAGAGAGAGATGAGGTCAGAAGCCAGATTGCAAAGAACTGAAGAATGAGAAGAGAGGAAGTAAAGCAAGGAGTATTGATAGCATTTTTTAGGAATTAGGCTGAGAAGGGGAAGTGAGACATATGATTATTATCCTTTAAGGGATGGCAAGGTCTAGTGAAAACTTTTTTTTAAATGTTGGAGTACAATAACAGCCTTGTAATTGGTTGTCCTACTTCCAGTTTCTTCCCTTTGTAATTCATCCTCCATATAGCTGCTAAAATAATCTTCTTGGGGCACAAGTCTAAGAGGTTTAAGTTGCTTTGGTTTCAAAACCTTCAGCATTTGATAAGCCTATAGGATAAAAGACAAATCCTTTAGTTTGGCATTTAAGAATCCACAACTGGAGTCCCTGACATGCACATTTACAGCCTTATTTCATAGTCCTCCTCTTCATAAATTTTTATTTTCCACTCAGATTGGACTGTTCCTTGAACTCTACACTCCAAGCTCCACCTAGTGTCCCTCATACTTAGAATGGACTTCCTGATCTTCTCCATCTCTTATAATCTTTCTCTTCTTTCAAGGTTTGGTTCATATGCCACACCTCCTCTATGAAACTTTTCTTGATCCCCTCAGTTGTTATTTCTCTCCCCCTCCTCAATTTTCCTTCTCCTTTACTTTTTTGTATACATGTTGTAAACCCTCAGTAGTATGTAAGTTCTTTGAGAGCAGGGATCATTTATTTTTGCCTTTGTATCTCCAGTACCTAGAACAGTGCTTTGCACTGTTCATAGGCACTTGATGTTTATTAAATCAAATTGAATCAATAGTTCCCTGTCTTGTCCACAAGTACATAATGGCTTTATCAAATACCTTGCTGAGATCCATATAATGTTTTGTCTATGCCTATCCCTAGTTCTATGAACATAGCATTCTGTCAAAAAATGAAGTAATGTTGTACATGACCCAAGCAGAAGATCTAAAGAAGCTTCCCAGAAGCTGAAGATCAGTAGATGGTAGCACAAAAAACCAAAAACAAACCAAAACAACAACAACAACAACAACAACAAACTCCCCCCCTCCCTTAACCAGAAGAAGGTAACTTTATCCAGCTGAGAGAATAAAGCAGGAGAGACCCTGGTTCAAGAGATAAAGCAGTCAGCCTGCTTCACCAGAAGATATAGATGGCTCTGCAGCATCTAAGGCCTGAGTTGTGCCAGCCAAACATATACCCTAGAAACATGAATTCCTTACATATATGGCTCTTCCTACATATTCCTTGGTCCCAAATGTTCCTTAAATATACCTCTTCCTTAAATATACCTCTCTTCATGTTTCCTGGTCATATGTGTTCCCTATATGTTTTTCCTCTCGCACAGGTGGCATGGCAACTTGTTAAGTGTATAGGGGTTGTCACTTACTTTTCTATACTGTTTAATTAGCTGTCTTTTGAACTAATGTGTCTCCTATTGGGCCTAGTAAAGGAAACACACTGATAGGGGCTCATGAGCTATGTATGGTTCTAAGTGGATGCTGACTCACAAAAAGTGCCTTGAGCCTGAGATGGATTTTCTGGGGACCCACATGAGGCAGCTAGGTGGCACAATGGATAGAGTGCTAAGCCTGAAGTTAGGAAGACCTAAGTTCAAATCTGGCTTCATATATTAGCTGTATGACTTTGGGCAAATTATTTAACCTCAAATGGCCTCAATTTCCTCAACTGTAAAATGGAAGATAATAATAGCACCTACCTCACAAGGTTTATTATGAAGATCAAATGAGATATATGTAAAGCACTCAACACAGTGCCTGGCACATAGGAGGCCTATTTTAAATACTCACTACTATGTAAGAGACACCCCAGGAGCTACAAACCTACATCTAGGTGCTAAAGATGTGGGGCATGATAAGGAAAAAGAGGTATAACTAGGAGTCATAATGATCTCAAGGTGACAGTCTTTACTATTGGGATCCTTGATATCTAGAGAGTGAAGTTTGGCTTCTAAAATAACATGGACCATCCTAACAAATGAACAAATCCTGGAACTTAATGAGTTGTGCTATTTTATGATACAGGTTGAGCTTAGATTTGTAATACTTCCCATTCTCCCCACGGTAAAAGCAGTCCTTGATCTGAGTTCATCCAGATAATACTGAAGGTAGATGCTCCTCAATACAAGCAACATATACAGTGATGGTTACTATATCTTAAAAATACTCTTCTGGGAATTACAGAACCACTCAATATCTTCAGTGTCCCATACTTTCAAAGCATGTTCACATATGGTATCTCATTTGCTCCTTAGGACAGTGCTTCAAAGTTGGTAAGTATCCCCATTTTGTAGATTTGGAAACTGAGGCTTTGAATGCTTTAGTCACTTGCCCAAGCAACCAGAAGGCTAAAGCCAGCCTGGGTCCTAGACACCCATCAACGTATCCTGAGTGCAGCCACTCTTTTCACTACCTTCTGCTGAGTTATCAGTGAGCATTGGGAAATAATTCTATTGTTGATGCTCCACAGTTAAATGTAATCCTGAGTAGTTACCAAAGAGGAAAAGGAAAGAAAAACACTATCAATGCAAAAAGAGTAAACAAAACAAAAATAAAAACCAAATAGCTATTGAGAGACATAAATCAGTTTGAAAAAGAAATATCCAGCCCTCAAGTCCAAGTGTATCTGTGCAGTTAGCAAAGAGAATTCTGTAGATGCAAGATCCTTTTCTCAAATATTTACATTTTATTATCTCCCATCTAATGTCTCTCATTTATATAGCACTCTGCAAGCACATGCCTAACAATGCCCTTCTGAAGTAGCAGGACAGCTCTTGCCTTCTCATTTTATAGCTGGGGGAATTAAATTTTAGAAAAGTCTCACAGCACGGACATATCAGAACCAGCTTTCTGGCAGAACTAGCTAGGTTTTCTGATTCCAAATGCAGAGCTTTCCCCATTCCATCACCCACTTTTTTGTAAATATAATCTACTTTAAACAAAAGAACAAGGTTCTTTTTTTTCTGGCTACTTCAAGCTTCTAGGTAACCCAGTGGTGCAATGCTAAATAGGCACAAAATGGCAAAGGAAAATCTAGTATCTCCTCTTCTCTCCTCCAATGCTTTGAGAACTCTCATGACCTATTGGAATTTGAGACGGTTAGGTTGGCTCCAATTTACATTTGAGTAGACATGAAAGAAACCAGTGTCCACCCTCCCATCTCCCCAATTCCTCACCATCCCAATTATTACCTTTTGCAGAACTGCCTGCCTTCTGGTAACAAGGCCTAAAGCAACATGCCTCCCTGCCCCCTTCCCTTTGGCCCACTGCTCCCCGTTCTTACCACAGTGAGCCTTCTTTTGAATAACCTGACCCTGTAATCTTACGACTATGAGGCCATATACCACATTCTATAAGTAAAACTTAAACTTTGAGCCCAATTTCCCCCAACTAATTCCATGGACCTAGAATCAGGACCTGCATTGAAATCATCCCTCAGACACAAGCTGAGTGGCTGTGGGCAAGTCACTTAACCCCTCTCAGCCTCAGCTTCCTCATCTATGAAATGGGGCATGATAACAACACCTATCTCCCAAGGTTGTTGTGAGGATTAAATAAGACAGCACACGTAAAAGGCTCTGGCTTTAAACCTTAAAGTGATTCATATATCTAGCTATCATTACATTGCTGTTGTTGTTATCGTTCTAGCATCAGTCTCTCCTGGACAGAAAATCAAAATGGCTGATTTGAAGCCTATTTCCCAGAGCACATTTCCTGAAGCCAGAGACAATTAGCTAAGCTGCTAGGCTGGACTTCTTCCTGGGAAATCTGCCAGTCTCACCTTTTGATTTCTTAGTTCAGGAATGGCTCTAAGAGTTGCCTTCCTTTGTGAGGCCTGCATGCTTCCACAGCAGGAAAGACAGCTTAAGGGCTATCTATGCCTTGGCCTAAAGTTTGCCATGTCTCTGCTGTGGAACTCCATGGCTCCAACTTCCCCTTTCAGCATGGTGACCCAAGAAGGGAAAAACAGGGAGGGAGCCCAAGAAGTGGATGTGGTCTTCCCATCACTGTACAGCTGTTTACTATTGGGCTCAGAAGGACTTCCTCTTCCCACCCCATTCCTCCTATTCCTACTAGCCCCTTTGAAACTCCTGTGATCCCATCACCCCTCCCCCCACCCTTTCTCTGAGGTGCACTGACCTCAGTCTTCCATATGATTCTGTTTCATCCCACTACCTAGATATTTTCCCCACTGCCTGAAGTAAGTTTACAAGTATACCAAACAAGTCAGTGCAAACCTCCAATTCATTTTTGTGTTCTTCCTTTAAAGTTTCTATTTCCTCCAGGTGTTTATCATGGACTTTCTTGACGGCTTTTTTCACTGCTTCCTCTGTCATGACCTCAGCCTTTTTTTAAAAAAGAGAGAGAAAGAGAAAGAGAGAGGGAGGGAGAGAAATTCCACGTAAGAAAATCTATTAATTTATTCTGAGAACTGGCAAAGTCAATTTGCCATTATCTTGAGGAGTGGAGCAGTAAATCCAAATTTACTGACAGTAAGCAAAGCCACGCATCCACTTACTTTGTGGACTCTACCTCCCTCTAGTGACTGACTTTGTTTGCAGCCTGCACCAGAAAGAGAAGGTTATTGTAAATCAGGGGGCAAACAGTGCTGTTCTCAGTACACAGTCCAGTGCAGGAAGAGCCTGCTTCGGACGAATGGAGGAGCTGTCCAGTTTCTTCAGAGAGAGCCCTCCTCAGTACAAGGCCTCTTTATTCTGTTTGATGTGGGTTCCCAATGCATTATAAATGAAAGGATCATAGGCCAGAAGGTACCTTGAAGATAATAAACCCCCTCATTTTACAGATGAGGAAATTGAGTCTCAAAGTAGCAAGTTACCCAAGGTGTCAAAGGTTGAAAATAGTGTCAGAATTTAAGTCCTCTCATTACAAATATATGACTCTTTCCATTCTACCATGATGAGTCCCAGGACACAGAGATGAAAAGGATCTTAAAATATTAATCTAGTCCAATGCCTTCACTCTATAGACTAAAACCAAAACAAGATCAAGACCGAGACAGTCAATTCTGGCTTGAGGCCAGGTAGCATCAGAATTGGGTTCAAACCTAGTTCCTACAGCTCCAAATCCAGTTCACTTACCACTCCATTATGCCACAACATCGATGTGCTCTTATTCAAATTGTCAAATATTTTTACTACCACTTCCCTTCTGCCTGTTTTCTAAGTTCTAACTAGATATTCCTGCAGTGGCCTTAATCTCTTCTCCTGGGTACCTGGTTCCTAAAGGGCTAGTTCCTTCACTAAAATAAATTCTAGGTGACAGCAGTCACTTTTCCCTCTAAGGATGGCCATGCCCCAGGGGACAGTTCATTCATGAGTTTGAGGGACAGGGATGGGTTCTTTCTAGACTGGGGGTGCCAGCCCTTCCATAAATAGCTGGGCTCTATCACCCTTCATCTAATGTAAGTTCTCTTGAGATGGTTTTGGGGAAGGTTTCATTTTTTGTCTTTGATTCTCTACTGCCTAGCTCAAAGTCTGGCTTGTTGACTGACTGGTTGAATACTGATCCTGGTCATTTCTTCCCTTCTGTATCAAGGCTCCTTCACTTCCAGAAGCTCTGGCTGTTCAAGGCTGAAAGAGGACACATTAGGACCTCTGTTAGTGATGTGTTATTGCACCTTAAGGCAAGAGAGTAAAAACCTTGAAAGTGGATCTTATACTTATCCCCCAAACCGAAAACTCTGAGCATCACAATGGATGCCATACACCTTCAGGCTGGATAACAAAATCCTTGGTGGCAATCATATGCCACATACTGATCTTTGATTTGCTACAGCACAATAACTATATTTCATGCATATCATGAAAACAAATCAAAATTACAGAGTACTACATTTGAAAAGGATTTTATCCCAACCCTCTAATTTTACACATGGGGAAATTGAGGCCCCTGAGAAATGAAATAATTTGTCCAAGGTCTCCCTACTCACAGAGGTCAGATACAGGCCTGGAAGCCAGGTGGCCTGACTCCTTATCCAGTTTCTTCCTATGTCACCACATGTCCTCCCAAGTTGATTGGATTGGTTTATGAAGCTATCAAATAGATATCAAATCAATAGCTTGGTTAGCTATTAAAGTTTAAAACTACATTGTGAGGCAGTACAGCATGATAGACAGAGTTCTAGACCCGGGTTCAAATCCTGCCTTTGGCAGTAAGTAATCCTGGGCAAATCATTTAGCCTCTCAGCCTTAGTTCATTCTTGCATAAAATGGGGATGATAATACTGTTATGTAGAGTGGATAAAATGCTAGATTTAAAGTCAGGAAGATCTAGGTTCAAATTCTCTCTGTCATTTACTTTTTATGTGACCTTAGGCAAGTCACTTAACCTCTGTTTGCTTCAGTATCTGGATCTGAAAAATGGGCATAGTAACAGCACCTATCTCATAGGCTTCTTGAGAGGATCAAATAAAATAATATCTATAAAGTGACCTTAAAGGGCTATATAAAATGCAGTTACTATTACTATTATTATTAATTCAAAGGGTTGTTTTAAGGCTCAAATGAGATAATGTAAATAAAGCACTTTGTAAACCTTAGAGTACTATATAAATATCAGTTATTATTACAGACGCTTTTACTCATTATGTCTTTGTCGCTTCCAAATTTTCTTCCAATTGACCAAAATATGTTAACTACTGAAAACCCTACATGGAGTTTCCCATTCCAGTGTTTCTTCCTTACATAAACATCTAATCTATGGATATATCTAGAAGACTATCACCTTATGATCAATTGATTCAGAATTATATTTACCCACATCAGGTGGTCAGCATGGCCTTCAACCTGGTCTATATCCCATGGAGAAATATGTTCATCCACACCCAAACTGAGCCTTTGTTATTTAGGTTTGGACTATAGCATTCTCTATGGTCCTTTCAGATCTCAGATCTCAATTCTAGGATCTTATAATCTTGTGCCATTTACTTCTCTTGTCCATTGATAATTCCTTCACTAAGCCTCTGTCCTCAAGTCAATTCTACAGTATAACCTTCATGTGATTTCACTGATGTGGGGAGTTCCTACTGTGGAAACTTCCTTTACCAAAGTAGATTGGCAACTGTTCTGCAACTAATATTCTTAAGAGAGTGGCTTGGAACTATGTTCAAAGACTTAACCAAGTCATTCAGCCATCAGGTACCAGAGGTAGGGCCTAACAAATGGCACATAAGAGTGGTGCAGTGGATAGTGTGCTTGGGATTGGAGTAAAAAAGACCAGAGTTCAAATGCAGCCTCAGACACTTAATAGCTGTGTGACCTTCAGCAAATCACCTAACCTCTGTAGACCTCAGTTTCCTCATCTGTAAAATGGGGATAATAACAGTACCGACCTCCCAGGATTATTGTGAGAGTAAAACATTTGTAAAGTTTTTTGCAAACCTTAAAGTATTATCTAAATCCCAGCTATTATTATCATTCCTGTCTCTGAGGTCACGTCTGTCCATTAGAACATGTTTCTTCTTGTTCCTGTTTTATAGATGAAGAAATGAAAGAGTACTTGTGCCTATAGCTTTTCATAATGTCAGCCCTCTTTATCACATGCTGTAGTCTAATAATAATAGCTAGCATGTAGCACTTTAAGGCTCAAAAAACATTACATATATTATCTCATTTGATCTCAACAACTCAGTGAGTTAAGTGTTTTTATTATCATCATTTCAGTGCTATCATTATTCCCATTTTATAGATGAGGGAACTGAGGCTGAGAGATAAATGAAAGGATTTGTCCAGGATAACAATGCCAGTGAGCAAGTATGGCAGGATCTTCCTGATGCCAAGTCCAGTACTCCATGACACCATCTCAAACCTGTCTATTTGCTGATCTTTACAACCATTCAGTGAGTCAACTTGTACAGCAACAAGTCAACATAATTGGAATGGGAAAGGAACACTTTCAGGAAAGACTGTGTGCCTCCTTAATGGTCCCACTCACTGTTTTTTAAAGAGGATTGTCAAGGTTTGGGGGACTCCAAATTGCTTGATTTAGCTCCATGATTCCCATCAGAATGAAGTGTAAGTCCACAGACACATGGTGTAGGCATGGAGAATGAGAGGAAGTCTGCCAAAAAGAGGCCCAGGCAATACAGAACAGTTGTATCCCTGGTGGTATTTTTCTTGTATGCATGCATGCACATGCAAACACACACACACACACACGCACACACACACACACACACACACACACACGACTTTGAACAAAGACCTTTTCTGGAATTATACAGGACACTTTTGAATAGAACATGAGAGACAAGATGCCGATCTTGGTGTAAGACTTTGAAAATAACGATTTTAAATAGGTTTCAAGATATTTTACCTTTGCCCACACTTCATCCTGTGCCTCTTTAAGAAGTTCTTCCAGTTTATCTTGATTAATTTTTTCTTCCTTTTGATGAATCTCAATCCCAATATCTGCATATTTGAATGAAAATTATAGTAAGCATCTAAAGATGGCCTTTTATCTTTTGATCACCTTTGTACTTTGCATACTCAGAACCTACCACAATGCTTTGCACATAGATGGTGCTCAATAAATATCTGGCTGGGGAATGAATGAACAAAATCCAGTTATGACTTATTTCAATTTGAAGAAAGTTTCCTGACAATCCATTTCAGGGATACAACCAAAAGGACTGAGAGGCAGCATGGTGTAATTTTTTAAGTCAAGAAGACCTGGGTTCAAGTGCTCCTTCTGACACATGCTATGTGACTGGGAAAGTTAGTTAACCTCTCAGTGCCCCAGCCAAGTCTCCAAGACTCCAAATTACATAGCTGAAGATTTGCATTGCTGGAGGGAATTTTCACTTTGAGAGTTCCCCTACATGTACTTTCATGAGTTCAGTGCCTTCAGTTGTGGGGTTCAGTAGAAAAGAGGACTAGTAGTAATAATAGTAGTAGTACTACTTCATATTGGAGGAGTACTTCTAACCTTGTAAAGCACTTTCATATCCATGACTTCATCTCATATTCATAGAAACCCTGTGAGGTAAGAATTATTACACCCATTTTACCAATACTTAAAATTCAAAAAATTCTCATACTTGGATGGTGGTGTTGTTCAGTTATGTCTGATTCTTCATGACCTCATTTAGGGTTTTCTTGGCAAAGATACTGGAGTGGCTTGCCATTTTCTTCTCCAGCTCATTTGACAGATGAGGAAACAGGCCAACAAAGTTAAGTAACTTGCCCAAGATCACATAGCTAGTAAGTGTCAGAGGCCAGATTTGAACTCAAGAAGATGAGTCTTCCTGATTCCAGGCCTGGCACTCTATCCACTGCATCACCTAGTTGCCATCCTCCAATCCTAGGCAGCCCTAAATTCAGGAGTTCCAGGTACATGATTCAGGTACTCCCACACAGAACCAGCAATCTTCCCCCAAGGTTCTTCTACTTATGGCCTCCTTAAGGGCAGTTACCAATCAGTTGGGAAAATCAGGAACTAGGACATCTCCTTGACTTTTCCCTTGTTCACTGTTGTGACACAGGCAGATCTGATGATTCTGCCCTTTGGCCACTTTCAGGAATGGCTATATGTAAGATCCCCTGCTCTTCACTACTGCCTTATTGTTCAAGTAGAACAGTGGCATCTCAAAGGATGGCCCAGTCATGAAGATAGACTCTTCCTATATCCCAAATTTCTCACTTTTGCCTTTTACTCCCTCTAAATTAGCAGAGGCCATCATCCTATATAATTTTTATCTCTAGGCCTTTTGGTCTTTTTGCATTCTCCCTCAGCAAGTGAAGCTTGGTAGACATGACAACATTGAAAGGCATGTTCCTTCCTTCTCTTCTGATCCTCTTGAAGAATCAGGAGGAGATTGCATCTTTCCCTCAGTAAAACAATTACAGTCCCTGAAGCTTACGTGTGGGCACATTTGAATATCTGTGAACAAGCACCACAAACATCATGTCAGCAACAGTGTGGTGCAGTGGATAGAGAACTGGGTCTGGAGTCAGGAAGACTTATCTCCATGAGTTCAAATCTGGTCTCAGACACTTACTAGCTCTGTGACCCTGGGCAAGTCACTTGTCTCAGTGTCAATTACCCACTTGATGGTGGCAGTTGGCTAGCAGTTGGTATTGGTGGTAGCAAAAATGGTGAGCCTCTCTGCTTTAGAGAGACTACTTCTTTAGATGATAGTCATGGGGGCTGCTTGGAAACAGGGCTGATGTTCATGTTCATTTGCTTAATATAGTGTTCAGTCAGTCTGTAAATAAGCTTTAGTGCCTATGTGCCAGGGACATAAAAGTAGGGGGGGTACAAAAAGAGGCAAAAGATGGCCTCAAGGGGCTCACAATCTAATAGGGAAAATAACAAGCAAAAATTTACACACCAACAAGCTGTATACAGGATAAATAGGAAGCAATTAAGAGAGAGAAGGCACTATCATTAAGAAGGGTTGGGAAAGGCTGCCAGTAAAAGATGGGAATTTAATTGGGACTTAAAGGAAGCTGGGGAAGCCAGTAGGCAAAGATGAAGAGAGCATTCTAGGCATGAGAGACAGTCAGAAAAAAGGCCCAGAGCTGAGAGATGGCGTATCTTGTTCATGGAACAGCCAGGAGGCCAGTGTCACTGGACTGAAGAGTTCATGGTAGGGACCAAGGTCTAAGAAGACTGGATAGGAGGAGGCTAGGTTATGAAGGTGTTTGAACCTCGGAGCATTTTGTATTTTATTTTGGAGGTGATAGGGAGCTACTGGAGTTTATTGAGTAGGGTGGTGACACGGTCAGATCTGCTCTTTAAGAAAATCACTTTAATGGCTAAATGGATCATGTATTGGAGAGTAGGGATACTTGAGGCAGGCAGACCCATCAGCTGGCTATGGCGATAACCCAGGCATGAGGTGATGAAGACCTGCACCAGGGTGGTAGCAGTGTCACAGAAGAGAAGGGGGCTTATTCAAGAGATGTTGCAAAGGTGAAATCGACAAGTCTTGGCACCATTTCAGTTATGAGAGGTGAGAGATAGTGAGGAATACAGGATGACTCCAAGGAGGTGAGTCCTGAGGGACTGGGAGGATGGGAGGAGATTCACAGAATCTCTGAACTGGAAGGGACTTCAGAAGTCATTTAGTCCAACCGATGCCTACACAAAAATCCCTTCTTCAATACACCCTAGAAATGGTTGGCTCTTCATTTCATGCTTGAGGACCTCCACTGAGAAGGAACTCATGTGTCAAGCTCATTCCACTTTTGCAGAACTCTAATTGTTTTAAAAGTTTCCTGGCATCATCAAGCTTAAATTTGCTTCTTTCCAACTTCCATTCATTGCTCTTAGTTTTGTCCTTTGGGGCCAAACAGAAGAAATCTAATCTCTCTTCCAACTAAAAGACAGTGGTGATACCTCCTCTCAGTCTTTTCTTCTCCACACTAAACATCTGCAGTGTGAAAACTGAATGACTAAAGATTGGTTGGGAAGAAACATGACCAGGCATGTGAAATGAAAGTAATTTAAATTATTTGTATAGCATATTGTGAAGATAGTGTGTAGCCCCCATATTTGACATTAAAGGTATGTTAATTATGAACCTAATTAAACTTCATAAGTAATTGATTCACTTTCTTCCTTTGGGGAGCACATACAATAGAGCACACATTAGCTACATGACCCTGAAATATTAAACACCGCATTTGAATAACCTGTAAAAAAAATCAACATGACCTCCAAAGTATCAAGAGTAAATAAAGTCATGCTTATTTTACACTCCCTCATATTTACACTCTCTCTGGACTCCCCTCCCGATTTGTATTCATATTAGCATGTTGGGTTCCCAGAAGGGCACCTACTACCTTGGGTTCCAGGACAATCTTGTGAATGACTATTCATAACACTATAGTACACAAGCCCCTACTGGCAGACTTTCCACTAGCAATTAGCTAGTAGACTCAATTAGCTCTTGGAAAAGACATTTACTCAACAAAGCATTTCCCCCTCCAAAAATCTAGGCATACTCTCCTACCAAAAGTCCTGGGGTAAACAGAAGAGTAGGCCCATATTTAAAGTGAAGTGGTAATAAGACACACATAGAGAGGAACTGTGTGGCCAAGGTAACCCACAACTCCAGAACTGTAGAAATCTGAAGTCCTTTTTTCTAGAGTCTTCATGAAATTTACTGGCAGCTGAGGCATCATGCCAGTGTCAAATGGGCTGCTCCACTACTTAACTGGCTCTTTACAATGCACAGGATTTTCAGCTGGACAGGTCAATTTATTTCCAGGTTAAACTGGGCAAATTACTTGGCTGCTAGGCTGACTTGTTAGAGAATGTGGCACCTGTACTGGATGGCTTTATCTGCTAGACTCTCTGGGATTATTTTTTTGATATAGAGCTATATACACTCTGCCACCTTTATTTAATCTCAGCCAGGGACGGGGGTTATTCTGATACTTCAGCTGGGAAGTTGTGTTCCTTTCAGCTGGAGTGCTACTGTGCTCTTTCAGAAAAGGTAGAAACCTTTTGTCAAGGACTGACAAAAGCCACTTCTATTTGACTGCCAAAGGGTCTCAGCTCTGAGATTACCTAACAGGCAGGTGGAAGAGTTATAAATTTTCTTGCTCAACAGCTATTCATGGTTCAGAACTGGGTTCCCTTGGTGAGGAAACCTCATCCTAACTTACGGTGACTATCCAGTTAAATTTCTGGATTCCTACTGGATCTTTACACAAATACTTGGAGGTAAGGGTAGTAAGAAGGCAATCTGTGCCCAGGGGCAGGTTTATTATCTCTGGTCTTTTCATATGCAAGGACCTTATTCTCTCACTTCACTGTCTCCATCTTTTCCTCTCAGAGCAGCAGTTCTCAAAATATGGTCATGGGCCCCCAAGGCCCTTTACGGGTGGATGTGTGGAGAGCTGAGATCAAAGCTATTTTCAAAATAATAATAATAATAATAATTATACAATTTCTAATACTAATATGCTATGGAGGACTCACGTAAGGCAGGTGCTTACACATAGGTCAGAAGAAGCAGTACAAGGACACTCTCAAGGTCTCTCTGAAGAACTTTAGTAACAATTGTGAGACATGGGAAATGCTGGTACAAGACTGTCTACATCAAAGAAGATGCTACATGCTCTATGAGTAAAGCAGAATTGCAGTAGCACAAAGGAAACAGAGACATCTAAAGACATCTCCATCCCAAAATTGTTTAAATGATCTATTTGTGCCTAATCTTGTTGGAGCCTTCTGAGCTCATACTGGAGTGCTCAGCCACAGCTGAACACACTGTACCTTCACCCCAACATTGTGATATAATTGGTCCTCTTCAAGTACCAAGGACAAACAACAACAATAATAATTTCTAACATGGGGGCAGCTAGGTGGCACAGTGGATAAGAGCACCGGCTCTGGAGTCAGGAGGACCTGAGTTCAAATCTGGCATCAGACACATAACATTCACTTGCTGTGTGACCCCGGGCAAGTCACTTAACCCCACCGCCTAGCCAAAAAAAAAAAATTTCTAACATGGTAAATATTAACCGGTATAACTCACATAAACAGAAGGTTTTGGGGGGAGGAGGTCCTCAATAATTTTTAAAGACTGTAATGGGATCCTGACACCAAAAAGTTTGAGAACTCTTGCTTCATACCTTCAATTTTGCTTAAGTCTTAAAAAAAAAAAAAGGCATTCCCTTATACAGGGATAGGGAAACACTGTTTCGGAAGTAGAAAGTCAAATCAGGTCAGGAATCATAATTAATTATTCATATTCCATGGACTCTAGAAAGTCTTTTGGAAATTGACAAGTATGGTTACAAAAGGTGTTCCATTTACTTTTCCCATTGGTAGCTCCCACAGGCCAAACATAGAAGACAGGGAAGTCAAACTGCCAAGATGACCTATCATTAGCGTAGATGAACATTTATTATGTTGGCAGGGATTTGGCTGTAGAGGAGGCAGGGAAGATCTTGTCCCTACATAGACATAACAATGAAGAGTTGGTTAAAATTGGAAGAACAGGAAGCAGTTCAGGCCCAGGGGCTTCCAGGCACTTCCCAGCAACCATATATACACAATTCTACATGTATACTTGTCTCTTCCATTAGAATGTAAGCTCTTCGTAAGGGATTGTTCATTTATTGTATTTATATACTCAATACTTGGTGCACAATAGGCTCTTTAACAAATAATACTCATTAATTAACTGATATCAGAATATCCACTAGTGTTGGTGATCAGGATTAGGCCAAATTAGGAAAAATTAGATTTGCTCTGGAGAAGCCAGAGGAAGTATGAGGTACCATTAGAGTACAGCTACAGGGACATGGAACTAGGAGAACCATTGTATCCACTGTAGTCCTGTGTTTCTGTTTCTGTACTTTTTTTGTGTGTTAGAGTAATTACCTGAAGAATATTTTCCATGGAATTTGAACCTCAGAGCTGTTACTGCTTGTGAGTTTCTCAAGAGAACTGGGGTCTCTTCTGTGCCTCTTTATCTATGGGTAGTGGGAATTAGCCTAGAATGTGCCCTGGGATGGCCAGACCATATTTGGAAATCAGCCTTTGATATTTGACCTCAAGGAGTCACTGCTTACTCAGCCACATGTGGGGGAGCCATTGGTCTGAGGTTTTTATCTCTTTCCTTAGGATCAAAATGAGACACTTGTAAGGTCAATCAACAGTTAATAAAAGGAGATTTATTTTACCATAGTAAGAGAAGGATATAAAACAAGGATAGGCCTTCAGAACAGCTCAAGTGATTCAGATGAGCAAAGCTCCCCAGCCTGAGCTACTCATCAGGATCTCCTAGTCAAGCTTCAGAGAGAATGTTATGCGGCATTTCATGGTTGTTTTTGTACTCCAGAAAAGAGGAAGTGATATCAACAGTATAAACCTTTAGTCCCCCTGAGCCACTAAATCTGAAGGATGGTCTTCATATCTTTATATATCCCTACCACAAGTGCTAGTAATGAAATGGAACTACATCTAGTCACATAGTATTAATATAAGGGTAATAACAAAAACAAAAAAAAAAGGACACAGGAGCATTTGGGATTACTTTAGGGAACCATTTTATAAGGCTCCAAGTCAGCTTGGAATGCTTTTCTGATAGGAAAACTGGGGATAAAGGAATGAAGAAAAGAACATGTAACTCTACTCCCTGCATTGATTACAAGGGGGATCAGGGAATATTTCACAAAGGAGGTGACATTTGAGCTGGGTCAAAAAGATGACTAGGATTTTAAAAGACAGGAATGGAAAAGGAGGCATTTAAAGTTAAGGTGGAAAGTACAAGGATCCAGGAAAGCAGCACAGTGACTGGCACAGTAGGCACCTAACAAATGTTTATTGACTAACTGGGATATCATCATGCAATGCAACAATGCAAGTAATCTGAGAGGCAACGTCATATAAAGGAAAGACAACTGACATTTGAATCAGAGGACATGGGTTCTAATCCTGATTCTTTAACTTATTTTATGTAAGCTTGGGCAGCTCAGTCATTTAACTTCTCAAGGACCTAGTTCCCTCATCTGTCCCTTCCATCTCTAAGTCTATAATCCTCTGATCTAGTGTGGCTACAATATAGGACATGTGAAGCACACTAATAGAAATAACTTACAGCACATTTGATGGTTACAGAGCACTTTGACATATTATCTCATTTTATCCTCACAATAATCCTGTGATATAGGCAAAGCAAATACCACTATTTTACAAATGAAGAAACTAAGGCTCAGAGAGATTGACTTGCCCAAGATCAGCTAATCAGAAGCAGAGTTCTGACTCAAACTCTGGTCTTCTGACTTCAAGTCTGGAGTTCTGTTTTGTTTTTCCACTGTTATGATAAAGTTGAAACCAAATTATGCTCTGAGTATTAAGTGTAATGACCACCTACCATCCAGAAGACCAATGGTAAAAAAGTATGCTGCCCACCTCCTGACAGAGGTGATCACAAACTCAATGCAAAATGAGACATTTTTTTAATATGGCCAATGAAATGTTTTGCTTGACAACGAAGATTTTTTTAATAAGAGCTTTCTTTTTTCCTTCCTTTTTTTCAATATTGGCAGGGAGAGGTGGCAGGAAGAGAAATTAAAATACTTGTCAATGAAAAAAGAATAATAAAAAAAACAGATTATGGAGGGTTTCAATGTCACTTGAGGGACTTTGGTCTTACCTCCACCAGCAGCAGACTCCGCCTAATGAAGATTTTGGAGTAGGCAGATAATATTTTCAGAACCTTTGCACTGCTGTGCAAAGGGCACTGGTTTAAAGTCAGAGGAATTGAGTATGAATCTTGGCTATGCTCCCTTGAGGAAGCAATTCACCTGTCTGGGTCTCACTGTCTTCATATGTAAAAGATAGGTGGTAGACTAGGTGATTTCCAAAGTCTCATCCAGTTATAAATTATCCTATGAACTGCACAGAAGTAATACCTGAAGCTACGGATGTAGACACCATCACCACAGAACAGAGAAGGCAGCTAGGAAAGTACCTAGATTTAAAGCAAGTCTGTACATACATAGTGTAGCATGCATACTGCAAGCTTGTTGATTGATTGGAAAAAAGCAGCAAAGGAGACAAATTCTCCTCCAGGAATCACATTATTTCTTGCTTTTAGTGGAAATTCCTCCTCTACTTACCCCAATTAGTTAGAGACACTACATAGAGGCAGATCCTAGTAGACAGTATGGTATGGTAAGTCTTATCAGCACGACCTGGAACTCCTGCCTCTGATGCATGGTGGCTATGTAGACCTGGGCAATTCACTTAACCTCTCAAAAGCCCTAAGCAAACTCTCTAAGACCATAAATTAAAGTTGCTGATCTGAAGCACTAAAGAGTTTCCACCCTCGGAATTCCCTATACTGATGAAGTCATAGATCTGGACTGAAAAAATGGTTGGAAGACACACAAGTTAATGATCATGTAACTTTAATCAACAAACATAAGCAGAGATAGACAATGAGGTGACAGGAAGGCTTAAATCTGCCACTACGAAATATTAGTGCAACTAGAGGAGATCACAGACTCACTTACCTAGTATATCCTTATGAGTATAAAACCTTGTCTTAAATGGTTTGTATTCATGGATCCGTTCAAAAGCTTCCTCAGTAGGTGGTGGTGGTATTACTTTATTACATACTGCACAGCAAACAAAGTTTTCGAGATTTGGATTCCGAATCATAGTTGAATTTAAGGCAACATTCAAAATGTAGAGTGGCTGATACTATCATTCTAGGATTAGGAAAAGCAATAATAGGGATTCTGAGGGAAAATAATCTTTTCAGCAGACTGGAGGTGGTTTACTGTTTCAAGGTGAAGTCTGGAGGATGGCTTGAGGATTAAATCATTCACCATTATGAATTAAAGGAATCCCTACAAATAAAAGCATTGGGAAAACTGAAGGACCTTACTGCATGGAGCTGAGAAGGTGGTTTTACTGAAGGTTGACCTTCAGACTTGAAGCTATAAATTGTAACTTCCTTAGCAACTGTTGCCAGGGTCAAGCTTTGCTCACAAAAGTGTCTGGAAATGACAAAAGAGATTACTATGGAGTATTTCACAGTTTTTCAGATGCTTTGTTTTAAGGTATTTGAACAATTGATTTCCCAGAGGTCCACACTGCAGGAAGTACATTAGATTACATATGAATGAAAGGCTTGGTAATGTAGCGATAAAACTACTTTTTGGGAAATGACACTACAATTTAGAGGGGAAATGAAGTCAGTACCCCAAATAATCAGATCTGGTTTCCTAGGTTATATAATTAACAAACTTGTTATTGTAATGACACAAACATATATATTAAAACTACCAAAACATGACATAAAAGTGACTTGACCATCTGACAGTTCTTTTTCTCTTTCCTTCCTTCTTTGTTTCTTTTTCCTCATCTCTTCCTCTTTTTCTTCTCACCTGGTTTAAGGAAGCCTTTCTCCCTCTCTTCTCTTCTCCTTGCTTCTGTATTTCTTATCAATAGTCACTAGGCAGGATGAAAGCAGAGCCACTAAATACCAAAACTGGTGCTCTTATTCTCACCATTTCTTTTCTTGCATTTGAGGTTTTACTGATTAATAGTTTAAGGCATATCCTGAATTTCTCATCTTTAGGATGAGGGTGTAGGACTAGAGCAAGTTTCTTAACCTTTTTTGCATCATAGAGTTCCTTTGACAGAATATTTTGTTTTGTTTCAGTGAGGCAATTGGGGTTAAGTGACATGCCCAGTCACACAGCTAGTAAGTGTTATATGTCTGAGGCTGAATTTGAACTCAGGTCCTCCTGATTCCAGGGCTGGTGCTCTATCCATTGCGCCACCTAGCTGCTTCGACAGAATGTTTTTAAATGGATAAAATGAAATAAATAGGATTGTAAAGGAAACTAATCATATTGAAATACAGTCATAACAGTATTAAAAACAAACAAAAATCAAGTTCACAGACCCCAGGCCAAGGACCTGAGGTTTGGAGAATCTTGAAAAGTCCTTTTCAGTTGTAATGCTACAGTAAATCCTCTCACTTAAGTTTTTCCATCTCAGCTATTCTTTAGGCTCTGGAAGAAATGAGCAGACCTTTCTCAGACAATGTTAGAAACAGAAGGAACCTTTACAGACTAGATCAATCCTCTCTCTTCACAGATGAGGAAAACCAGGATCCTGAAAGCTTGATTTCGCAGATAGTCTTCAAGGTCCTCCCATCTCTAATAGTCTTTGATTCAACAATCCAAGGTCACAGAGCTATTATCAAGTGGTACAGCAGGAATTGGAACTCAGATCTCGATATCAAGTCCAACCAGCATCTTCTCCACTGCATTACAATGAAGGACCTCTGGACCTCTTGTTGACTGACATTCCAATGGCAACTGAGATACATAGCTGACAAGGCCAATTCCCTTTGCATATTCTACACACATGAAGACTGTTCTTTGGTCTGCAGCTGCAATCATTATTATAAAGCCCATTAAATGTTATAAATGTTGCCTCTTAAAATTTAAGCTTAACCTAGAACCACTATTTGTAAAGAGCTACCTCCCACTCCCAAACTCAAGATTTTTTTTTATTTAAGGCAAATATTTATTGAGTACTCAAACATAAAGGCCATTTTTAATGCATCAAACTAAAGCAACTAAAACTTGAACTTTGCTCTAAAATTCAAAGTTTAAAAATGGGACAATATCAATTTTTTTTGAGACTTGAAGCTGTGCTAGGTGTATTGATGGAGATACACATATACATATCTGTTTTCATGTCACCCTATTTATAAACATACTCCAATTAATGTACAGCATTTCATTTCCTGCTTCCACAATTTTGCTGACCCTGGGCATTCCTTTTTCACTTCTATCTTTCAGAAGCCCCTAGCTTTCTTTAAAGTATAATTCTAAGGTCACCTCTTACATAAATCCTTTTCTGAAGCACATCCTCTCCTATTTGTATCTCCCTTTGAAACTACTTTCTATTCACTTAGCTGTATCCTCTCCTTCCCCCCGCTGAAGGAAAACAACTTGAGCTATTTGGTGTCTATCTTTATCTCCTCAGTGCCCAGCATGGTGCCAGGCACATAACACATGTTTGCTGCTGAACCTGTCAAATTAACCTAAAGACTTCCAGCCTTCCTTTCTGCACTTATTCTGCTTCAGTTTGCCATGCAACTGCCTTTTTTCCTCTTTATCAAAAATTGTAATGGTCTAGAACTGTATCTAAAAGACAGCACGGCAACAATCAAACTACAATCTATAACACACTAGATCTACCATTCTATGGCACCAATGGACACAGGTCAGTCAAATGCATAACAGGATATTAGTTTTAAATGTAAAGGATATTTTGAACCACTTTGGTCTAAGTTATATGATATACTGTATTACAGGGCTAAACTAATTCATTCAATAAGCACTTACTCTACTATGTGCCAGGCACTGTGCTGAGAGCTGGGGATACAAAGAAAGAGAAAAGATGGTACAGGGGAAGACAAACATGCAAACAACTATATATAAACAATAGAAAGGATAAACCTTATGGGGAAGGCCCTAGCAACAAAGGAGATCAGGAAAGATATGGTGTGATTTTAGCCACAGATTAACTATTTATTTACTACACAGTAACAGAGGAAGGCGTTATTTGACAGTGTTATCAACAAACATTTAGTAAGCACCTATTATGTGCTAGGTACTGTGCTAAGAGATCTGCTAAGACAAAGAAAGAAAAAAAAACAATTGCTGCTCTAATGGGGGCCACAACTATAACGACACATAAGCAAGATATATACAGGATAAACTGGAGATAATCAACAGAGGGAAGACACTAGCATTAAGAGGGCCCAGGAAAGGCTTCCTATACAGGTGGGACTTTAGCTGGGCCTTGAAGGAAGCCAGGGAATCAAGAAGAGCAGAAATGAAGAGAGAAAGAATTCTAGGCAGGAGGGACAGTAAGTGAAAAAGCCTAGAGACAGGAGATTCAGTGTCATACCAGGAACAGCAAGAAGGCTACCAAATAGATTTGCTCTTACACATGCAACATTTAGGATCTAAGAATAATAGCTTTATGGCTACAAAACATTTCACATATCATTTCTTTTTATTCTTTTACAATGGCTCTGTGAGCTAGGTGGCATAAGTTTTATTTATCCAACATTTTGCGTGGTGACTTGAAGGTCAAGTGACTTAAGGAAGGTCACAAAGCAAGGGTGGATAACAAGACCCATACATGTACAAGTTCTTTTCACATATTATACATACTATGAAAACTGTCCTATGGTCTGTAGCTAAAAGTCTTCCTAGAATTTTACATTTAGGAAGACTATTTCAGACTTGAAGTATAGCTTGAGCCCAGGCTCCAATCCAGGTCTCCCAGCTTCTCACCCCTTCCTACTACACTACTCTCCTCTTCATTCTCATTGACTCTTTTTTAGCCAGTAGCATTTGCTTTTAAGTCAGAATTGCTAGATCATCATCAGCTCATTTAGCAAGGCTCCACACTGTCTAAAAACTTAATATGACAGTGCACAAATGTACATAGCATCTACCACAACCATACCTAAAGGCAGAAGACACAAATTTTAAAAAAGTGGAAGAAAAAATTTTTCTTTAGCTTAACTTGAGAACAACACAGACTAGACCTCAGAAAGACTGAAGTTTTTCTAAGTCTTGAAACTTAACTCTGAATGATATGATTTGGCATATAAGGAGATGAAAAATTCTAGGGTCCAATAGTAGAAAACTTTTAGTATGCAATACTTCAGTAAACACAAACAAAAGGAAGAAAACTTGTTCTCATCAATACTTCTAATTTCAAAAATTAATTTAAGAAATCTTGCTCTTTGTTCAATGACAACTGCTTTATGACAAATATCACTTTGCAAACAGTAGGGATTTCCTTACCTAGTATTAAAAGTTCTATAATATTGAACCTCTTTCTAGGAAAACCCAACACTTTGGATTAATTATTCTTTTGCTCACCCTAATTTTAGTAGACAGGTAGGTGGCTCAGTGGATAGAGCACTAGGCCTGGAGTCAGGAAGACTCAGACACTTCCTAGCTGTGTGACCCTGGCCAAGTCCCTTAACTCTCTTTGCTTCAGTTTCCTCATTTGTAAAATGAGCTGGAGAAGGACATGGCAAATCACTCTAGAATCTTTGCCAAGAAAACCCCAAATGGGGTTCTGAAGAATCTGATACAACTGAAAAAAGACTAAATAATGAACAATGAATTTTTGTAGGTCATGCGGGTATTTTTTCAAATAGATTTAAAGAAACTAAAAAACTCAAGTGTTGAGGGTGAGCTAAGACTGAAATGCCTTTATGGGTTTCCATCAACAGGATACTCCATCTTTTGGCTCAGCACAACTGTCTCCCATTCCTGGAATTCTCTTCCTCTCCAATTCCACCTACTGGCTTCCCTGGTTTTAAGTCCCAACTAAAATCCCATCTCCTATAGGAAGATTTTCTGAACCTCTCTTTAATTCTAGTGTCTTCCCACTGTTAACTAACCTATTTAACCTGCATATAGCTTGTTTGTGGTTTCCATTAGATCACAAGCTCCTTGAGGGCAAGAACTGTCTTTGGCCTCTTTTTGAATCCCTAGCATTAATTAGCACAGTACCAGGCACCTAGTAGGTGCTTAATAAATGTTCATTGATTGATACTGATTGATTTATTACCAGCCCTAGAATGCCTAGAAAGAAAAAGCCTACCTACGGACCTTCATACACTCCCTAAAACAATATCCGTCATTGTCTTTGGATAATTTCCCACCTCATCCCAGCCTCCCCAAAGTAACTTTCATCAGTAGATAATCTTACTCTGGTATACTTTCAACAAAAAAAGAGGGAGGGGGACCAAGAGGGGGAGAGACAATACATTTCGAAAGGTAACTTTCAGCAGCTAGAAATCCACACTGGTGAAATCTCAGACTCTCACTTGTACAACTGCAATTGGAATAATAATAATTAACATTTACATGGCACTTTAAGATTTACAAACAGCTTTACAAATATTATCTCATTTCATCCTCACAACAGCCTTAGGAGGTACATGCTATTATTATCCTCATTTCATGGATGAGGATAATGAGGCAGATATCGGCTAAGTGACTTGCCCAGGAAGTGTCTTAAGTTGGATCTGAACTTGGGTCTTTCAGTGCTCTATGCAGTGTGCCACTTAGCGATCTATAACATATTTAGGCTGGAAACTTAGGGAGTCCTCTCTTTTTGTTTTTTTTGTGGTGATTAGCAGATTCCCTATGAGGGAGCAGCTCTGGCTCACCTTTGCTTGCTGCAATATCTTGAAAACCTGTCTGTACCACAGCCATAGTTTAAATGAAGGATAGGAAGACGACCCATATGTACCTGAACAAGTCTGTAATTTTTAAAAAAAGTTTTGAACTTTTTTCATACCCTCAATTCCACCTGCACACATTTTCCCCCCAATTCTTTCCTAACTAATGAATATCTTCTTGCTATATAGAAAAGGAATTATTTTGCACACAGCAAAAGGAACCAAACAGCTACTGAGACAGTCTCTTTCTGGTTTATTGAGAATACCAACCAAAGGCAACCATTTTTCTTTTACTTTTATTACACAATTCAACAGAGATGACTGGTATTCTTATCGAACTCTGAAAGAGGTTTTGCTAGGAGGAAAAAATTGAACCTTTTTATGTATGTGTAAAGGGAAGGAGCTATAGCTATGAAAGGCAGAATTCAATACAGAAATCTGGATGCCAAATTGTTAACATTCTTTACACATAAATACAATGCAGGATAATAAACATGATACCTGGTACAATATAGTCTTTCATCTGAAGATCTCAGAGACCTTAATACAGCTCTGTCTGTAGTAATCAGCACTATTAATCCCATTTAGATGTTTTTCTCCTCATATATCTGGCTCCCTCACTGTCAATAGCTTCATAGAGGTCCTTTTTATTCTCTTGAGTTGCATGTAGGTAACCAATATAAGCCACGCAAAGTGTAAGTGTTATCATTCCAAAAATCATAACAGGTTTGTTCTGTCAAAGGGAAAAAAAAAGTATAACCTCATTAAGGATATTACTTTTGAGTGCTGCAGGTATCTTCCAACACTGCTTCTGGAATGCACATTATCATTATAAAGCTTAGATGTAGTATCATAGCATCTTTTGTATCATTAACAGTAATAATTTTTCAACATCAACTCGATTATCTAGGGGCACATTCTCCAGTTTGGGGATTAGCCAGGAGCCTCGCTGCTGTTTTTCTTTTTGTGGCATGTTCCTTGGACCCTTTGCTACTTGTTAACGTGTCCACCAGCACTGAGCATAGAGAAGTACAAGAGACATGTCACAGAATGGATGCTACACTAGGAGTCAAGAGACCTCAGCTTCAGATCTGTCTCTTTGCTTATAGCTTCCTCCTACGTAAAACGTAAGGACTGACCCAGAGGATCCCTATAGTTCTTTCCCAGCTCTGAAACTCTATGAAGCAGAACTCAAATTCATGGGTTTTAATGAGAGTGGAGGTGAGGAATGAGGGGTTGTGATTAAAATGGGTGTCTAGGGATGTCACTGTCCTGATGGTGTACCTCTTCCCTCTTTATAAGAAAAACTGAGAATCGGCTGTCCTTGCAAAATGCCTCCAGGTCGATAACAAACCATCTTCTATGGATAGTGGATAGAGAGCTGGGCTTACAGTGAGGAAAACTGGGTTCAAGTCCTCCCTCTAACACCTACTAGTTGTGTGACCCTGGACAAGTCATTTAACCTCTTATTGGCCCAGGCAACTCTTTAAAATTTTAAGTTGCAGAGCAGGTGCCAATCTGTTAGTAGAGAAAACTTCATCTTTAGAAGTTTGCTGTATCAATGAAACCACTGCCCAGTGGCTTCTGCCCACCGTCTCTGCCTTCATGGAGCTTTGAGTCTAACCAAAGGACATGACACGTACAAAAATAACTATAGAGCTGAAGTCATTTATGCGGAATGAGGATTTTTAACTTAGTTTTTTATCTGAAGACTTCACTATACACAGCTAAAAAAAATCCTCACAATACCCAGCTCTGAACACAGTGACACACACATAGCAGATACTTCATAGATATTTGTTGAATTTCAAATAGCAAATTATTGGTGCAACTTCTAGAGGAAGCATTGAAAGGTATGGTAATGGGCCTCAGGTCCTACAAATTCTGGAGATCAAAAAGTTGCCCAAAATTCCAAAGCTTCTCCTTGGCCTATATACTGTATTATGGTCCCTCAGTCCTTAAACCCCTTTAGCATTTTTATACTGGACAAAAAAATCCTCCTATTATGTCAGTGCATATAACACTGATAGAAGGTAATGGATGAGCTGAAAGGATTCGAGTAATTTATATTTCTTTATAACTTTCACCCAAATTTTCTATACTATGAATTTATTTAAATTTCAAATTTCATTAACAAAATGAAAAAGAAACATTTTCCCTAAAATGATTTCTCTTTGAAAGATGTTAAAAGACAAACAATCAGCTCTCAAGAGCCTCAATTTGTTATTCCTGTGTTTTTTTTTTCACTTTTCTACATAATGGGAAACACATTAGTTCAAAATCATCTCACACACTATCTAGACTCAGGGATTAGATTATAAGATTTGATCTAATTGACTTCCAAGTATTTTATACTGGAGATTGAATAACCAAAATGCTAATTATTGTTTTCCCTAAAGTAATGTAAGATCTCAAGTAGTAGATTTTAATTTATATCTGTTTTTAAACCATTTTCATCAAACCACTAGCTTCTGTTTTTAGTCATAGTGTACTGTACTTGGGATACAAATAACCAATTAATTACTAGCTTATGTGACTATAGGGCTATCACTTAACACTCCCCTCTGAACTTCCATCTCCTGATCAGGAAAATGAAGATAATACTGAAATCACCCATTCTTTAGGGTGTAGTGAGGAAGTTCATAAACTTAATAAACAGTAACTTTTATACAGAGTGAAGAAAGACTGAATTTAACCTCTCAGCCTGTTTTCTTATTTTTAAAATGGGCTTATGCAATAATAGCACCTATGTAACAAAGTGGTGATGATCAAAAGAGATAACATGTATAAAGCTTTCAGCAAACCTTAAAGAATCATATAGCTAGGAATTACTATTTTTATAATATAAATGTGAACTAAAATTTAGGCATAAGAATATTTTAAGAATCACAGAATAGCAGAGTTGGAAATTATTTATTAGATTTTCTAGTCCAACCTGAAGTAGTAATGTCTACTACCCATTACTGATACATGGCCACCCAATGTCTACTTGAAGACCTCCGGTGACAGGGAGCTCAGTGCTCACCAAAGCATCCTATTTTAAGTTTTTTTCTTCATATAGCTCTTATTGCTAGAAACTTTTTCCTTATATTAAGCTGAAATCTCATTAACTTCCTTCTACCTGATGGACCTAGTTCTGTGCTCTGGTGTCAGGGTCTTATGACGACTGTAATAAGTATGCCTGAACTACTGGAGGAGAATGGATAGCAGAAAAAATGGCAGGGGTCTAATTTACTTTAAAATCTACATAGCATAAGTTAAGTAACATGACTTAACACAAGACAATATTTCCCAATGGACCTGGTCTAATCTGGTGAACACTCTACTTGCTGATATTAAGTTAGGAACATCAGGAAGCATTGTTAGGTTATTAATGTATAGTATGAGAGCATTCTTAGTAAAGGATAGTCATGAACTGAAAGGATTAACAAGTTATCTCTGTCCCCTCATTTCCAAATTTCTAAGCCACAGCAAATTTTTTAAATGATAGAAATGACAGGGAAAAACATTTTATTTGTTTTTTTAAAAGGTTTTAAGAGTCAGACATCATTTTCTATCATGTTCCCCAAGAACTGTAAATATATTTAGTTCATTTTAGCATAATAAAAGTTAAAGATTTTTCTTCCATCTACTAGAACCTATTATTCATACATACAAAACTTTCCTTATCCAACATTAAACTCCAATGAAAAATCAAACCACATGGGGAAACACAAGGACTTTCTATTTCCCAAGATTAAGTCAGAATAAATATATATATGTATATATTCTTAATTGCTTTTGGATATACTTCTTACAGGTTTAATGAAAAGCTCTGGATTCACAGCTCGAAATAAGGTGGTTGTGCGGGTCCCCCTGAGCCCTGGGATTCGAAAGTGTTTCTCTTTGAGTGGTTCATTTTTAAAGGTTGGAGGCTCAGGTGCTGAAGACATCTTGATTAAAGATGATCTATTACCTAAAGACAAAATAAAAGACATTTTTTCTTCATAACTGTTTCCTTGTTTAATTGCCCTTTGAAACCATTTGAAATCAACAGAATCTGAAGAAGTAAAGTAACTCTATACTGGTGTAAACCTAAGGCCTAATAACTTGAGTCAGATTTAATCTTCTTATACCTTAGACATACTAAAGGTATATATTGATCAGTGTATTAAGTGTTATCCCCCCAATTCTTCCATTCATCTTCCAACTTTCTCACATCCATTCCCATAACCACATTCCTTGAGAAAAGTGGTTATGTCCTTCTTTAACACCCATTCTTATGTTTACTGGTCCCCAACTGCAGCCATCGTGCTTCCCATTTTGCGGGGCTCACTGCTTCTCCTGTCTCCCCAACCTATGAGCAATTCCCAATGTGCTTTCTAGGTAGGCATGATCTATCTTCTCCTTCAATTTAACTACTAAGTTCTTTCCATTCTTTACTCATTCCCATGTTTACTATCACTCTCTTTCTGCTCCTGCATGTCTTCCAAGTTTCTCCCACCTCTATACTGGGTGCATACACCTATATGTCTTGAATCTCTTCATTTCATTGTCAACCTTTGTGAAGTTTTGTTTTCCCCTCTAGTAAGATTAGGCCCAAGAATGACTTACCATTCCTGCCATCTAGTGGCAAAAAAAACAAAACAACGACCAATAAAACCTATAACCTTTTACAAACACTGAAAACTTGTAGTATTTTGTTTTTAAGCTGAAATTTCATTTCATTGTACAGAAAAATTTATGAAATAAGACTTAAAGATTCATTCTTACATTCTGACAGACATTTCTTATTAAGTCGCTTATAACAAAAAGTCTTTTATTTATTAGGTCTTCTGTTTTTACAGACTTCACAGGCAATAATTACACATTTTATTTAATGGAGAGCAAAATCATCCACATTTCTGTTGTTTTTTTAAAAAATGGCTTGTGTTGCACTGGTCACTAAATACTCATCTATGCCACTTAATTGTGCAAACACCTCGTTGGGAACATCTGTTTGAGTAGAAAGAAAACATTTTAGGCTTTCAACACTCGCTACGGCTTCTGAAACAGTCACAGGTAGCTGTTCCATTTCTTCAGCCCCATCACACTCATCATCACTTTGGGGTTCCATTTTTACATGGGTAAGCACTCTTTCAATAATTTCTGTGTTCTCTGACTCTTGAGAAACAATTAAATTGTTATCTGCAGCAACAAAATCTTCAAAATCAAATTGGTCTGAGATGCCAGTGGCAATGGCTATTGAGTGCCATATTTTTTCAAATACTACATTTGGCTTGTGATCTTCTTCCAGGTCTACATCAGGTGATTCCACTGGGATCATACCAGTTTTATGCCAGCATTTCACTAGTGTAGATGGCTCCATAGACCACCAGGCTTCAGCGATCATATCAATGGCCTGTTTCATATTAATTTTCTCCTTTTTGTCTTTGTCATCCAGATTGAGAAAAAATTGTTTCAGTAGCTGGCTTCTGTAGTGAGCTTTCACAGTGCGTATTATGCCCCGATCCAAAGGCTGCAAGATGGCTGTGCAGTTCATTGGCAGAAATTCAACGCGGACATGTTCTAAGTGTGGAACTGTGTTGTGGGCAGAGCAATTGTCAATTAACATGAGGATATTGTTTTTTGCTCCTTTCATGCTCACATCAATCTTTACCAGCCACTCATTAAATAAATCCTGTGTCATTCGAGCATGTGTATTGGCTTGGTAATCACAAGGGAGCAAAGGACATTCCTAAAACAATGTGGCTTAGCTGACTTGCCAATGATGAGAGGTCTCATCTTTTCTGTCCCTGATGCATTGCAACAGAAAAGAGCTGTCAATCTTTGTCTCCTTTACAAATGTTACCTTTGGCTGAGAGTATATGATGAGGCAGCTACTGATAAAGCATACCTGTTTCATCAGCATTAAAAACATCATCAAGGCTACAGTCAGCAATTAGCTTTTTAATTTCTCCTGCACGCAAGTCACTTATCTTCTCCATGGCAGCAGTATTCTCTTCTTTACAGACTACTTTTGACACAGTTCCACACTGTGCACAAAATCTGTTCAGCCAGCCTACACTTGCTTGAAACTCATCATGACCAAGAAGGCTGGCAAAGTCCAGGGCCTTCTGCCGAACAAGTGGACCACTGATGGGGCCATTCATTGCTCGCACATCTTGATACCATGCAAACACTGCCGAGTCAATGTCACCATAAAGTGCACCTCTCATTCACTTTCATTTAGGTCCCAGTATTCCTTTCCTCACTTTCTCTTCAATTTTGGCTCGGTCCTTCAAAAAAGTGGACAAAGTAGATGGAGTGATCCCAAATTCCTTTGCTACATCTCCTTTTTTTCGCCCAGTATCTACTACTTCTACCACTTTCATTTTCTCTTCCAATGAAAACTGGTGGTGTCTCAGCTTTCCTTGCTTAGCCATGGGAGCGGGATGGATAGATCGTGTGTATACTTTGTGATTTAAGTGACACGGTGTCAGTCACCAACACACACACTTAAGCCATGTACCACAGTTACATTCTCCTTGTGCTAATAGACTGTGAACGTGGGAAAGAGAAAACTCAGCATGAAGTAATCATTCAGCTGAAAGCAATTTTATAGTTAATAAGAAGAATCTTAGAGTGGTAAACATAGAGAATCTTAGAGATCATCTAGTCCAAGCCTTTGATTTTACAGATAAGGAAACAGATGCCCAAAGAGGAGACATAATTTGTTCACATCACAATACAAGTTAATGAAAGAACTAGGACTAGAAGCCAGGACTCTCAGTCCCAGAAGAAACAGGGAACATTCATGACAATGAATTGAATTAGACATTTTTTTAAACAAAACAAATAGGTACAGATTACTAAAATAACGGCTTCATATTGTGTTTATAAGAAGTGATTATTATATTCATTATTCACATTAAAATGACAAGACAGAACTGCTTAACCTGAGTTAAAATATGTAAAGCAATCTGTAAACCTTAACTTACTATATAAAAGTTAGCTAATAGTATAATATTATTATTGATACAACTTTCATGAAAACTCAGTTAATGAAGAAGTTAATTCAACCCCAGAAAAAATTCATTCTGATAAGTTATTGGGACATCTTAACTGAAAACATTGATTTTACTTTGATAATTGAAATAGATGATATCTAAGGTCCAGCTCTAAACTGGATGATCCTGCTACCTGCTTGGGATTTTATTCTTGTAGGAGCTACAAAGTGATTCAAACAAAGGCTGGATTTTCCTCTTGAATCTGACTTTTATAAAGGGCAGCTCTGAAGGCTGCCTAAGATCATATTTTTGTTGCAAAGACAGAACTTAAATTTCAGAGTTTCCATGGCAGAAGCAACAATTTCCCACAGGTTACAGAAGCCTATTCCAGATGCCCTTGTTACTTGTGCTGCAAAGTATAGGAGGCAGATCGCTTTCTGCCTCTACCTCTTCAACAACTGCCTGCAAGGCATTTTAAAAAAAGAGATCACACTGCAGACTCTATCAATGATCATTTCCTCTCCTGAAACCTCAGGCTTAAAAGGTCCCCTAAGAATGAATGTTAGGAATAGATCTGGAGAAGTCACCATCTCCAAAGACTTTACACTTTTTCCTCAACTTAGACTACACACTTGCTCTGTAAAATTCAATGTTAAAAAACAAGAGCAAACTGGGAAGTAAGGGGATTGAAGCAAAAAAGGTGACAGATTACTGCAGCTGTCTCAGGAGTAGAGAGAAGACATGAAGGAGAAGAAAGTAAAAGTGGCCCATATATATTTTCCTTCTGAGTCCCCCAGTGCAAACTTCACGTTTGCTATTCTCAATTTCTACATTTCTCTGTGGCAGCTTATTTATGTAGAATGCAAGCTCCCTGAGGGCAGAGACTGGACTGTCTTAATTTCTACCTTTGTATCCTTGAGCCTAGCATACTGATGGAACTTAATGTTGTTAAATAAATATAGTTCCTTTTTGTGAAAAAAAAAAACCTTCTCTCAAATATATATTTTAATGGGGTAATTTTTTGTATTCACTTTTCAATATGTCCTTATTATGTATTTTTCCCCTCAAAAAAATCTTGTTTTAGAGTTATATCTCTATTCAAGAATAGCCTGGATTTGGACATTATACATGTATATAATACTTATCAAGATTACTATCACACATTCTTTATAAAGATGGATATTTTTCAATTTCTGTTATAAGATTCTGAGTAAATTTATAATTTAAAAATTGGCATCTAGCTGTTTCCTCCTTTTTCTAGAAGTATTACTTAGTAACACACCTAGTACACAAGCCTCTGTGCTAGCCTTATTTCTGTTACAAATTCTCAACTCAAACTGAGAGGTTTGAGCAGAGATTAGTAAACAAGTCAGCTCATATTCACTAACAAATGACTGAAATACTTAATACCACATATTTTAAGAGATTTACTATGAAGGCAATGGTCCATATTATTTGATACCAGAAAATTAAATTTCTCTCCCCAATTTGCCTTCTCTAAAACAACAAAATTTACTACAGATTAATTTATTGCTTCCTCACCTATGCTTGCCAACCTCCCTTAAAACATTAACAGTTACCCCTAAAGGACAAGAAGCTAATAGCTATAAGACAACAAAGAATCTTTACCTATCTACTCTTAAAATATTTAGAATTATAATATCAAAAAGTAATCTGAGTGACAAAGGATTTTTTTTTAAATTAAGATTTTACACCTTCAAATCACCTTCAAAAATATGACTGTTTAAATTAACAAATAGATTTGAATTAGGGGGAAGAGACTCAAAACAATAAAACAAATACTATTTCTAAATTTACGTTCATTAAAATCCTACCCCTACATCTTATTTTTTTTATGAGTGAGAGTGTGTGTGTGTGTGTGTGTGTGTGTGTGTGTGTGAGAGAGAGAGAGAGAGAGAGAGAGAGAGAGAGAGAGAGAGAGAGAGAGAGAAAGAGAGAGAGAGAGAGAGAGGCGGGGGGCGGGCAACTGGGGTTAAGTGAATCCCTATACCTTATTGTGTCATCCAAGCAGTGAGTGTATTCTCAAAGACTTCAATAGGAAAGTACAAACTCTTAACAAGTTGTACCAAGGGGGGATTCCTTAAGCAGAGGCTCAGTGATGAACTGTAGGTCTTTGTCATTTGACAACTGGCCTAAATTCCTAGAGGGCTACCTAGGTAACAAGGATGATGCTGTTACAACATGATGAATTTTTAGACCACGATAACTCTAAGATTGATCAAAGAAACAATAAGCACCTTCTGTGTGAAGACGTCTACTAAGAAGGGCTATAATCTGCCTGCAATGGTAGATGGAGTACCCACAGTGATAAAATTATAGTTCCTTGAAATACTGATGTATTCCATGTATAAACATCAAAAGTCATAAAAGGCATTTTTGATCTCAGCTGATTCTAATTCTTTTGTAATTCATTGACCCTCAACTAGACTAATACAATTGCCTCCAAACTGGTCTTCCTTCTTCAAGTCTTTCCCCACTCAAGTCTATCATCCACACAGCTGCCAAGGTGATGTTCCTTAAACACAGGTCTGACCACGTCACTCCCCCATTCAGTAAACTCCAGTGGCTCCCCATTGCCTCTAGAACAAAACATAGTTTTTTTTTTCAAAGCCCTTTACAGCCTGGTCCTAACTTACCTTTCCAGACTTGTTATACATTATTCCCCTTCCCACACATTATGATCCAATCAAACTGGCCTTGTCTTTGTTCTACATACATGGCACTCCATTTCCTGTCTTTATGCCCTTGCACTGGCTATCCTACATGCTTTTAATATAATCCTTTCTCATCTCTTTCAGAGAATCTCTCTCTTCCTTGAAGATCTGGTTCAAATATCATCTGATATATGAATTGTTTCCTGCCATTCTATATACACCTACGTATGTACTTGCTGACTCTCCCACTGAATGTAAACGCCATGACACTAAAGATTGTTTCATTCTTTGTACTTGTACCTTCAGTGCCTAGCATAATACCTGGCACAGAGTAGATGCTTAATAAATCCTCACTGATCAATGCACATAATAGGCACTGAGCAAATGCTTGTTTTATGTTAAAGACCAGCTGAAAGCATAAAGGTTTTTAAAAATCTATTATCTGTTAACAATTTCTTTGGTTTCTACTGGATATGTACCTACTAGGACCCTAACATATTTAAAAAACAGATTTGATTCGGGAAGGAGAGGGGAGGGACACAGAACAAATACTATTTGCCACTAGACATCATAGAAGAGGCAGCTCTGATCTTTCAAAGGAAATAAGACAACTTTTGAGAAACAGTGATCATACATATCCCTAGGATGCTGAGGACATTTCTAAAACTTTAATAAATCCTAGAAGACTCCTTAGAGATCATCTAGTATGAGATGAAAAAGGTGAGACATTGAAATGACCTGCTCTGCATCAGTGACAGAGAGAAGGCTGGAGTGTCAGGCTTCTGATGCTTAGGCTAACACTATTTCTGTCTACTATGTTGCCTTGACTTTTTCAAAATTCCACAGAAAAAAATTGTAAATTCTGAATGTAAAACTAAAAAGCAGAAATTTTTCTTTAAGAATGGGAAGGATCTTTCTAAACTGCTAAAGGAAGAACAAGAATTTCAAGGATTAGTGGCAAGAAGTATTTTACTCTCAAATTCACCCTGTTATTCAAGTAAACAAGATGTGAATTTTATAAACGTTTTATCCCCAGTTGATCTATTTACTTCAGACCCTAACTAAATCTTCTCCACTCTCTTTCCCCTTTTTCTTCTCTTTCCTCTTCTGTTGTGGTTTTCCATCTTTCCTACTCCCTTAACTGACAATAATACTGATATACTTGTAAAATGACTTATTCTTTTTGCTGAATCCTCTCCTAGTAACTTTGTATGGTGTGAAGATCATGCTGGGGTCCCAAAGGCCATCCTTACTAGTAGAGCACAAGGCTTTAACAGACTCTATAAATCTATAAATGGACTGTGGTTATGTTGCATAAAGGCTAGCCTAAGTATGTGGTGGCACATCAGCACAAGGCTGGCCAGGAGAAGGTTTGGGGGCACTGCAACTCATGAAGACTTAGACGTCTAGTAAGGTGTGATGAGATTGCTATATGTGTGGGTGTAAGTAGCACCAAAACCACAGAATTCGAGGTCTTTCTGCATTTCTGAAGAAATATTTGATGAAGTTATATATTCTCTGCTCACAATTTTAAAATCAGGTAAGTGAAATACATAATTTATATTTTCTTTAAAAAAAACCCCTAACTCTCTGCTAAATTGCTTTTTACTTGATGTAGCTATCTATTGATTGTTTTTCTCTGGGTTGCTTGAGCCTCCACTGAAAATAAAATGTTTCCCACTCCTGCGTATTTCATGGTTTTTTTTTTTCTCTCTTCCACATATGCCCCCTAGCGGAACAACAAAAAAGCCAGTAAAGGAATATGGAGATCCGCTAAAGGGCATGGATAATACACCTGTGAATAAACTGAACTAGTTGTATTTGGAACTTTGTTTCCAAAGCTTAAGATTTCCTCCTTCCTTACAGAACCACAGTACAATGCTATATTAAAGTGGAGGTTGGTTCAGAATATTTTGCTAGTGACATTAAAAAATTCATTTTGACATAAAACTGGCAGGAGTGTAAGCATTTACTAAAAAATTAGGTCAATACATTGAAAATTTAGGTAGTATTTTTAGAGAAAAATGTGTTCTACATAATCATCTTAATGAAAGACAAATCAATATGGAGGTAAAAATAGTGGCAATGAAATTCCAATAAAAGTGCAAGAATATTTTAGATTTTTAGTTTCCCTTGTTTACTGCACTAGAGCTACTTTATAATTTTTTTAAAGCAAAATGCTTTAAAGTCTAGAATTTTTAAAAAAATACCTTGGAGAATAAAAATAAAAATAAATAATTGCTCAATTCTTAGCTTATATGTTTATATATAAGCTGTTAAAAGTTCAAGAGTAAGATAGAGGGTAGGGCATGGAGTCAAAAAGATATGGTTCAAATCATGCTTTTGACAAATACTAGCTATGGAACCTTAGGCAAGGAACCTTTATGTGCCTGGAGGCAACTGTTAGACTTCAAAGTAGAGAAGCCAGCACATCTGCATAGGTGGAAGCAATTTTCTACCTGGAGTTCCCAATAAGATCAAATCATAGTATCATAGGATTGATCACAATCTAAAGCTGGGAGGGGCCTTAAAAGTCACCACAGAGGCAAAAGACCTTAGAAGCCATCTAGTCCAAACTCCTCGTTTTATAGATTAAGAAGCTGAGGTATGTAGCAGAACTGAGATTTAAACTCCACCTTTTGTGCTCTTTTCACAGGACCAGTGTCCCCAGCTGAAATTTTCAACACATTCAATCCTTTTAGATGATGCATTACATTTTGTAATAGTAAAAGGAAAACTACCTTCCTTTTATTTACCTTACTGAATCTGAAGAAATGATAGTATTCTTTTTGAAATGATTTATACAGAATTAACAATAACCTATAAGAAACTTGACGACAGAAAATTAATACTTTCAATTTACCTTCAATACCAATTTTACATTGTACAGGGATTCTGAGTAAAGTTTATTATTAGGCTGACACTATAAAAGAGACGATTCTTAATGGAAGGAAGCATCCGACAGGAAAAGAATTATATAGAATCTGTGGCATACATTAACGTGGCAAGGCAAAACACAACTTCTGGGCTTTAATGGTACAAAATTACAAAAATCACATCTTTTGTGGTAAGTTTTCAAAACTCTGTCTTCACTTAAGAGGGGGAGGTTGGTGCATTCAGCCTCCAAAATCTGTCATACAGCTAATGGTAGTTATGGGGTTAGTAAACAGATGGACCTACTGCATTATACTGTGCTCTGGTGGTAGGCGGCCTTTAGCAGTGGGTCTGTGTATTTTTCGGGGCCCTGTGGGGCATTTCCAATGTGAGGGTGGAAGGGTGAGGCATTTCTAGTATGTAGGGTGTGAAAGTAAGTCTGCAAGGGAAGAGGGGGCTGAATGGCTGAATGGTGGGGTGGTGAGGATACCTGGGGGTGTGTGTGTGTGTGTGTGTGTGTGGTGTGTGTGTGTGTGTGTGTGTGTGTGTGTGTGTGTGTGTGTGTGTGTGTGGTGTGTGTGTGTGTGTGTGTAAAATGGTAGATAGCAGAGCTGCAGAGGATGTGAAAACCAAAATGCTGCTGATCTCCAAGGTGGCTCTGAAACAGGAGAAAGGAAAAGGACGAAGGGAAGACAGCAGAAGGAGAGCACAGAAGAAAAAGGAGGATGACTGAAGAAAGTGGAGGAAGGGTACAGAAGAAGGATGATGAAAAGGGCAGAGGAGAATGAGAAGGAAAAGGAGGATGATAGAAAGGGGAGAGAGCAGAGAAAGGGTGAGGAGAAAGGCAGAAGAGGAGGAGAAAGGGCCAAGAATAGAAGGAGAAGGGCAGAGAAGAATGAGGAGGAAAAGGATGATGATAGAAGGGGGAGAGTTGAGAAAGTAGAGGAGAGGGAGGAGAGCCCAAGGAAAAGAATAGATGAGGAATGTAGAGGAGAAAGAATGGAGAAAGGAGGGAGGAGACAGATGAAGGAGAAACAAGAGGAGAAAGAGATAAAAAAGAGTGTCTTGCTGGGGAGAGTGGAAGAAAAATGGAGAAGGACAAAGGGAAGGCAGTAGAAGGAGGAGCATATGGGAGAAAGAGGAAGAAAAGCAGAAGGATAGAGGAAGGAGAGTGGAAGAAAGGTGGCAGAGCAGAAGAGATGCAGGCAGGACAGCAGAAGGGAGAAAGGGGAAAACAATGATAGAGGGGTGAGAATGGAAAAAGTAGAGAACAGGAGAAAGAAGATATGGGAGCAAGGTGAAGAAAGGAGGAGAAAGAGGACAACAGGAGAGGAAAAAATGGAGTAGGGGGAAGGATAGCAGAGGGAAGAGAGAGAAGTGTGAAGATAAGAGGACAATAGAGGAAGGTGGAGGAAAATGAATCGTGGGAGAGGAGAGGGAGTGGAAGGGGAAGAAAGGGGGAGGAGAAGGAAGGAAGGAGGAGAACGGAAGGTGGAAGAGGAGGGGAAAGGAGGAAGAGGAAGGAAGGAGAAAGAGATAGCAGGAGAAAGGAAGAGGAGAATGAGGAGGGAGGTAGAGGAGTAGAAGGAGGAGGGGGGAGAAGAATTGGAGGGAGGGAGGAGAAGGAGGAAGGAAAGAGAAGAAAAATGGAGGAGGAGGGAGGGGGAGGGGAAGAGGAAGGAAAGAGAGGAACAGGAAGGAAAAAGCAGGAGGGGGAGGGGGAGGGGCTGGCTGCGGGCCTCGGACCTCGCAGACCCAGGGCTGGACACTGGGCGCTGCACAGCCTCCCTTCAGGCCAAGCCGGACTGACCCCCACAACCCGAGGGGTGCCCTCGCCGGCTCCACCGTGCTCCGGCCGCGTCGCTCACCTTCTGCCGGGGCCGGCGCTTCTCCTCCGGTTCTTGCCTTCCTGGCCGCCGCCGCCGCCGCCGAGACGGAGAAAGCGGATAGGCGGCCGCCTTTAGCCAGGAGTATCGCCGCCGCCGCTAGCGGCCCCTGTTGGCCGGAGGCCGCCGTGCTTTGAGCGTGGAGCCGGGCGGGCTTGGGGTAGCTGGGCGGCCACTTTTGACACTGGCCGGGCGGAGAGCGTCAACGCTGGCCTTCAGCCCGTCCTAGCTTACCCGAATCTATAGGGATAGGTGTGGGAGGTGAATTGGAGAGAGAGAAAAAAAAATTAATAAAGTTGATTTTCCCCTCAGGAATTCCCCATATCTGTTAAATCCAGTGAAAAATTAAGTCCATTAAATTAAATCTATTTAAATTAAGTAAAAAAATTAAGTCAAATATTAAGTCCGGTAAAAAAAAATTTTTTTTGGCCAGGCAGGATGCTAGGCCTAGGACTATGTAAAGACAAAAAAAAAAAGACAGACACTGCCCTCAAGGAGCTTATGTTCTGTAGGAAGGCTGTCTGGGAGAGGATAAATAATAGGTATGTAAATAAGTAAATTCGAAGTAACACAAGGGAGAATTAGGAAAGGTCCTGTGTAAGAGGAGACAAGGAATTAATTGACCCTTGAAGAGAGCTAGGGACTTTGAGAGGTAGAAATGAAAAGGGAGTATGTTCCAAATATGAGGGGACATGAAAGATCTGTTGAGAATGTGGTATTGTACTTGTGAATATGTATCTTCCTTAAATAATATTCACACTTATATTGAATTTATTTTTATTTATTATTACATATATTTATATTATATATTGTATTTGAGGGGTACACATGAGTTTGATGGAATATATATATATATTTACATACTGACCTTTTGGCAGTCTGGTGAAGCCTATGAAACCCCTCTCGGGATAATGTTTTCAAATGTACAAACTAAAATACATAGCATTACAAAGGAAACAAAAAATATTAAAATAGTTATTAATTTTTTTAACCAAGTTCATGGACCCCAGGTTAAGACTGCCTAGACTAGATGGCCTCAGAAGGTTCCTTTCAACTCTATATCTATGATCTCTTAGTAAACTTTTGAAGAAACTCTTTCCACCAATATAGATAGGCTATTTCTCTGTAACTGAGTTCCAAAGAATTGTTTAGTGCTTTAGTTCACTGAAAAGTTAAATGACTCTTGTTGGAACAGCTAGTATGTGTTAAATAGGCAGGACTTGAAACCAGATCTTCCTGGTCCCTTATTCACAGTATCAATAACTATATAGATACTAATTTTTTTTAAAACAATGAAAAATAGCAGTGGAACAATCTAACAGGTTTCCAGGTGGTTTCTTCCAGATTTGGACACTAATGTATATGAAGGGTTGGCAAATCTAATCTGAATCTGAAACTTTTTGTAAAGTTCCTAAACTACACTGTTTTTATTGGTTTCATTTTGAGGTTTCATTGATTTTTGGCTTCAGTAGACATTCTGAATTCAAATAAAGAAGTAATATGTGAATGTAGAAACTATGTATTTCAATCACTGCAATGGCAGAAAAGTATATGCATCAGAAAAATAGATGGTTATAAAGAAAAGGAAATGTGAGGTTTACATTTTCTTCTTACCCCATATCGTTCTCCTAACAATCAGAAAGAGGTGAAAAAGTACTATGGCAACATAGAGCAATTTTTACTAAAGTGACAAGCACAAAATTAGTATCCTAAAAGATAAATGACCAGAAGAGTGTCTTAGAGAAGGTTAAAGAGCAGTAAACCCATGGGACCTATTGTAGTGAACAGGGCCATTTCATAGATAAAGATTCCAATTGATAATAAATTAAATAAAATTATTTGGGATCTAAGATGTTTTAAAATTTTTCTGAAGTCAGCTTTTGCACTTTAATAAACTTCTGTGTTTTAGGCAATGCATTAATATTTATTGGTTGGTTTGGTATTTCATTACTGAGATTACCTGTATAGAATTAAAGTCCATTCTATATGAAAATGTTTGGCTTTTCAACATAATGCTCAGTCAGGATCCTCCAGATGGTCTAGGGACTGGTCTTTTGTAGTATTAATGCTTTTAACCAAACAATTGTTTGCATCTTTGTTGGGGTCAGGAATGAATAATTGATTTATGATATTAAATTTTACAAAAAAATCTAGGCATTACCTTCCTGTCATTTCATCAAGAAAAAGTTGTTTGTCCCATTAATTCTAGTATGGGGTGGGGAGAAGGAAATAGGCAGCAGATCCGTATGAATCAGATAGGTGGCCTGTCTTTTGTCCCACTGAAGTGATTCATGGACTGAAGAATCAGCAGTTTATAGACTGTTAATTCAGATTTATATTATGCTTTAAAGTTTACCAAAAGCTCTTTTTAGAACAGTGGTTTGGAGTAGGTCCTAAACTATCTCCACTTTCTGTAGGAAGAAAGACTTGAACAGAGTGCCCATGATCACACACACACAGCTGGTAAAAGGTAACATGCTGACCAGGAAGTTGAACCTAGCCAGTTTCTTCTTCCATAAACATCATATCATCCCACGGCAGAAAGGGATTGTGTGGGATGCCACTCAAATTAAAAAAAACACAGAGGTATCCAAGGAGAAACAGAATATTAATTTATTTGCATTCTTGGGAATAGGGTGTCCCTCCACCAGGATAATATGATGAGGGGAGACAGAATACAGGAGCTAAGAATTAGATTAAATAGCCCTAATGGGTAAAGCCCCCCTCCCACCAACTGGCCAATGTTTGGCTCACATTCTATGGAAACAGGAAACAAAACAAAGAGAACAATATACATATCTGTATTTAGCCCCTTAGTTTGCTGAGGTAATACCAAAGAAGCAATTAAAGATGTGCAGTTAAGCTAGACACTGTACCGTATAGCCAGGTCACCATGACTGAAATACAGCAACAGGTACAACAAGATACAGGGGGGCTTCTTCAGGAATTTCACGCTTGGCAAACTTTACTGATATAACAATGGCCTAAAAAGGAGGGCAGGGTACTTGGGACTGGACTCCCATAACTCAGGTGATTTCTAGTAAACTGAAATTTAGGCCTGTCAAGCTGCTATGCCTGCCTTGAGTCTAATACAATTTCTATTTATTCTTCTAAGAAGTCTTCACAGGACCCCTTATCCCACTCAGCCTTATCCCAAATGTTAATAACACTGAGGAGTCTTCACTGGGACATCCCATTCAGTATCCACCATTTTATTAGAAATAACATTGCCTTCAACTAAGGGTTTATTGTGAGTCAAGTCTAAATTTGACTCAAGGTTGTTTTTTTTTTTCCTGGGGAAAAAGTACAACTGGGCACTCATGAGCCATAAAATTCAATTAAAACTCCTTTAAATAATTTAAACACATATAATGTAAGAATAAAAAGGCTATGGAATACAACTCCCTTTCCACATTTACTGATTGAGGAACTAAAGGAGGTAACCTGCGGGCAGTTGGAATTCAGAAAAAGATCTTTGGCAACTTTCCCCCACACCCAGGCTAATCCTTTTATAGTTTAAATAACCAGATGAGTAAACCACAGATAGGGTGAGCTTACAGGGGACCAAAAGAGCTGCACCAGTTCCACCACCCTGTCCCAGGTTCCCACTGCCTGGTTCCTCTTAGGACCTGGTGACTTTGTTTATGGGTCAACCTGCTTTGTTGGTGGGGAAAGGCAAATTGAATTCAGAGGAGTAGCCTGATCCTGTCATCTTTGGAACCTATCTTACCAGCCTATTCTACAGAGGCTGACCTGAAAATAACATGTGATGTAATTGGGAAAAAAAAATACTTGCATGGAAGACTAATGAACATTTTTGTACGGCAGTTTGCTACTGTTTTCCAGACTTCAAGTTAGGAAAACAGTAGCAAACTGAGAAAAAAAGTAGCAAACCACCAAAGATCTAAATTATATATATAAAGCTAAGCAGCTTTATACATGTGATTTAGATACTTTGGCTTTTAGGTGGATATGTTCATATTTTTGGTGAATCTCTGATCTGGTTGTTGTGGCTGCTTCCTTTACAAGCGAGGTTGAAAACTGTAACTGTATTTAGAGTCAGAAAACCTGGTTTCAGATCCATATTCTGCTACTTACCTGAGTGACCTTGGACAAGTAATTTCACCTTTTTATGAACCTTCTGCTCCCTCATATGTAAAGTGAGGATGTTGGAGTATATGGATTCCTTTTAGCTCTGTGATTCATCCACATGTTCTCATATTGTTTGATTCTTGTCCATGTCTTCCAATAAGTCCTTCATAGAAAATATACCCAGACTAATGTGAAAATATGTTTTACATGATTACACATGTATAACCTCTATCATTGCTTGCTATCTTGGGAAGGGTGGAGGAGAAAGAGGGAGAAAAATTTGGAATTCAAAAATCTTATAAAAAAGTGTTAAAATTTTTCTTTACATGTAACTGGAAAAAATAAAATACTATTTACATTTTTTAAAAAAAGAAGAGAAAAAAAAGAAAATCTACCCAGCATATTGGGAGGAAGGGTGTGTGTATGTGTGGAGGGGCTGTTCCTGAAGGTTATTTAACATTTTTTGGCTCCCTGGGCCTCACTCAGACCTTTGTCTGCAATCTCTTCTTTTGATTATATGATTGGTTGACCTAATTTCTGGGTCACTGGCATCCCTTCTCACTTCTCAGAGGTAAGACATTGTCAGGAATATGTTACAGCTTACCTTACCTAGATTCATGAGTAAAATTTGACAAAAAGGTAAACTGAGGCATATTTCTCCAAGCAAGACAGCATTTTGTTATCAAGGCCAGTGACCCGAGAATAAGATGGGTCATTGGCTTCCTTCCATTTATGCCAAAGATCTAGAACTGAAGATGCAACTCATTTTTATAAGTGTAGAACAAAGAACAGTACAGGGGAGGTGATATCACAGGGTTGAGGAGAACACTGAGGAGAGGGGAACAACATAATTGGGTGGAAGTTTGGTAACAAGGGGCTAGCAACCACCCCTTTTGTCCCCACTGTAACTAAGAAGTATTCATTGTTTGAGTCTAGCTGCAAAGTCTAGAGATAATGGACCAGACTTTTTGGACAGCAAACCAGACATCCTTGAAGGATAGCTTGGTGGTGTAAAGATCAGACCTAGCTTGGCACACCCCCAAGGTTAGCTAAATTTCTTGAGGCAAGAATAGAACAGTGATTAGCAAGAGAACTAGATTTCTAAACTTAACCCATTAACATTCATTTTTATATGATTTTGAATTCTAACCCAGCTGCATCCTCAACTAAATTCAGAGACAAAAAATCCTAACTTAGACAGTAACAGGACAAAATCAATTAATGGTAAGTAGGATTAATAATAAATAATTCAAGATCAATCTTGATCATTTCAATAGTAAACCTAAAATGTGATTTCCTTGTAAAAAAATATGATGTATGTGTAATTTTTACCCCTGGAAAATTCCTATCATGTAAAGTAAGCTATCCTTTTAATTGTAGTGACAGCTCTAAGAAAGGATGAGGGAAAGCCTCATCATTGTACAACAAACTCTAAAAAAAGTTATATAGCCAACAAATATCACAACAGTATGTTTCTAAGAGTGAAAATCAGAAAACCTGGGTATAAGCATCTGGGATAATCGCACAATAAACTTTAAAGAGTTATTTTGATGCAAACAGCAACAACAGCAACAACAACAACAACAACAACAACAACAACAAATAACAACACCTGTGGCTCCAAGGTAAGAAAATGATCTCAGTTCAAATGCCTCAGATGCTTCTTTGCATCTTGCTTCTTGCCTGACTTGGGCAAAAATCACTTTACCTCCCTGGGCATTAGTTTCCCTATCTAGAATGAGGGGGCCTCTGAGGTCTTTTCCTGCTCCAGTTCTATGATCCTGTGAAATGTATATCAAAAAAAACCCAAAAACTTCATTCCAAAAGTGACAAGCTTAAGCATCTGTCTCACAGGCTGACTCATACAATGGTTACAAGTTCTTTTGAAACTGACTTCTCAGTTCCCCCAATTTTCTGCAAACACCACCCGATTTCCCCAGGCTTCATTTCTCACCAGGCAATCATCCAGATTCCTTTATCAGGCCCCAGAAAACTTTTTTTTTTATTCTGGAAGATCACCTCAGCTTTAGAAGTCACCTCTGATGTACCCTCAGCCCATGACAAGCCGCCTTCTGTTTAAATGGCTCCTCCCAGAACCTCCATTTTAAGAGGGTGCAGTAGCCACCCATCTCTTCATTTTTTACCAGGATGAAATCTGGACTCTTCTATCATGTCAGATGCTAGAAACCTTACCCCTAGTCTCCTTTTCAGTAGTCTTTTATGTGTTGTCTTCCCATATTAGAATGCAAGTTCTTTGAGGGCAGAAACTTTCTTTTTGCTTGTATTTGTATTCCCAGCTCTCAGAATGATGCCTGGAACTTAGCATACTTAATAAATGCTTGTTGACAGACTGAATTACTGACAGACTTCTAGTGCCAAATTCTGGTTCCTGCAGTTTCCAGCTTTTTGTTTCCTTTACCATTTTCTGAGGGAGGAAGGATTGATTTTTATTTCTTAGTTTATAACTTGGTGAGGCACAATGTGCAGTTAATAATTGACCTTTTTCTCCCTCTCAAAAATTCCCCTGTTGACTTAAATTTCTGTCTTAAATAAAAGCCTTAGGCAAAGCAGACAAGGGTAAGAGCCCAGATGGCTGGGATTTAGATTCAATTAAGGCTGGTCTTAGACCATTGTAGATTATGTCCAATGTAAATATCTCCAGTGAAATGGACAATATTGTTTGGCTACAAGGACATATGGCCTGAGACTATATTTCCTGACTCACATAAATTCACAAAGAGGGGTTTTTTTTTTAGGATTAGGGACATAATTTTTTAAAAAATCTACTTTCTTTAGAGCATAAAAAATAATTAAATGATTTAAACTTATATGAAACAATAGAATAAGGTTATACTTCTGGAAAGAATTTCTTATAACACCTCACACAAAATTGAAAACTTTTTCTTCAGTTCAGCTGAGGAATAAGGACTCTCTTGTCTTCTAATAGCTTTGATCTACTTTGCCTTGCTTTGTTTCTTTTTTGGAGATATTTGGAAATTATTCCAAAATAGATGGCAAGTAGGTCTATTTTCTTTGTAGGTTATTATGCTTATTTTTTATCTCCACAGAGTGTATAACAGTGTTCAATTCAGTTAATGTACTGACAATCTAAGCATATCCCCTGATTAATGATGTTATTGTCTCAAATTCTACAGCAACATGTATATATGCAAAGAGCTCAATTGCTGAAATCTCAGGAAGATGAGAGTGTCCTTATCATGCTCCATTACTTGTTAATGGTGTAACCTTGGACCTGGCACTTTACTCTTTATGAATGTCAGGTTTTTTTTAATCTATGAAGTAGGGACAATAATATATACACTATCTATGTCATAGAGTAGTTGTGAATATCATATTTGAAAATGTATGGGGGTGGTGCTGTGGATAGAGCACTAGCCTTGAAGTCAGGAGGACCTGAGTTCAAATCCAATGTCAGACCAAACACTTGACACTTACTAGCTGTGTGACTCTGGGCAAGTCACTTAACTCCAAAATTGCCTAAAAATAAAAAAAAAATAAATGAAAAAAAATCACCCATTGCCATTCATTTATGGGGCAGCTAGGTGGCACAGTGGATAGAGTATTGGCCCTGAAGTCAGGAGGACTTGAGTTCAAATTTGGCCTCAGACCAAACACTTGACACTTACTAGCTGTGTGACCCTGGGCAAGTCACTTAACCCCAACTGCCTAAAAATAAAATAATAATTTTTTTTTTAAAAAGGGAACAAATACAGTTAGGGGCAGCTAGGTGGCACAGTGGATAGAGCACTGACCCTGGATCAGGAGGACTTGAATTCAAATCTGGCCTCAGACACATAACACTTACTAGGTGTATGACCCTGGGCAAGTCACTTAACCCCATTGTCTAGCCAAAAAAAAAAGTATGTAAATCACTTGGTAAAATCTTAAAGCACCATATAAATGTCAGCTATTACTTTATTATTATTATTATTATTATTATTATTAACCATTTCCTAATCTTAGAAAAGAGATAATCAGATAGGTCACCAAGATAGATGGGGAGAACTTGTCTTCTTGGTCAACTGACTACATCTCTTATGTGGGATTACACTATGATGCCTCTCATCAGCAGTGGGAAGAAAGGAAGCTAAAGCAGTCATGGAGGATACCCTCTAGCTTCCTCCTGCCTTTAAATTGGGTGAATCAAAAAAAGTTTAGGGTTTTCTTTTGCTTTTTTAGATGAAAGGGGAGGTTTGGGAGATGCTTCATAAACTGATATTCTATTACAGAAAATTTTGCCATTGATTACTTGAAAAAGTAAGACAAAGTATTATATGTCAAGCAGGAAAGATGTATGTGAATGGCCACAGGTCATAGAAGGGCACCCTGAAGTTATGCCACCAAAATGTACTGCTGAATAGGCTTCTGGTATGGTACAAAAATACATTGAGTCAGGGACTGTCTGAGGACCAGCCCAGCTGAATACAGAGAAGTTCATTACTCATAACTTGGCCCTTAGGTGTTGCATTCTTTGGCCACGACAGCTTATGAAACACAAAAAAGTATGAAATGTCTCTAAAGTTCTTCCATAGCGATAGTGATGATAAAGCAGAGAACAGGCCAATTTGTGATAAAAATCCTGTGGTTTTTAGGCTATTTGCAAACTTTAACTAAATTGTATGTGATCTGAATGTGAGATCTTTGTCCAATGGTCAACAAATTGACATATTCCTAGAAATTGATTCTCATCAATATTGAAATCTTTGTGAATAAACAAAAATAGGAGACAAATGAAAGATGTGGCTAAATGTAAGGATGTCACAAGTTCTCTTTGTAGAGGTAAGTGAAGGAATTGGTGGAGTTGGATTTCTTGTTAGCTCAAATGTAATAAGAAAATCATTTAACAGGATGCTTAATAATCTTATATCAGTGCTCATGACACACATAAACCCAAAAATTATCACACAGATAATTTTGCTTATGCAACAATATGTGTTAAAGAGGATGACGAGATAGAGATATTCTTCTAAGAACTTGAGAATACCCTCCAATATATATTTGTTACTTGGTTACTTTAATGTGAAGATAAAAGCAAGCATGGTGAAAAGCTTGTTGAAGAATATATTTCTGGATTAGTAAACAAAAGAGGCCAAATATATGTAGACTACTCAGAAGCTTCAGATTCATGAATCATGAACACTTTAAAATATTTTTTAAAAAATTCTTGTTATTCTGTACTTAAACACCCATTAACATGAGTATTTCTGTACACATAGAACAAAGAAATTTTGTGTGCCTTTTGATGTTTTATGAAGCAAAAACAGGTGTTCTGATTTTTTTTACCAGAAATATTTTTCTGCATTTATCAATATGATTGTGTGATTTTATTTTTTGTCATTAATATGGTTTATTACATTTGTTTCTTCATATTAAAGAAGGGAAGAGAATAAGCATTTATATATTACCTACTACATGCCAGGTGCTATGCCATGTGTTTTATAGATTATGTCTCATTTGATCCTAAGCTTTATATTAAACTTGATCCTAAATTTGATATTAAATTAACCCTTAATTGCTGATATAAATCCAAGTCATAGTGTATAATATTTTAAATATGTTTTTGTAGCCTCTGCTAATATTATATTTAATAGTTTTATATCATTAATCATTATGGATATTGGTCTATAATTTTCTTTCTTTGCTTTATCTCTCCCTGGTTTAGACATCAACACTGTATTTGAATCAAAGAAAAGAATTCGGAAGGGTCCTTTCTTTTTGTACTTTTGCAAATATGTTATGTAATATTAAAATTATTCTTTGAATATTTTATAAAATTTATTTAAAATGCAGCTGGTACTATTTTTCCCACTTTAGGAGTTTATTTATGGCTTGTTTAATTTCCCCCCTAAAATTGGATTATTTAAATTCTCTTTTTCTTGTTCTGTTAATTTGAGTTATATTTTTGTAAATATTTATCCATTTCATCTCTAAAATCAAATTAAGTTTGTATCTAAGGTTTCTTCATATGTAAGTAACAGAGTTCCTCTCAAAAAGATACTCAATATACAACATGGGTATAAGATATGGGGCAGTTTATTTTCTCCATCACAGAAAAAGCCTAAAAGTACAGCATTAATATAGCACTTCAAGGTTTATAAAGGGTTTTTATATTTCATTTGATCCTCATAAAAAAACTCTATGAGGGAGGTACTACAGGGATTTTTATCACTCCTATCTTGAAGATAAGAAAAATGAGACAGAGATTTACTAACTTATCTATAGTCACACAAGTAGAAAGGTAGAATTCAAATGGAAGTGTTTCCTGATATCAAGTCAGGCGAGCATCATACTATATACCATATTGATTTTCCAGATGAATGATCCCTGAGGTTCCCAAACTCTCTGTTTTGGGGGGGGATTATTTTTTACTCTTCCTCACATTACTGGTGACTTTTGGCAGTTGGTTCAGGGTCTCTTTTTTACTTTTAATTTCAGTTTGAAATCCAAAGCATGAGTCATAGAAGAAAAGGTTCTTTCTTCAGCACTTAGTGAACTGAAAAGTACTAAAATATAGGGAAAGCTTTATAATGAAAACTAACCTGAAATAGAATCACACACTATTTTAGATTGCTTCTGGCTTCAGTGATCTTAACAAGCTATAATCACAAGAAAAAGAAAGCAGAAATGTGGTTTTTATTAGTTTGAGTTACTTAGTATCAGAGCAGAAATTTCACCAAAATGTGTCTGGTCAACAGCAAGGAAATGTCATGAATAACTTCCAGGACACAGTTTCTATCACAATTTCAAAGTATACTGAGTTGCTATTGTTGTTGTTAGGAAGCCTAGAGAGTCTTCATTACTGGATATCTTTTTTCATTAACTATCCTAAAATATGAAGTTTCCAAGCCTGAAATGAGGTTCCCAAGGAAGGAACAAGCATTTTAATGTTAACTTTGAGTCACTGTCTCCCTTCTGTACATTAGATGGCTCCGAACAGGTTATGAAGGGCAGTACAGTATACTAGTGAGAGCGCTGGGCTTGGAATCAAAACACCTGGGACCGAGATCCAGCTCACAGTGCCTGATAAATAGTAAGCACTTAATAAATGTTTATTGACTATAATTGAAATGTTTAGTGAATTAAAATAGCCGTGTGGGTCAGGTCTTTTAGCCTCTCTGACCCTTGATTTCCTCATCTGTAACATGGGAATGGAAACACACCCCCTTCACAGGGCTGTTGCTATGAGGATCTTACTTTGTAATCCATAAAGTGCTACATAAATTATCTTTTTAAATGCCTGAAATAAGCTCCCAAAGATGCTGCCAGTGGCAGCTTGGGCTGTGAGATAAGAATATAGCTGGAAAGCCTCTAGAAATATCACAGCTAGCATTTACATAGCCCTTTAAGGTTTGCAGGGTGCTTTACATATGTAACTCCAGTCCCAAAGTCCATTGGTCTGGGATCCTCTCCTTATTGGTGGAGATGAATGCCCTGCCCAGCATGAGGCAGGGTGGAGTCATTGAGAGTCTGGGAGTTCTCTTCAAGCTTAGAGTGGCTTCAGGCTCTGAAGTCACTCTGGGCACTTCTGGCTTCCAGTTTTGAGAGGAAAGATGGAAGAGGCCGACCCTGCTTTAAATCACTGAAGACTCTGGGAGGACATGAGAAGAGCGGGCAGTCTGTTACGCCCCTATTCTCAGCTTGCTACATTAGAGACTTTGGGGGAACTTCTCTCTTTGGGTGAGATGAAGGATTCTCTCCCTTGGTTGAGCTGGGTTACCTTGCTCCTAATGGGAGAGCTCCTTCATTCTGTATTGTCTGGTATATAACGGTGGGGAGAGAAGAGGCTAGAGATGTCTATTCTGCCTCCCTTTAGTCACACAAAAATGCTCCCATGTTACATTTGAGGGGCCTTACCACAGATGGGCCTTGCCACACATGTGTTAACTCATCAGAGTTAATGCTACTAGAATAATGCTACTATTACCCCCATTTTACAGATGAGGAAACTGAGGCTGAGAGAAGTTAAGTGACTTGTCTCTAGGGTCACATAGCTAGTATCAGAGGCAGCATTTGGACTTGGGTCTTTCTGACTCCAACCTGCCCTCTCTTTATTATACTTTAGTCTGTAAAACTATTGTTTTGATTTTGATATTGATTCTTATAAAACTTTCCAACTATCTCCTCATTATGCTGCTTACACTCCAGCCATCACATTCATCTCTTCTCACTACATCCTTGGACTCCAACCCTGGGTTGTCTGATTTCAACTTTCAACTTGCTTTGATAGGAGGCCCCTGAATGACTCCTTGGCTATCTTCACAGTATAATCCCACAGGGACGCCCTTTACTCCCCTTAAAACTTCCCTTTATGTGTTGTCTTCTCCCATCAGAATATAAACTCCTTGTGGACAGGAGCTATCTTACTTGCTTATAATTGTATCTCTAGTGCTTAGCAGGGCCTAACACATAGTGAGCATTTAATAGATGCTTTATTTCTCTCACTATCTCTTTCTAAAACAAAAGTTAAACTTCAAATATCTCTAATATGTCTATGACTTTTGCTTCAATTTTAGAGTTAAGAGTATTTTCTATATTTTGTTCATTAGTTTATTTATTTTTTTAAAAATCTTTTTTTGGGGGGGGCGGTGGCTAGGCAATAGGGTTAAGTGACTTGCCCAGGGTCACACAGCTAGTAAGTATTAAGTGTCTGAGGCTGGATTTGAATTCAGGTCCTCCTGACTCCAGGGCTGGTGCTCTATCCACTCTGCTACCTAGCTGCCCCAATTAGTTTATTTAAAAAAGAATTATTAACTATGCTTTGTTGATGACTAATTAAATATGTGATTATATCTTTCCTTTAACTCTAAAGAAAATGATATGTAGTGAACATAGTTGGGTAGGGTATTTTTGCCAAGGCTATTCTAACATGTAAATCATTGGCTTTTGATGATAGAGGTATGTAGTAGACAGCCCTTGGCCTTTTGTTCTGCTGTCTTTATATACTTAGGACATATGTATATCTTGGTTGTTCTAAGTCCTATGCTTGATTTCTAATTTTAAGTTTCCACTCTCTGTGTGGGAATGAAAATAACAATAAGAACTGGCATTTTTTACAGTGCTTTACATTTTAGAAAGCATGTGACTTAGGTAATCACATTTGAACCTCTCAACCACCCTGTAAAGGTGTTACTACTAGGTAGTTACTACTGATTCTCATTTTACAGATAAGAAAACTAAAGGAGAAGGAAAAGGAATAAGTATTTATGTAGCACCCACTATATTCTAGGCACTGTGCCAAGTGCTTTTGGCAAGTATTATTTCATTTACTTCTCATGACTTTGTGAGGTAGGTACTATTATTATCCCCACTTTACATTTGCGGAAACTGAGGCTAAATGAGGTCACACAGCTTGTAAGAGGCAGATTCAAGATTCAAACACAGGTCTTCTGGCCTCTAACTCTAGCAACTCTGTCTCCAAGCTGCCTCCAATATCTTCTATCATGTCAAGTAGTGCTTATGAGCAGGAAAAAAAACAAGGAAAAAATCAATGATTTCCCAAATTTACCCTTTCTTCCTTTCCTGAATTCTGCTTCCAACCCTATCATTCATTCCCTATCCCTCTGATCATTATCGTGTTTATAGAACAGAAGAGTCATCATTCCAAAATGTTCTTTACTCACGTAGAAGTCAAACCTTTGGAAACCCTTGGGTAAACAATACTGGATTGTAGTGTGAATTAGAATTACCATGGGAACAAGTTAAGGATGTTTAAAGAGCCTATGGAAGAGAGAACATGTAGTCTTGTGTCATGGCCTTAATTTAGTGTTTATGTATATTATTTCTTTGCATAGATCTAAGATATGGAATATAATGTCAACACACTTTGGGTATTAGTATGTAGGCACGGCTTTTGGGATCAATATTTACCTTATAGGATGCCATCTGCTGAGCTGAGAGTCCCTGTTATGGCAACATTGGACAGTGGAACAACCCATAAACGCTGAGAGGCATTGGCCTTTCCACCTGAATCATGACCAAAAATAGTAATGATGCATATTTTAGAGATGGAAAGAAAAAATTCACTTCTGAGTTTTCTGGTCATCAAAAGGCTCATAAAATCAGAATTTGGTTTCCTGAGGGGCCTAGAGGAAGTTATATTGTGCCGCAGTGTCTTAGTTTCATCATCTGTAAAAAGGGGTTAATGATACTTTTCAACCTTGTTATGGAGAACCTCTACTAAGTTGTACTCTGGTGATTCATCAGGGTGTGTGTCTCCTAACTCATCTAAACCTCCACACTTAGCCAGTCCTAGATTATCCTTCACAACCATCTGTATCAGACATTTTGCTGCCAAGCTTGCTCTGAGAAGAGTAAACAAATTAATACTACCATTCCTTCTGGAAAGGGTGTGACAATTGACTTTCCTATGTCTCTGTTTGCCATTCCTGTAATCATTCCATACTCAAACTCTTCCATCCCTTTATGTGTTTCCTCTCCCCCTAATAAGAATATAAGCTCCTTGAGGGCAAGAATTGTTTCACTTTTGTATCGCTAATGCCAAGCAAAGTGCCTATGCTTTATTTTATCATTATAAATTCAGTCATTCATTTCTTTTTGTGGAAGGCAACAGCATCCTTATAATTTGCCATGCTTGCAATGCAGGAATCCTTTTCAATTCCTCATTTTCCCCAATGTTACATATATAATCAGTTGCCAAATCTTGTTGCTTCTACCTTCTCAATATCTTTTTAATCCCTGTCCCCCTGACCCTGCTCCTATAGCTGTCATCTTAGTCCAAGTCCTCATCAACTCTTGCCTAGACTATTATAACAGCCTCCTAGTCTCCCTTCATCTAGTCTATTTCCTTTCCAATTTACCTCCTAGATAGCTTACTAATTTCATTATTAGAATAATATATATTATATAATACACTATCATATACTATGTATTATATGTGTTATATATTATATACCATATATAATATACTACTTTATATATGATATAGTATAGCATAGTATAATATAATTAATATAATATGATATGATATGATATGATATAATATAATATAATATAATATAATATGATATGATATATAATCACACATCTGATAATATCACTGTGCCAAAACATAAACTCCTTTGTTTGGTGTTCACAACCTGGTCTACTCTACATTTCTAGAATTATTACATGCTACTCCTCTTCATGTACTTTATTGGAGAGTCAAACTGGCCTTCTTACTGTTCCTCACATATGACATTCTATCTTTTCTTTGCCTTTCCACAGAGAATTCACTCCCTTCTCCCCTGTGTTCCTTAAGGTCCCTAAACTTCTGTTTCAATGCCACCTCCTCCACAAGGTCCTTCTTGATCTTCCTAGATGCTAGAGTCATATCTCTGTTACCATGTATTTACTTTGTACATGTGTATATACATGTGTGTATCCTGCTTGTATTTACTTACATCTAAATATTGTAATGTATATGTAGTGTTATGTGACATATGTATAAATGTACATGTTGTTTTCTCCAATAGAATATAAGCTCATTTTTGTCATTGTATCACTAGCTCCCAGTACAATGCTTGATATATGGTTGATGCATAATAAATACTGGTTGATTGATACTCACATGAGTTTTCTCTAGTCTATTATCAATACTACTCCTCTTTGCTACTCTGTTCTTTATATAGAAATGAGCTTTCTTGTCTTATAAGATTATATATATGTATATATATATATATATATATATATAAAATATAGAAATGCCCTTTCTTGTCTTATAAGATTTTATATATATATATATATATATATATATATATATATATATATATATATATATATATATATATATATATATATTCACTCCAGAAAAGGAACTTTTGGAAGCCATTATGCTCACATATAATCAGAGCTAAAATTTATATAGTGACAGAGATCTAAGACTGAAGCTACAGGGAATCTCCATATATCACAGGTGAATGTAGGTTTCAGCAGAGAAAGGCACCATTGATTGAAAATATAATTTGATTCTCTTGCAAATACATTTTGAAAAATAACTGCACACCCTGTAAGCAACTGATTTTATACACACACACACACACACACACACACACACACACAAATAAGGAAAGCTAGCTAAGAAGGTGGGTGGCAGGCAGCTCTGTTCCCACACATCTACCTGTCTCAGCAAGAACCTAAAAATAGCACCAGATGGAATAATGATGAGGAAATCCCATGAGAAACTAAAATAAAGTGACTTCCTCCACCCAGAATAGCACAAAAAGTCAGCCAGAAGCCCATGGCCAATATGAAAGGGGGCCTGACAGAAAAGCTAGCCCCAAATTTACTGTCTCTTGTTAGTCAAATCCAGCAGTTCTTAACCTGAGGTCTGTGGATAAATTTCAAGGAGTGCATAAATTTGGATGGGGAAAAAAATTACATCTTTATTTTCACTAACCTCTAACTGAATTTTGACTTTTCTTTCAGTTATTTAAAAATGTTACTCTGAAATGGAGTCCATGATACAAAAAAATTTAAGAACTGCTCTAAGCAGATAAGCTTATCTCCTTAGAAGATCATGGCCATCTGACCTGAGTTCTCTGGACTCCATGCCTCTTCTTCTCTACTCATCTTTATATCCTGATCCATACACTTCTCTTTCCCTCTGGTCTCAGAGAAGGTGATTTTTCTCTTGGCCAATGGTAACCCCTCTCCCTGTACCCTTGATCCCATCTCCTACTTTACTCCATCAATCATTCACTTTTCACTCATGCAGTTGCTCTCTGTCTCTCTGTCTCTCTGTCTCTGTGTCTGTCTGTCTGTCTGTCTGTCTGTCTCTCTCTCTCTCTCTCTCTCTCTCTCTCTCCAGATTGCTCTTTTGCCCACCAACATACTCAGCTCTCCCCTATGAAAGAAAGAAACAAACTAACAAAAAAACGCTCAAAATCATTCTCCTAACATTGTAACAATCTCAAGTTGTTCTCTTATTTCCCTCACTTCTTTTCCTAAAAATAAAAAAAAACCCAAAATACTTATAGCAATAATCTACATTGACTGCCTCTATTTCCTTTCTACTTACTTACCCCTCAATCCCTTATTAAGTAATTAGTCCTATCCCCATGATCCTACTAAAACGGTTGCACTTTCCCCCTTGACAATTTACTTCGTTCCTATGGTATTAATTAAAATCACTAGGCAGACAAATCCCTAATCTTTACGTCTAGCCTAGACCTCTTTCTTGAGCTGCGTTTTCTATATTTTCAACCATCTGCATTTTTCTATCTCTACTCGGCACCTCTAACTTAACATCTCAAAAACTGAGCTCATGACCTTCTCTTCCAAACTTCCTTTCCTGACTTTCCTATTTTTGTTTGTGGTACCACCATTCTTCTTGTCACTCAGACTCAAAACCTTGATATCATAGCTGCCTACTCTTTCCTCATTTTTGTCTCCCTTTGCTACCACCATACATAATATCATAAATATGTTAATTCTGCCTCTATGTTTCTTGAATATATCATCTCCTTTCTAGTTCCACTGGTGCCACCCTAGTTATAGAGGCACCATGGTGCAATGGGAAGAGAACTGGATGTGATTTGAATCCAAACTAATAATAACAATAACAATAACAGTATAATAGCTAACATTTATATAACCCTTCCTATGTGCCAGGCACTGTGCTAGGTGATTTACAATTGTTATCTCATTTGATCCTCACAGCAACCCTACCTTATGCTATTTGTTCTAGACTATGCCAGACTAAGCTTTACTTAGGCCAGTCCCCTGATAGTTTAGGTTCCAATTCGATATTGCAATGAAATGAGTCATTTGTAGGTTATTCAATAGTTAACAAAAATAGATTTACTGCAATTTACAAAAGCAGAAGAATATTCAAGTGAGGATATGCATTGAGAAGAGGTGATTGAGTTGAATGAAGTTCTCATCTCTAAGATGTCCATTGTAATCTACCAGCCAAGACTCAGAGGCCAGAGCTCCTCAGATAGCCCGGAAGTGAAGTCAACAACCTAAGACTTCAGTCTCTGGAGCCAACAAAAATCTCAAGGATCATTTCAATACCCTTTAAGAAAAACAAAACAACTAACCTGATGTGAATAGGGATGGGCTGGGGAGTAGGATATTACTCCCACCACACCCTACTCCTTGTGGTAAGGTCCTTATGGTCCTCTAGAGGACCTTCCACTACTTAGGCAATTTTGTAGCTATTACTGGTAAACCCTGACTTCAGGGGTCCAAGAAGCCTGATATGGGTAGTACCTGAGGATTAAAAGATAAATTAACAGAAAGTTAGCAAACAAAAATAAAACAAACAATGCAATAGTCCCATAAAAGAGTGACTGATTATAGGAAAATTAAAAACAAAAATCCCAGTCTTTGATGACTGACTTCCCATGCCCTGTGCCCCAAGGACCCCAAGCCAGGAGCTGTTAAATATTCACTTGGGTATTGGATTTGTAGCAATGTGAAGGGGCAAATAAAAATCTTTGTTACAGTGAATAAAGGGCTAGAGTGGATATGTCTTTGTCACTGTCCATGCCAGTGCCCATCTTGTTGAGTCCTGTGAACCAGGAGGGCCCTACCACTGGGGCCAGTGCTGTTACCCATGGGTACTGCCCCTTGGGTACACACTGCTGCTACTGTTCAGGCCTTGGTAGGATCAACTGCTACCACTTCTACCACCATGACAGGTTGTCTAAGCGCTGTTACAGGTATTGCTACTGATCATCTGAGCTTGGGGCAAGACAGCTTCTTTTACTAAGGTCTGACTGTCCTATGCCAGGGATTGACTCTGCCCCTCCATGTAAGTGCTGATGCTGCCATTCCCCTCAAACCCCATTTTGGGGCAATAGCACACTGTGGGCACCGATGCCACTGGTGCTTGACTGTTCCCTCCCATTCTGGGGGGAGCATTGCCCCTCTATGCCCAGGCCTGACTGCTCCCCTGTGCCAGAACAGTGTTGCCACAAGGCCTTCACTGTCACTGATGGGCCCTAAGTCCCTTAAGCCAATCAAATTTCAAGGACAATTTTAACACTTTTTAAGGAAAAATTAGACTAATTTGCACATGGGAGAAATTAAGACATTGCTCCTACCAGAGCACTCACTACATATGTGACTTTGGACAAGTCATTTAACTTCCCTTTTCAGGCTAATTCCCAATCTCTAAAAATTATTAGGAATATGAGGTAGGTTGGACTAGATGGATTGTAAAGTCCATTCTAACTCTCAACATATTATCATACGATTCTTGTTCAAGCTCTCATTCTTTTTTAAATTCAATTTTATTTTTAATTCTGAATTTTTTCTCTCCTTCTACCCCCCCAGAGAAAAAACAAGAAAAACAAAAACTATTACAAATAAGTATAATCAAGTAAAACAAATTCCCATATTAGTTATTAAAAAATAAAGATATACCTTAGTCTGCACTCTTTATCTGACTCTCTAGAGTTCTCTAAGTAAGCCATCATATCATTGGCAAAAGCAAAACAAAACAAGAAACAAAGCAGTTTATTTCTCCTTTGTATTTATCCCTTCAGTTTCTTTTTCTAGTCTTATTTGTTATGGCTAGCACTTCCAGCACTATTGAATAGTAATGGTGATAATGGACATCCTTGATTTGCCCTTGATCTTATCAGAAAGACCTCTATACCATTTTACAGATAAATGCTGCCTCTTGGTTTTATACAAATACTACTTACCGTTTTAAGGAAAGCTCCATTTATTGCTATGATTATTGCTTTTTTTTTTTTAGCAAGAATAAATGTTACATCCCGTCAAAAACTTCCCATATCTACTGATATAATTATATTATTTTGTTATTATTATTAATAGTGTTTACTATGTTCACAGTTTTCTTACTATTGAACCAGTCCAATAGTCCTCATATAAATCCAGTCTGGTTAAAGTGTATAATTTTTGTGACTTATTTTTGTAGTCTCTTTGCTAATATTTTATTTAAAATTTTTGCATCAATATTTATTAGGGATCATAGTTTTTTTTCTCTGTTCTGGCTTGGCCTGGCTTAGGTATCGCAACAATATTTGTGTCAGACAAGGAATTTGGTAGAATCCCCTCTTTTCCTATTTTTTCAAAGTTTATATATTGATGAAATTAATTGTTCTTTAAATGTTTGAAGAATTTTCTTGTAAATCTATCTGGTCTTGGGTTTTTTTTTCCTTTTGGGAGTTCACTTATGGCTTGTTAAATTTCTTTTTCTAAGATAATGCTGTTTAAGTCCTCTCTTCCTGTTCTGCTAATCTGGGTAATTTATATTTTCACAAATATTCATCCATTTCATTTAGATTCTTAATTTTATTGCCACATATTTGGACACAATAGCTACTAATAATTTCTATTTCTCCTTCATTGATTGTAAATTCACCTTTTTCATTTTTTGATACTGGTAATTTGATTTACTTCTTTCTCTCCTCTCTGCCCTCCCCTCCTCCCCCACTTAATAGTATTTTTTCCAATTAGATGTAAACATAGTTTTCAACATTCACTTTTGTAAGACTTTGAGTTCAAATTTTTTCTCCCTTCTTCCCTGCCCTCCTCCCCAAGACAGCAAACAATCTGATATAGTTAAACATATTTCCACATTAGCTATATTGTGAAAAAAGAATCAGAACAAAAGGGAAAACCCACAAGAAAGAAACAACAACAACAACAACAACAAATAGTATGCTTTGATTAGGATTCAAATTCCATAGATCTTTCTCTGGATGTGGATAGCATTTTCCACCATGTGTCCTTTCGAATTGTCTTAGATTCTTGTATTGCTGAGAAGAGCTAAATCTATCAAAGCAGGTCATCATACAATATTGCTGTTACTGTGTACAATGTTCTCCTGGTTCTGCTCACTTCACTCAGCATCAGTTCATATAAGTCTTTCCAGGTTTTTCTGAAATCTGCTTGCTCATCATTTGTTATAGAACAATAATATTCCATTAAATTAATATACCACAACTTGTTCAGCCATTCTGCAATTTGAAGGGCATCCCCTCAATTTCCATTTCTTTGCCACCACAAAAAGAGCTGCCATAAGTATTTTTGTACATTTGGGTCCTTTCCCCTTTTTTATGATCTCCTTGAGGTACAGACCTAGTAGTGGTATTACTGGATTAAAGGGCATGCACAATTTTATAGCCCTTTGGGCATAGTTCCAAATTGCTCTCCAGAATGGTCACATCAATTCACAACTTTATCAACAATGCATTAGTGTTCCACCTTCTTTCTCTTGATGAAGTCATTAGCTCAAATGCTCAAGCATTTAATTGACTAAAAAAAAAGTTCCTAGTTATATTTCCTAGTTAAATGGGGTATTTTTGCTTTCAATTTTGTTAATCTCTCTTTTGATTTTCAGGATTTCTATTGTAGTGTTTAATGGAAGGTTTTAATTTGTTGTTTTTCTAGTTTTTTAGTTGCATGCTCAATTCATTGATCGGTTCTCTCTCTTTTATTGATAAAATATTTAGAGATATACATTTCCCCCTAAATACTGCTTTGGTTGCATCCTCAAAATTTCAGTATGTTATTAAACCCCAATATATGGTCAATTTCATTACCTGTTGACTAAACTATTATAATACAGCCTCCTAACCACTTTCCCTACTTCATGTCTCTTTACTCTGATACATACCTGAAATTATTGCCCATTAAATCTTACTAATGCATCATTTTGAAATACTCTCACTTCCCTCAGCTAATTTAATAAAATACAAATTCCTCAGCCTGGTGTTCCAGGGTCTTCACCATCTAGTTCCAACTTACCTTTCAAGCTTCAGTGTACATTGCTCCCCTTCATGTAATCTCTCTTGTAGCCAAATTAGAGTATTCATCATCCCCAATAATCTTCCTTTCCTTATTTCTATGCCCTTGACCATTCTAAAATTCATGCCTAAAATAGACTCTTTTCACCAACTGTTGAACTGTTGAAATGTTTATCTTTCTTCAAAATTTAGCTCTAGTGCGTTCTTTCCCCCAAAGGCTTCTCTGAGTGCCCCAGATTTAAGTGATCCCAAATAGCACCTGAGTATGGTGTCTGCCTAACTTGGTTGAACTCCTGATTCTGTTACTTACGTATGTGGATCCGGGGCAGGTCATTTAACTTCTCTGGTCCTCAGTTTCTTTATCTATAAAATGAGGAGGCTGAACTAGATGACTTCTCAGGTACTTCCCAGCTCTAAATCTACGATCCTTGAATTTTTCATAGCACTTTTGACCTCTTTTTTGCCTATTATATTATATAGTTTTATCTCTCCTATCAGAATGAGGAAAGGGATTGTTTCTTATTCATATTTGTAATACCAGCACCTAGCATAGTGCCTTTGCTGAATATTATGATACCAAGGTACTGGGTAGAGTTTCCAGGGACACTAAACTACTTTCTTCTCACTCTAAAAAATGAAAAGTTAAAAAAAATTACAAGTTATGATAGATTGCTAAAAATGCTTAATTGCCCTTTGGAGTTAAGTTCTGTAAACCAGAATAACTATAGCTAAAACTTCCTGTTTGGATCTAAAATATTGAATGAATTGATTATAATGAAGATAAATAGTTTTGTGAGTCTGAGGAATAAATATGGAGATGATTCACATGCTCAACAGTCGATAAATATAGCGGTATATTCTCTTTTTATCCATTGTCTTCTTGTTTATTATGCCTCCTCTCTTCCCATTTTGAGGAAGATCATCCTTAAAACATGGATTTCTAAAATGTTCTTTTTCATTGTGAACTTAATTAGCAATAAACACAAACCATACTACTCTGCCAGGATTAATATACTCTCTTCTCTCCACCCCCAAAATGGTTTGTATAAGAAGCTTTGAACTATTGTGTATAGTTCCTTTTTAAGGATGCATGTGAGTATGCACACATATACATATATATTGTACATATAAGATATGTGTATTTATGTACGTACATATATATACATACATACACATCTATATCTACCTATCATATATCTATATCTATATCTATATCTATATCTATATCTATATCTATATCTATATCTATATCTATATATATATATATATATGGGTTTTTTTTGGGGGGGGTGAGGCAATTGGGGTTAAGTGACTTGCCCAGAGTCACGCAGCTAGTAAGTGTTATATGTCTGAGGTCACACTTGAACTCAGGTCCTCCTGACTTCAGGGCTGGTGCTCTATCTACTCCGCCACCTAGCTGCCCCTTATCTACCTATCTATATCCAGCAAAGGATAAACGTAAAGCTTGGTAGAGTTCCTTTGGTGTCAGGAGCTAGGCTTATCAGTCATTCTAGCTGTTTTTGTTTAAATATTCCCTTTCCACTCACTGTGGGAAACGTCCTCATCTGAACAGCCTATATTACAACTATATTTTAAAATGGCTCCCTTGAACATGAAAATATGGCCATGTACTTATAAATAACAGGATAAGTCAAAATAATCCCAGGCAAGTGAATCCAGAGTCTTTGAGTATCAGACTTGCCTAGCTGGGTAGAATGTATTTATATAAGGTGATGATACCTTCCTTGGAAACAGCTAATGTGGAAAAAAGTGGGGATTTAGATACAAGCTTAATATGAGATAAGTGTGTGCTATGGCTACTAAAAAGAGGAATAAAATTTTAGTCCAAATTAGTAGAAGTATAATATTTAGAGGAAGTACCTTGTAATAGCCAGACCATATCTGAAATTTTTAAATTCTGGGTATCATATCATATTTTAAGAGAGATTGAGCAAAGGGTGAGGGGTTTAAAAATTTGTTATCTTAAGGAATTAGAGATACTTAATCTGAAGAAAAGACAAATAAGGCTTTAAATATTTGAAAGGTTGCTATGAAAAAGGCAGGATGTTCTTTGTTGCTCCACAGAGCAAACTTAGGGCCAATATATGGTAGTCCAAAGGAAGAAGTTGGGTAGCGGTGGTAGCGGGGGAGGCATATAGTGCAGTAGAAAATATGTTGAACTTGGAGGCATCAGACCTAAGTTTGAATCTTAACTCTGCCACTTACTACTTGAATGACCTTGGGCAAGTTCCTTAACCTCTTTGGGTAGAATAATAAATGACTTTTTCAACAACCAGATCTCTCAACAATGGAATAGACTGATTTTTGAGGTAATGAACATACCATGCTAATTTCTTTCTTTCAAGATCCAATTCAGATCCTGTCTCTTATGCAAACTCTTTCTCAATCACCTGAGCTTGAAGTCATGTTTCTCTTCTCTAAATTCCTATTCCACTTATTACCATTTTGAACCATTCATTTGGCAATGAATTATGTTCTTCTTTGTGGTATCTCTTACATTGAGCTGTCCTAATAGATAGAAACAATCTAAAATTTAAACTATACTTTCAAATTACAAACAGAAGATTTCATTGGTCCTAGAGGTTATAGAGAGTTTTTTGAATATGAGGTGACATGGTTAGACTAGTATTTTGAGATTACTTTGGCAGCTAGGTGGAGGATGGATTGGAGTGGGGAGAGACTTGAGGCAGGGAGATCATTCAGAAAGTTATTGCTATAATTCAGATATGAGGTATTAAAAGCTTGCACCAGGGGTGTGGTTGTGAGTGGAGAGAAGGGGGTGTATAAGAGAGATGTTGTAAAAGTAGAAATGATAAGATTTACCAATAGATAGTCATGAGCAAATAAGCTTTTGATAATCTTAAAGGAGATACAGCACTGTTCTAATTGCCTTAAGTGGGTGATCAAAACATAATTTTTTAAAAGAACATACATTCAATCAACTACATATGTACAGATAGCTTTAAGATATTGATTCCAACTTCGTTTCCCCCTTAGCATGTATTATTCACACCAGAGACAGGATTATTATAACTTAAATTATGAGCCAAAACAAACACTCGGGTTACACCTGTTTAGTTTATACTACCTTGGAAACCACTAGTATTCATTTCTCAGCTTTAAAGCCATAACTCCTTTTCAAGGAAAGGACATGACCTGCTTATGATTTTTTAATGGCCTGAGCTAATGCCTGGATCTCTCCTTAATCTCTACATCTGTGCTGTGCAGGTAAATCAAGCTTATTCCTGTTATGATAAGATGTATTTATTTTGTCGGGGAAAAGCCTGCATTTGTATTAAATGGGGGAGGGCAACTACCTCAGGGAAACAGTCCCTTTGGAACTTTTGAGAGATTATAAAACCTTGGTAAAATGAATGGACTTGCTATCCCTTGTTGTCCCTTCATCCTCAATGTCTTTACTTAACAAGCTACCCTGGGGTAAGACCATCCTTTAGACTATCTGGTTAACATGAGTATTTTTACATGATCCACCAGAATTAGAGTTCTTGACTGACGCCTAAAAGCATACGTTCTTCTAATGTTGGCTTCTTGCTAATGGTACTTTATAGGAAAATTTTGTTATTTTTCAGTGGCATTGTGTTAGGAGGACTGAAGATTGTCACAGTGCTTTTTCAAATAAGGGTTCATCAAATAACATCTTATATCTTCACAGGAAACCAGGTCTTTGTATGTTGGTAGGGGAGAGGAGGTAACAATTCAATTAATTTTTTGCCATTCCCATCAGAGTTGGGGGTCTGAGGGCTCTTCCATCTCTAGTTCTGTGATCCTATAATCCTAGGTTGAGTTATAATATTATATATTGGGAAACTGAAGTAGAGGAAACTATGGTGAGGAGAGATTAGGTGAATCATTCAAGATTTGAGACTGGAGACCTGATCTCAAGAGATAAAAGGAAATCAGGTGGATAGCTTTATTAGTGCTAACAGAACACTTCCTGAGGTTCATGTGCCCCCTTATTCTCTCCCTCAAATCCCCAAAATTTCAAAAGTTGTCTCTGTGATTTTATTAATTACAATTTGCTAATAAACAAGTAGATCTTGAGGACCCTAGATGTAAGGAGCTCTTCATAATATATTTGCAACCTTGGAGAGAGGAAATTAAGATGAACAGGAGCTATCTTCTTTGTACTTGAACTAGCTTGTTCTCCACCACTTTTTTTTTTTGCATTAGTCCCATGCAAATCAAGAACCAGAAGAATTAACCTTCAGCAAGCTGAGTGACAGATCTTCAATAGTCTCCTGAAACATGAAAGGGTTTTGTTGAACGAGACATTGTATGTACAGATAATATTTGTGGAACTTTAGCAGTCTCCAATATCCCCCACTGAATTAACATGGCAGAGTCTTAGGATAGTTGTTGGAGCCTAGAGCTTTAGTAACCACTTTGAGACTTGTAGGTGGATCTTTTGGGGTTTCTTCAACAAGGGACCCTCTAATTTTGTAAGGGCTGCTTGGGTCACAGCTATACCATTGCAAGTATCACCACCAGTCTTAGCACCTCGGCAAAGCTTAGCTAGGAAATGGGAAATGCATGGTTGCAGATGACCTTGGTTATTCTATTTTATGACTTTTGGATTTTTGTTTTATTATGAGTTCTGAATATGTGTTATACAAAGAAGGGTTAGTTAAACCAGTGAGTTATAAATTCATCAGGTTCTCTCCTCTTCTTTCTCATCCCCATTTCCATGATTAGGTTCACTATTCTCGTTCAGAAATTACTATAGGAAAATATTCACATATATACAGACTTAGACTTTGTATCATCACCTCAAGAAAATATCTAAAGTATGATAGCTGAGGTATATTCTAACTACAGAAAAGATAAATTTGACTAGCTGTGTGACCCTGGGCAAGTCACTTAACCCCAATTGCCCAAATAAATAAATAAAAAATTAAAAAAAAGGAAAGATAAATTTGAAGAGATCCTAGCTCCCCAGAACTGCTTATTTTATGGTTAAGATTTTGTTCTGAAATACACATGTTGAGACCTTTCAAAACAGAATTTACTTATGGCTGTTTTGTGCTGGTTTAAAAAAAACCTTTTTGGTAAACCTTTAGAAATGGGTTTCATTTGAAATATTTAGTTCATTTAACATTCATGCAATGTGCATTTATGTCTCCACAAAAAACAAAGCTGTTATTGTTTCTGTAAACACACAGGGAAGAGTGATTAACTAAATAGGAATGAAGGGGAGTTTCCTACCCACTAATATTATCATCTTCTCTGGCAACAGAGACAGGGTTTTTCTCCAAGTATTTACTTGCCCTTTTTTAATCAAGCACCCCTCCCCCACCCATTAGCGCCCAGCATCCCTAACCATCTTGTATTTAACTGCATTGTATCTATTTGTATTTATTCTCTTTATATTTATCTTGACACTTAGTATACATGCTTAATAAACGTTTGCTACTTGATTTAGTGATTGGGAGGTTACAAACCAAGAAAGTATTTCTTGAACACATCTTCATCTATTACTTACTCTATAAGAACACTTCACAGACAACTCTGCAGACACACAAGTGAAATGGAAAACACTATATTCCTTTTCTTGATAAACTTAATCTTCTTGGGGGGGGGGAAGATTACCTGTTTCAAGAACAGTATGAGGTAGTATCCACCGCTAAACTTTGATTCCAATACCTCGTCACTGCATGGCTGTGACCTGGTTATCAAAGGTAGGTCAGCAACGCATAGCCTTCGGCATACCCTATCAAGCTGAAAAGGGTTTGAATATGGGTTTAGTAATGGATTGTATGTCTTTTGTCCAAGAACCAGCCTAGCTAAATTTGGAGAAGGTTATCAATCAGATTGGTTTCAGGATGGTGAATTAATTATTCATCCACAGGAACAGAGTGATAAGAAGTTGTGAGCTGTTATTGGAGTGAGTACCCATACTAACAAAATACAGATCCTTGAAAGTTTTCTTTTGTTTTGGAGACCAGGTTTCCCTCTCTTGGCCAGGGAAAGTGTAGCAGCTAGTCATGGCCAGATCCTAATACTGGCTGGCACAGAAGCTTTAATCTTGCTCTGTTTTTCTGACTGGGGTAGGTTTGCCCTGTGTTAGGTTGCCTGGTGGTCCTCTGCTCTGAGGGGCTCTCCATATTAGTGCCCAGCTTAGTGTGGATAAATGACTAGATTTAGCTTTACTGCAGCTCAGAACTCTTGTGTTTAAGGGATTTGTCAGCCTCAGCCTTTCCAGCAGCAGTTACTATAGGTGTACCACTACATCTGGCATATTCCTGAAGTGAAGTAGGTGCTAGTATATAAGTACGAAACTGGGTGGTATAGGAGTACTTATCAAAGAAAGGTGAATGAGAGTCAGAGTGGTCAAGAAAGGTTTCATGGAGGATTTGGGATTTAGGATTATCTTTGAAGAGTGGGAAGAATGTGAACAGATGGAAAAAGGGGGAGAAAGGATTCCAGGAATGAGTAACAGCACAAGTTAAAAAACAACAAAACTTGGTACAGGGAAGGTGTGAGAGAAGAATGAGATGGTTAGGCTAGGGTGAAGGATTCAGGCCAGAGAGCAGTAACAATCAACTGGAATAGGTAAGGATAGCAGATTACAGATTACAGCGGATCTTGAATGTCAGGCATTATCTGACCAGGAGTGAGAAGTCATTGAAAATTCCTGAGCAGGAAATGATATGATGAAAACAGTATTTTAGGAAGATAATATGGCAGTGGCATGCAGGATGAATTGGAATAGGGATATTGTGGAAACAAGAAGGCCAATCAAGGAAAAACTGTAGGAAACCAGAAAGGTGGTGGTGTGAGTCTAAACTAGAGAAATGGCAGTGGAACTGTAGCAGGGAAGAATCTAAGAAACATTTTTCAAAGGAAAAATGACAGAATTTTTCAAATGATGGAATACAGAGGATGAGAAGATGCAAAGGTAAGTGACAGACTTTTTGAGTTGAAAAGTAGATGAATAGTGAGACTGGGAGGTAGTCATCAAACCACAAGCATTTACTGTCACTACACACAATACACAAAAACGGCAAAAAAAAAAAAGCAGTCCCTGCTCTTGAAGGAAGAAGCCAGGAAGATCAAGAAATGGCAGCAAGTAGAGAGAGCGTTGCAGCGTGGAGAAGTATTTGCACAGAGGCATGGAGCCAGTTAGGCTCTACCTTACAGTGCAGAAAGGGAAGTAATGTCTCACAAGGCTGGGCAGGTAGGTGGAAGCCGGTTTGTAAAAGACTAAGCCAAACAGGAGTTTATATTGCATCCTAGACACAATAGAGAACCACTGGAATTTATTGAGTACATATGTTGTCCTTATTTGTATTGTATCACTTTTTAAAAAATATTTCTATCCCCAGGGCTTAGCACGGTGACTAGCATATAGTAAATGCTAATAAATGCTTTTTGCATTCATTTGTGGGTATTTTCCCTCACTGCCATCTCCACTTTTAGTACCTGTCTTGAGGCCAAAGTTCCCCCTAATTTTCAGAAAATTTTGGATGAATGACCAGCAACTGACTCTGAAGACTGACCATATAAGAAATGGGTATAGTGTTGTAGTGCTTCAGGATTTCAAGGGTCTGTGATCTCTTGATTCCTCTTGATGGAAGTTCCATATCATAATTCCTCCAACTCTTAGCAAGCAGGCCTTCAAGAATTTCTGTGGCTGAGGGGCAGCTAGGTGGCGCAGTGGATAGAGCACCAGCCCTGAAGTCAGGAGGACCTGAGTTCAAATTCGACCTCAGACCAAACACTTGACATGTATTAGCTGTGTGATCTTGGGCAAGTCACTTAACCCTGACTGCCTCACTTAAAAAAAATAAAAAGAATTTCTGTGGCTGAAAAATTTATCACCATGTGGCATGGTGCAGAGAAAAGAGTACTAAGTTTAAAGCCAGAGGACATGGATTCAAATCCCTCCTCTATCACTTCCTGTGTGACTTTGGACAAGCCACTTAACCTCTCTAAGCCTCAGTTTCTTCATCTGTAAAATGAGGGAGAAGGATTTGATCAATGAAATCTAAGGTCTCTTCTAGCTATAAAACAATGATTCTATTATTATAACTTGAGGATGAGCCTTCCAAACTTGGAAAACATACAATCTGTCAAAAGATTCACATTCAAAGCCTCTCCAGCCAGACATTATATTCCATTGGAATAGCCTTCCAGAACCCAGGGTCACCCCCAGGACATGACAAAGCTTCAGTGTAGGACTTTGGCAGAGTATTGTAAACATGAAATATAATAAATAATAAAAATAAATAAGTATAATAAAATAACCTTAAAAAGTTAACCTGACATATTTAAAGTTTTACATAATCACTATTTTGTTACAGATCATTAGACATAAACAGTTCAGATAAATTAATTTAATTCATATGTAGCCAGATCAATTAGTTTTGAGGTCAACTAGAGGCAGGAAATGGAATAGGGAAGAGCAAAAATCTTTTCTGTGGCATAGTAGATAGAGCTCTGGGCCTGGACTCAGGAAGAACTGAGTTCAAATCTACTCTCATACACTTACTAGCTGTGTGGCCTCAGGCACTTTATTTAGCCTCTGTCTGATTCAGTTTCCTCAAATGTAAAATGGCGATAATAATAATAACACCTACATCCTAGGATTGTCGTGAGGATCAAATGAGATAATATTTGTAAAGCTCTTTGCAAACCTTAATGTGCTATTGAGATGATAGTTATTATTACTAATATTAGTAAATAAGCATTTATTAAGCACCTTCCAGGTACCATGCTAAGTTTTGGAGATACAAAAAAAGCAAACAACAGCCCCTGCCTTTAAGGAGAATATAATATTGGGGGAGACAACATGCAAACAAATATACACAAAGCAAGCTATATACAGGATAAATAGGAAATAATTAACAGAGGCAAGGTACTGGAATTAAGAGGGCTTAGGGAGGGTGCAGCAAGGTGATACAGTGAATACAGCACTCGTTCTGGAGTCAGGAGGACCTAAGTGTAAATCTAGCCTCAGACACTTACCAGCCCTGTGACCTTGGGCAATTCACTTAATCCCAGTTGTCTCCAAAAAGAGGTGTGTGTGGTTGGGGGAAACCTTACTGTAGAAGGTGGAATTTTAGTTGGGTTTAAAGGTAGCCAGGGAGGTCAATAGTTAGGGTGGAGAAGGGAGAGCATTTTAGGCACAGAGGACAGCCAGAGAGAATGTTCTGAGCTGACAGATGGAGTATCTTGTATATGGAATAGTCAGGAGGCCACTGTCACTGGATTGATGAGTATATATATGTGTGTGTGTGTGTATATATATATATATATGGTAGGGAGTAAGGTGTGAGATAACTGGAAAGGTAGGAGGGAACTAGTTTATGAAGGGTTCGGAATGCCAAATAGAACATTTTGTATTTGCTCCTGGAGACAATAGGAAGTCACTAGAGTTTATTGATTGGAGGGGTGAGAGTGACATGATTGGACTTGTGCTTTAGGAAAATCACTTTAGTGGCTAAATGGACATTGGGTTGGAGTGGGGAGAGACTTGAGGTAGGCCGATCCACTCACTGGCAGGCTATTGCAATGATCCAGGCATGAGGTGATAAGGGCAGGCCCTAGAGGGGTGAGAGTGTCAGAGAAGAGAAGGGGATGTATTCAAGAGGTGAAATCAACAGGCCTTGGCAACAGATGGGATATGGGGGTGAGAGACAGTGAGGAATATAGGGCGATTCCTAGATTGTAAGCCTAAGAACTGGGCTCTACAGTAATAGTGAAGGCAGGAGGTGGGATGGGTTTAGGGGGAAAGGTAACAGGTTCTGTTTTGGACATATTAAGTTTAAGATGTCTAAAGGACATCCATTTCTAGTTGTCTCAAAGGTAGTTGGAGATGTGAGATTGGAGCAGGATAGATAGATTTGAGAATCATCAGCAATAGATGGTAATTAATTCCATGGTGATGATGAGATCCTTAAGTGAAGTAGTAGACAGGGAGAAGAGAAGAGGGCATAGGGCAGAACCCTGATGGACACCTATGATTAAAGAGTGTAATCTGGAAGAAGTTTCAGCAAAGGAGACAGAGAAGGAGTGGTTAGATAGGTAGGAGGTAAATCAGGAGAGAGTCGTGTCCAGAAAACCTAGAGAGAAGAGATTGTCAAGGAGAGAGTGATCAACAGTGTTAAAGGCTGCAGAGAGCTCCAGGAGAGTGAGGATTGAGAAAAGGCCATCGGATTTGACAACTAAGAGACCATTAGCAACTTTAGAGAGAGTAGTTCCAATGAAGGTGGGAAGCCAAATTGTTGAGAGGAGAGTGAGGAAAGAAAGTGGAGGCACCTATTGTAGATTGCCTTTTCAAGGAGTTTTGCTACAAAGGGCAGATATGACATATAGGATGATAGTGAGGTGGAAGGATCAAGTAAGGATTATTTTTATTATTACATTAGAATCCAAATGGACGCCCAAAGACATGAATTGATTAGCTGAAGAGTGAACAAGAAGTAAGTGGCAGAGTCAGGATTCAAATCCAGGTCTCCTGACTCCAAATCCAGTGTCAGTTCTCCTGTGGTTGGGGTAAGTCTGGCTCTGAGTATATCAGGCATTTTTAGTGCCCAGGGTGGATGGTGGTGGCCACAAATACACTTTTCTTTTATAATATACTTTATAAGGGTGTTGTTGAATGTTAGTGTCATGGCATGGATACTGGCCTCAGCAGGATGATTCAATCAGTCAGTCAGTCAGTAATCATTTATTAAGTGCTTACTATATGCTAGAGGGTCAACTAGGTGGATAGAGCTCTGGGCCTGGAGTCAGAAAGACTCATCTTCAAATATATTCACACCATATAACTAAATATAAATTTTGGTTTCATTTGGAGTACAGTAGGTAGATATCTCTGATAAGAAAGTTTTTCTTCATACTGTGGTGACATTTGCTTCACTTTTCTTCCAACCATTGGTCTGGAGCTATAAAGAATAAGTTTAATCCCTCTTTCACATGACAGCCCCTCAAACATTTGAGGATAGCAATCATTTCCCCTCTACGTCTTCCTTCAAAAGTGAACTCAGAGGAAACAAAATATGCATACATATTTTTAGTATCAGTATATATATGTATACATATATAATATATATACTCATACACACATATATATATATACATATACACAAAAATCTAACAAATAAAAATGTGTATACATATCTACATCTATTTTTTTTTTACTTTTGTTATTTTTTAAATTTATGTACTTCCAAGAAAAAGAGTTGCTAACCGCACTGAGGAAAGGAAGATGATCCATCTACACTGGATAAATTTCCTAGAGATGGTAGGTAGGATTGGTGGTAATGGAACGTATTTCTAGAATTTGTATCTGACTAGCCTGAAAGATCCAAACTTTGCTCAATTTCCAAGACTGGATGATAAGTTCTACTTCCTGTGAAAAACAGCAGAACAAGTTGTAATTCTGTATCTATTTTACTACTTGACTCCAGGATGGACAAGTAATTGGGTCACTGATGTTTCATTAAATTTAAAGATTTTTTTTGCTGGATTTTCCAATGGCTTAGAAAATGTGATATACCTTTCAAAGTGATTATTAGTAGTTGGGACCTTTGAGGTTGGACTTCAAGAAATCATTTGATTAATTTCATCTTCTGTTTGTATTTCTCACTAAAGCTAAAATCTTGTTGAAATGAACTGCTGCTTCTTCAAATGAAAGGAGAAACTCACTGGTAAAACTAGATCCTTAGACTTGATAAGTAGAACCTCCTTACAGATCCAAAGGAGTCTCCAGAAATTAAAAGAAAAGCAGGACAAATGAATAAAGAAAAAGTAGATCCCATGAAGAAAAATCAAACAAGTTGGGATCCTTGTAGCCAAGGATAAGAAAACCCAGTGATAACTTTGTTATCATGAGGAGATCATGAGGAGACCAATTCTTACGTCCTCACAGGAGAAAAACTGGTGAAAATGCACTAAAATTGAAACAAGAGGCTTAGCTTAGAAGAAAAAGGAAGACAATTCTGGCAGGAAAAGTGATTTACTATTGTAATAGCCTGTGGAATGAGGGAGGCCATTGACAATACGAAGAGCTTTATAAAAGGGCAGACAACTATTAGTTTTTGATGGCTTGGGTGTAATTCTGACTCACATGACTTCATCAGTCCCTTCTATTCAAATCAAAGAACCATTTCTCAAGTACCTACTATGGTATTAGTATTGTGATAGGTACTAGAAGAAAGATAGCATTTAGCTAAGACATGGTTCTTGCCCTCATTGAATTCACAGTCTGTTAAGGGAAAGGAACACATTCTCACACTTTAATATGTCAATGGGTCTGTGATTTCACTCATCCAGTGATGCAAATTGCAGCCCATTTGTGGTGGTCCTCCCATTGTTGATGAGGAGAGAACACCATAGAAAGTCTGATACCCTCTGTTTCAGGTCTATGTGGACTTCTTGGAAGACATAGTGAAATTCAGTATAATTTAATTACACAAACATTTATTAAACACTTTTTCTCAAGAAGTTTAAATCCTATTTGGGGGAACAACATATACACAGATGGAAAAAAAAACAATATGCTAAATAAATAGAAAATAATTTCAAGCTGAGGCAGAACTAGCACCTGGGGAGAATTAGCAAAGATCTCTTGTAGGAGGTAACAATTGAAGGGAGATTTGAAGAAGGCTACTAGTTCCAAGAGCTGGAGATGAGGAGCAGGAACATTTCAGCCGTGGGGCGGGGGTAACCTGTGCAGAGGCAAGGGAATGGAAGATAAAATGCCAAATACAAGAAGCTGAAGGACTGAATTAAACTATGAATACAGGTAAGGGAGCAGATGTGAGAGATGATGCAAAGGTAGAATCTATAAAACTTGGCAAGGGGGCAGCTAGGTGGGGCAGTGGATAGAGTACTGGCCCTGGAGTCAGGAGGACCTGAGTTCAAATCTGGCCTCAGACACTTGACACTTACTAGCTGTGTGACCCTGGGCAAGTCACTTAATCCCATTGCCTACAAAAACAAACAAAAAAGCTTGGGAAGTGTTTAGATATGGGGGTAATGAGTAAGAGTGTAACCTGAGGATAACTTTGAGGTTGTGAACTTGGGTGATTTTCAGAATGGAGCCCTCTGACCCCATTCTGGTAAGATGGTTGAGTTTAGGGAGAAAGTAATAATGCTGAATAATAAATATATTAAGTGTTTTCCCAATATATCATACTAGGTCTGAGGAGGCCATTACCAACTGGAGTAATCAAGAAAGGATTAATGGAAGCAGAGTTTAGTTGTACATCAAAGGATACGTAGGAATTCAATAGCATTCAACAGGGAGGACAAGGACAGCATGAACTCCAGGCATAAGGAACATTTTGAGCAAGAGTGCAGAAGAGAACAGTTGCAGGGCATGTTTGAGGGACAATAATTTGTGCAGGTTGATTTAAATGGAGTACATGGAGGCAAATGCATACAGTCGGAAAGTTAGTCATGAAAGATTGTGCAGGGCCTTGAATGCCAGGATAAGGTGATACAGTAAACAGAAAGCTGTTTGTGGACCAAGGAGACCTGCAAATTCTAGCTTTTATATGGACACATCTCTTCACCTCTCTTGAGCCTCAGATTCTTCATCTGTAAAATGGGAAAAATTATACTTGTATGAACTACCTCAGAGGGTTGTTGGAAGGAATGTACTTATAAACCTTAAAAGACCATCTATCTGTTAGTTGCAATTAAATTTTCCTTGGTAGGCAATAGGGATCCATTGAAGGATTTTGAGCAGAGGAGGGGTATAAGTAGATCAAGGCATAATCTGGTAGTGGAGAATAGGTTAGAGGAGGCAGAGTGGAAAAAGCCTGTTAGGCAGCTATTTTCATAGTTTTCTAGTTCTATTCAACCCCATTCAATATATAGCGCTTCCCTATTATCTATTTTTCCTCAAGGGGGGAAAACAGTGGATAAAATTCCTCTTTTCTCTTTCCAAAAAGGCCTGATAAGGCTCTTTCTACTGCTTTGTAACATAATATAGATTTCCTCTTGTGTAACATGGACACATGCCAAATGCCATATGTCATGGGGAAACACAATACTTGTTTTTTTTTTCTTTTTGAAATTAATTTGAATTATTTATACAGATATTAACCTTTCCGGCACATTGAAGAAGCCTTTTTATTTAATGCATTTTGTTTCTGTGTTCTGATAACCAACAGCAATGAAGTGTTTATGCCTCTTTGAATGGAACATTTTATATACTTGTCTTCATTCTCTGTGAAAAGTATTCGTTACTCTTTGTTTATCTGCCCTAAGCACTAGGGTCTCAGCTTATTACATTTTATCTCTCATAAAAGAAAACCAAAGTTATTGTGTGTTATTTGTGAGACTTCATGACAGGTGCCTTCTTAGTACATTAGCCCAATTTTCTTAACCCTATGTTGTCAGAATGTCATTCCATCTTAGAACAAGATCCTATGTGTTCTTATTGGTTGAAAGGCTAAGGGAAAAATACAATGTGGTCACAAATCACTCTACTCGTGTTCTGATAGCATGGTGAGATTAAAGGCCTTTGTCATGACCTCCCCTCTTCATTTCCCATCTTCTACATGCTAAAATTTCTCTATAGTCTAAATCATCCTCTTTTTTTGCTCTGGTCTCAAAAAAGAAGGTGGCTGACTTCTGCCATTGACTCCATTCCCTCCAGGACTTTGCTCTGTGGATCATTCTCTCTCATCTGTAAACCTTTCCTCTCCAGTGGTTCTTTTGATAAGGCCTATAACAATGCTCAGGTCTCTTCTTTACTGAAAAAAACTTTCCCTTGACCTTTTTCATCCTTTCAAACTATTGTATTTTTTTCTATTATTCATTGCTAAACTTATAAAAAGAGTAGTTTATACTTCATTTTCTGCCTATTTACTCCTCCTCAGCCTCTTAGTATCTGGCTTTCAAGCTTAGCACTCTATTGAAACATCTCTCTCCAAGACCACCACTTTTCAAATCCCATTTTAAAAATGTCTCTTATGAATTTAATAAACACTAACACACATGAACATTTCTATATACAAAGAACAGGAAAGAGGCCTGTTTATGAAACTATGACATTGTATCAGTTTAAAAAATATACTAAATTTAACACACAAGTCACAACACTGCTTTGCTTGTGTCCTCTTCTGAACTTCCTTCTGCTCTTTCATGTATTTAAACTCTTTCTTTTTTTTAAATCCTCCATCATTCTTCTTGTCTCCAGGTTCAGGTTCATAAATTCAGCATCATGCTCAATTTTCTTCATCTACCAACTCCATGCCTTTTTACAGGCTGTCCCACATGCCTGGAATGTTTTTCCTTCTCATCTCTACCTCCTGGTTTCTCTCAAGATTCAATTTAAATCTCCTCTTCTGAAATAGATTTGTAGTTCCTTCTCTCTGAAATTTCTTCCCATTTATTATATATATATATATGTATGTGTGTGTGTGTGTATGTATATGTATATATATAGTGTACATAGTTGCTTGCATGTTTTCTCTCTCATTAAAATGTAAGCTCAAGGGTAGGGACTGCATTTTTGTCTTTCACCGTATCCCCCAGAGTTGAGCATAATGCATGGCACATAGAAGGTGCTTAATACATGTTTGTTGACTTTACATTCTTCATATATATATGTATATATATATATATATATATATATATATATATATATATATATATATATATATATATATATATACACATATACACACACACACACACATACACACACGTATGTGTGTATTTATATCCAATCACATTTGTGGCATTTGTAATTCTATAGCAACTCTTAAATCTGACTGATTCTCTCTACTCACATGACCACCATCTTAGTTCAGACCTTCAAGTCACCTTATCCAGATTATTAGGAAGTTAGGTAGTGCAGTAGATAGAACCCTGAGCCTAGAATCAGGAAGACCTGAGTTCAAATTTGGTTTCAAGACACTAGTTGTGTGACTCTGGGTAAATCATTTAATCTTTGCCTCAGCTTACGTAACTGTATGTAAAATGGGGATCATAACAGGACCTATCTCCTAGGTTATTGTGAGTATCAAGTAAGGTAATATGTATAAAGCATTTAGCACAATGCTAAGTACATAGTAGGCACTGAATAAATTCATTCTTCCTTCTTTTCTTTCTTTCCTTCCTTCCTTCCATGGCCTCCTAATTGATCTCCCTGACTTATCTCTTCCCACTCCAATTCATCCTTCATACAGCTTCTGAAGTGATATGACTAAAATCCTTAAGCATAAATCTGACCATGTCACTTCCCTATTCAATAAACTCCAATGGCTCCCAATTATCTTTAGGAATAAACATAAACTCCTCAGTTTAGCTTTTAAAATCCTTTACAAGGTGGTGTCTATCAATCTTTCTAGCCTTATTTAACATTATTCTCCTTACTGCATTCTGTGGTTTAGTCAAACTGGTTTTGTTATTTGTCCCTCAACATGATACTCTATCTTCCATCTCCATGATTTTACACTGATACTTTGCTATGTCTAGAACAAACTTCCTCCTCACTGCTGCCTCCTAGAACCCTTCACTTCTGTCAAGATGCAACTCAAGCACCACTACCTTTTTGATCTTCCCAATTGCTAGGGCCCATCTTCCCTAACTACCTTATATTTAACTATCTATTCCCTACCTTGATGGAGATTCTACACAGAGTTCTAGTTAAGAAAGGATTTTCTGCAGATGGTAAGGTCCTCTAGATACTTCTGTTTGTGGATGACATTGTATTGATTCCATCAAGAGCTAAAATACCACGAGCCTCCCTGAAAGAGATCTGAAATCACTCAAAGTAGTTTGGCCTGTTCATCAGTGCAGGAAAGACCGAATGGATAAAATATGTCTACCATTCAGATTTCAAAATGGATCTGAGTGGACACCCTAGGGAATTTTTTTAGAAAGCTCTATATAGCATATATACTGTATCTGGTGCAGACAATACATATGGACAGTGGTGGTCCAGTTGGGTAAGAATTGAAAAGGAAGAGAACAGAGCTAACTTTCCAGAAGTTGTGAAACACTCTTACTGACCCTGAGCTTCCTATAACCAGCAAAGGCCCATTTTTTCAATAAAAATATTTGACTGGTATTGATATGTGGCAATAAGACTTGGAATACTACTACCTCTAAAGAACTAAATATGAACATCATACAGAGATCAATAGAAAGGTGAACGATGAGTGGGAGGAGGTTGCAACATACAACTGAGGGACTCATTACACACCCACACACATACATATAAATGTATATGTATAGACACACACGTTGTCTTACTCGTGTCATCTCCAGTACAATGTAAGCTCCTTGAAAGTAGAGATCACTCCTTTTTTTTTTTTTGGTCTTTGTATCCCTAGCATCTATCACATTCCCTGGCATATAGTATTCACTTAATAAATGCTTGTTGATTGATAGAAGCCCTCCTTAATAATTAACAGGTATGTTAAAACAAATCAATTCATTGGCTATGTCTGAAAACATATATTTTGTTCTTCATCTCTAATCTATCATCTTTTAAGATATGGGAGGCATGCCTCATCATTCACCCACATTCATTGCTGGTCATTACACAGATCAGAGTTCTGAAGTCTTTCAATGCTCTACATTACTATGGGCATTGTGTAAATTGTTCTACCTCAAATTCTATTAATTTTTCTCAGTCATCAGATCTTTGACCATCCTGCAGCACTGGTACTATTGGCCACTCTCTTCTCAGATAATGTATTGTCCTGATTCTAACTAAGCTTTCTTGTTATTTTTCACTGTCTCAACATCTTTCTCTTCTCAATGACATTTTTCAGTCTCCTTCACTGGATTATTTATCTTCCTCCTGCCCCTAAGCATGAATATCCCCAAAGATCTCTCTGTAACACTTTTCTTCTTGGTGATCTCACCAATTTCCATTGCTGCAATCATCATCTGCATGCCAATGATAACTGTCATATCTATTATTCAGCCTGAATTTTAATCTTGAGCTATACTCCCACATTTCTACTGCCTTCTGGACATCTTTACTTGGGTGTCCTTCCAGCATCTCATCAACATGTCTAAAATTCATTATCTTCTCTCTACCTGTTATAGTACCTCTACTTCTACCTCTATCTGTTATGGTAACATCATCTTCCTTGGCATATGGGCTCAAAAACTTGGAATCACATTTGATCATTCCCTTTCTAAATCAAATCAGCTATCAAGACCTTCAAAATCTTTCAAACACACCAATCCCCACCCCCCTAGTTTAGACCACCAGTACCTCTCACCTGTATTTTTGAAATAACCTCTTAACTGTTCCTTTTGATTCTAGTATCTCCTATCCTCAATATATCCTTCACAGAGCTACCAATATAATGTTCCTGGTTCTGAAGTGTGATCATAGTACTTCCTATTCAAAATCTACATAGGTTCCCTATTGTATATACCATAAAATGTACATGCCATGGTGAGGAATTAAAAAAAGGCTTCTACAATCTGTCTCCAACTAATATTTCTAGCCTTATTTTACATTCCTCCTTCATACCCTCTATGTTCCACTCAAAATGGACTACTAGATGCCTCCTAAATTCAATATGCCATGTCTCATTTCCATGTATTCCCACAGACTGTGGCTCCATGCACTTATTCCTCATTTATATCTGTTGAATCTTTTCCTTTCTTCAAATCCTTTTTTTTCCTTTATATACATAAGAGGAAACTGGTAAAGTTCTTTTGAATCCATCTTGTGTCTCCTAAATGAAGTATGAGATTCTCTTGGCAAGTTTTAGGCCTTCTTAACAAGTTACGAGAGATAAGATCTTCATTCAGACATTGATGATGTCATTGATGTGACGTAGACTTGCTTTATTTTGGGTACTCCTTGGTCCATTGATATCATCTTAAAGATAACTAACATATGTCCACTTCATACAACTGGGTTTATGAACTTGGATTTGTCCCTCAAAAAGGTTGTAGGGCAACAGACAGATGGAGTTAGAACCAAAAATAAAATGTAGCACAAAAATATGGTTACATACAGATTATAGTTAACTGAAAGGAAAACTGCATAACCATGTGGCCCCTTCTGGGAAACATATGTATTAGAGCACCATGTGGCCAGGGAGAGAACACATGGTCTCAGAGGTGCTACAGGGATGTAAGCCAGCAGCAATGGAGTACCAGGAAGAACGATGAAGTTCTGGAGCAAATAGAAGATGAAACCAAGGAACAGCAAGGCATGTGATATAAAAGAACAAATCTGAACCTTGCTTGTGACCAGTCACATAAGTAGTGTGGACTGAGCAGGTCCATGGGAAAGGGGCCAACTTTTTAGCAACTCTGGGTACTCTTTTTTTGAAGGGGCCTCAAAAGTAGTACTAATTTGTGACAATCGTATATACTTCCCTGGAGAAGGAAGACTTCTTGACTCTTTAGGAATCTTCAGTTCTTTCCCTTTATGGGCCAAGAATCCCAGGAAAATGCTGAATGTAATAAAAGAGAAAAAGGGATTGTGTAAGAAGCCCCCTATGGTGAATCTAGCACTTTGGTGCAGGGTCACAGGTTACATATCAAGGTAAAATCTACTCCATAAATACTTCCTTGATAACCCCTGGCTTAGTCTTTTCCCTCTCAAATTCTTCTACAGCAGTTTGTCTTGGTTTCCACTTTGTTCCAATCACATTCTACCTTATATCATGGACGTTTATATTTATGTTTTATATCCATGTAATATTGTAAAGTATTTGAAGGGGAAGGAATACTGTTTTTTCACCTCTGTATCCATAGTGCCTACCCTGTTACATTGCCCATAGTAGGTGCTTAATAAAAAATTGTTGAATTTATTATTCAGGTATGGAATTCAGTTGTTCCAAGTACTGTGTTAGAGAAGACAAAAGTGTGGCTTCAACGCCTATAGAAACTAGTCATCTTTCACAGCCATAAACCTGACCCTTAGTTCTGGCTAGATGTTTTGCAGATATACTATTGTTGATCATAGTTGTGGAATGGGGGGAATAATAGTGAGGTGGGAGTGGAATACCATGTGAAAGTGTGAGAACGAATCTAGGTAATTCTATCAATACCAAGTAGAAAAAAACCCACTTAAAATATATGTATATTAACCTTGTTATTTCATAGTTTCCAGCTGCTAAAAAGTGTTCACGAGTTTATGGTGTAAATTGTTACATTGATAAACATGAAAATTCATATAAATACATTTTAAAATGTAATATGTCACGCCAACTTCCAAGTAACAACTAGTTTTAAATACTCAAAACGATTTAAAAAATAACTCTGCGTTTCTCAGTCCTGCTGAATCACTTTATGACTTCTGAGCAGCCAGATCAGTATCTTAAAGGACATAGAAGTCTGAGGTTAAGAATCTGCAATGAGAAGGTAATAAGGATCACTAATGTCTATGTGCACAGCACTTCCTTCTTTAGAGGCAGTAATTAGAAAGGCTTTTTACTAATTGTTGAGGTAAGGGTAACATGCACTTTGGAATAAACCAACCAACCAAATTCAAGCAGACGGGCCAGGTTATACATGGGCACTACCCATGTGGGTCAACCGCCACATTCTTCAATGCAAGACAGGACATCATCTATTACTTTCTAAAAGTTCTCTAAAAAATAATGCTCTTGGGGGAGCTAGGTGGTGCAGTGGATAGAGCACTGGCCCTGAAGTCAGGAGGACCTGAGTTCAAATCTGGCCTCAGACCAAACACTTGACACTTACTAGCTGTCACTTAACCCCAATTGCCCCCCCCCCAATAATACTCTCTCCACATCCAGAGATAGATAATGGCAGAAGTTAGGGTTTTCTTTCACAGCTTTTCTCCAATAGTAGTGGATAAAAGGAGAGAAATAAATGTATCTTAATGAATTTGTTTTCTTTCACAGAAGTCTTGCCTTTCTTGACCAAAAGCCACGAGTTGGATGTATGTTCCTCAGAGATCTCCTAAATGGAGTAAATAAATATTCAACTGGAGTTAATCGAATCTGGCTGGCTGCTGTCTTTATATTCCATTTGCTGGCCTACAGGGTAGCTGCAGAACATATTTGGAAAGATGAAGAGAAGGAGTTTCAATGCAACATTAGGCAGCCTGGTTGTGAAAATGTCTGTTTTGACTACTTTTTCCCCGTCTCCCAGCTTAGGCTTTGGGCCTTACAGCTGATCATGGTCTCCACCCCTTCTCTTCTGGTTGTTTTACATGTGGCCTACTGTGAGGGCTGGGAAAAATTTAGTCACAATAAGAAGTTTTACATTAGTCCAGGTAGCATGGATGGAAGCCTGTGGTATACTTACATCATCAGCCTTGTTTTCAAAACTGGATTTGAACTTGGCTTCATGCTTTTGTTTTACAATCTGTATGATGGATTTAGAGTACCCTACCTTGTGAAATGTGATGTAAGGCCTTGTCCCAACACTGTGGACTGCTTTGTTTCCAAGCCCACTGAGAAGAAAATCTTCCTTTACTTCTTGCTAGTCACATCATGTCTGTGCATTGTGCTGAATATCACTGAGCCTGGCTATTTGGTTTTCAAGAGTTTTGTTAAATGTCGTCTTCAACGATACACTCAAAATTTTAGGTCCTCAGCTTGTTAGTGTCACAACTTTAACTATGTCACACGGAATGAGATCAATGCCCCCAATCTGCTCCAGAAGCACCATTCTGACTGTTCCAGAAGCATCCCTCAGAAACTTGAAGAAAGTGGTTTGCAAGAGGAGTGAAAAAACAAAAAGAATTGCAGGATGTTCATAAGCAGGATTTAAGTTGTGTTGCAACCCAGAGTATCTCAGCTAAAGTGCCTCTATTTGGTGACATGAGAAAGAAAAGGATATGTGAAGTGTATCTTCAGTTGTGAATATAATAATTATATTGCTACTCTTTTGTTCATTCTTATTTATCTATACATTAATACTCACTTTTTACCAAGTAATCTGAAGAAATTGAAAGCAAATGTGCTATATACCCCTAGTTCCAAATTTTAGCATTTAAGTATCATGATCATGCTTCTTACAATGCCTTGCACATTAGTAGGTGATTACAATTTTTTTTTTGCTTTTAGGCAATTGGGGTTAAGTGACTTGCCCGGGGTCACACAACTTAGTAAGTGTCAAGTGTTTGATCTGAGGCCGGATTTGAACTCAGGTCCTTCTGACTTCAGGGCCAGTGCTCTATCCACTGCACCACCTAGCTACCCCATAGGTGATTAAAAATTGTTGAAGTAAATGATCAATGTAGCATAGTGGGTAGGGAGAAGATAAGAAGAGGTATTCACTATAATCTCTTATTGTGTGATAAATTACGGGTTAGCAACTTTTTCAAAGTAGCTTGCTAGGTCTACATTTATTTATTCCTCTTACACAATGTTTGATGGAAGTTAGGTCAAAGCCACTCACCTGGCCCAGCCAAACCATTTGGCAAAGATGAGTGGGGACACCCAAAGTCTAGGCGATCATGGACACAAGGTAAGAACAGAAGGGTTGGGAGGAATCACAACTCAAGTCCTTATCAGCAAATAATAGTATTCTATTAGCAGGAACAGAACAAAGATGTACTCAAGGAAAAGTCAACAAGGGGGAGCAAAGGAATATTGGATATGGGTGATGAAAATTCTCCAAGGACGAAATTTACCTACTTTACAAGTTTTTTTAGGGCTTTTTTTTTTAATCCTGGTGGTTGGGCCATTACAAATTATAGTGCATTTAGGCTTAGTAGCCAACAACTACTATGGACAAAGTGGTTAAATTGTTGGTTGGTTGTCGTCCTTTCTTCTTTTCTTTTCTTTTTTTTTTTTTGTGAGGCAATTGGGGTTAAGTGACTTGCCCAGGGTCACACAACTTAGTGTCAAGTGTTTGATCTGAGGCTGGATCTGAACTCAGGTCCTTATGACTCCAAGGTCAGAGCTCTATCCACTGTGCCACCTAGCTGCCCCTCGTCCTTCATTCTTGAGAAGGACCAAAATGACATTAAGATGTTATAGTCAAGTTATAATGCATCAGCTGTGGCTGATCAGACCAATACAAGCTTGGAATGCTCTACCACAGGTCGGGTACAAATAGTCCATGTGAACATTTGGAGTGGATTCTCTAAATGTGTACATCTTGTGTTTCTTCTGAGCTACTTCAATTCTGCTTTGCTCATAGAGCACAGCACACCATGCTGGGCAGTCCTATGCCAGTGTGTCCCATGTCACACAACCAATCCCAAAGCTCTTGAGACTTGGAGAGTGTCCTTGTATTGCTTGTTTTGACCATGATGTGAGCACTTGTCCTGTGTGAGTTCTCCATAAAATAGTCTTTTAGGCAAGCATACATTTGGAATTCAAACAATGTGGCCAGCCCATCATAGTTGCAGTAGAGTTTGAATGCCTGCCAGTTTAGTTTGAGAAAGGACCTCAGTGTCTGGTCTTATCCTGCCAGGTGATCTTCAGAATCTTCTTAAGACAATTCAAATGGAAGTAATTCAATTTCCTGGCCTGGCACTGGTATACTATCCAGTTTTCATAGACATACAACAACAGGTCAGTACAAAAGACCTTCAATTTGGAAGTCAGTCTAATACCTCTTCTCTCTAATACTTTCCTTCAGAGCTTCCCAAACACTGAGCTAGCTCTGGCAATGCATGCATCAACCTAATTATCAACGTGTACCACCCTGGAAAGTATACTGCCAAGGCAAGCAAACGTCCACAGCTTAAAAAAAAAAACTTTTCTACTTGCTTAAACCAGTGTAACCACATATGGGTGGTGTAGTGCTGGCTGATGGAGTACCTATTTTTCTTGGTGTTAACTGTTAGGCCAAAATTAACACAAGCAGCAGAGAAACAATCCATACTTTGTTGCATCTCAGCTTCAGAGGCTGCCCTGAGTGCACAATCATCTGCGAACAAAAAATCATGCACCAACTCTTCCTCTACTTTAGTCTTGGCTTGTAGCCTTTTCAAGTTGAAAAATTTGCCATCAGAGCAGTAGCTGACTTTGTCTTCAATGAAGTGTGCTTTTATTGCTACACTGTCACATATCTCCCAAACGCTCTTTGGGTTTCATTCATTCAATAAGCAGTATGCTAGGTACTGGAGACAGAAAAATGAAATTGAAAAAGATGCTGCCCTTATGGTGCTTACATTTTACTGGGGGATACAACATATAAAAAGACAAGGAAAACAACTGAGGAGGGAGAGAGAACTAGGGGAACTGGGAAAAGGCTCCATACAAGATAATACCGGAGCTAAGAAATGAAGGAAGCTACTAATTTTACAGAAAAGATGAGAGAAAATGGTTGAAGGAGTATAGTATAGAGAAGCTAGAGTGATAGATCTAGAGTTGGAAGATTTAGGTTCCAATCTCACTTCTGACATTTTCTAGCTGTGTCACCCTGCTCTTTTAATGATTTCCTGGATTTTCACCCAATGATGGGAGTCTTCCCAAGGCACTGTCTTCAGTTCTCTCTTTTCCCTACACTGTATTGCCTCATGATTTCATAAACTCACATTGGTTCAATTATCTCTATGAAGATAATTCCTAGATCTATGCTTCCAGGACTAACATTTCTCCTGACCTCCAGTCTTTCATCACCAACAGCCACTTGGATATACTGAACTAGATGTCCCATTTCAACGTGTCCAAAACAGGACTCCCTATGTTTTCTCCCCTAAACCTCTTCCTTCTTACAAATGTCCCTAATACTGTTAGGACATTCATCATCTTCCCAGTTACGAAGGCTCATACTGTAGGTGTCATCCTCAGCTTACTTGTACTCATCCCACATATTCAACCCATTGCCAAATTTTGTCATTCCTACCTCCACATCTCTTGTATATTATGACTGTTTCTTATTCACACAGTCTTCACCTGGTGCAGGCCTTAATCGCTTTTCATGTGAACTATTACAATAGCCTTTTGGCTGGTCTCTCTGCTTCATCTTTCCACCATTTAATTCATCCTCCTCTCAGCTGTCAATGTAATTTTTCTAAGTGGTATGTCTGACCACATCATTCACATACTCACTAATTCCAGTGGCTCCCTATTACCTCGAGGATCCTTTACTGCCTCTAGAAATATAAAAAAAAATCCTCTTTTCTTTTTAAAACCCTTCACAACCTGGCTCCTTCCTACCTTTCCAGTGTTCTTGTAACTATCCTACTCTACACACTCAATGATGTAGCAACACTGCCTTGCTCTTCCCTCAGAGAATTTGTTCACCTGTCCTTTTACTGGCTATTCCCCATGCCTGAAGTGTTTTCCTTCAGTGCTGCTGTTAAGATCAGATAAGATATTTGTAAAGTGTTTAGTACAGTGCCTGGCACATAGTAGATGCTATATAAATACTGGTTACCATCACCATTAACCTCTGTCTTTAACCTGTCATTAACCTCTGGCTCTGGGCTTCCTTCAAAACTAAGTTCAAATCCCACTTTCTGCAGGCCTTTTTTGCCTCTTCCCTTTCTTTTCTCCTCCACTGTTATCCCTTTGAGATTACCTGCCATTTAGGTGATGTGCGCACGCACACACACACGCACACGCACACACATACCCCTTACATGTATCTATTTATATGTCCTTTCTCCTATTAGAATGTGAGCTCCTTGAGGGCAGGGACCTTCCCCTCATACTTCTTAGTGTGCCCAGCTCTCAGTGCTCTTAGTACAGTGCCTGGCACATAGTAAATGCTTACTACATGTTCACTGACAGCCTTTCTGAGCCTTAGTTTTTTTCTCCTCTGTTACATGAGGAGGGTTGGATTAGATGACCTTTAATATCCCCTCCAGATTTAAACCTGTAATTCTGAGTACATTAAAGGTATTAGGGACAAGCCTGTGCAAAGAATGGGGAAGGGAGATGGAATGCTATTTCAATAGTCTTAAGTGAAGGGTGATGAGGGCCTGAACTGCTGTGGTAGGCATAAGCGGACAGAGGGAAGAGATGTTGTTGCAGTAGAATTTACAAGACCAGGCAAATGATTGGATATAGGGAGTAAGGGAGAGGGGAAGAAGCCCCAGGTCAGATGCTTGAGAGGACAACCACAATAATACAGGAAGCATGAAATTGATGATGATTCAGCTAAAGAGTCTGGGAAAGTACAAGTTGTACATGCAGGAGGAGAACCAAAAGACAAGAACCAGGAGATAAAAGCCATGAAAGCTGAGGAAGGACAGAGTATCTAGGTGAGCAGGCTGGTTAACAGTGTCAGGGATGAAGAAAAGTCAAGAGAAATATAGTCTAAGAATAAGACATTAGACAGTATTTAAAAGATTGCTGGGTAGTGTGGATTGTGGTTCAGTTTTGTTTCCATAGCTAAATAGGAGTTAGCACATGAGAAGGATTCAATGGATAAAGATAGACTAGAAAAAAAAAAAAACAACCCGACTCACTTCTCATCCTTATTGTGTTTTTATCACTCAACAAATATTTATTGAATTTCTGCTAGATACTTTGTATCATATACGACATCATATACTAGCCTCAAGAAACTTAAACTATCAGAAATAAAGGATCCAGGGTTAGATTTGAAACCCCATTACAATTCCTTTCTTCATTCAAACAGCTCTTGAAATCTCACTTTCTCCATTAGCTTTCCCTTAATAATTAGGGAAAAAAAGTAGCAAATTATCCTTCGACTCATTTGTTCTAAACATAATGAATCTGTTTAAATTTCTCACTAACCCACAAAAAGTACATCTTTACCACTTTTCTTAGCATGCTTATATCAGTTATTTAAGGCAAGTATTTCATTTGGTTCAAATTTTCTTATTTCTGCATAGCTTTTAGGACTTGTGCACAGCATCAAACAGAACTGACAACTTAAAAGTTTCTTTTGATTACTGAGCAACAAGGAAGTACATACACTTTTACACTGGGAACAATCGCCCAAGCCCATTTGGGCACTTAGTTCTGTATGAGGCAGGTCCCTGAAGGATAAAGTATGAGATGATTTCTCCCTAGTCTTCAACTGGACCGGTTCTCAGTATACTTCAATATACTCCCAACAGGATCAGGGTAGCAGGTGGAAAAAAGTCCGTGGGATCCCAAGTTGAACATACCTATGAAGTTTTCATAGCAGGTTGCCCCCCAAGTTAAGACAATACTAAAAGAGCTGCAGATTCTAAAATGTCTCGCAGTGCTGGCTGCTCGTAAGACCCATAGTTTGCTTCCTTGTCATCCTCTACTCTAATTGGAACAAATTGAGGTGGGGGTTATATCCTGCCTCAAGGATCCTGCATATGTGAACCTCAAGATCTTAACGACATGCCAGCCTTGGAGAGACAGTAACACTAAACTAGGTAGCCAAATGCCTAGAGATTGCAATAAGCAGTGACGCAGTACTGAAAATTCCTGGACCCAGCCCTGGAGTAGCAAGAGAACACATGCTTTTAACCAGAAAGCCACGGACAGGAGAACCATGCAGTCTGTGTAGTGAGAATTCCTTTTTTTTCCTTTTTTCCTTAGAAGCAATGCTACCTTTTTGGAACACAGGATTTTGGACATGGCCCCAAGTGGTAAGAGACTTAAAGTCTGACCATGGGATGCAAGAGACCTGGACTTTTTACTTTGTTATTATCGTGTTATTTTGGTAGTTTGATGAGGTCATGGCAATATCAGAAACCAAATACTTTTTGTTCATTGGGCAGGGGCTTGGTTGAATTAGATGACCTCTGAATATGAGGTTCCATAACTCTGTGATCAATCAGCAAGAAATGACTATAGGTGATAGGCTGCATTATAATCCTAATGAAAATTCCTTCACAAACTTACCTATAACGTGATAGACCAATCAGTTAATTAACAAACATTTAGTAAGTGCCTCCCATGTGCCATGTGCTGTGCTAGGCATGAGATATAAAGATGAAAATGAAACAGTTCCTGCTCTCAAAGGCAAATGCTTTGTTGTATATGAATATTTATATTAATCTTTTAAAATATCATGCTATGAACATGTACCCTGTTAGAAAATAAGCTTTTGAGTGACAATACAGTGTGATCCTTACTTTGGTTAAGGTTAACAAACCTTAACCTCTTTAACAATGAGGCAATGGTTTCTTCTCTAGCCATGGAGACAGAACTTTCTGCATTGAGGAAGACAACGTGACAGTGTAAGTAGAAATGGAAAAGGGAAAAACTCCAAATGCAGAAAAAAAAATTAAATGTCACTTTTCCTAAGAGCCTTTTTCTTTCTGGATTTCATTATCAAAATATCACAGGGGAAATGGGCAGTAAGGCAGATGGGCAGATTTTGGGATCCCAACTACTTGGTTGACCTGGACAATGTTAAAAGGATGATGAAGTTACTGTAAAGACTTTCACTGCCTACGGAAAGGTCACCACTAAGCTTTATAGATCAGGAAAGTGGTTGGGCAAAAGTTGAAAGAACCAGAATGCTGGCCATATCAACAATGCAATTTCCACAGCCTTAAATATGTTATTAACTAAACTGATAACTATCAATCCCCTCTGACCAAAAGAAACACTAAATCCCTGAATTGTCAAGGTTGCTTTCATTAAATTGGCATTTGTTTAATTTTCTAAGCTAAAGTGGAGTAACTTGAGATTTGCTTTTTCGTGGAAAATTAAAGGCAGCTCCAAATAAACTAAGCTTCTTGGCTAGAACACATTGCTCCCAATTAAATTAATTTTGTTTAAAGATTAACAGCTGCATTACGCAAGAAAAAGGAGATGAATGGCAAAATCAACTCAGTACCTACTCCTGTATAAACATAGTATTTCAGGTGATTTCTACATTGATGATTAAATCCACAAAAAATTCAATTTATCATGGGAAAAATCAATGAAAGTAGATGTCGCATTGTGTAAGCAAAAAGAAAAAACTAGTTGCCTGAAATGTTATTTTTTTATATAGTTAGGTTGATGTTTAAAGTAGACAGCAGCTTAGTTTTCCATTATCTAGGAGATACCTAAAAATATCTTCTTTTGGACCAACAAAAAAAATAAAAACACTTCCTTTCCCCTCATCAAGATTGCTTTCAAGGCATGTACTTCTTTTACATAAATTCCGAGAGTTTTGTAACCTGGTGGCCTTTTAGTCAAAATATCAACAGATGGTACCCAACAATTTACACAACTTTCTTGAAAACAGGAGTACATATGAATTAAGCATTCAGAATTGAACTACATATTGGTCAGTCTGAGAAATTTTAGCTCACAATTATGCAAACAAGTATTCACCAAATTAGAATCTGCTCAATCAGATGACTAATTTGCATTAATTTTAACAAATTCTAATAGTAAACCACACACACATACACACACCACAGTCAAGTAGAGATGACACACAAAAGAGACATAAAGAGAGCTAAATGGAAGGGAAAGAGAGCAGGAACTATTGACAAACAGATCTCAAAAGGATCAGTATAGCAGGGATCCATAATAAGGGAGAGGCAGCCTCAGTGGATAGAGTACTGGGCAGAGCACTAGGCTTGCAGTCAGGAAGATCTGGATTCAAATCCAACCTCAGACACTAGCTGTGTGACCCTGGGCAAGTCACTTAACCTCTGCTTTAATCCATTGGAGAAGGAAATGGCAAACCATTCCAATATCTTTGCCAAGAAAAACCTCATGGACAGTATTACTGTTCTATGGTCTATGAAGAGTTGGACACAACTGAACAACATAATATAGGAGATTTGAATTTATCCTTTTCCTTGGTATCATGAGTCTCACAGACTATGCAAGTCACAAGGGAAGATAGTACCTACCACAGAAGAGAGAAGGTGGGCTCTTAATTTCTCATTAAAAAAAAAAATTTGCAATGGAGCTTCAACTCCAGGTTAGTACTATAAATCTGGAATATTTTCTAGGCTCTTGAGGAAGACAATTTTCCCACCTGAGAGGAAAGGAGAATAATTTTGATTGTTTATGGGGTTGTGTCCCAATCCTTTGTGTCCTTCAGTGTTTTTTTTATTAGTTTATTTTTAGTTTTCAACATTCATTTCCACAAGATTTTGAGTTCCAAATTTTCTCCCCATCTCGTCCCTCCCTCCACCCCAAGATGGCATGAATTCTGCATACCCCTTCCCCTAATCTGCCCTTCCTTTTATCACCACCCCCCCATCCCCTTCTATTTTCCTGTAGGCCAGGATAAATTTCTATTCCCCAATGTCCTGTATATCTTATTTCCCACTTGCATGTAAAAACAATTTTTTTTTACATTTGTTTTCAAAACTTTGGGTTCCAAATTTTCTCTCTTCATCCCTCCCCACCCACCTTCATTGAGAAGGCAAGCAACTTGATACAGGTTATGTATCTGTAGTCATGCAAAACACTTCCATAGTAGTCATGTTATGAAAAATGAACTCTATTTCCCTTCATCTTATCCTGCCTCTCATTTATTCTATTCTCTCTTTTGACCCTGTCCTTCCTTAGAAGCGTTTGCTTCTGATTACCCTCTCCCCCATCTGCCCTCCCCTCTATCATCCCCCTGCTCTCTTATCCCCTTCCCCCCCTATTTTCCTGTAGGGTAAGATAGATTTCCATACCCACTCTACTGAGCTACTTCCACAGATAATCTGCCCGAGTCTGCCCTGACATGGGCACCTCTCTGCTCTTCCATTCTAGCTCTACATTGCTGTCTAACACCAGGAGAGGACTCCACCCTGAAGAACCACCCTAGTGATGGTGACAATCTACAGGAATGCATTCTTAAAGATAAACTCCTATCTCAACATGACCTCTTCATCCTCCACTCCCCATTGTCATTATTCAAACACTTCTCCATCTCCAACTGCCAGTTCCCTTATTACCATTCCCATCAACCTAGCTGGGGGGAGGGAGCAAGGAGGGACCTTCACCCACCCAATGTCTTACTCTAAAGCTACCCACCCCTTCCAATGTGCTCTCTGCAATCTCTGAGACCTGGCTCCCTCCTGATAACACAGCTTCTCCGGCTACCTTTTCCACTACTAGTTACACTTTCACCCATACCCCTAGACTCACTGCTTGTAGTGGGAGAGTTCCAATACTATTTGCAAACTTTGCCACTTTCAGGCTCTCTCTCTACTACCAACACTCCATATTTACTATTCAATCAAAACTGTAGTGGCTGTTGTCTACCAACTTCCAGAATACTCCCCTTCTTTCAGATAGCTAGGTGATATGGTGGATAGAGTACTCTGCCTGCAGTCAGGAAGACTAGTTATGACTTGGGATAAATTAAACTTTGCTTCAATATTCTCAACTGTAAAAAGGAAAATAACACCTACCTCCCACAGTTGTGAGGATCAAATGAGATATTTGTAAGGTACTTAACACAGTGCCTGGCATATAGTGGGCACTTAATGCTTGTTTCCTTCCTGCCCTCTTTGTTCAGAGTTCAGGTGCCTCACTCAGCATTTTCATCTTCCCCATCTCCTGCCCTGATGCTTCAACATCCAAATGTTGAAAGACCCTAACTTCCCAGTTTCTTAACTTACTCAATTCCCATGACCTCATGCCAGTTACAGAGATGGTCATATCTCCAGTCTTGTCACTACCTTCAAATGTCCACTTCTATGTTTATCAACAGTATTGTCATTTGACCCCTCCCTCTGCTTTGCAACTGCAAGCTCTATTTATCCTCACTGTTAACCTCCAATCCTTTCATTCCTCAGCACTTTCCTATGCCATCAATCCTGCACTGGCTATACTTTCTTCCCCTTATCTTGAACCCTAGACTCAACTTCAACTCTACACTGTCCTCTTCTTTCTTGGCTTTTGCCCACTTATTCAATTGCCAATCTTGCCCTGCCAACCCTCAGCCTTGAATTATTCTCACCACTGGCTTTCCTCCTGTGTTTCTGAATGAAACTGAAGAAAATCATGAAAGCATGTGGATAATCCTTTTACAACACTGATCATCTCACTCACCATAGTGACTTTTTCCAAATTTTTAAAAATCCTTTCTCATGTTTCCCACAGCTCTCCTCTCAGATGAAGTCCTTGCCTCACTCTTCACTGAATCAGCTCCTTCTTCTTCTCTCCTCATCTCACTCAGATGCCTTTTGCCAATATCTCCTCCTTCATCTACTTCATATAAAGAGGTGGCCCTTCTCCCATCAATTCACTCTACATGACCACAGGTGATCCTATTCCATCCCATCATTTCCAGTAGATTACGCCCCTTCTATTCCCACTCATTTCAATCTCTATCTTCTCTACTGCCTACAAAATGCCCATGTCTTCTCATATTCAGTCACTTGATCTGTTCATCTCTGCCTAGGAATCATCCTATAACTCTTGTGTATGGTGGGGGGAGGAGGGAGAGGAAACTCCTTGAGTAGGCTATCTACAATTTATGTCTTTTCAACTCTCTACAGTCTGCATCAGACCTTGTTATTGAGCTTAAAGTGCTCTCTCCAAAGCTACTTGATCTACCAATTGCCAAGTCAAATGGACTTTTCTCTATCTTCATCCTTCTTGACCTTTCTGGGTGCATGCTCTTCTCCTTGATATTATCTTCTCTCTAGGATTCCAAGACACTCCTCTATCCTAGTTCACCTACCTGTGTGGTTGCTCTTTCTCAGTCTCCTTTGCTAGAGCTTCATCCAGGTCATAATTGCTAACTGTAGGTATACTGAAGTCCTTTTCTTCTTCTATACCATTTTGCTTGGTAATCTCTTCAGCCTCCATGGATTCAATTATAGTTTCAATGCTGATTTTCGGATCTACTTGTCCAGCCCTAAACTCTTTTCTAACCTTCTCACATTCACAACTGCCTACTGGACACCTTGAACTGGACATCCCATACACATCTCAAAACCCCTATATCTAAAGCCGAACTTGTTATGTCTTCTCCCATCCCCAAATCCTGCCCTCTTATTCACTATCTTCCTAGTCACACAGGTTTGTAACCTATGAGTCATCCTTAACTCCTTTCACCCCCACATATTCTGTTGCTAAGTCCTGTCGATTTTATCTTCGTAACACCTATTATCTGACACTGACAGCTCTGTAATACAGGCCCTCAAAATCATGGATTATTGCAATAACTTTCTGGTTGACCTCTTTGCCTTAAGTCTCTTTCCACTTCAGACCATTCTTCCACCTAGATATCCAATTGATCTTCCTAAAACACAGGTTTACTGCTACTCCCTTTTCTTTGTGTCTGAGCCAGATTTGAACTCAAGTCCTCCTGAATCCAGGGCCAGTGCTCTATCCACTGTGCCACCTAGCTGCCCCTCTACTCCCTTTTCAACAAACTCCAGCGCTACCTATGGCCCCCAGGATCAAATATAAAATCTAGCATGAAAACTCTTTATTACCTGGCCCTCTCCTATCTTTCCAGTCCTCTTACACCTTACTGCCTCCATTTAATGTGACACTGGCTTCCTTTTTACCATTCCTCAAAGATATTCCATTTCCCAATCTTGGGCATTTTGGCTTTCTCATGCCTGGAATTCTTTCCCTCCTCATCTGTCTCTAAGCTTCCTTAGCTTCAGGTCTCAGCTAAAATCACATCTGCTGAGAAATCTTTTCTGAGCTGCCTTAATTCTAGTTCTTTCCCTCTTAACACCAATTTATCCTGTATATATCTTGTTTGTACTTGTTTGCATTTTAATCCCCCATTAGATGGAACTCCACAAGAGCAGGGGTTGTCTTTTGCCTTTCTCTATATCCCTAGTGCTTAGCACAACATCTGGAACATACTAGGTGCTTAATAAATACTTAATTGAGAAGTTTAACACTTATATGAACAGTGGTTTCTTCTTTTTCTCTTCCTGAAAGCATTAAGGATATTTATCCTGGAAAACACTTAAGGAGATATCACTTAACTGTCACTATTTGAAGGACTGTCATGAGACTTATTTTGCATGGCTCCACAGGGCAGAAATTACTACTGGGCTAAATTTATAGGGAAGTTGCATGGCAAAGTGGTAAGATGACTGGATTTGGAGAAGTGGGGATCTGGTTTCAAATTCCAACTCTTACTACCTGTGTGGCTTTAAGGAAGTCACACTGACATTCTGACTGTAGTCTGTAACTGCATTTGTAGAATGAAATTGTACTAGATTCTATCTCTAAGATTCTGCTCAGCTTTCAATCCTATGAAGTAGGATTCTACTAAAGTAGGGTCCCACTTAGCATGTTGGTAAGATACACAAACTACTGCATAAAAATCTACCCAACATTCCACTCCTTTGTCATATGTACCCACGGTTACTGGCCTATGCATCTTGAAACAGACCAACAACTAATGACCTTAATTCATTTAGGACAGTACTCTTGAAAACTGAACGTGTTCAATTTATCCCAAAAGGGATAGGGACTGGACCTGTAATTTCATTAGTTTAGGCAAACCCAGGTGAAGAAACTACCAGCTCAGGGTGATACCTTTGTAGCAACTTAGAATCTGAGAGCTGCTTAGGGCACTGAGAGGTTAAGCACTGGCCCAAGGTCACAAAGCTAATAATGCAGTTGTTTATGTACTATGCCTTCTTACTTCTCATGTTATCCTAAAACGCCAGTGCTGAAAGTTATTAAAAAATGAATTGTGCATGTCCCTTAAACCAGGGATTTGTGAAAATCTCTGTAATTAAATAAGATTAATTCAATTTAAATGAAGTGTATTTTCAATGTTATTTTGCCACCTAGTGGCCACTTCCCAGTACATACCGTAACAAAGAAAATCACATCAAGTCAATTCAGCATACAGGTTGGTTTCCTCCAAAATTTGATTCTATACTTCACCAATAAAGATAGATAAAAAATAGAGCTACAATTCCAACAATGAGTTAATGCTACCCTAACAGCACCATGTAAAGATCAGTCAGGATAACATAATAGAAAGCATATGGCAGTCTTGGCCACTTGCTGCAACCTTGATCATTCTTGGTCTGTTACCTTGATTATAAAAGGGGCAATCAGACTAAATAATCTTAAAGGTCCATTCCATCTCTAACATTCTGTATTATATGCTAAGACCCTAAGCTTCTCTTCTCTGACTACCCTGGCTTCCTTTAAGTTCCAACTAAAATCCCTCCTTTTATAAGAAGGCTTCCCCAATCCCTCTCAATTCCATGCCTTCCCACTGTTATTTCCTATTTACCCTATATATAGTTTGCTTTCTAGATATCTATATGCATGTTTTCTTCCCCATTAGACTGTAAGTTCCTTGAGGGCAGGGACTTTTTTTTTGGCCTCTTTTTGTATCCCTATAGCTTAGCATATTTTAAGAGAGCACAAGTAGGTGCTTAATAAATGTTTACTGATTGATTGCTGTTCAAAAGGGGACTTCATTTCCTTTTTTGGGTGGGGGGCAAATCAGTACAAGTCTAGTAAAAACAAGACTGGAGAAAGGGGTTCCAGTAGACAAAAGGATAAAAATTTTGGACTTCATTTTGTTCCAAATGCATATTTGGTTTTAGCTTCCCAGGTGTCCTGCTTTCCTTTCTATTCTTCACTGATAAATAGTTATCTTATGGCAGGCTACCTTCTACTGATGATAACTAAGTGCTCTTTATTCTATTGTATTGTAAGTACGTAAGTATTGTATCAAAGCATGGAAGTACTCTTGACTAAGAATTAGAAGGGATCTTAGAAGTCACCAGCTAGTCAAACCCTCTCATTTTACAGATTAAGAAATGAGGCATAGAGAGATTAAGTGACATGGTCATCACACACCTTAGTAAATAGCAAAGTTGTATTCAAACTCCAATGACCGTGCTTTTTTTAACTCATCATGCTTAAATTCTTGAAATATTTTATTGATTTTATTTGCACATTACCTTCATTTATGAACATATCCCTCTACTCTCTCCTACCCAGTGAGTCATCCTTTATGCCAAAGAAAAACAGCAGTTCAGCAAAACCAACAGGCAGATAGGTCACTCAGGTCTGATAGTATATTTTAAACAGTATTTTGGATGTATAACCTGAACCTAGCAAGAACCCAAGTTGGTGCCCTGAATGTACACTGGTCAAGTTATAAATATGAAAGCAAATACATGTCCAGACCAGGACTGAGAAAGATGTTAACTCCACTCTAGCTTCCTACTCCTCCTTATCTCCCAGTTATGGTGAATTCCTTAACCATGCAAAACAATGACCAAATTTAAGGATAATTGATAAAGTACTTGCCATAACTTACCATAAAGAATAAAAATTAAACAACTAGGATAATACAGTACATACACATTATCACCTCAACAGAGAAATGAAATTAGGATCAAGACAGACTGTAATAGATAACACTGACAGATCAGTTAAGGGGGAGGGGTGCCTGAGGGACCAGGCAGTCTATAGGTTTTAAAAATCCTAACACAGATTACCTGCTTCCAATAACCTCTGGTTTTCTTTCAGTGGCAGTGGGGTATGCTGACTTTGTATAGGAAAAATACAAAAACAAAAAACTCCAAAGACCCATAATCACACGCACACAATATTCTATCAAAACTATACATTTTTTATTTGAAATTCTTACACAACAGCCATTTAAAACACAATGATGGCTGTTACTAGTGCTTTGCTTCACTTCAGGCTGGGAAGTAGCTTTGTCCTCCCTTACTTTGGGCTTATCTGTTTTCACTAATAGGAAATTGGGCTCAGGTCACCTGTTCCTTTATTTATTTTATGGGGATAGTTGGAAGGTACCAGGATTAGTAATTTTCTCATTTTACTGTGAGAAATTAATCCCATTTAAAAAAAAATCCTATAATTACATACTCCTTTGTTGTCTTGGACCCAGAATTGCATATGGGTTTACTTAGCTAATGCAATATTATTTCATGTTAAGAAATTAGGTCATACGAGGTATACTGCATTTATGCATGCATTTAGGGGCTTCCCACCCTCCCATTCCCATGGTTATACCTGAGATGAAAAATGCAGAAAGTTTCACTATATAGTCTCTATTTTTCTGCTGTCAACAATTCACACTGAACAGCAGGATATATGAAAAGAATACTGACTGACAGTTAAGAGATGTGGTTCTATTTTACTATTTCACTGGCCTGCTGCAAGACCTTCCCTTGGCAAGTTGTCTGATAAATCAATACCCATTATCTTTGAAACTGGTATATCTGTCCAACAGGTTTTGTTGTGAGCCTCAAATTATGTAATGTTATAAATCTTGTCTGAAAAATATAAGTTGTTATAAAAACACAAGGTCAGAGGAGTATTCATTTGCTTGTCATAGGCTGTGGAGACAGAACATAGAAACAACCATAATCATTCCTGTTTCTCATGTTTCCTTCCTATCTTTCTGTGGCTGAGGATGTATGAGTTGTTAGATTCCCCAAATCCTTTTCCAGTCCTATGAAGATCCAGGCAGTGAGTTTGGTTATAATACCTGCCTGGTGTTTTCCCTCTTAGAACTAGGGTAATTAAACCCTAAACCTGAAACTCAAAAGTAAAGCAAATCCTAAACATATACATCGAATTACAAGCATCTGTAAATCATCTCCTCCCTATACTTTCTCAGTAACACATGTAGCCAGCAAATATCAAAGCATACTTGAAGTATTTTGCCCTTTGTAGGACCTTCAGGAATGCAAAGAATGAGTTGAGGAGAAAAATTTTAGGAAATTCCACTTAGGCCTGTCACTGTTCTTTAATAAGAAGGGAGTGAAGCCCTTAAAGCATAATGAAGTCTGTCAAGGGTGGAACTGGACATGGATATGGATGTTTACTTAATCTCTATCTATGCCTCCCTCCTCCTCTCTTTATCCCCCCCCTTCTTTTTTTAAACAGTGAAAGCATCAGTAAAAATATGCTATATTCAAATGCATTCAGATCTAATCATTATAAAGTATGAAGAAATTTATACCATCTTTTGTAGTTTCCATACCCACCTTTCAATTATCTGAGGATTTAGGGGTGGGGTAGAAGTACAATCCACTGAAAACAAAAATCTATATAGAATTTTAATATTTCATTACCTCCACATTTTCTTCTCGCTAAAAAGTTTTACAAGTATTTTTTATAGTAAATTCTACAGTACCTACATATTTAAAAATCCTGTCATTCTGAATCCCTCTTTCTCCTGTTTTCTTGGTGGTGGTAATTCAAGTTGATAAAGGGATTACTTAATTCAGAAATTTCTTAGGGTTTTAGCCTAGTAAGACATTAGTAAATAAACATATAAATGTCTTCCCTGACAGAGAGAAGGAACAATACTTAAAGCAAGTACACAAGTGAGGTAAAACATGCAATCTAGAGAAACTGCAATCTTTTAGTTTTTCCTTTTTAAAGATCCTTTTCTATTTTATAATTATTTATAAATGTTAAAATGCATTCATAATAATTAAATTAAACTCTTTGCTGAGGTGATTTTTAAAAGGAAAAAATTGAAAGGCTTAGGCTACAATGTAAGAGTTGGTAAAAAACCAACATAACTCAAAGACATAATTCAAATCCTAGGAAACTATAAAGAATTGACCTGACAACTAGTGATATAATTTGCAAGTGCTTTTCTCTAATAGATTTGATTAATAATTCAATGTGGCACTGACAGTTAAATAAGAACAACCTGCTTAGAAAAGTTTGACAATATTCCATGCAAAAATTAGCTCACTGGTCACATTTCACTTTTCTCAACTAAATTCCTTCCTTTTTGTATAAAAGCAGTGCTTATTTTAAAAGTTGGCCATAAACTGGCAAATACCTTTGCAAGCAGGGTATAACTGAAATCAGCTGCTATTTCCCAGATGAGACTGAGTACCCTATTCCTCTAATAAAAATATAGGATAATCCAAGTCTTGTTTATTCCAAGTCTATTTTATTCTGTCCCTTGTATTCAAAATAACAAGGTGTAATGCTATGAAAATATTGCTTAAAATTACCAAAACTTATGATAATGCATACTGGTGATGAATGACATGATTTCCCATTTATAAATTTCCAAGATCATTACATTTGGAAAAATTAGGATGTAGTAAAATAACATTTTGATTATGCATGATAAAAACATCTCTGTTACTAAGAAACAGACTTTAATTCCCTAACTAAATTTTAGAACATTGCCTCATTCTATTACATTTAGTGACTGGCATTAAACTCTTTTAAGTGATATGTAGCGTAATAGTTAATAGCAATTTGTCAATTTTCCTAATCTAATTTTTTTGGGGGAAGAGAGGAACCCAGGTACTCTAACTCTATAACTTAAGGGCCATCACCATGGTATATTTATAAAAAATAATTTATTAAGCACTTACTTGCACATGATGCTGTGCTAGGCACTATACAGAGCCACTTAGACAGAATTTCCTGTTGTCAAAGACTTGGCAAACTTCTAAGAAAACTGTATGAAAAAATCCAGTTAACAAAATTTTAATATTAAAATTATTCAAAGCTACCTAAGCTTTTGCTAATCTAAAACACACCATGTTTTAATCATCCATAAAAGAAAAATTATGATTTAATAAATAACAGTGACTTTACAAAGTATAAGAATTTTAATTTGTGTCACATTTTATGCATTCTGGAAACGAATTTTCAGGAGACAAATGAATTGTTCATTATGTCCCACAGCTTCATAAAAATAAAACTACAGTACTTTAAAGATAAAATGTCCTTTTAAAGTTTTAAAAAGAAAACTATTCACTGGTTGATCATGACTGCTCAGAATACTATCTAGTTGACGCTTAATGTGCTTTTTGTTTATGAACGTTATAATACAAAGCGGATGATACCTTCATATCATCAAAGTATCCTAGCTAGTGATATCACTATTCAGTTAATCTGTCATAAGACAGTTGAAGAATAGAAATCAATCTTATTATTTATGACAAAGACAAGTACAATTTTAAATGAGGAAATTAGCTTTATGAGAAAGTCAAAAGGTTTTTAAAAAAAAATTACAGTTGACTTTTGAGTAAAAGTGAAATCAATATTTTAAAACCACTTTTACCTAGTACCTGTAAGGTACAAATTACTTTAAAACAATACCAGTGAATGTAATATAAAGTTAAGTTAAATGATAAATGAATACTGTATTCATTGAAACCAAAAATTATTGTTAATACTGCTTCTGAGATCCACTCTAGAAAGGAAAAAAAACCCAACTCTGTGAATATGGTAGAAAAATAGACAGAATATAGAATGTAAGAATTTAAACTGTAAAATCACAGCATTCTATTTCCTTTATAGGAAATGGTTTTTTTTTAATATTTTAAATGTTAGGACTCTTACATTTTATAGATTCAAGATGGATTTATTTTTATTTTACCTATTTTAAGGTCTATAAAAATGTCTGAAAAATATTTTCCCATAGGAGTTTATAAATTTTAAAGCTATACACCAATCTGTAAATTCAGAAAATTAAAAAAAAAACCTTTATAAGATAACATGTATAAAACAAGAAATGAAATGTGATTTTATTTAAGGCAATACTGGGCTACTTCACAATTTACCACCTCAAATATATATACACTGCTCCACACTACTAAATTTTCTATCACATTCACAATGGATTCTTTAATACCAATTGTTTAAAAATCTCTGATGTAAATTCTTTATTCACATTTCAATTGTATTTATTTAATTCTATGTCCAGGTAGAAGCATGAGGGGAAAAAAAAAGTATAGCTTTAGGAAACTGTTAAAAGAATGAGCTCACTATACATGAATGCCATCCATCCAAAGATATTGGATGGTAAACTTAGAAATATGAGCATGTTGTCAGTATAATATGTTTACCCTATGAAATGTGATTTCATCAAATTCCTCTGGTAAATAAATGCTATATGCAAAATAAACTGGATATGGCAGATTTTCTAGCTTTAGTTCAAAAAGTTCTTAATTTAAAACAAAGACAATTTTAAAAACTTGATCACTTAATTACAAATTAAAATTCCGAATATAAATGTGTCATTTAATAGTTTAGACTTACAGACTGCTGGTGGCAGCAAATGATTTACAATAATAAATATATACAAAAAAGGTATCTACAAATAAAGAGTACTGTTATACATGAGCAGTGACCTGGTGAAAGATACCAATCACAGACAATTCACAAAGATTTAATTCACGGAAAGGACAGTTTTGTTGTTTTGTTTTTATAGAAATTTGAGGTTTAGCTCAACTATTTACAAAAACTGAAGCAATGATTATGTTCCTCAAGTCCCATAGGGATAAAACCAAAAAATTTTACATGACTAATGTCATGATTTTTTTTCCAGGTTAATTCACATCAACAACAACAACAACAACACCAACAAAAAACAATTAAAAAAGTCTTCACAATTACTAGCATGCTTGATGGCTTCCTATTCAAAATAAAAATGTATAGGTTATATTCAGAGTATAGTAGTTATCAGTTCTGCAATTCTCCATTGTCATTACCCCTACTTATTTCTTTTGTGACTGAAAGATCTGTATCATTTGAATGTACTTCAAGTTTTTTCAAACTGACGGTAGGTTTCATTTCCTGAAGCTGCTTTAACACAAGCTCAGTGCAATCTTTAAGAGTCTTGTCTAAAACAATTTTTACATTTTCACTGCACTGAAGCTGTGATGGATTGGCAAACTGGACAAAAGTCTCACTTTCAGAACATGTCCATATGTGATCACCACTTGCCAAAGATGTCTTGTCAGTGGATTTTTTTGAGTTTGAGTGAGAGCCTTTTTTAGTTCCATTGTTTTGATGGTCCTTGTCAGCATTTTTCTTTTGCTTCACTGCAGACTCCTCAAGAAACTTGAGAAACGATACTTCAAATCCCATTGGTTTAAATGAACTCCAGTCAAAAGTTGTAGGTTGCTCCTCTGTAGTTTGAATTGCAACTGCTGTTTCTTCTTCTTTATGCATGCTACTTACTTCAACTGCCAAAATTTCTTCAGGTTTTTCAACTTTCTTCTTTTTGTTTTGTGAGACAGTTTTTTCTTTATTTGCTCTCTTTAAGTTATTTGACTGTTGTTTTTCAGACTGGCAGGTGGTATTTTCCTGAAGATCATTACTTACACATGAAGTTGAATTATCTTCTTGGTTCTCCACAGTTGCGCTGTCTTCATTAATCAGTTTTGTAATAAACAATTCTGTTAGTTCATCCATTTCATCTTTTTCAGTCTCACTCTGTGGAACTGTTGTTGTACTTGAGTCATTACTGCTCTCTGATATACATGTATCAGATTCTTTCACATCGCTTTTTTTATCAACTTCTTGTTCAGAAGTATCTTTCACTTGTGAGGGACAACACTGTTTGAAGACAATGAGAAGATCACGGTGTTGAGAAGTAAATGATTTTGATAACTTGTGGCATTTATAATGTCTAATTATATTGTTCTCACTTGTAACAACTGATGTACATCCTTTTATCATACATGGGTATTGTGTTACAAATCTGCTCGTACACTCTGATAAAGCATCGTTCCTAGCTTTTATGGAATATACATGCTTTCCACGTTTCAAAGAATAAGGTTTATTTTCTTCAATCTGCTCAGCTTTTGAATTTTTATTTTCTGAAATAACATTTTTCTTTCGTTTGTTTTTAGCTTTGCTTCCCTCTTTTCCAGACCTGTTGTGTTTTGCCCCTCGATGTTTAGATCTTGATTTCTCTTGGTTTGCTTTACTTGACATGTTTTCCTGACCAGGTGTCAATCTTCTTGGCCTAATTAAGTGAGCTTTATGTTTGTCATTATGTTTATTAAAGATATGTCTTAGTAGATTAGATCTAGTTGCATAAATTCGATCACAGCCTTCACAATCACATTTGTATATACCATCATCCTCCATTTTTTTGGGCCTGAACTTGATTCCATGGTCCATCTCAAGATGAAGAATATAGTTCAAACATGTAGTAAATGAAGATTTGCAATGGGACTGATCACATGGAAATCTTCCACAATCTAAGGAGGAAGGCATACTTCCAATTTCTTCAGCAGTCATCTCATGAAGTTTCATGTAGTGCTGTATCAAACTAGTGATCTCTTGAAAAATTCGAGAGCAGTCACTCACTTGACATCGGAATTCTTTCACAGTTTGCTTAGTTTCAGTTTCTTCACTTTCTTTACAAGCCTCACTTTCTTCTTCAATCTCCACAGGGAATACAGGTAGATCTGATTTATGCACAGCCTGGTAATGAAGAATCAAGTTTTGCTGTATTGTAAAAGCTGCAAAACAACCCTGATGGACACACCTATATGGTCTATAGGGACTATATCTTGTTGGCACCTCAGGAGACTGAGTTTCTGGTTTCTTGCGCTTTATCTCCTCCTTTTCTTTTTTATGCCTCCTATTTTTTCGTCCTTTTGTCTGTATATTATTGCAAGAAGGTGTGTCACATTGCTCTGGAGTGGCTGTACTCATTGGTGGAGAACTTCCTGTTTTTTCAGGATTTTTTTTTTCTATAAGGTGTGTTTCCGCAGTCATTGCCACATTATTTATGGCAATTTCCTTTTGTGCCTCAACTTCTATTGGAGCCTGTACTTCACTTTTATTTTCCACTGTCGAAGTGGTCTGTTTTTTTATTTCCACAACTTGTGGGGCTGCTGTTACATTTTCATTCTGAGATTTTTTTCCATAAGGCCTTTTAATTTTCAATTTGACCATTTCTTCTGTTGTGAAGTGATGTACCAATTGACAGTGTGCCCGGAGATTAGAATTTCTTGTAAATGTTTTTGGACAGGTAGTTACTACACATTTGAATGGAGCGTACTTCAGTTGGTGTTTCTTTATTTCCATAATCATCTCTGCAGTATAGTGATGAATTTTACCATAGTGTTTAAATAAGGCATCCTTTGTCATGGCACTGTAGCTACAGCCTGGGTCTTGGCATACAAAAGGTTTATTAACTTTATCATTAAACTGAATGTTGTTTCCCATTTCAGAAGTTTGTTGAATGACTACAGTATTTGAGGTTGCTTTAACTGGTATGGAAGCCAAAGCAGCAGATGCATTCACTGGTAGACATGAGGGAACCTTATCAGAAAGAGGAACAGACTCATCATTTTCTAACTTTAATTTCTGTAAGCCTTCCAAAATTTCTAATACTTGAAAATCATCCTTAGGTGGCATTTCAGGCTTAGGAGAGTTGTCACTTGCAGTGGTGATATCTCTGTGCAATGAAAACTGAGACACATCAGACATTTTAGAATTTTGCATTACATTTACTGAAGGAGGGGTCTGGGTGTTATAACTGATCTGTGAATTTTGTGATGCTCCAATAACATCTTGTATTTCACTTTTAACTTCGAGTATTTGAGAACTCATAGCAGTTTTAATAATTTCAAGAGTCTTTTCAAAGTTTTGTATAACACTGTCTTCAGAAATCTGCAAGTCAGAGTTTACTGAGGCAGTGCATGAATTCATAGCCATCATTTGGGAATCTCCATTTTCAGTTTTTATTGTTAAAGGAGTTAATGCAGCATGGGACTCAAGATTTGCTTTGAAGTTTTCTTTGATACTGGCCATAAACAATTGATTGTCAACATTATTTAACTTCTGTGTGAGATTTTCCACTAATGCCTGAGGCTGAAGATTATCAGTTGGTATCTGTGCATTTCCTTCAATACTCTTTGCTAATAATCCCATTGCTGTTAAATCATTTGTTACTAAGTTTTGAGGACTATTCTCAAGTAATGGTGGAGCAGCTTTTCTTTTTCTCTTAGAAGCACAGTTCCCCTTTTTATTTAAATGACTAGCTCTTGCATTCTGGGGACTATTTATCACTGAAGCACGTGAATTATTAGTGGCAAAATTTTGTGAAGATCCAACAGAACTGGGAAATGAACCAGAGCACAAACCATTTTCAACAGTCTTCAGTAGTAATTCATCTGGTGGAAACACTGGTAAGTTGCTGCAGTCATCTACGGAAGGAGCTTTGGTGCTCAGTGTCCTGTTTTGGTCTGTTAGCAGAGTATTTGGGTGACAGACAGTCTGCAATAAAGGAGAAACATCTGGATTGGGTAGAACTGCTGCATTTACTTGAGTTGAATCAGTGACACAAGTTGCTGGAACCATATGTGAAAGAATATCTGTATTCTCAAATGTACTGGTAATGCCAGCAGTCTCCAAGGCTTGTTTAATAATTTCACTTCCTTCCTCATTCACAGTGGTATTAAAATTAGTCACACTAGCACGAGGAAATGTATTTTGTAAAAATGTTGATGGTCGACTTTCAGATGTAAGCAGCTGAAGAAATGATGGATCTTTAAAACATGTTTCTGAATTGAAGGTAGGCTGTTGTGGTTGCTGGACATTTATTGCATTTGTAGAGAGTATCATGTTGGCAAGAAGAGAGGGCTGGCTGTTACTCTGCAAAGCTTCTTGAGAAATTTCTGATCCTTCCAGTGGCTTACAGTAGGACCGTTTTGATAAGTGTCCACCTAGCGATCTGGGATTGGTAAAAACCCTGTAACACCTGCTACAGATAAATTTACCATCTCTAATTATTGCTGGCCACTTAGCCCTTTTGTTATGTTTTGGTTTTCTTTCTTTACCATTTGGGCCCCGTGCACGGTCTTTTTTATTTTTTTCTGGTGCTGGATGTTGAGGGGTGGTGGCACTGAAGCTGTTTGTAGTGTTTACTTCTGAAGTAAAAACTCTATTCTGAGCATTTTCTTCCTTTATGAAGGCAGAATTATTTCCTTCAATTTGTGAGAAGTGATTTGTATTGTTTTCCAGCTGGGAAAAGACTGAATTAGTTCCATTGTCTGCTGGTGAAGGAAAAAGAGATATTGAATTGCTTTCGGCAGGCAAAGGAAGGAAAGGATCTGAACCACTGTCAATATTTAATGGCAAAACTGTTTTTGCTATATCTTCCAACTGTGATGGCAATGCTGCACTTGACAAATTTTCCATTGGGGAACATAATACAGCACCAGGTTCACTTTTAACATGAGAAGGTATATTTGTACTTATGACACTTTCCACAGAGGGCAACAATGGGTTTGATAAATTTTCTAGATGAGTTGGAAAAAGAGGAGTTGAAACATGTGGCAACTGGGCTGAACAAGTAGGTTTCACGCTGGTTTTGGTCTGCGGCGTAAAAACAGCATTACTGGAACTGCTCACCTGTGACGGCATAAAATATACACACTTCCCATCATTTGGCATATTTAAGTTGTTGGATCTCTGTCTTCCTTTGCTTTTACGCTGCATTTTAAATGCAGCGTACTGGTCAGGATGTGCTGTTTTCATATGTTTTCCAATACTCTGTGAAGAATTATAAGATCGAGTACATCCTTCAACCTGACAACAGAATTTCTGAACTGGAGCTGTTGGGGGAACAGGTGGTGGAACTGGTGGTGGAACAGTTGGCAGAACAGGTGGTGGTGGTACAGGTGGTGGTGGTACAGGTGGTGGTGGAACAGGTGGGGGAACAGGTGGAGTCACTAAAGGACTGCTCAGACTGGATTGTGGTGGAACAAATGTGATACCTTCTAATGTCTTAAGTGGCAAGTTATAAAGACTAGATGTAGTTTTAGCATTACCTTCAAAGTCAAGTTTGGAAATAGGTAAATTGTTTTGAAATACTGCCTGATTTTGCAAGGTAAAGGTCATCAGGTTGTTAACTTGTCTTTCTAAATTTTGAGGTGCAAGATCACCTATTTTAAGAGGATCAGAATTTGCTGAAGTATTCTGAACATGCTGACCTTGATTCAAACAATTACTATTACTCTCTTTTCTTTCCTGCAAACCTGGAAGACAAGAATCATTACTAGCATCTTTAACATTTGTACATAATTTTGTACTGACAGATTTATTAATATTCATCATACAGCCTGCAGCAGCCAATTTTTCCTGCTTCACAATATTATCCTGGAGTCCTTGGCTGAGGGACACCTTAACATTATGGGTTAATGCAGTTGCTTCATTTGCTGGAAGAAAAGGAATAGCAGGGTTTTCTGAACCATTAGACAGAAGTGTATCAGCCTGCCCAAGCTCAGTGGCAGAAATTTTGGTTTGCTCAATCACAACTGATTCTGTTTTGTTTTGATCCCAAGCACTGTTTCCATCTACTGCTAAGTTGTTACTAGTGTTATTTTCTGAAGGAAGCACAGATTTCTCATTTTTTATATTTTCATCTGTGTTTTCACTCATTTTTGAAGGCTGAACTGACTCACCAGCTGTATTGTTTTGGACTTCAGGAGGCAGCACTTTTTCAGTATTGTGATCATCCAAATGCTTTTCGAGCTCACTCTGAGAACGATAAACTTTCCCACAACTTGTGAATTTGCAGGTATAGGTATTATAGTGCTGTGCTTCATGATCATAAAGTAGATAGGCTTCTGAAAATATTCTGCCACACTTAGGAAACATACATTTTGCTCTAAAGACCTGGTGCTCTTTTCTGTGTGTTAAAAGCTCTGCATAACTGTTAAAACCTGCCTTACATTTTATCTGTATGCAAATATAGGGTTTACTGCCACAGTGCATTTGTAAATGATCATTGAGATGAGTAACACTTACAAAATGCCTCCGACAATACTGGCAAATAACTTTTTTGCTTTGCATTTCAAGGAAACGCTTAGCTTCTTCATTATCTTTGTGTCCCTTGACATGAGCAATTAAATTTTTAAAGTATTTAAAACCCTTCTTACAGAAAGCTACAGGGCAAGTGAATTCATTGACAGGTATTGGCTTTTGAACGGGAATTGCATCAGGTTCATAAGATTTATCTTTGTCATCATTTTCATCATCTGAACCATCATTGTCATTGAACAAAATGAAATCAGCAGAATAAAGACTATTCTTCTTTATGGGTCGTTGTTCTTGTTTGGTTACAGTAACAGTCTTTGGATTCTGACTGGTGGCTGGTACTTTAGGAGGTCTTCCTAATCTCCTCAATGGTTTCATAGCAGCCAGTCTCTCCTTACTAGACTGTTTAACATGTAAAGTCACATGAGGAACAAAAGTTTCTTTAGAATTAAAATTTTTTGCACAGATCGGGCAACTGTAAACCCCATCTTTATAATGCTTCTGTGCATGTCTTACTATTCTATGACCCAGGAACTCTTTGTCACAAAGAACACAATACTGCATGTAGGCCTGCCAATTTCTAAACCTCGCTGATATAAATCCTCTCTCTCTTAACTTTTTAATTTCTTTCTTCTTTTCTTTCTCATCTCGTATACCTTTAAGAAGGCTTGTGGCTTCATCAAAACAGCCAGAAAGTCCATTCACAGAAGTTTCTTTTCTTTCTCCTTGGTAGTCTTCTACCTTTTCATACACTTCACTGTCATTTAGTTCATCAATTGAAGACACAATAGATGCCTCCTCTCCCATTAAAGCAAGACACTGTCGCTTTAAGGTTTTCCAGTCCCAGAACTCTGGATCAAAGGGCCATTGCGTTTTTAACACAAGTAAGAGCTCACAGCGCAGTGAATTGGGTATTGGGAGATTCTCTTCATCATATTTCTGGTCAGGCTGGTTATACAACATTTCAACAGCATAGTATGCATCAACTGTGGGTTCAAGAAGAAATTCACTCAGCTGACAAGCACGCTTGACCTCCAGATCTTCAGGCAACAAGCATGATATGGTTTTGCAAATAGATATCTTCACTTCAGTGTTTTCAGCAGAGTCCAATCGAAGAGCTTTCACACAGAGTTCAATGCAGGTAGCAAGCCCAGCTCCTTCTGTCTGTGAAAACCAAAGAATAAATGTAAACACTTAGTGATCTACAGTAATAGTAATTTGCAAAGTAAATGCTATTTTAAAAGAGGTCAGCTGTAAAAGCTGGAAGGGAGGATAAATGAGGAAAGAATATAAGAGTGGGATCCATGGAATTATAAAAGGGCAAAAGGATATAGCCACACCAGCCAAAAAAACCCAAAAAACAAAAAACAAAAAGCAAGCAGTTGAGAGAAAGAGACAGTATGGCACAGAAGCAAAAGAAAGGTAGGAAAGACATACGCAAAGTCTGACAAGGGAAATGTAGATTTTGGTGGATAAAGAAGTAGAAAATAGGCCAGTGAAACTTAGGCTGTTTTCTAGTTGAGAGGATATAGGGTGTCTGGCTAAAAGATAGTTGGGAGAAGATCTCTGGGACTTATCGGGATTTGGGCAGAACTCTTTCATGCTTTACAGATATCCTGAGACTTCACTTTGTTGACTCTTCTGTTATTTCTATCGTTCCTTAAATTTACTTCTACATTTAATTATCCCCAAGACATTCTCTACATGTATTTTTTCTAAATTATCTAAGATAGCTGTATTCCTTTATTTAAAATTTCCAATTTCTTATTCCACACTTTTCCCTCAACCACACCAAGCTCCTAAAGGACAGATATGACTTTTGTTTTTGTTTCTGTAAACCCAGAACTTATCACAGTGCTTGGAACAAAGTAGGTATTTCACTTAACCTCACTTACAGTTTTGTCAGTTGTAAAATGGGCATGACAATAATAGTACCTACCTCAAAGACTGTTAAGAGGATCAAAGGAGATAAAAACTGTCAAGTGCTTAGAATAGTGCCTGGCACATAGTAGGTGCTATATAACCGTGAGTGTGCCTATACTCTGGTTTCAATTAATTTATCTTGGGAACATGCATGATTGCCTTCCACTGATCTCAGTATTTATAAAGACTGACAAAATTGTATGTATACAGAATGAGTGCCAAAGACCCACTGTTAGTGCAAAAGCCATTTGACACAGTCCTCTCTTAAAGATGTCACAAAAGCAAACAAGCCTATTTAGAGGTTCTTCAAATAAAAAACAACAAATTCGCAACAACAAAAACAGTACTGCCCAGATGATGCATGATATTTATAAACCAACTAACTGGACTTCTCTCTTAGCTATTCTCTTAGCCATCTTTTAATTCTTCTGTCTTTTTTCCTTCCTTTTGCTGACCACCTTCCTTGGTATTGCTACATTTCTCTAGGATCATTATCAGTACCATATTTGCTTCTTTCTCCAGTTACAGTGTTTTTATTTTTTCTTTTGGGGGAAGAGGGAAGAAATGAAAATGAAGGGGCAGACAGAGTAATAGCTGTTTCTACATGTAGATCACTTCTAAATTATAGCTAAGAGAATATCAGAGTAGAAGAGACCTTAGGTATCACTTGCCCAACACTCATTTTATGAGTGAAGAAATCGAGGGCCGGGAAGTAAAATTACTTCTGAGTGGCTGAACCAGTGTTCTTCCTCTATTTTTACTATGCATGCTGCTTGTAAGTCAGATATTTTATGAGCTGGAGATGGACTAAAAATTAAAACAGCATGTTAATGTTTAAGAAATTAATCTAATTTGGCTATTACATCAACTAAAAGAAAGAGTATTACAAAACATGATGCTACAAACTTTATGGAGGAAAAAGTGGGAACAAGTTAAAGAATAACATAAGCTGCCCCAAGCATGAAGACTATTACCTTATATGATGATAATTTAAAAGAAATAGAAATCTTAATTTCTCTCTCTCTTTGTTCCTTAAAAGGAAGTTAGATGATACTAGGATTGAAAAATGAAGATCTATTCCCCTGATTAATCAAAAATTTTTTTGTTTTTGTCTTTTGGCTAGGCAATAGGGTTAAGTGACTTGTCCAGGGTCACACAGCTAGTAAGTGTCAAATGTCTGAGGCTGGACTCAGGTCCTCCTGACTCCAGGGCCAGTATTCTACCCATTGTGCCACCTAGCTGCCCCTCAATCAAAGTTTTAAGAACGAGAATTAAGTTTTTTTCCTTGGGGGGAGATGAAGGAAGGGGAGAGGTGACATGTTGAATGAGGCTAGGATGGACTTTCTTATTTTCCCGTTTCAAATAAATTACAAACAACATATACAATTTAGAAAAGTCAATCTTCTTATACTCTGGTTACTGATTCTATGCAATGTTAGCATTTCTAAAAGACTGTCTCCCTATTTATAAAAACAAAACCAAACCCTAAAAGCAACTGCATTCTTGACTAGAATAGTATTCTACAAAATAATCTAAAATAAACTGGTTTCATAAAAGGTGCACTCTGGGTAATCCTTAAAATAAATTTTTATTATATTTCTTTTTGGCTTCAAATTATTTAATTATTTCTAGTTAGAAAATTTCTATCTTGAATATTCTTAAATGAAAGAACAAGCATAATCTTCCTTACTCCTTCTGTTTTATTAAAAAAAGCCTAGAAGCACCCAATGAGAAAAGCAATAAAATATGGCTTTCATATGAACTGCTTTTTAAAGCTATGAGCAATTCACTCATAGTATTTTTCCTCTGTATATCCAAGTTTTCAAGTGTCAAATAAGAGAACATACTGCCTTACTAGGATGCTGAGAACACAATCATTAGCCAAAGTATCTTAAAAATATGAACAAGAAAAATAGGTGCCAATAAAAAAAGTCATCTATTAAATTTGAACACAGTTGATTATTCTTACCTCTGAATTAATAACTTTAATCAGGAAGAAAATGTGATAGACCGTCTTGGTTAACAAAGAAAGTTGACGACACCTCTCTAGATAAACTTGCACAGATGGTTCTACTCTTTGTTGTAATTTACTCCAAAAAAGAGTCAGTTCCCTAAAAGGAAGTTAAAAAACAACAACACTACTAAGATGATGCAAGAACATAGCAATCAAAGGCCATGCTAATCCAGTTTGTGAAATCAAATATAAAACTGGTTTCACCTTTCACTTCCTCTATGTGAAATTAATATTTGAAGAGTCTCTATTATTTTTAAAGAAATGATATATTTGTAAGCAGTGAACAACCTACTTTCCTTAATAGTTTTTCAATTTAGACAATGAGGTACCATACAAAGAAACATTTGCCACTTACTTGGACAAATAAAACCAATGATAATACATAATCCATATCTGAACTGGCAATATAAAAGATGGTGACAGTCATCAATGGCCATGTTGTTTTTTTTTTTAAATGCTTACATTTTAAAGTAGAAATAGACTATTTCATTAGATCTATTATTATTAGGCACCTTTATGAGAAGAACCAGTAATAATTTAGAACACAAAAATAAAACAATTTTATAAAGAAATATGCCACAAAATGAGAAAATTAAATTTAATGCTAAAAAAATTGAAATAGAGTTCTGGCTTCACTTAATTTCATCTCAAATAAAATACTTACATTTGTCAGAAGCAAATTAATTCTTCTGAAGGCAGAGTTCTCACACTTCCCTCTCTAAACTATTGTCTCATTTTTTCTCCTGTAAGAGCAATGACTCACAGTAGGAAAGCTTGCTAAGGCTAGATTAGGGTAAATATTTCTGTGTTCTGTAACTAGTCAATTGATAATAAAGTTGTTTTATTTCACCCTTTCCCTTCAGTTGTTAATAAAGCTATCTTTGACACCTCAACTTTTGTCTTAGGTGAAAAAACAAAATGAAAGGTCTGTGTCTGTGCCAGAGCCAGGATTATCTGGGGAAATCAAGCATCCTCAGAAGCCAGGTAAGGACTAGTAGCAGTGGTAGAAAGAGGCAGCTATGCTAATGACTGTGCAGGGAAGGCCTACTTAGAGAAAAGTAAGGAAAAGTTGTGCAGTTCTCGGTTGGGCTTTGGTTCTGAGTGCTATTTTCCTTCCCACCTGGGGCTACTGCTTTATGTCTCCCCCCCCCCCCCCCGCAAGGCTAACTTCTGCAATGAATGGTCTATCTCCCTGTCTCCATTTCCTTGCCAGGTATTCTACCCACAACTATACATTACTTGTTGGTATTTTCACAAGGTTCAGTTCCAGATTCTCTTCTCATTTCCCTCTAAATTCATTCCCTTAAAGATCCACTAATATGTTTCAATGTATAAATGGATAACTCTAAAATCTACATTTCTGGTTCTGATTTCTTCTTAGTTCCCAACCTCTATTTTTTCTACTGTCTGCCTTCATTTTGGGTGTCCTTTTCCACCAGAAAATGAAAATGTTTGCAGTCACCATACTCACTTCCTAATTTATCCACTGCTATCAATGGCATTCTCTTCCTACTGGTTGAAATCATTTGATACTTTTTTCCACCTACTCTCTCTAAATCCTATTCTCTCATGTATCCTTTTCCTCTTTCTTTCTTTCTTTCTTAAAGGCAATTGGGGTGAAGTGACTTGCCCAGGGTCACACAGCTAAGTGTCTGAGACCACATTTGAACTCAGGTCCTCCTGACTCCAGGGCTGGTGCTCTATACACTGCAACATCTAGCTACCTCTCTTGTGTATACTAAACCAAAGGTACCAAACATGCTATGCAGCCCATAGCAAGTGTGGCAGGAACCAGATTAAAATGTAACTGGGAAATACTTAACAAAATAAATAAAAATACAATAAAACATAGATAAGATTACATTTTAAACCTAAGTAAATATGCTGCTGATAGAGATCCTTTTTTATGGATTAGTGGCCCCTGATTCTATATGAGTTTGACATCACTAGCCTTTACACTCTATTACATCAAGGCTGTCACTTCTGCTTCGGCAACATCTTTTTGATCTGTTCATTTATGACAAGCACCAGAAAGGCCTTATAACCTCACAAATACGCTTTTGGGTGGAAGCTTGAGCTAGGTCTCTAATGACCTTTCCAACTCTAAGATCCTATAATTCTACTTTAGTTGTTCTATTTGCCATGTAGCTTCCTCCTCCATCTCTAATTTCTCCATTCTTCAATTCATTTTGTACTACTAAGATAATTTTCCTCAAACATCATTCGCATCATGTCATTCTCCTACACAGGAATTTACAAAGTGTGTCTCTTTGGATATCAAATTCAAAATCTGGTTTCAAGGTCTTTTACAAATTAAACATCACATCATCCTAAGATCTTAATACTTTCTGTCAGAAGTACACTGCTTCAGCATTAGCAAATCTTTTTATCTGTTCTGGCCAGAGCTTATTCAGTTTCCTTTTACTGCCCTAGCAGAACTCATTCTCCTAAATGCATTGTTTCCTATATGTCAAAACCATGCCTCCTCTCTAGTCCTTAAAGATCTGGGGTGAAATGATCCATTTAGGGAAGCTTATTTACTGACTATTTGCTATGTTTGATATGGTCTGATTATTAATTTTTCCTTACATTTATATTATATATATTCAAATCTATGTTATAAATATTATGAAAATTTCATTATATGCTATTATTTTAAAGGCCTTGAAGGAAAATATGTCTTCTTATTTATTCTGTTTTCCCTATAGCAACAAAGCCAGTAGAGGCTGGAGAAAATCTAGGATGCCAAGAGAAAAGACAAGGACTTCTGGCAGGAGGAGAAACAGGTCATCATGCTAACAATCCTGGGTGCCTTTCTGAATAAAAATTCCTTTCCAGCAAACTGTAAGCTTTGTGAGGTCAAGAATAGCTCCTATTAATCTTTGTATTTGCCTCTGCATCCTTGCACAGTACTCTGAAGTAGACATGTAATAAATATTTACTAAAATGAAACAAAACTTAAGCAATTTTAAAATGAAGCACTTAATAAACATCAAAGAAGTATGTAATAACTGTCTGTAAGTCATCACTACTGAAAAAATCTAAAGGAATTTTAGTTAATAGTGGTTAATACTTCTTTTAAATCACTGCTACTATTCTGTTTTTATGAATTAAATTGGTCTTTAAAAAAATAATTAACTCACCAGGCACAATACATGTCTCCTTGTTGCAGCTGGCGGGACAAAAACGCAGTACATAAAACCAGAGCACTTTTTTCATCTCCATCAGATTCTAAGTTACATATCATTTCTAGTGCATCTTTGCAATCAACTGCTGAGATCTAAGGGAACAAAAATATACACATAACAGATTTTATATTTGGGTACATGTTGACCTAATCTATCATTTTGGAATTTCTATTAGAAATTTATGGCTTAGGATCCAATAGTAAAATCTCATTAACTCGGATGCCACTAATTAGAACCATGGAAGTAAGCACTGAACTTAATTTATTGATCTTGAAGCCAACATTATAAACACTTAAGAAAAATAAGTTATTTTCAAGGCCTTCAAAAGTGAACAAGTAACATTCTAATTATATACTTATATCCTCATTGAAACAGGTCCATTAAGGACCTAGTAGGTAATTACCTAGTAGGTAATAATTTGAAAGAAAATACATACACTTAAAAACAAGTTAACAGTATTTTCTTTGAATCATATATGTCAAAGGATTTTAAGTCATTAAGTACCTGAGTAATTATGATGTGCAAAATAAAAACTCAAAAATTAGAAACTCAGGAAGTTTTCTAACAAGTTGTCTACTTATTAGTGGAAAGGACAAGGAGTGATGAAAAAACTTTTCTGGGGTTCTGCTGACAGTTTCCAAAAGATCTTCATTGGTTCCCCCTCACCCCATTTCAAAGCCAGTTAATATTCATGAACACACATCCTGAGGGTTCAGACAGAATGCATTATCAGATTCAAATCTAAATAATGATAACGATGACAAGATGATGACAAATGGCAGTTATATAGTCTTTAAGGTCTGCAAAGGATTTAGCCAACAAATCCTTTTTATTCTGGACATATATGGCACTATATTGGCCACTATTCAAAATCAGTTAAATATATGTAATCCTACTTGTTAGAAGTTTATGAAATAAGATAACAGATAGCCACATAGATAACTAGTATTACCATGGAGAACACAATGCCACTTGGGTTGTGGTCATTGCAAACGATTTGTGGAGAAAACATTTTTTCCCCATGGTAGACCCAGCAATTTCAGGTTTCTGAAGTAACTGATCCCCTAGAACCTCCTTCCTCTTATTATCAGCCAGATCTTTTCTCCTCTTAACTTCTGCTACCTCTGGGCAGGAAGAAGCAAGCATAAGAATGAGGGTGGTTTACATGTCCTCCTGCCTGCTTAAAAGGAAGCAGCTGCTGAATTCCCTAGCAGCAATTAGGCAGGTGAAAGGAGAAAACAAGAACTATCACTAGATACTACTGTGGTTCTAGAGGGCTGCGGTGGCAAAATTTGGACAGAGAAAGGCTACCCAAGAAAGAGGTAGCTAACTGTAGAAGGAGGAAATGAAGGCCGTGTTAGAGCTGTTATACCATTGTTTCCCCTGCCTGTGTCTTTCCCACCTCCCTCCTCCTGCACTATGCTGTAGGGTATAGAAGGATTTTCATATATTCCATAATACATAAGCTAGAATTTCTTTATATCCTCCATCCATCTGTTTCTCTTATATAAGTATCAATTGAGAATAGTATGTGAGACCTAAGTAGTTATACATCCAAAGGTTGAGGCCAGTTCATGAAGAAGGCATAAATTCAAGAAATGTCTGAATATTGAAGGGAGAAGTGACTGGTAAACAGATGAGAAAAAGGGGTACACTGAGACAAAGCTCAAAAAATATGAGAGTCAACGGCGGTGATGAATAGGGATAACTAAGAAAGTAGAAGGAAAAGGCTGAAAGTAGATGAACAAAAATGAAATTAGGCAAGGTGTAAATTAAGGGATTTGACAGACAAGAATTCCATCCTTATACAAGAAGAGGCAAGAAATTAGAGCCTTACACAAGGTACAGTAGTGACTTAATCAAAGGACAGAAAAAAATACTTTTGCATTATTTCTAAAGAATAAAAGGAGGGGAGAGATTCTGGAAGCCCTATAGAAAATACACTACTAAAATTCAACTACTGCTTTGACACCCCGAATCATCACCAAAGTGTACCTGCTGTATTATGACATCTTTGATTTCCTTTCTTCTTTTTGCCAATTCTTGATAGGAGAAACAGGATCAAGTACGTATAAACACTAACATGTGATGTGGTTGTGGATAAGACAGATGGTTAACTGGAATGGGAGTGAGGTTGCTAAGTATGTTAGACGGAATACTGCAACGTGTAGATAAATTCACAAATCGTCTACCATGAAATAAAAAAGGTTGGGGGAATATAATGAAGCTGACAGATAATTTGTAATAAAGCCAATCATTTTCATGACCTACAAAAATTAGGGACTAGACTATCTCAAAATTCTCTTTCAGCTCTGGATCATAGGATGCTATAATTCTCTGGCTGTTCACAGGGTGCAGGGTAGGTTTGAAGAAAAAAAAAAGCATATCTTTGTGAAATTTAAAGCACATATTACATTAACTGGGGTATATAATAATACACAGTAACATACCAGGGAGGTATGTCACAAATTTCATAAAGGTTTATGTGGTAGGAAAACCTATATATTCAAGGAAGTTGTGCAAAAAGTACATTTGAATTAGGCTTTAAGGGGTAGGGACTCAAAAGACAAAGAAGGAGAGGATACTGCAGTTAACGGGAAAAAACCATGACAATCAATCACTCATCAAACCTTTACTATGTACATACTACGTACTAGGTACTGTGCAAGACACTGGGGATATGAAACAATTCCTACTGTGAAGGAGCTTAAATTCTATCAGAAAATACAACATGTTATATGCAAAATAGATACACAGTGATTTTCTCAAGGGAGGGCGCTAGCAGCAGACATTATCAGGAAAGGCTTCATGTGGAATATGGTGTTTGAGCTAAATCTTGAAGGAAACTGGGGTCCTAAGAGGTGAAGGTGAGGAAAGAGGGCATTTCATACATGAGAAGTAGCAAGTACAAAGGGCCAGGGATGATAAATGGAGTGTAATACATTAAGTAACAGTAAGAAGATCAGTTTACTAGGGTGAATGAAAGGGAGAACACTATAAAAGGCTGGAAAGAGAAACTGAGGGGCAGCTAGTACTAAGGGACAGAGATGAGAAATAGAGCACAGTATATAAGTAAAAGTAAGAAGGTCAGTCTGACTAGGGTGAATGAAAGGGAGAAACATATAAAAGGCTGGAAAGGGTAATTGGTGCCAAGTAGTAAAGTGGTTTAAATGCCAGAAAAAGGAATTTATATCTGATCCAACACATAAGAGGGAACAACTAGTGCTTATCAAGCAAAGGACAGAGATGGCCAGATTTGCATTTTAGGACAATAATTTTGGCAGTTGTGTGAAGAACAGATTGGTGTGGGGAAAGGTTTGAAGCAGGGAAGTATTAGGAGGCTATTACAATATCTGGGCCAGAGGTGATGAAGACTGGAATCACGGTAGCTTTATAGATGGAAAGAAGGTGAGGGAAGTGTGAGATGCCACTGAAGTAAAGACAAGGAGATATGGCAACTGAGTGAATATATTAGTCAACAAACATTTATTAAGACTTTATTATGTTCGATGTACTGTGTGCTAAGTGATGGGGGGGACCAAGAAAAGCAAAAACAGTCCCCATCCTCAAGGAGCTCACAATCTAATAGGAGGAACCATACAAACAACTTTGAACAAATAAAATATGTATAGGAAAAACTGAAGATAAAATCTGAGGGAAAGCACTAATAAGAGTAGGAATGGGAAAGGTTTCTCACAGAAGGTAATTTGGCTGGGATTTGGAGGAAGCGAAGAGAAGTCAGGAAATAGATGAACAGAGAGAATTCTAGGCATGATGGATAGCCACTGAAAAGGCCTAGTCTAAATACATTGTTTTGTTTGAGGAACAAGCAGGCACAGACTATAGGAAAGGGAGCAAGTTACAAGACTGCAAAGATAAGAGGTTTCAGGTTATGGAGGGTTTTAAAAGCCAAACAGATGATTTATATTTGATCCTGGAGGCAAAAGGAATCCAATGAAGTTTACTGAACGTGTGTGTGTGTGTGTGTACATGTATGCGTGTGCTTGCGAAACACAGTCAGACCTGAAATTTAGGAAGATCACTTTGATAGGTGATTGGATGTAAATGAAGTGGCGAGAGACTCGAAGCCAAGCAACAGGCTACTGTGATAGTCCAGGTGTAAGATGATGTGTGGATGAGGGTGAAGAATAGAAGATGACATCTTCTAATGTGTCATCTTCTAATCTGGATGACTAGGAAGATGCTAGTGCCTTTGAAAGAAATAGGAAAGTTTGAGAGGAGAATTTTTAAGGAGATACTGAACTCTTGTTTTTAAAATGTTGAGTTTGAAATGCCTATCTACGTAGTTTTATATCTTATCTCTCCAATAGGCAGCTGGAGATACTGGATTGCTGTTTTAGGGTGAGGTTGGGGGTAAAGTCCCAAATTTTTGAGTCATAGGATAAAAGTGTAACTGAAAGCATGGGAATAGAAGAGATCACCAAGGGAGATAATGTAGAGAAAGAGAAGAGGGTCAAAGACAAATCCTTGGGGAACATCCTCATTTAAGACATATGAAGAACATAAGGAACCGAGATAGGAAACAGAGAAGTAGTCAGAAAAAAAATGATGAGAGTAAAGCTCCAGAGAGGTCAAGGAAAATGAGGGCTGAAAAAGCAAAAGTCATGAGATTTAGAGATCAGGAGTTGTGACCTTAAAAAGAGTTGTTTCATTTTAGTGAGAGAAGACAGAAACCAGACTTTAAAAGAGTGGGGAGGGGCAGCTAGGTGGTGCAGTGGATAGAGCACCGGCCCTGAAGTCAGGAGGACCTGAGTTCAAATCCAGCCTCAGACCAAACACATGATACTTACTAGCTGTGTGACTCTGGGCAAGTCACTTAACCCCAATTGCCTTAAAAAAAAAAAACAGCGGAGAGTAGGTAGATAGGCAGATATAATGGTAGTGAGTAGAACTATTCTTCATAGAAGTTTGGCAGTAGAAGAAAATGGTATGATGAAGCTGGAACTTAGTTCCCTGAGCTGGATGGTGGGCATCCAGGGAAGACTTAGTGGGAGATAAGTGAGACAAAAACAGCAGGATTCAGATGGCAGGGGGAAGGAGTTAATAGAGAAGGAGAGCATCACGATTAGACTAACAAAGGACCAAAGTAAAGGAAGAGAAGGGTGGGGACAGAATCAATGAAAATGAGGATAGCCATCTCTTTCTATGAGACCAAAGGAAAGGAGACCTAAGACACAGAGAGATTTAGAAGGAAGGAGTGGAAGAAGTTCACATCAGGTAGTCTTCATTTTCTTGGTAAAGTAGGAAGTGAAACAATGTGTTCAAAGTGAGAACAGAGGAAGTACAATTGGGAGCATGACGGAAGAGAACCCCTAGTAAAGCTGCTATAGGTGAAATCATACAGAGTTAATAAAACATTTTCATGCAGTGATAAGGACCTAGTTGAAGTTAAATTGCATACATTTTTAGTGGACCTAGTCCACTAGATTTCTACTTGAAGGTAAAAAGAATGAATGACAGTGCCAGAGATAAGGTGGTCACGTGGTCTAATGAAGTATTTATGAGATAACGGAGAAATAATGTTTGGATAATGCATTCAATGAGTTTGGGAAAAGTAGCAGAGAAGGTGTATTGACTGGACGGAAAATCAGGAGGGAATGGTAGAAGGTCAAGAGGACAAGGGATTCAAAGATGGAGTTACCTTTCCATTTTCAGACTTAAAGACAAGACAATAAATTACAATTACACTTTCTGCTGAAGATAAACAGCATTACTGATGATTTCTGGGAAAAGAGAGCATAAAAATGGGAAAAGGACCGCCATGTACAAAAATATTTCTAGCAGCTCTTTTTGCGGTGGCAAAGAATTAGAAATTGAGAGGATGCCCATCAACTGTGGAATGGCTGAACAAGCTGTGATATGTGAATGTAATGGAATACTACTGGGCTATAAGAAATGATGAGCAGGCAGATTTCAGAACCTGGAAAGACTTATATGAACTGATGCTGAGTGAAATGGGCAGAACCAGGAGAACACTGTACACAGTAATAGCCACATCGTATGATGACTGACTTTGACAGACTTAGTTCTTCTCAGCAATACAAGGATCTACGACAACTCCAAAAGACTCATGATGGAAAATGCTATCCATATCCAGAGAAAGAACCATGGAGTCTGGATGCAGATTGAAGCATACTATTTACCCTCTCTCTCTCTCTTTTTTGTTTTGTTTTTTCTTTCTTGTGGTTCCTCCCATTTGTTCTAATTCTTCTTCACAACATGACTAATGTAAAAATATGTTTAATAACAATGTATATGTACAGCCTATATCAGACAGCATACTGTCTTGGGGAAGGGGGTGGAGAGGGAGGCAGAGAAAATTTAAAACTCAAAATCTTATGGAAGTGAATGTTGAAAACTAAAAATAAATAAACTAATAAAAATTATTTATGGAAACATTTCTTTGCATAAGAATTAAAATGCTTTTATGTCTCCTGCAAAAATAAACCAATTTGAAGTTCTTAAAAAGAGTTGTCCACTCAAAAAGGTTTACAATTACTTTTCATAAAGGAAGAGTTATTAGACAAGAATTCATTTCTATGAATAAGTGAGAAAGAATGGTTATTTAGGAACCTGGAGATGCTTAAGAAACCTATGTAAATAAATGAAAGTGTAGAATCTGGTCAGAGTGGTACCATTTAAATTACTTTTGGACCCTTTAGAAGGTAAAAATAGGACCTGTGATTTCAGTGGTACAGAGAATCTCAGCAGCAGGAAATTCCTTCCATCAATGCAGGTGGGCACTTTCTCTGCCTGTAGCACTGAAAAGCTAAACTATCTGCCTAGGATCACAGAAGCAATCAGCAAGCATTTATTTAACTGCCTACTATAGGCTAGATACCAGGGATATAAGGACAAAAATGAAATAATCCTTACTCCCAAGAAGTTAACATTCTAATGAAAGGGACAAGAACATATATTAATATATACAATATAAATACCAATACATACAAAGTAGTTAAAGGTGGAGCACACTAGAAGTTCGGGGGAATTAAGAAAAGGCTTCATGCAGAAGATGGTACTGGAGCTGCATCTTCAAAGGCAAATGAGACTCTCTAAGGCAGAGTTAAAGGAAGGAGCACATTTCAAGGCAAGTGGGATAGGTTGTGGCATGGGAGATGGGAGTGTCACATGTGTAGAATAGAGAAAAGGCCAGTTTGGCTGAACAGCAGAATGCAGCAGAAGGAGTAATGTCTAGTAAGACTAGAAAGGTTAGAAATAGGGTTATGAGGAAAAAGTTAAATGAAAGAATTTATATTATATCCTTTATTTTATTTATTTTTATTTTTTATTTTTTCCATATGCTTTTGAGTTGAAAATTTTTCTCCCTTTTTCTCCCACCCCACCCTCCCCAAGACGGCGCACAATCTGACATAGGTTTTACATTTACATACCCATTAAACATATTTTCACATTAGTGAAGTTGTAAGTAAAAATTAAAACCAACAGGAGGAACCATCAGAAAGATGAAACAAAACTCAACAGAAGGTAAAAATAAGTGAGAGCGATTCGACTTCCATAGTTCTTTGTTTGGATGTGGACAGCCTTTTCCATCCCGAGGCCTCTGGAGATGTCTTAGATCCTCGTAATGCTGAGAAGGGTTCAGTTTAACATTCTTAGTCATTGCATAACGTGGCTGCTATTGTGTCCAAAGTCCTACATTATATCCTAACAGCAACAAGAAGCTACTGGAGTTTACTGAGTAGAGAAGCCACACGGTCAGATATGTGCTTAAAGAAAATTATTTGGGCAGCAGTGTGAAATATGGATGTGACACAAGGGGACTAACGAGAAGGCTGCAATTAACAAGGCAATGGTAATGAGAGCCTGGTACTTGTGGGCATGGAAAGAAGGGGTCAGACATGGAGGTAGAAATGGCAAGATTTGGCAACTGATTAGATATATGAGGCAAGTGAGAATGGGGAGTACAGGACAATGCCCAAATCACAAACCTAAGACACTGAAAGGTTGGTTGGGCTGTCAACGGAAACAGAGAAATTATAAGAGGGGAAGAAATTTAGGGGAAAAGTAATGAATTCAATTTTGGACATACTAAGTTTGAGATGTCTAAAATATATTCAGTTTGGAATATCTGATTAGGTAGCAATTGTGATGTGGGCCTCAAAATGGCTCAGGACTGTGAGACCCAATTAGGTACCAACAGAGGGAAGACAAGGACAAAATCTTGGGGAACACCCACAGTTAGAGAAAGAGTGTGATAAGGATGATAAGCCAGGAATGACAACTGAAAAGGCAGAATTTAAAACAAGTCTTCTTGGTTCTGAGGCAGGCTCTCTACCCACTATGCCACAATACTTCTCATTACCATTTAGTAATTGCTTTAATGTTTTCCCTATTGTTTAGATAGTAATTTTTCAAGTGTTGGAACTCTCCAAATTTTTACTTCCTCCAACTTCACCTAAGAATTACGTACATTATCTGATGATAGAAAAAAAATTCTTACCTCAAACAGAGGTCCTAATTATTTTGAAAAATCACTTTTTTTCTACTTTAAGCTTTTAATTATCATTGGATCACAGGATTACAGGATTTAGAGATTGAAGAGAACAGATTATCTAGTCCAACCCCTTCATTTTACAGATGGAGTTATAGAGAATTAAAATGATGACTTGCTTAAAGTAATTTTTGTTCCAATGGGAAGTTAATAATAATTTATATCAGGATGATAAAACTCAAAGAAGATTCAGATGAGGTACAAATTATTATCTTTTTTATTTAAAAAGAAAAATATCCTTCATGGGGGAAATGGTCATTTAAATTCTGTACAATGACTTTGGAAGTATTAAAAAATAGAAAGATATGTAAAAACTAAAGTGTAAGGTCCTAGGAGGTCAGGAATTGTATTTTAATTACCTCTTCACCCTTCTCAGTACGAACATATTGCATTGCATACAGAAGACATTTAATAAACATTTTTGAATGTTAAATTCATGACAAGTTAAGTGTCTTGAAACTATACAAACTGAAGATAACTTCAAAATCTGACACAAAATAATGATTTTTTAACTATCACATCTTTCCTATAATTTAACTGC